>NC_049180.1:5154000-5798250 GCF_009769625.2 Cygnus olor | reverse complement strand
ATAAAACCTGATTCCCCCAATATAAGATGGGGTTCCTTTGCTGCAGGACTTCTGGCTGCAGGCTTTGTGCTGTTGGGGTGTTTTGTCTTAGCTGAGGTGGCATCCTGGTTCATGGGGACTGCAGACAACTTTGGCACCAGCCACAACAAAACTGGGTTTTCACATGGTGACTTTAAATTGTGCTTTTTTGGACTGCAGCCCTTCTACTAAGTCAGAGCAAGTTCAGTGTGTGCATTAGACCTGATTTAGTGAAGGACTTCAGTGTGCCTAATGCTAAGCATGCAAATTGTCTCATTCATTCTTCTGGGACTAATTCACTGGGTAAAATGTTGGCTCCAGTAAGAGCATAGCTCCCATTTCAGGAGTTTCTTTAGAGCTAACTCCTTCACAGAACAAAATCTGATGGAGCTGCCAGGCAGACATTATTGAGAAACCAGGATTAAGCAAAATGTACCACATGAAAGAAGAAATAAAGTCAGATTAGGGGGAAGTTAAAGAGAGCAATCTGCAGAAAAGTCTGAGGGGCATCTGGTGATAAAGAAATGGTGTGAGCAACGAGAGAAAAATCAGGTCCTACGCAGGGCTTGAGCAAGTGAACTTGATGAATTGTATTTATCTGTCCTGTAGCCGTGAGTAGACACCTGCTGCAACAGCAAACCTCAACAGATGGGTAAAACTGAGGAAAAAGAACTAGCATCTTCACCACATTACAAACCGGAGGCACGACACAGCTGGCCCCAGTTCCAGGCCAGGAAAGGGGATGAAGCACTGGAGCATGCCATGCCAGTCGCCGTCCCACTCGCCTCGCACTGAGCTCCGGGTCAGTGCCCACTGGCACCAGGCCATGGCCTCGGACAGCCGGGGAGGGCAGTGAGGGGGAGGCTGGGCACGGCATGAGCAGAGGGCACAGGCGTGCACAGGGCCACGGCACTGTCTCCAACCCATTGCACTGAGTGGTGCTACTACAGATGTGGCCAGGAGGGAATCACTCGCCCAGGGGACAGAGTAAGTACACAGCCGGGCCCGGGCACCGTGCCGAAATCTCTCAAATCCCATCCTCAGGCTTTGTACAAAAGTGTCTATTCTCTTTAAAAGAAGAAACCAGTACAAAAAGATGGTTGTTTTCCTTTGCACGCTGGCCATGGGATGAAACCTGTTCCTGAACAAGCTGCTGAACTCCAGAGCATTTCACCAAATGCTCTGAAGCATAAGAGCATAAATTTGAAAATCAAAACTATCGGTATATTTGTAATTGAGGCTTGCATATGTCAATTCCTACCACAGCCCGTTTCTCCTGCTGAGCTCTTGTTTTGGTGCAAAATCCAAAATGCCACTACTGCCAGGACAAGGGAGCACGTGTATCTCACCTGCTTGAAAAACACTGATTTGGGGTAAGCTACAGGTCACCAATAATGAAAACAATCCCCATCTCATGTCAGAAATGAAGTAAAAATATATCTCAAACTTTTGAAAACTCCATCAGGACTTACAACACTATCCCAGACCTACAGGCTGCACATACACCAGGGAACTCACAGGGCCCATGACCGGGCTGTGTCACTTGTCCACTTACTGCTGCAGACACAGTCTCATTGACTTTAAGCAAAGATGGGCCCCATTTAGCAGAAATGCTAACGGAGAAAACATCCAGAGATGGAATTGATTTGTAGTGCAGCCCATTAAGCGACTAATACAACATTATGGTACAAAAACGCACCCAGCCCCAAGATACAACCACCCCAGGAGATGAGAGCCAAGACTGTGATTCCCAAACCTGAATTTCCTCCCAACTTCTGATTCAATTCTGCCCTCAGTGGCAGTGCTTTTTAAAAACTGACTGCTTATATTTTCATGTCCTAGCTGAAAACAGAGCTGAGCTCATTTGGTGTTTTCAGATCAGTTATAGAATCGAACCCAAACTTATTTAGGACATGCAAAGAGGAAAAAAAAAAAGTGAGAGAGATAGGAAGAGAAACTTTTAACATTGCTCAGTCTTTAGTGGAGGAAAAAAGAAAAAGACAATAGCCTGCTTTCTTTCACTTGCATTGCAAAATTCACCCTGGGCCTGGGACAGATTTCAGAAGCACTAGCACACAACCAGAAGGTGAGGGGGGCACTGCTTTTCTCGTTTGTCCCTTTGTTCTCTCTGCAGCAATCTAAACAGAACTAATTCTGATGTTCCAGTGTGTGTTGTCTGCCTGTAAGTGAGAACAAAACAAAAGCAGCATTAAACTGAAGTATGTGGTCATCCACACACCATACTGGTTTGGATGACTCTCTGTCTATGTGGCTTTTTGTATTAGAGCTTGTATCAATGGCCTCCTTGTTGTCTGTTGAGCCCCCATGGGGTTACATGAGTACTATCTCGATTCAATAGCTTTTCTCTCAACCATTGTCTTTTAATATAGGTTTATAGTCCTCAAGGATATATGCTGCATTACAATTAGTCATAATGTCCAGCAGTTACTGAGGCTTATTTGCAACACAGAGTTTATTGCCCTTTGTAAGGCTGACAAAGAAATGCTTGTTGAGAGTCTTATACAAAAGGCAAATACAATGTATGAATTTCTCAGTAATACAAAAGACCAAAATAATAGCTGGTCAGTAAATAGCTCTGAAAGAAAGCAAGTAGCATCTCCTCTTCCTCTGGCCCCCGCTCCTGGCCTTCTCAAATCAATGCACCTCAACTAATTTTAAAGAGATATCTTGTAGAGAGAAAAAGGTGACCAAGTATGCCCCCTGTGCTGCATGTTCAGGTCTGCTTTCTGCTGTACTGATGCTGAAAAGCAATGGAGTGGAAGGAATTATGTTTTATACCCCACGCCAGAGGTCCCTGTCATTTCTCAAGTTCAAAAACACATTTTAAATCCTCTCACCAGGGCTTAACACAGCTTGAATTGCATAGAAAAGGAATGAGGAGCAGCACCACTGCTAACAGCAGCTCTGACATGACAAAATGAAGCTCATTTGTGTAACGAAGGCTTTCCCCATCTCAGCACAGTCCCAGGCTGTTCTGCTCCATGAAGAAGGCTCCACCAGCTCCAATTTCACACACTCACCATGCACACAAATAGACACAACCCAGCTTCCATTAAAGTTGATGGAAAAACAGTTTTGCCCATTAATTAGACAGAGGGGAGTCTGACAGGTGGAGCAGCACCCTGAGCTGCCCACCTGCAATGAGGGGACGCAAAGCTCTCCTGCCCCGAGTGCCCCCAGCACGGAGGGACTAGGCCGCACAGCCTGTCCTCATGCGTCCTTTGGTCCTCACACAGGTGGATAACAAAGGAGGGGGAAAAGGGATGGGGGGGCTTTATTGACTTACTAAATATGAATTAAGGCTGTGAATATTGCCATCTGGACTGTAAAGCTGAGAAAGAGGGATCGGAGAAAAAAAGCAAAGAGGAAGGCAGCAGAGCCCGCACGCTGTTTACCTGAGGAAAATGGCAGTTTCATTTAAAATATTTGTACAAGATATTGTGGAGTAATGGAAGAAAAGCTAGAATAGGACCCAAGACAGAACAAACACTGCATCTGCCTCCTCTCCTCATCCCTCCTCCTCCTCCTCTCACCCTGCCTCCCCCCTTCTCCAGGGGTTTTGAGTTCAGGGAACGTTCACATCCTGGCACTACAAATCCACACAGGCTGTGTGACACGGATAGACAACGTGGGACACAAAACCCAAACTCCCTCAGAAAGGAGGGGGGAAAGCTCTTCTATTTCAGATGCAAAAGGCACAGTTCACACCAGCCTTAAAATTTCCTAAACGAATTTGCACTGAAGAGCTCTCAGGAGAGCAAACCCCAAACATGTTCTATTATCCTCTGTCCCCTGGTTCAGAGCTCCTCAGTGTTGACAGAAAGCCAGAAACACTGGCAAAGAGTGGTCATCTTTACGCTAGCACTGAAGAAAATATAAAAACTCACTGCTGGGAAAAGAAAGTAAAGCATCATCTGTGGATGATGATAAATCAGAGTGGATCATCTCCAACCAGAGGGTTTCAATGTTAGGAGTCACCAACTCTAAACACAAGGATCCTTCACATATCGTATGTGTGTCCAAGTACAAAACAAATCCCTGTCACTTATCATGAAGTAGGGAGATACATAAACAAAAATAACGATGCTTATATTTATTTCCTTCTCTTGGACTCCTCGTTACTTTGGACAGGAAGCTCAGCTCATTAGCTGATGAGGATTTTTTTCTGCTGTCTCATGGCCTCTTTTCAGAAATAGTGCTTCAGTCAACTTGCCAGCTTTCCTTGGCTTAGTCTGGGTCCTGCCATTATGTTGGCTTTCTCCCTTAAGAAATCACCTTTTCCTTTCTCACAGCTACTTCTGTGTTTCTTGTTCCTCCATGACTTCTTGTTCAAGAAGATTTCTGCCTGAAAAATCACCAGAGTCCTCACTTCCCTGTCCTGAGGGGAGAAAATCACTTCTCTTGGCTCACTGCCCTGCACCCAGGCATTAAGATAAGGGACCCTCCACAGTCACTGTACTGGTACGTGACAGGCCTTGTAAGAAAAGGACAGATTCAGTATCTGCAGCAATCCGAGAGGCCACAGTTTTTCATAGCAGTGACTTTACGACTGCAACCAGAATTCATAGAAGATCCCTATACCAAGACAGACTCCAGAAGCCCTCAAGGAATTGTCTCATCTCTGAGGCACTAAGTCCAGCTCTCAATCACCAGGTAGCAGTGTGGGTATTAATAAGGAAATCTTCTGCCAGCTTTATAGAATCAAAGAAGAGTAATGAGTATTTTCTGGCCTCTATGCGAATGTTTGCCAATATACCTTTGAACATGAGTTTAATATCACAGCTAATTTTGTTCCAAGCCAGACGTACATGCTCAATGACTCTTCATACTAAAATAAAATATTTCCCTGGTGGAGAAAACATTTATTTCTAAATGAATTCAAACAGATAAATAACAAGGACACATCGGTTCAGGATATAACTTCTCTCTTGTGTATTCCAGGGAATGCAACTTTTTATTTGATCCTAACCTTTGAGGGCTGAAGAGATTCTCTTCGCACTTAAATAGCAACATCATCTATTAGCTTTTCAGTGCAGAAAAGCTTTCACAGGGAATTGTAAATCATTGTTCACTACAAGCCATGTGCAATAGGCACCTCAGTCTGAAAACTCCTGACAAATTGCTCGCTTCTTAGATATTCATCGTGTAGACCTAGATCAGATGCAGAAATTCACATTTTTCCCGCATGCCAACCTTCTATATTTTAAATTCATCACAAGGGGAAGAGAACAGCAATAGGATTTTAGAAATGTCTTTTCCTGAACGTGCCAGTTTATAGACATACCCTTGTTTTATACTTTCTCTGGCACATACCAGCAGTGTAAACACTTGCGTTCATGTACCTTTCTAGTCAGAGGCTCTGTCTTTACTTTAAAAGTTGGATGTGTGCATAAGCTGCCTACGTAAATAAGGATAACATAGAATATGTAAATGAAGATTTTATTTCAGATGACCAAATGAGCTACTGAAATTTAATTGGATGTAAGAAATACTCATCGGGACATTTAAACTGAGGGGTAAAGAAGTATAAAACATAGATAAGGATTTAGTAGTAAATTTGTATTCATGTCAAAGTACCTCTGGATCCTGTCTCTCCCAGGACACTAAAAGCACTATAGCTGACTTTGCTTTGCTTCACCCTGCAGGGAATGGCTCTCCACCTCCAGCCATGCTCCTCTCCCCAGCCCAGGCTACAGGCAAGGTGCAGCGCCCATGGCCACGTAGTTGAGATCAAATCCTTGACAGCCACAAAGTGGGTCAGTAAATTAATTTTGTGGGACTTCTGCAACACACCCTTTGGGGAAGGGTAAAACACATTTTGCCTCCCCCGTGGCCACTTACGCCTATGATAAGGAGAGGTGAGAAGGGTCAGACTGTCCCCTGGGAGATGAAATAATCCATTAGAAGTACATTACTCATTACGGTGAATAAAATATACGGATGCAAAGAGCTTCAAAAGGCATTACAGAGTCAGTTCTTATAACTGACTAAAGTTCAAACCCTTTTGCTGCACTCTCCTTATACATCCCCACATGTTGATGTACATGCAGCCTCATCAACTTCAATTTCCACAGCGTTTTTATGCTCTGTATATCGCTTGCACGGTTCTTTTGGACATGGTCCTTTGCAGACTGACTAGTTAAAAATACATTTCTTGCAATTCATCATGTTGCTGAGCACAGTAACAGCAGCGGAAGCAAGGGAGAAAAACCAGATATGGGGGAATATGGAGGGGGGAAAAGGCTGAAATTAAAATTCATTCAAAGGAAAATTAAGCTAAGCCTAGCAAGCACACATGGTTGGGATATTACAGAATGTATTTTTTTCTTTTCCCTGTTCACATAAACACTCCTATATGCCACCATAAATTCCCAGAAAAAAATCCTTTACAGCAGTTTAAGGCAGAACAGTAATACTCTAGTCATTTCATCCCTGCACAAGCCCATTCCTCAGGCAGCATAAAGCTCTGTAGCATGACTTGCTTCAGTGAAGTGAGACTAATCTATCCCTCCTCCCTCCAAACCCTTTCTGTTTTGCAGTGAAGTTTGGTTTCACACTCCGATTTCTCTTCCAAAGCAAAGTTTCCACCACCCAGGCCGGAGGATTACGTGTTGTACATGAACTATCATTTCATTGATGACTGCGATACCGGTTTCGAAAGTAGGAAACACATCCCACAGGCTGAAAAGGAGACTACTGGCCTGATACCTCATCCCTAATGCCACTCACTGCCAGGGTGAGGTTGGCCCCATTCTCCAGCTGTTTCCTCATTTTCTCCTACAAAGCTAGGTTCCTGCTCTGTTCACAACTCCTTTTAAGTTACGTCCCTGCATTAAGCTGAGCTCCTTAAGTTAATATTCTCCCTAACAATCCCCAAGACAACTACACCAGTAGTGAGCTATGTATTTCTCTTAACTTTTAATATGCCAGCACAATGCAAACCAGTGAAATGCCACCATACAGTGTCACCCTTTTACCCAGGGTCTAAATTTAGCTCTCATTTGTTGCTGTAACAGTGTCGCTGCGGTTTATGGCTGTTTTGTTCTGGAAATCCGTGTGTACCTGCTTGTTAGGGCCGCACAAAGGTTACCAGATATGCTTTTACCCTCGACCAACGTGACCAGCTGTGCAGCTGTTGGAACAAGTCAGTTGACTGTTAAAACAAGAGTCTGCAGCATCCCCACTTTGCAAACATTTCCACCTACAACACTCCAGAGAGATTCACCACAGCTTTTACAGCACATTTAAACGCCACAACAAAACAGCAGTCCCATGAGCCAGGGGCGTTCAGGCATGCTCGGAGCCTGGAAGCCTGAGAGCTTCTATTTCAGCGATCCCTCCGGACCCTGGGGGTTTGGGGGCCAGTTTTCTGCACGAGTGACCCCAGAGCCCAATCTAACAAGGACTTCTGCTGCTTTAAGATCATCTCCCATCAGAATGCCCTAGCCTTCTTGCCTCCCCCACTCTCCAGTCTGTGCTGCTTCCCCTGACAGCAATGTTCAAAAAGGCCAAAGATACTGAAGAAAATAGCGTTTTTCTGTAATGAAGAATTTTCTTAAAAGCCAAGATGTCTGTGGTGGGGAAGGAGAGTTGTTTAATCTTGAAGCACACAAAAAAAAAGATGGGACAGCCACTCACAAATATGCAGAAATTTATGTTTATCACCTACCATGATTTAGGATTCCTGGATGAGCCTTAGGCTAATAGACAGAACTGCACGGTTGCTTTTAGAGCATAAGGAACTTTAGATGACACGGAACAGCAGAAGATAGGACTCGTTTATGATTGCAGATTTCCTTCTGACCCACATCAGTGAGACATGGAGAGGATTTCATTTTTTATTTGGAAATGCCTTTCTATAGGGGGAAATCCTTTCCACCAGCGGAGACCTAGCACTTTTCTCCCAGGGGAGCATGGTCCCTGAATGGTTATGCAGCAGCATAAAATTTGTGTCTGGCAATATGAGAAATTCAGTCTGAAGATATCTGTTCTCTGTTCTTGGTCTGTTGCATACTGTGTTCTCTTTTTTCTAATAATGTACCCAGTTAATAAAAATAGAAATCTCATAGCCCTCTTGGAGGTGCCAAATTCACAGCTATCAAGAACACAAACAGGGCCCTTTATTTCCAGCACTAGAAAAACAAGCATCCTATTAAGAGATTTTAATTATTTTACAGAAGGCAAGTACTTCTGCTGCTGTCTACATCGACTTTGTCCACTTTCCTAGAGGAACAAGAAGCAGCTTCACCGTAGTGTTCCCCATGGAGCCAACATGCAAGGCTCTGCATTCACTGGTCTTCATCCACAAAAATACAGAGCTTTGCAAGCAGGAGTCTTAAACATTTCTGTGAGCAAATATAGCCCTGTTTTATCTCTTGTCCTTCTAACGTTGTCTGGATGAGACTTTTGTGTTTTGCTTTGTTGTTCCCTAAGGAGAGGGTAAAAGTATAAAGGGAAAAAAAACTTAAAAAACAGATAAACATCTAAAGTTTCCAACAAAACACATGGTTTAACTTAAGGAAAAATCAGACAGCAATCTCTTAGAAAAATATGTATTTAAGTTTTGCTCTATAAGGAGTGGAAGAAAAATCCTTGAAGACTTGGAGGGAGATATCAGATAGGAAAGCTGAAAAATATTGAAATGATCATGGTTCACTTCAGCTCTGCACAGTGCTTCTGACACCAACTTCAGAGAGCAGAGTCCAAGCCCTGTGAACTCGGTCTGAGATAAAACTCCCTACTCAGTGATCCCTAAGCATCCAAACAATAATAAACACATTGAATCGTGTTGGAAAGAGCCAAAAGGAAGACATTTTCAAGAACTGGCTTGCTTTCACATCCCTTCAGGTTTTGGTCGAGCAAAGGAGGGCTGAATGACCCTGCCTGCCTCTCTCAGAAGTAACAATCGAAGACAGACAAGCAAACACTCTTCCTTCCTTTCCTGTAGCTCAGCATAAGGCTAGCATTTAATCCCTCTGCCTTTCCTGTTGGTGTGTATTACCTGAAAGCCTTAAGTTGGACAGGGAGGCAAAACAGTCCAGGACCTAGCCCTGCCTTTTTTATTGTCATCCTCCTTATCTTGTTTTTTTGTTGTGCAGGGAAACACGGGACAAGGGATCTTCTTTCTGCAGTGCACTTTCCTGATGGCTCACTGGCTCAGAAACAAGTCCCAGCTCCATCTACCAGCATTATTATACACTCTAACCTGAACTGCTTGAAAATTTTAATGGAGGTTGATTCCAAACTCAGTAAATCTGGTAGAAATGAAGCTTCAGAGCACTTCAGACCTCATCTGATTAAAGTTAGTTTACTGGTATCTTTGCCTTGACCTATCAGTCTCATGAAATGACAAATATACCTACACCTTGGTGCCTTAAACAAGGTACCAGCCTGTTTTCCTACAGCTACTTTTAGCAGATAGGTAACAAATAAAAGCAGTTCCAAAAGGCAGAAACAATTTTGATATAAAAACTCCCTGCACACACAGATTGTTGCTGTGCCACTGTCATCTGTCTGTCCTGACCACATCCACTGCATCAGTTTTGCTGTTCCCTCTTGGGATTGGTAAGTACATTCTGGAAATTCGGGCAAAGCTGACAACGTAACAATACAATAAACTCATGACATCACAAGGAAAAAATCTGCATCAGGATGGTCAGAGACAAAACCTTCCTAATCTGGGTCTGCCCAATTACATCATCATAAGAACCCGACACTTGCTGCTTGCTCCGTTCACAATCATTACTCTTTATGGTCTCTTTTTCTTCTGCTTGCACTTCAGTTTAGGACTGGTCGCACTCAGAATTCAACTGAAGTCTCTGCAAAACATTGAACCTTGCAAATTCCAAGTGTTATCAGCTGTGAGGTGCTCATATTTAACCAGATTAGTATATTCTAGCAATGGCAAAATCAAATTTCAGGTGAAAATTATGCCTTTCTGGGTGGGCTGATGTTAGCAGATGAAAACAAAAACTTGTTTGGGAAAATAAAATACTGATTCAGAAACCGCAGCAACCTGGCTGCACTGTTGTGTTCTTCCGTGTGTCCTATGGTACAGCACGGCTATAAACTTGTCAGTGGTTCCTTTCCCCTCATTTGATAGCTACCTCGTCAAGTGTGAATCATGAAACCACATAAACTGCAACAATGCTGTCCTCCTACTGACTTCTCGGAACATAAACAATAATAACATAAATATGACTTACCAAAGACTTAAGTAAAGCACTTAAAGGAAATCTATATTTTTGTATAAACCACGGATGTTTAGTGATGTGGTATGATATTTCTGCTTAGCTCTGAATAGCTGGAAATTATCTCACTACTGGAAAATAGTATATTCCTTGGATACCATAAATTAAAGCCAAAATAGTATCTTTTATTTATTACATATTTTTGTGTTGATATCAGGCAGCACCAATACGGACATTATGGACTGGTAAATGATTCGGGTTTGATCAATTTACAAATGACAACGAAGTGCTACCAAGTCTATGTAAAATGTGAAGAAAAGTTCTTTTCAAGCAGTTTGATTCTGGAAAAACAGTCTATAAATCTTATTTGCAGTTTATTGACCTCTTGAGTGTTCATTTGGCTGTTGTTGGATACTAACCTTAGATGATACTGAATATCCTCAGATGGGCCTAACTACCAAGTCACGCAATCCTCATATTTTTTATCAGCTAATTGGTAACCACAAATATTTGTAGATTGTGTTATCTGAGCAATAATGAGAATCCAGCATGGAAAAGCTCAGACATGAAAATCAATGTTGAAACCACCTTAAAGCCCTTAAGATGATAAAAGACAGAGTCAAGCCTGTAACATTGTCCTTAAAGAACCCCATTTGTACTAGCCCTGCTTGAGGATCTTCCAGGAAGAGCTCCTCCACAGATTAGGACATGGCAAGATCTGCTCATCACGGGCTCATCACGGCACCTCAACTACTTCATCTCCTACCAGCTGAAGCTGGCCCTCACCACATTTTTGCCACTCACCATCGGAGCTTCTCCCAGTCTAACTCCAGTGCTCTCAACCCCTCACACAAGCTCATCCCCTAATCCCAGTGCTTACACTGAGCAACGTGAATCATGCTTTTAGAATCAAAACTTTCAGTGACTACCAGGCTGAGAGACCTTAGTACATGAACCTTTTGCCCTGAATAAACGGGTTACCTGAAAGGGAAGCTTGGAGCCTTACGATTTATGTTAAAGTTGCTTGTGAAAATGATTTTGCATGAGCAAAAGTGTACTTTACTAGGATCAGCAATAACAATAAAAGCAACAAATATAAATGATGATAATCTGCTGTATCAGACAGTGTTCACACAATGACCAAGACTGAATTGCACCAACCTGATGGTCTATGGTGCCTTCACTCAGGTACTACTACTGCTGGTCCCTACAGCTGGTGCTGATGTTCCTTGCATTTGTTGTCTCAATCCTGCCTAATACAATTGCTTAACAATTTCAGGATCTGTGTGTTTCATCGAGGGAAAATCTAATTTAAAGATTTGACAGAGCTGACAAAGTAAGGAAATTGCAATGAAAACTGTAAACTTGTCAACAGGCTGGAAAATTCTGAAAAAAAATAGTTTGATATGGAAAAAGCATTTGCCAGATTTCTTGTATCAGTTCCACAGCACTTGAGTTCACATATGGGATTCCCTGGCACAGTGAGGCCCTGACTCCTACTAACACTTCTAAGCACTGCATTATCTACCTTAAAAGGCAAACAACGGCAAAAAAAAACAACAAAAAACAGCAGCTTATTTGAGTGGGGGCTTTCTGACATGACCTTGTGGGAGTCACATGCTGATTTTTCTCTGGCAAATGAGAAGATGCTGCTGCTCCCCTTCAACAAGGGCTTTGAGATCTTCAAACAAAGGGCTCCAGATATTGAAGTTCTGGGTACACTCAATATGGGATGTTCCCTGAGCTATTGGCAAGAAAGAGGCCAAAAACATCTGGATAAACAGATGTAACATAAAGGAGTCAATACTAAGAACTTTCCCTGATCCTTTGTTATTTCACCTGTATAACAGTGTAAAGTAGTGGATTTTTTCCCATTTTTCTCCTTATTTCTCACATTTACAGTGTACTAGTCACTTGAAACAGAATAAAAATTGGTATCCTGGTCCACAGAATGACAATGACTGAACATTTTACTCCACTGTTTTCTCAGGTCTACTTCTACTTTTGTATTTACTTATTTGAGCCACTAAATTATCTAATTAGTGGCATATATAGTTGAAACATGAGCTGCTGTGAATATTTACTGCACACTTGTTCAGGCATTTATCTAAATAGGTGGCATGCCAGGCCTATGTAATAAGGAATAATGGTTCTTTAGAAGAGTTACAGGAAATTATGGAAGACAAAAAAAAAAGTTTTCACAGTGGGTTGTAGCTTCCAAAAACATATATCAATTCTTCCAGAGATAGAGCAATTGCATAGTAATGACAAAAATTTTATTGTAACAAATAAATCAATACTTGCCCTACTGCAGTCTCAGATGTTACTTTTATGGATCTTCCCATGTCTATTATATAAAACTGCTCCTGACAAAGTGCATTAAATGACAACTGTTGGGGGGGAAGGAATACAGTACCACATCTTTGCGCACTGTGCTCTACCTGCTATTAATCACTATCTCATTGCACGAAGATCCATTTATATCACTGCAACAAGAGCGCTGAGTGGCTTACAGTGATGGACTGCGCTGCACGGGGAATGTTTGTTTTTACAGCAGACCTGTCACCACACGCCCGACAAAATGAAAAATTCGAGTTATCTCCAATTAGAAGTGATCTTAAAGAGGCGGCAAAACCAGTAAGAAAATATTGTGGGGCAAGGATAAATAAAATTCCAGTGTCCTATCTTTTCAATCCTCATACCTATCCTGTGTATCAAATTTTCTCAGAGCCCTGTACAATATAGATAATCTCTCCTGTACCAGAAGGGTGCTGCACCAGTCCCTTTTTGTTCAGGGGACTCTTTTTATTCAATGTAATAGCAAAGCAACATTTCATGGTCCATAATTGATTGGAGCAGTATTTTTCTGGATATTTGGTAGCTAGAAAAGAAGTCAAACTAGACCGATTATGCACAAGGTCATACCAGAGTCATCTGGTCTAGGAATCTTTGACTTCACTCTTCTTTGTTTTCTAGAGGGAAAAAATTACCAACCAGATACACAGTATTGGCAAAAAAAGGAAGAAATGGAAGGCCAGCAAAGCTTTTTTGCTCTCTTGAACCAGTAGCTAGTAAGACGAAGACGCCTGCCCCTTACATCTATGCTTCTTAGTCCTTCCCCCTGCAGCAAAGGTGCCAGCAGGGACCAGTGCCATCGACAAGCAGCAGTAAGAGCCTTTGAAGTTGGGAACACCAGATGTAGGCAGGGAGTAACGTCACTGTGACTGGTTGAAGAATTACAGCTGTCGATTACACCTTGCCTTACCTCACCTGTTGGCAAACACCTAACAAGTTTCCCAACAGAAAGGATATGGTGGTAGGATTTTATTTTTTTTTTTTTACATCCACAAATATTCATAACAATTTCTGAATAATATTATCTTCAAGAGGTACTTGCAAGGGTTAACCGCATCATCAGCTCATTGCTTTATCCCTCTCTTTTCCCCCTTCCTAATCTTTTACCCATTAGATGCTGCTATCTGAGAACTTTTGGGGAGGCATGATGCCTTTTTTTTTTTTAAACCCTCACTACAATTTAAGCATTATAATGGGAAACTATAGTGATACTACACAGCATTTCTCATGTAAAAAATCCCCCTACTTTTTTCAGGACTGCTTCTCGGAAAGACAAGTGAAAAAACAACTGTAGTGAGACTCATCCCTTGCCCACATGCACCAGACATTTGAAATCATTGGTTATCTACAGATAAAAGTCAAGTCTCCAATGCTTTCAACAGGAAAGACAAGAAATAGGCAGTTTAGGGAATTATCTGCTTATTTCCATAGTGTCTTCATTCTAAGGTGAAGTGCATTTTCTGTTTGTTGTTGGTCTTTTATATTTCAGGTAAGGCAAAGTTACTTTGCTGCATATTAGATACAAACAGTTGCTGAGTACATTAAGAGGAATGCTGTTGAGCATCTTCCTTGTCATTTCCAACCCAACACTCTCCTGCCTTTCCCAGCCTACTGGTATTATCTGGATGACGTTCTGCTTACTCTACATGGCCAGAGTATCTCTGGTGTTATCCACACCCTGTGGAATAAAAAAACACTTTTGCACTGCACTTCAGTGCTTCACAGGAATACACAAGTTTGCTCTTGGACCAGGATTAATTTATTCACCAGTATGCTAATTTCATTTGCCTATGGCTATTAGTGAATAACCTGAAGCTTGAATTTGGCGTGGTTGTTATGAGTGCTTGCAATGATAAATGACCAAGGGGGTATATCTACACGGATTGTCTTTCCTCTGCATTTTACTTCATTAAACAAATGAGGTCTTAAAACCACTTACCTATTTCCTACCCTTCTGATAGATTAGTACACATTTCATGGTCATTCATCTGATAAAGGCAAAAAAAGCAAGACTCTCTTCCACAGCATTACAGGCAGGATTCTCTCCACCCTCCTCATTACCCAGCAAAGTCCAATTTTGTGCCTTTTGTTATTTTCTATTTATGCAGTCATTTGCAAGTGAGAGTGAACCACTTCACTCTGAAGAGGCTGGATCAGATGCCAAGTAACTCCACCAGACTGGAACAAACCGAGCTGCACATCTTCTCACACCTACTACATTCCCAGTTAGCCTGGCAGAGCAGCGTTCTCACCACCCTTTTAATGTCTTTTAGGGCACGCACCTGCAGAGAAGCTGAGTTAGCGTTCACCCTAGGAGATGGGTCCATGAACACTTGCCACCCATATCAGTGGCATTTCCCTCTGGATGAGATGCCCCATCACCTGGGGCTAGATTTCCTCTTTACCCCCATGGCATGGGAAGGCTTCAGGGTGAGCAATGTCAGTAACAAGTCAGCTGCAGGCTTATCTTTTAGTATTACTGCTGGATTAACCATTTCAGTGAACCAACCGTAACACTGGCCTGGGTGAGGCAACAGGAACCTGCAGCCAGGCACAGAAAGAAGGCAGTAGGGATGAAAGGAAAGCCATCCCACTCAGCAGCTGTTGCCTAAAAGTGATGGTGGAGCAGCAGTCCACAGGGCAAAGGAGGACTTGTCTGGGGGCCCTCTGTGAGGAGGGTGAGGTTCAGCTGTTCCTGGTTTATTTATAAAGTCACCTCTATGGCAGTTGTCTCAGCCATTTGCCTAGGGGCTTTGTTTTCCATTTCTTTTTGAACTTTCCTTGCAGACATTTGACTTGCTGTAATAAGACTATTTTTTTTTTTGTCTTACCCAATAAAAGCACGCTACCCTAAAATGAAGAGGTTATGGAAATATGCAGGGAATCCTGTAAGACAAGGGTCATAGCTCCAGAGATCTGTAGCCCATCCTCATGTTTTTGGGATACATGGTCCAGAGATTGGGACAAATTCCATGCTTCCTCTACTTCCAAGCCTACAAGCTCTTGAGTCCAGAAGACTTCACCGCGGTCATTAATTTATCAGTGCTTGTCCTTCGGAAATCTAATGTTTTTACAGAAACTTATCCTGACTTATCTTTCCTCTTACAGTCAAGTAAATCACCTTGTGCTCATTCAGTCCAAAGGTGGTGCCTTGTTGTTTTAAAAAACCACAAGTAGCTCCTTCAGAACATCCTCACCATTTACGGACACCAAGACTGCAAACATGTCACATACTATTGACTCGGTAAATATTTAGTCATTGCTTCCAGAAATAGCACTTGTTTTTGGCTCACATGTGGGAAGTCCCCCAGTACTACAAAAATAAAGTCACCTTTTCCTTTGTGCAAGAGGGCAATGTGGGGTAAGCAACCATGTAATATTCCAGATCCCAAAGACAAATTGGTTTTGCTCCATTTGACGACCACCTGAGATTTTCTGGTTCCGGAACCTTTTACCTAAGGCTCTGGCCTTTACCTGGCATTTAAGGATTTTACTTAAAAAGTTGAATTTGAAAACCATCAGATGCTCTCCTGCTGAAGGATGTGGATGGAGATTGTGCTACACCATCTGGTCCCAGCTGATTTTATGCTATTAAAAAGAGAGAACTTTTTAAATCAGTAATTCTAAGAATTTTTAGTTTGCATTTGTTGCTATTCTACAGCTGGGATCACAGTGTTTTGAAGTAAATCAGATGAGAATTATACTGTGCAGAATGTAGCAGCAGATATTCAATGCACCTATACTAGGTTAATGTATTCTTTTTATGGATTTATTTTTCTTAGTTCAAGACATACAGAAAAGAATAGGGAAAATAATAAAATCCTTCAAACAAGTGATTTACTCTGTATCAGGGATGTGTTTACCTGCCCTACTTAGATGGGGAAAAAACAAGTTAGCTAAATGTTGCTGGATATGAATATTTTCATCTTTTATTTCCATAAAGATTAGCTGCATATGGCCCCTTGAGTAAACAATGTGTATTGGCTCATAAGCTCTACTGGGAAAAGAAGCAGCATTAAAGATGGATCTCTGCTCTCAGTTCCACTGCAATCACACTACAACCCAGAGACTACAAGAAACAAAAAAGTTTATTGATTACTTTCCCCATAACTTTGTACAAAGAATATTGAAAACCAGCAGAGTATACTAATGACTTAGCTTCTTTTCTTTAGTTATGGCATGAAGATGGAAGCAAAAAGCAACAGGGAAGCCATTTGTTCAAAAAAATTTGGATTAGAGAGCACTACATGACCTTCATTCCTTTCAAATTCTGAATTGTTGCCAGTAGAATACGTTTATATATTTAAAAATAAAGACTGAAATAGCATTTTGTCAACTCTCTGCAGGGCAGTAACACAAGGCAATACTGTGTTTCCATGGCTTGCAGCCTGTCATTTAATAGAGCTTTTAACAGAGATGCTGGCAGTGCAACTCCGCTTCCAGGACAAGGGGACTTCTTCCCACCTCCTGCAGATCTCCACCTCCGCTTCCCTTGTTCCTTCCCATTCGTTCACTGAGGTTACTTCATCTTCTCTAAACAACTTTCATGCAGATGCAATATACAAATGGGGATGAGGGAATGGCTAAACTGAAGTTACTGTTCAAGGTGACCGTGCACTGCAGAGAACTTCTTCCAATGTGGCTGGAAGCCTTCACAGGCCATCCAGGGAGAGAGCAGCTCAGCTCTTCTCAGCTCCAGCTAGTCCTTATTCAGCTTGAATCAATTTTCTCATTTAAAAACTCAAGTGAAATCAACATAGATGGTTACCTAGTTCTGCACAGACATTACAACTCAACACCATGGCCCAAATACACATTTGCACTGCCTAATTTTAAGTCCCCAAACTAAGTGTCTGAGGTTAGAGCTCATCTTCTCTACTTCAGCAGCAGAGAGGCACCACTGGCACAGACAGCCATGTTAAACACATATGTATTAGACACCCAAAATGAGCCCCCTTTCAGTGTTCAACTATCGGAAATATTCTGACATTTTAATCATTATAATGTTGTATTAGCAAACAAGGATTTTTTTGATTGAATAGCAAATGCTGGCCCTTCAGTCTGTCAACTAGATACAGTCCAAGGACCGGTATTTCTTGATTCACAGATTTCTTTGCTAAGTCCCTAACTGGCAGTGGACACCAAGTGGCATAACTAGCACTTGCTTATATTTTTGCAGTCTGTCAGCATTGTTAGGACACAGTTGCTGCTCGCCATACAGTCCAATAGAAACTAGTCCACTGGTGGCCTGAGAACACAGAACAAATTCAGCAATTTGATGACCAATGCCCTTCCATAGTTGAGATGCACTGAGGGTTCTGCACCCGCCTCTAGCTGCAGCTCTTTACCAAGAATCAGTATGAATCTCATTTATTAAATGGTTTGGTCTCAAATGAGACCATCTTTAAAGTCTCCAAACCCACACATCAATGCTCTTCACTATGAACATCCTTACTATCTTCAATTTGAGTTTAGGTTAGAAAACAAACACTTTACAATTGCATTCTGTTCAAGTTCATACAACTTGAACATTTATCAGCTACTCCACTGTTCAAGGCATTATTCATTTCAACAGCATTTTGCTTGCTTTTCATCCTTTCCCCAGAGAGACAGTAAAACAGATTTATCTTTACTTTCTGATCTTTACTCTCCATTGTCACTTTATAAAGTGACAGAAAAGCTGCTGCTTTGTTTCCCCTGCTTCTAGACAGTGGTTTTGCCTGGAAATCCAACTTTCTGGGTGCTGTTTTGTTTTCTGTTTATCATTTCCTTGCTGTAAACTTCACTAAATTGGCTTCGCCATCATCTACCTTATTCCAGTTAGCATTACAAAGTGTCTCCATGCTTGCAAATTTAAAGTGAGCCTTCAGCAGGAGAACTAGTCCCAGGTACAGTGCTTCTGAAATACTAGCATGTGCCTGAAAACCAGTCCAATTTCAATCATGGTTGACCATCAGTGGCTTTCCTAATGATGGCTCTTTGTTAATTTGGTTCTGTTATTCCCACCCTCAATTCCATGATTAGATAGGACTGCAGATGTGGCTGCCTCAGGATATTTAGTCTGGGAAACTTGAGAAGTAGAAAGAACTGTTGGTTATCTGCTAGTGGCAATCCAGGAGAGGAAAACTAAAAGGATTAGGGACATCCGGGATATGGTTAATTTTATCTTCAAGAAAGAAATTACAGCCATTTTAAATGACAGCTCATTTGTATAAAAGTGTTTGATCAATAAGTGCTAGAGTATTTACCAAGCTTTCCTAATAGCTGATGTAGCTTTTATATATATGTCTTGCCCTACTGCCAAACAGGTTCATTAAACAGGTTCATTCAACAGGTTCATTCATTCTACGATCTGGAAAAGAGCAGAATTTTAACCATGGACTGAAGTTATGCTACTCCCCTAAGCCCATCAGAAAGTAAGGAGTACTGCTTTTTTTAGCAGTGAGTAAAATTAATGTTGATACTCCGTACTGTAAGCAGAGAAGTTACAGGGGAGCATTGCATATGAAGTGTAACCCCAACTCTAAGAAACAAGAGTAAAAGTGGGCTTCTATTATCCTTAGCCACTCCTGACAGCTCTTAAGAATAAATGCTAAAAAAGTATCATCTGTCTATACTTTGTTAGGAATTGGTCACAGTCCCATCTGCTCTATCATTCATCTGAACATCTGAATGCAAAATTAAATTAACCCAGTGTGGGATACTTATTCCTGCTCTGTTTAAACTGCAGTATATTTCAGTTTTGGCTTGATCCAAGGCAAGTTTTATTGTAAAAATATTATATTACTTAAACTGTGTTTCTATAAATTGAACATGCAAATATTCTCCATGGCAATTTAAGTTACTCTCCTGATAGTAGAATCCCCATGACAAAGAACTACATGTCTGCTGAGCAGCATAGCATGACTTAAAGCCACATGCCTTTCCCACTCAGGTCATAGGGACAAAACCGACCTTTTTGCCTCGATGCACAATTATTTTCTGAGCAGTGACTGGAAGAGGCTCACCACACTATGCAGAGGCCAGAACCCCACTGCTCAAAACTGCAGTAGCTGTGAGTCAACAACTACTACCATGTCACTGAGATGTTACCATGTGGCTTGGAAAAACAAAAACTGAACATGGATTTTGCAATCTGAAGTTCATCTGACAACAGCACAAGGTCAGCAGCTCAGCTGAAGCTGTACTGAGCAGACATTTAATTTAATATTACAGGAGGAAACTTGATAATGATTAAACTCCAGGCACCAACATCTTGGTCTTTGGTTTAGGAAACAAGTTTACCAATTCAAAAGACATTATCAAACTCACCAAAAATAGCTGTTACAGCTTAAAGATTTTTCAGGTCAGAGAAATGTGCCATTTTCAGCTACAATATCAGATAAATTTCCATCTGGATTCATCTCAAGTGTTCAAAGATTTGTTTTTTTTTTTAAACTACATAACAAGCATCTTTCAACCCAAGTAACGATTTTAGTACAAGCATAAATAAAAACTTAATAGAAAACTTTCAGCAAGGTTTAGTCCTTAGATTTAATTAAGCTAATCTAACCTAAGATGCACCAATACCTGGGAAGGATTTTATTATCTGTTGTGGTCACAGCTGGGACGTCCATCTCCCAGGTCTTATTTGTTTCACTGGGAACTGACTACCCTTATTGTGAGACAGAAGGCAGGGCAGACCTGGCATATGATTGTCCCTCTACCCAGTTTAAGCATTGTTGAAATAATCAGGTCACGTGTGCATTTATGTAAAACCAGACATAACTGACTAGACAAATTTGTGTTTACAAGAAAGGATTTGCTAAATATGGAAGACTCGCTGTTTTACAACTAAGTGCAAATACATTGGAAGACATTCACAATGTCCTTAGAACAGACTGCCTCAGAAGTTTGAATTGTTACCCACTGCAAGACAGCACAAAAAGCTGGACAGATTTTAAAAAGCTCCAGGACCTGTTTGGTATGATTTTATGGACAGCTTATTGCAAAAGAGCAAAATAGTTACCACCTCTTTCCCCTTCACTCAAAAATTCATCCTAACTAGTCTTCAAGATAAAGGAAGAACAAAAAGGTATTTAAAGAACTATTAATATTTATAGTCTTGGATTCATAATGGAGTGAGGCCATACATTCATGGTGACTCACCAGGAATTGCAAGATCACAAGAACAGTAAATAGCTTTGCAGAATCTGAAACACCACCAAAACCTTTTTCCTGTGCTTCCTAGACCCTGGTTTCAGCCAACACTATGCCATTCAAGTTTCCCTGCCATTCACATGCTGTGGCCAAAATAAGCAGACATTAAATGGATAGTGCTTTTTATACAACCGGACAATGCCACGACAGCACTGACTATAACAAATGATAACTGACAGGGAAGGAAGGGGGCGGAGGGGAATGGAAAATCATGTGCAAATGAGTGAGCAAAATCTGGGTGAATATACTTGACAAACTGTTAGAGATAAACAAGAACAGCAGAAGGAAGCACTGCAGAATTTGGGCTGCCCTTTTTCCAATGTAAGCAATACATATCTGAGGCATCTTGAGAGGAATTAGTCTGTGGTTGGCTCTAAAGACTCAGGTTGGACTACCTGACCCTTGGTGGTTTCACTATGCAGATTTATCTTTTTCAATTTGCACTGTGTAAAGCACTTTGGAAAACATATGGTAAATGGAGACGTTCTTGAACACGTCCCATGTAATAAATACATTTTATGTTGTATAATAAATAACCAGATTCAATTAAGCTCAGCATAAGAGCCATATTTTGTGAGTATTGTTGAGAATTTTAACATCTAACACTTTTGGAAGAAAGCATTGTTAGAAACTTTCTGAAAGAACATGAAGTTAGAGAGCCTGAAGTCTCCTTCCAGCCACATCAAAAAACTTGAACCTAATTACTGTAGTTATCTTCAGAATGGCATTTTAACCTCTTATCTGTACAAGCCAGGAATCCTTTGAATCTTCATGTTTACAGTTATGGAAGTTATCCACTAGACCACAATTGGTTTGTATTAGATTTTGGTAAGGTGTAATATATGTGGCTAATCTTAGCTGCAGTGGTCCAATTGTAGATTTATAGAGCCTTCATATGTAGCCTGGAAATCTTTCAGACTTTCAGTATCTTAGAACAAAGCTGGGGCACCAGACAACTGAATTTCTGACTTTTCAGAAGGAAACAAAGCCACACAGATCCAAGTAAAAAAGGAACCTTGAAATTCAGCACAGAATAAAACTTATTTTGGGCAGGCTTCCCAAAAACACTACCCTCCTGCTCCATAGTCATAGTTTGTGTAGCACACCCCTTCTCCATCAGTTTCCAAGGTTTGAAATTTTGATAGTTACATTTGGTGGTTTTCCCATTCACTCTTTTCTCCAGACACCACTGGAAGCAAAAGCTGGATGGCACAAGAAAGGAAGAACTTTATTCTGCTTGAAGTAGTATTTGAATACATATGCTACTAAATTGATGTGTGAAGAGTGAATAATCAGTTGCTATTAAATGGAAAAATATTGATTTGACACAAAGATGTGGAATGTTTTCAGATAATTTCACTGTTGTGGTGGACTGAGATTTAATTCACTTTGATCACAGTCACTAAAAAAATGACTCCTCAAAAAAACACAACTCAAAACAACAAGTGGGTAACTATCCAAGGTCAGAACGATCATTATGAATATTGAATTAGGGCAATACAAACCTGAATTTCTCCACACAAAAGCCTAAAAACATCAGATCACAACATTTAGAAAAGCATCCAATTTTGAGTTAAAAGCCACAACAAAGACTTCATATATGCCTATCTTGCTCCAGAAAGAGTCTGTTTATGCAAAAGTGCCTTCTATCAATTCATTTGCCTACTTTCCCATTTATCCTTTGGATTCTGTTTTGCCATGGCCTGCTGGAAGTAACATCTGGAGTTAGTAACAGCATAAAGATGAACCTTGCTATATAAATAGGCATTAGAAAGACTGTCTTTGGAGACAGCACATATATTTCCTACCCTGAAACTCCTGTGAAAACTAGTTATTATATTTCCTACATCAGCTGTGGTATTTCAGTTGTTGATACTGTGGTAACCATTGCTGAACGACAACTTCTTAATAGCAGGCACTTAAGCTCTGGAAAATACACTGCCTGCAAGACAGGCTATGGACATGGTTTTCAGTCTTTCATCTCCCTAACATCCTCAATCTGCACATCAACTATAAACTTATTTTTCCCCCTTCACCATTTTAATGCGACTGTCCAAGACTTTAAAAGGAAAAAGATTCAGAGTTCCTGGATCCTTTCAATTTTCCATTCAAGTCAGTGGAGCTACTCCAGACTTGCTGGAGCAGACTGTGGCCCTGTAAGATGCATCTCTTGTGGTTCACCCAAGATGCTATTTGGAAAAACTGGGAATCTTGCAGATGCCATGCTATTACTTTAAAATAACTTGGTAGTTTTGTTTCCTATGATGAACACAGGATGAGTCTGGAAACTACAGCAATCAATTGTGGCCAAGCTTTGGATTACAGTAGAGATGTCAGTACTGGAAACTTGTCCAAGATATCCTATAGACAGAGCAAAACTTGTACTTCCACTCCAATTCTTTATTACAGCTCTTGCAATTTCCTTCTTTCATTCTCACACCACACTTATCTGGCTGTATCATAAAATCCCCATGTCTGGAACAACTTTTGCAACTTTTCTATACAGCACATATCACAGAGACGTAAATATTTAGCTGGATATACAGGGTAAATAACAACAAAAGAAGCCCTTTGCACAAAAAAAGTGGAAACAGTCTTTGAAATCTTTTGAAAATGGAAATTGTAGCCCAGGTTCTCAAAGCAAGAAGAATTATACTCAAGAAAACTAACTCATGCCCATACTGACAACACTTCAACATTTTTCCTGCTTCAAAGCCAGATGGTTTCAGCCCTTCCAGTAGCTTTTCAGACTATTCTTCAGTAGCAAATTCCTTCCTCAGCAGTAGGAAGACCTGCCAGAGAGCAACTCTAGAGCATAGGATAGGCTTCAAACCCCAAAACCCTCCAAGAAATGGAGGTTTTTTAAACCAGTGAATTGAGATTGAACCCAACTGATACTCAGGATAGTTTCTTTACCAGCAGACCAGTATTCCCTTACAGTGCTTACTCCAGAATTTTCTGTTCTGGTGTTTGAGTGTAGATGGAAGGTAGGCGTATGATCGGCTTTAAAGTTTACTCAGTTTATGCAGTCTACTGTGTATAACAATATTAAAGGGCCTGGGCACCTTGCAGCACTCCCATTTGATTTAGAGAAGTGAAAAGCAGTATCAAAGAAAATGGCAGGTTACATTATGTTTCATGTTGCTAAATATCTTACATATTTCATAAAATCCAGTAATAGGAAAAAAATAGAAAAAGAAAAGCATTACCACCATTTATGATAACCCGTACCTTGATTAATAACAAACCCACTGGGTTTTTTAGTCTTATTCTTCCATGTAAATATAGTCTGAAGCAAATAACAGATGACTGATGTTGCATTACAGAAAATCCCACATCAGCTACATTATAATATTTTAAAATAATGTTACAACCTCTCAGCCATCACGCACTATCAACATTGTGCTAGATTAGTTTTCTGAATTTTTTTTCATCTTTGAAACTCTGGACAGAAGATTAGTTTAGGTCATACCATCAACACAATGAGTCTGGTGATTTCTCAAGCTAAATTAAGGATATATCTTTATCATACAAGCCCAACTGTGTTATGGAAGGTAAGTGCTTTGCACTTACACATATATTTAAGTTCAGCTTCAGTTGCATTTTTATAACACTAGCTTGTGCAGTAGTGATAATATGGTTAAAGTTGTTATGCATGCATGTCTGCAGGATAAAAATTTACAAACCAGGCTATATCAAAGTAAAACTATAGTTATCCCACGCTAACATCTTGTAAGTTCATTTATTTCAGCATAAGAATGCGTTTGCTGCATGCAAAGTGACATGGTCAGTGGAAATTCTTAGTGATTTCACCTACCTCAATGCACTTCTCAGGCAGAGGTCCCAGGTTGTCATGCTGGCCAACAGCAATCCTAATCTGGGACAATTCTGACGAACACTGCAAGAAAAACAGAAAAACAGGACTAAGTACCTAGAGCAGATTTCATATAGATAAAACCAACCTTCAGTTTTAAAAGCAAAAGCAACCTCATATTAGATTTAAAGACAGTTTGGTGGGGATTAGTTTCACTACAAAATGAATTGTTACATGAACTTTAATTACAGTTGAAGGTTATTGCACAGGATGCACTCAAACATTAGCACGAGATCTGGAGTAGGACAAAATCCCCTTCTGACAGTTACACTAAAATAAGCTACAGAGGCATACATGAAAGCCATTTAAATAGGTCAGTACTAATTCAAACAATTCAATACACTTTGTCCAATTTTTGCTCATACATATACACATATAGGCATGCAATTCTCCTACTCAATTCTCACAAAAATCCCACATGTAATGGTTTATGATAGCATAAATTGTACTGATTTACTTGGCAAGTCTATGCAACACACGGACAGGTCTGAAAGCCAAAGGCTGAAGCCCAACCCCAGACATTATTTAAAAACAAAGCCACAAGATCTCCGAGCTTCAAACTGGCAT
Organism: Cygnus olor; assembly: GCF_009769625.2. Classification (NCBI taxonomy): domain Eukaryota; kingdom Metazoa; phylum Chordata; class Aves; order Anseriformes; family Anatidae; genus Cygnus; species Cygnus olor. Next base: position 5,773,026 of record NC_049180.1, on the reverse strand, counting down.
GTCTCACCAAAAAGGTGATGATTTAAATCCACTAAATTTCACACAGAGTAAATGAACTGCTGAAACTTGGTCTTTAACCAATGCTTGGAGCATACATCAAATTGCAGGGTCTGAGATGAGAAAGGTTCATCCAGAGGACACTGCAACAGGTCTGAGCCCAAATAGGTACAAACAAAGTGAGCTGTGCAGCTGCCTCGTTATTATACTCAGATGGCCAGAAACAGTCTATGTCTTGATGATGCTGCATACAAGGGGTGGGAAAAATCAGTTCTCTGTTATGTGGGGATTTTAAAGATGAACACCTCTTTAAAAGTTGGAAGGCAAAAAAAATCAAATTAAGATCCTGCTGATAATGAGTTTATGTTAATTTTTGTTTCAATGGATCAGAATCAGCAAGATTTATTTTTGTTATGAAGTCTTTAAGACATTTTGCACTTCTGCAGCTCAGACAGGGATATCAAATGAGAACCATGTGCAATGAGCTCAGCATGTGTTAGGCTTCTGAAGGACAGAAGAAGCTGCTTTTGCAGTCTCACATGGCTGGATGCTGTGCTCTGCACAAAACCAGAGCCTGCACCCACCCACAAGGGCACTGCAGAGTCAGGAGGTAAAGATGTACCACTCTCCACCTTTTGCTCTTGCACAAAACATTTTCAGGAGCCAAGCAGACCTTGTAGGGAAAAACTGGTTCAAATAGCCTATCAGCCTTATTGTGGAGCTTGAACCTATATCCCAAAGGCTCCAAGGGCCCTGCTATCTTAGGAACTTGTTTTTGTGTCAGCAGTGAATTTCCAATTTTCACAAAGGACACAGAAGACCTAGAAGCAATCATGTCTCAATCCAAGACACTGACATTAAAACCATTCCTTATATTTCAGCAGAGCTCAAAGTGTTTGTTGTTGGTTTTTTTTTTTTTTTAAATCAGACTTCAGGATATAATGAGTAATAGCATTCAAATACAAAGACATTAACTGAAAACAAGAGGGGACAGAATAGCACTCCTAGATTGCATTTAAAATTTCATGTAATATTTCACATATAAAAGTGAAGATACTTGTTTTGCTAATGATCCAGATACAAAAACTACATATTAGATACTTCATATGTCCACGATTTAAAGCCATAATTCCTGAAAAAATGGTCATTACTGGCAGTTAATATTCACTCCATTCAAGCTCAGGCTTGAAACGATGTTCTTAATGGCTAATTTCAAACAGTTTTTTTTTTTTTTTAAAAAAGATCTTAAATAATGGAAGTCACTATATATTTATAAAACAAAGTAATTGTAGGATTTCACATTTTCCTTAAAATGTTTTATAGAAGTCAGATATTCATGTGCCATAAGGAAAGGTTGTCACAGCTTTGTGAAACAATCCTTGCCTACAAGATACAAACAAAAATTTCTGTATAGTTGTGTAAAGCATGGCCTGCCCCAAGAACTTTGCTTGTAAAGAGGACCAATCAAGATCAGCCCCAGTTCCTTGGAAACTAGCTCAAGTTCTACCACTCATTTCCATGAGATGTAACAAGGCCCACACTCAAAGCAATATACTGAGTTCCCAAAGCCTAGTTTTCACTAAATCAGAGAACAAAACATATACACTCCTGACAGTAAGTAGTGGTGAATAATCGCTCAAGCATAACAACATCAGATTTCACTAAACTGTCTATACATTTCATTATGATTCTATGTTTGAGGTCAACTCATACAAATCATGATTAAACCATCAAAATCTAGTTAATTCCCCCCAAATTTCACTATCACGTAGTAATTTCTGAATGTATACCTGTAAGGCTTTATTTCTATTAATAATCATTGATTGCCTCTGTTTTCTTGCTGTTGAAGCAATAGAAGCCTCAAGACTTATTAAAATGGGGAAATGTGCCATTTTAAATATAGCTTAACCAGGTCCTAGTTATTTGCAGAAAGTATCCAAAAACAGCGATAAGAAGCTCAGTGTGGTCTACCAGATTACCCAGGTATTTTTATGTTTGAATAATGTTGGCGGATTACCCTACATTAACACCATAATACAAATTAATGAGGCACTCTAAACAAAAGTCATTGTAATACTATTCCTTTAATTGCTTATAATCTTTGTTTAGTTCAGTATAATACTAGGTGCAAACAGCTAAGTACAATGGTTAAAGCGGTTCATCAGACCTAAGGAAGATCCAAGACAAGTATTCAGACCTCTTTCCCCTGAGATTAGATGTTTAAGATCAGAATAATACTGAACCATACCCCTGCTCATAGCCCCATTATCTTTTCTTTCTTTAGTTCTCCGACAAAAATTGATGAAGAAGCCTAATCTCTAGATTTTATCATCAAGTAGTAAGAACAGATCCATCACTTGGTATAAATCCATGCTGTTTCCCTACAGTCAATGGAGTTGTATTAATTTACTTTAGCCAAGGTCAGAGCCATTGCTTTCATCTACTCAGAGCTAGAAGTACCAGATAACAATCTTTTTTTCTCCCTTCCAAATCAGAATCACCACATCAAATGTCTGTTTGATCTTGAAGAGATTTTACATGTTTTATTGGCATAATAATTTGACACCATCAGAAATACTGCTTGAATTATAAGCCTTTTCTTTTTTCCACATTCTAATTCCCACATACTACAGCAGTGCATAGGATGTACTTACAGATCCATAAATAATTAAAATCTAAGAGTGCTGCTGGGAAAATTGTCTCAAATGATCATTAGACATCTCACCTGTCTAAACACATTCACTTAGCATTTATTCTTATCTTTAAAAGGCACCATGGATTATGCAAACCACAGGTGCCAAACAAGTATGGAACCAAAGCTCCTTTTTAAGTTAAGCACGTAAGTCCTAGCATGGGCCACTGGCCTCAAATCATTCAAGTGCTTTCACAAACTTCTCACAACACCTTGTCCTTTCCCATCTAGAAGTTTCATCTCCACTATCTCTCATCTACAACCGGCATTGATTTCCACAAACATCTTTGTAGCTGAGCTTCAAAGGCAGGCTTTAGGAAAGTAAAGAACAATTAGCCAGCCCCAAGGCACTACTGAAATAAGTCCACCAGCCCTCGCTCTTCAAGGAGACTTTTCTGGAGGAGCCATTTTACTCACCAAAAGAAATTGCTGTGAAAATACTGCCCTTAACGCTGAGTACAGAGCAAACAAAAGAGTAGCTTGAAAAGGAATACACAGATTACACTCAATAATTCTCACTCTCACAGACAGAATAACTAATTTTACTGGTTATTTAAGAAATTTAAAAACACGCTTACAATTCCCAAGGTCATCTAAAGCAACAGCTCATAGTCTTAAGGATCAAGCAAAAGGGTTCTTGGCATTCTCTTCCTCCAGGACAGCATTCATGCCTACCTCAGCTACCCAAAAGAACCTTGCATCCCCCATTACATAGTTTATAATTGCTCACTCAGAAACTAAATTCAGTGCAGCTGAAGCCAACCCCACCCTCACACAACCGGGCTCCCTGGCAACAATCTTAGAGAGAACTGCCACCTGTGGTAGATGTTTAGTTCAAGGAGAACATTAACCTTCCCTCTGCCTGTGATTTAGCCCCGGTCCATATACATCTCATCACAGCCCTAAACACACACAACGGCTCCAATGAAAGCAGCCTGTTCCTCATTAGCAATTTCACAGAGTCCGAAAATAATGATGTGACAACAAACTCAACAAAATTTGCTCTAGGGCACAACAAGAAATAGACAAGATTTCCATATTTTTGGAGGACAATTTACTGTACTTGAAAGAGATGAATTCTTTCTGTTTACATTAACTGCCTCACTATTTGGTCCAATTATTCCTACTGCTTCAGCAATCATGTTATGCTTGTTCAAGAAGAAAGAAATAACAACAGCTTATCTTGTTGAGAGCAAAGAACAAACAGTAAAAAATCAGTGGATGCACTTAAGCACTACAGTTGTTGCTATTGTGCTAAAGAGATGATTCATGTTCTCATAGCAACTAGGGTGAAAGAAAAATGCTCTTCTTCTGAAAAGGCTTCTGTTGTAATGGTTAAAGAACTCTTGAATAATCAAGCTAAATGGAGAGGGGAAAAAACACTTCCCTATGAAATTATGTGCACTAAACTCAAGGACATGTTGATCTTTATATTATATCGATCTTCATATGTATCTCAGTTAATAATCTGTCACTGGTCTATGTGGTATTAAGCCAAGACAAAGAGGGGCAGCATCAAACATCAGAAGGCCCTTTAAATAGCGTGAATCTTCCAGCCAACAGCTGTGGTAACTGAATGTTTAGGGAGGCTTGCTACAGTAGTAATCTGTGTCGTATATGCAGAACCAAATGCTCTTCAGTCAAAACCATTCACACAAATGATTACTACCAGCTCTTCACAAACTGCCCCGTACATTTCGCATTCACACGGCTAACTGGCCACAAGCAGCAAGCACCTTATCTTTCCTGGCATGGCTGTCACGCCATGCTCATGTCACTTTGCTCTCGCCGCACGCACATCACAGTCACAGCGCGTTGCAGGAGCGGCAGCGAAGTTCGAGTGGGCCGTGCTCACGTTGAGCTGACTTCAGAGTTTCAATGCGCTGTGATCTTGTCCTCACCCATTGAGGTTTATGCTGTTATCACAGTCAAAATAGATCACGGTTTGCTAGCACATCGCTGTCATGTTTTATTCATGCTGAATATGTTTTTTTTTTATCCATTCATGGCAAAACGGCTTTCACAAAGCACTTGCTAAGTTGCTGCAGGCATGGAAGGCAAGCTTGTCCTTGACCTATGTTTTACCACTCCCCTTTGCGGCAAGCTTGAGTTTCAAATAATGGCCAGGTCGTGGGATTAGGAATCGATATTCAGGAGCACTGGTAAGAGAGAGGGGGGTTGTTTCCTGATATGTGTCAGCACAACAACAAGCTAGACCTAGGCCAGGTAGCACCAGCTAGCAGCACTCCCTCCTGGAGCTGCTCCTGCTCTGAATTTACCAGGGAAGGATAAACGCATTTGCAGTCAGCTTCCCTTCCCCAGCTGCTCTCCCTTCCTTTCTCACCATCTTCCTTTTCCTCTTCATCCTCCTGTCCTTCACTCACTTCTTTTCTCTTCTTCATTTAAGGGAGCCTCAGCTGTCACCAACTGTGGGTGCTGGAGCTGTGTGTGTCTGGCACCATACACGAGACCCAGTGCAGGATGAAGGCTGTTTGGATGACAAAAAGCCACTGTGGCCAGAGGAAAAATGACTAAATCTCTTGAACTGATTGCTAGGCAAAGAATTACTGTAAAAATTAATAGAATCCCACCCAAATGAAGGGATCCCAAAAGTATGGCTTTTAAACTTACCAAGGTATGTTCCACATTAGCCCTCTGAGGGAGTATTCAGCTGGTGGCCAACAGCTGGCTGCAAGATGGGCTGCAGCCTTTCATGTTCATTTCCTCTGAAAATTTGTGTTGCAACTCTATAGCCACAGAGAGTTCTGTAAGTGCCCGTTAATTAATAGTTTCAGCCAAGTAACACTTGGAGTATCTGCCCTTTTAGCAACGAGCATTGTGGAAACTAAAGCCATATTGGTAAATTCTCTTCAAAGTTTTCTAAGCAAGTTTTGACAGCTTTAATCCAGGAAAGTGGATGGCAGCAGGGTACCTATCCAGAGATTATTACATAGTTTTCTTAAGTTTACCCAAAGCTTTTCAGCAATTTCTTGGAATGCCCTATGGTTTCACCATCCTCTCCCTCCATCAGTTGGGATTTTGGCAGAGAAGCTCAGCTGGGTATCAAAGAGCACCAGAAGATGCTGGACTGACTCAGACCCTGTTCCCCCTGGGATAAAGCCCCTGTGACTGCAGCAAAGTTCTGCTGGCAAAACATGACTGCAAGCTCAGCATCCAGCCCCAGAGCTTCTGGCGAGGGTGCCACAGCGGTCTCCTCTGGATGCAACAATTTCTGAGGCTGTTCACTAATAGTTTTTAAGACACTGACTCAAGCACATGCCTTCCCCAGATCTTTCAAGGCACCCAGAGATATGCTTAGACCAACACGCAAATTAAAGCACTGCCTAGTTAGGCAAATATGTTTGAATTAAGTTTACTATAGTTTTTTTAATATCTGCAAAACACAAAAATATCTAACAAAGCGATGTTCCTCTGCTCTATTTCAGAATCATGTTGAAACAACTAAAGCAAATCTTTGTGGACCAGGTGTACACACCCCCAAAATTGCCCATAAATGAGATTAATCTTTGCCCTACATCCAGCAGCTTAGTCCCTCTTTTAGCTTCTAGTGCAAGTTAACAGCCCTGCCAGGCAGTGAACTTTACTTTAAAACTGCACTGAGTATGTATTTGGTGCAGTGCAGCCAGCAGAGAGCTGAGGAACATTCCTGACATGAACTTTCCTCCACTCCTACAAGGCCTGGGAGCTCAAACCCATTTGGAGTGCTCAAAGAGCTTTTCCCCATACAAACGCGTTTCAACAATAGACCCAAATGTCTTCTAGCTAATTCCGGTTTCCAGAAAAGCTACGCTGCATGCATATGGCTGTATTATGATTAAATGATGCACATCTAAGTATGTAGAATTTACAAAAAGAAAATGGTTATGAAGCGACTGTTTTCACTAGCTCTCTGTGTGCTTAGAGCGTAATTAACTGGAGGACAGGCTTGCCCTGGCACAAGTCAAAAATGATTTAAACAGAGATCTTTCAAATTAAATGTTTGAGAGCCTGCTTGCGGGTTTTATGGATTTCAGGAGGGCAGATTCACATGGCAGAGTACGCCAGGAAGTATGAGAACAACACAAGAAATGCCCGTTTCTCGCAGTACCTCTCTGGCTTGTCCATTCCTGAAGCATTACAGCCGATGATTCATGAGGCTGAGGGTGCTCTGCCATGCAATTTACAGTCAGTCTCTGTCACTCCTTGACACAATAAAGAGAAACTTTAATACACCATAGTTTGTTCCAAAGGAAAAAATAATCTCCAGCAGCAGCAAGCAGGCTCACTAGACTCTTCCAGCCTGTTTGTTCTCGTTAGGTACCAGACAGGTGGGCTCACGTAGATGGCTGATTTATTTCCAGCACACTTCAGCTCCAATAGCTGTGCTGCCCCAAATCACCACACTGTGGTGGCTAGGCGTCTGCAACCCCATCAGCATCCTTGTAAGACAGCTTGGCTTCATCTTCAAGGGTACCTTATCCTGGCAGTACCCCGAGGGACAGTTTGCTCTGGGAACCAGGAGGCACTTGGAAGTTGTACGCAATGCAGCCCGGCAAGGAGCGGAGCTCCGTGGTCTCCCTTTATCACAGCAACATGATGGAGCTTTACTTGCCTGCACTCATTTTTTCCCCCACTGCCAACAGTACAGTACTTTTTAAACCAGCGAACAAATTTCTTGCATGTGCTGCACTGTATTTTAAAGCGGACCCCTAAGGAACTTTCAACAGTGTCAGCATCAGTATATCACAGTGCCTGCCACCGCCCATGCCAAGCTAAGCCAAGGGAGACATTCTTCCTGGAAACTCCCGTGTTCAAGGGATTTCTCATGTCTGTTTGAATTTACTGGGGATCAGCATAAATAATCCTGGATGGCTTCTGGGGGCAGAAAGCGCTCTTGAAAGCTGTGGCCCTTTTTGCCCAGAAGATGAATTCTCAAATGCTCATTTTGGACGGAAATCAGGTCTACTACCATGGTGGCACCACCAGGAAAGCAAACGTCAAAACTCTGTAGCAAACATGCTCTGTACTTCTTTATACTACTTTCTTGCTTTGAGTGTGCTGGTTTATTAATGTTGTGGTAGGGACACGATCCAAGTCAAGGTGAATAAAGGTTACTGCTGCTAAAATGAGTGGTTCCCAGGCCTCCAACATGTTTGCACCACCACCTTTGTGCACGGTAAAGAAAAAAAAAAAAAGAAATCCACAATTAGATCTCAACCACGGCAGTGCCCTGATATATCGCACTACACAGCCCCATGGGCATCAGTGTCTGCCCCAAGGAGGAAGCAGAAATGTGTTGCTGGAGGCAGGGCTGGAGCACATATGTAAGTGCTTCCAGGGCACATCACACTTAGATGAGCTTGAAGCTATTGTCAAAAATCCCTCTTTTAAATAAACTAAACTCTCTCATAAATTGCTTGACAAAGAAGTAAACTTGCCATTATATAAATTGGGTAGCTGGTTGCTAATCAGTCAGAGGCTGGCAAACAGATATCCCTATCCCAACAGGTAATGCAGAAGACTACCAGTATGCTTATAGTAACCACAAGACTATCCACTTCTAATTATTCTCCCTTTCCACCATTTTTTCTGGGAAAGGGATTTTTCTGGCCCAAATACATTCACCTAAAGTCTGTTATGACTCCAAAGAACAGATGTTGTTTTTGCTCTTTTCTTAAGAAAATAAAGTTTCAACTTGTCCACAGCAGACCTTTCTGGTAGACCCTACTGGAAGAAGGTGTCATGCCCTACAAAGGTGAACTTCTCCAGGAATTCACCTCTGTCCCCTCTTTCCTCCAGAACAATGTTGAATTCATTGCTGAAATACCTTTGGCAGAAAGGAGTGACATTTCTGCTTGGCTGCCCCAGACCAGATCTTGAATGGCATGGATTACATGGAGTCCCATCTTGAAATGTAGTGATCTTCTGCTTTAGCCAGATATATCCAGACCTGGAGGTCTGCTACAGCTGTGTTGACAATTCAGCAAGTGGCAGTGCCAGAACTTAAATACAATATTGCTCTTTTTGGCTGCCAAAGTAGCTCTAAGGAACCATTTACACTGAATACTGCAGAGTCCAAAATGTGGGAGGTATTGCCCAGAATGCAAGTGAAAATGTGACTTTAGTACTGCGCATTGGCAACCAGCCCTCGCACGGCAAACAAAGGGGGCCAAGACCATTCCCAGTATTAACTGAGGAGGGTGGACTCCCTGCTGGAGCTAGTGAAATCTGAAACAAAACGAATCACCACGACCGTGATCCAGAAACGGTATGTCTATAACCAGATCTGCTGTGCTTCTTAGAGCTGACTATAACTTACGCTAAGAGGGCTTTTGGAAAGCCAGCCTTCTCTTATAAATAGGGTACCAGCTATACATCAAGTGCTGTAACTGTAACTTGGGTTTGAACCACAATATGAAAAATGGTAAGCTAGTTGCTCACCTTGGTTTTATCACAAGTTCCCCCCAGCCCAACACATAACTGTCTGGAGTGAAGGAAACGTTCCCCAAAAAAATGTGATTTAGTTTTTAGTAAGACCCCTTAGAGGTCCATTCCTTTTCCATTCATTTTCTTTTTCACACGTTCTTCACTTGGACCACTTCAGTCCTTAAGGACGGCTTACATACTGGAAGAAATACATTTCTTACAGAAGAAGACTGTTCTTTTCTCTAAGTGCTATTTTTCCTTTGGACATCAAATTCACACTGTTTCTCAAAGCTATTTCAATTTCTCTGCAAGTTAAACTTTAACAGAAGCATTATTCCAAAATTCATTGCTCTCAAGTCCATTAGGATTATCTGGTGGGTACAATACTCCTCATCACAGCATCTCAACCCACTTTCATGAAGTATGAAAATATCATAAGCCTCATTCATGTGAAATGCATCATTATCTTTTCCACTGCTGGGAAAACAATGCTGCCTCGCTCTCCCAAACATTCAAGAAACGAAACGTAAGATGGAAGAACAGAAAAATGATTTTCCCTCCTATTTCTTAAAAAAAAAAATAAAATAAAATAAAAAAAGGAAGAAAAAAAAAAGCTTCTAGCAAATACACTTGCAGAGTGGAGAAGGAGTATTTCAGACAGAAAAAGCTCTCTGGTGCATGAACTGCTGGGCATTCAGAACAGAGTTACCTTGATAAAACAGCTACGTTGTGCTGCCGTTTGCTAAACAAGCAGCAAGTTCATTCTGTTCACCTTTGTGTCCCATTCATAAGAGAACGGCTTAAACAACTCTCGATTGCAAGCTGTCTCCCTGCCTAATAAGTTTCTTTATTGACAGCTTGCCAGCAACAGCCCTAAAGTCAGCCTGAGAACATAAATACAGCCTCTTGAGCTTGCTTCAGAGTGTTAGAGGACTGCTTTCAATACTGTCGACAAAGCTTTAATGGTGTGAACTCAGAGCTCGAGTACTACTGAGCACTGCAGCGCTCAACACCCACAGAACATTTCAGAGAGTTTCATTCCAAAAGTATTTTAGGAACCCTTGAAATCAGAGGCTTTCTCTCTGCTCTGCAAAAGCTCATTTTGGAAAACAATCCAGCCCATTTTTAGTTGTAGAAATGTTGAGATAACCCCGTGTGCAGTGTCACTCTCCTGTTGACTTCATGTCCACAATGTCATGCTTTCAAGCCGCCTGCCTTTTTGGTCCTGAGGGTCTCGCCTTTCCAAAAAACTCTGAAACGCCATTAACATATATTGAAAGTTCAACAACGTTTCCTGTTCCTGCTCATTCCTGAGTGGCTTGAGAGCTGGAACATGTCCCTCCTTGCCTGCTGGGGGCTGTTATCCTTTGATTAAACCTAGAGAAGCTCAGGGCTGCTCCAGCTCACGGTCACTGCAGCAGGAACCCTGCTGGCTTGGGCGGCTCTTGTAGAGCTTGTGTGTGAGCTCCCCGTGCTTGTGAACACGGCTTGCTAAAACCCCTAAAACCCCAGAACTTCATTACCTAGTATTTTTTCCTCATATAGAGCAATTAACTCTTCTGGGAAATGAATATCTTGTGTCCCATTCTTGCTTTAAAGCACCTCTAGTCTTCTTTCCCACCAACTTCAAGCGAATGTGCTGCAGCCCCCAGCTATCAGGGAGCCCCCGCGCGTTCCTCAGCCCAGCTCTCCCAAACTTTGGGATTTAGGGCTGGCCTACGTACAAAAGTTGCACGCGCTTAACAGTTTTTAAATTGATCTAAAGTGGTGCAAAATGTGTGGAGGCAAGGCTATTGGTTTGCAACCATCTCATCCAAAAATTAGACAATTAGTGGTTGATGCAGCTATTATGGTAACTTCCTGATTTAAACTAATTTGATGTAAGCTGGTTATAAACCAATTTAAGTGTGTCCAATCACAGACATACACTGGTTTAGCTAAATGGATTTTGCAGCTGAACCGATGCTACTATTGTGCGCGGACAAGCCCCCAGGCTTGTGCAGCCTGTTTCTCCATTGCTTCTGTCTGCTTTCATTTACACCAGGGCTGTAAATCTTACCAACTCCTGGCAGTACTGCTAAATGCCCACGCGGAACAAGTGGAATGCTGGTACAAGCCCAGAATTCTTTCATTTTTCTATTCCCAAAGAAGAAAAACATTAGTATTTTATCACACAGAGCATAACTCTTACTGACTAGCCTCCTACGGATGGCAGTCAAGCATAAGAACCATTACAGGAACTAAAACACAAAGTCTCATATTTCAGTGGCAAAGGATCATCATCTCCAACCACATAGCCCAGCATTTGTCTGGACTAATTCTAAGGAAATGGCGGTATTGCCTTTCCGTGGAGCCAGGAAAAATGAGCAGAATTAGGGGCAGCATCTGCAAGTGTTGCTGAAGGAGAGGGGGACGGTGATTTCTTGGCATCGTGGCCAAGGGAGAGCAGAGAAGCAGGTGCACAAAGGTACCTCTCAGTGACTTTCACCTGCTCTCTATTTCATACGGAAAGTGTGTGCAAACACTACAGGGTGTCCCCCTGTGATGCCGCTCTGATCTCTGCTACTGACTCAAGCTCTAGGCACCATGTCCTGGCGTCCCACTGGAGCCTGGTGCTCCTCCCAGCTCATCAGTCTTCTTCTTCATCTCCTTTTCATGACTGTGGCATCTCCCCAGGCCACATTTCCTTCTGACCCATGAAGCGTGGCTCATCAGTTCTGAATTAATCATCTCCCCCTCGAAAATGTCTGCTTCTGTTAATAGGAATGGAGTTGTTCTGGGAGTAGTGACCCAGATGATACCACCCTACCATTCCTCTCCGTGCAGTTACCACCAAGTCAATCCAATGTATGAAACTCAGTCTTGATCACAAGACCTTGACCTTAAAAATATTTTCATTTATATAAAAATGTGAGGAAAACCCAGGATTTTTATCTTCAATACACTGAGCAGTGTTTTGAATTGGATTTATAAAGTTTTGCCATAAAAAAGCCATTTTTGTCAGAATATTCCAGGAATTTCCCCCTCAAAGTTCTACATGGTTGAAAAGGCATTTCTCATTGAAGACCAAGCATTTTACAAAAATATTTCAACCAGCTTAAGCAGTAACGGGCTTTTATAGTGCACAGACATAGGTCCAACATAATGATATATTAGTACGTTGAGCTATTGCTGGTCTGTGATACTACAATCTCTTAAAAGCTTGTAGCATTTTAATAAGAAGTAAGGCCCAATTCAAAGTAAAGAGAAAGCCCTTAAGCTCAGAGTAGACATATATAAACTAACAGGCTGACTATATTATCTAAACTGCTCTTTTATAGCTGTATTATGCACTCAATCTAAAAAAAAAAAAAAAAAGTAACATAAAAAAATGTTTAAAGATAAGGCACTAGTGAGGGGTGGAGTTGTGTTTTTTTCATTAGATACATTCTTTGATTCCCCTGCCTAGAATGCTGCAGTCAGCAGTAGCTTAATTCTAAGTTATAATTAGGGTTATGCATTACACCAGGACTCTTGAGCATGTCTAACCTAAAGAAGTTCAATGCATAAATGAAAACCAGACCTGTGGCTGGCTGACTTGGCATCAACCAGGATACCAATATATAGTAACAGAATAAATTTAAAATGAAAATTAAATGTGGTCATTATAGCTTAAATTGATGTCATATTTGCCAACTGTTTATGAAAGGAAAATTTAAAGATAAGCATGATTTTGGAGGAGGCAGTGTGCCCTGAAACACAGCAGATGGCTGTGACTTGGGGTGCATTTTAAAATAACATAACACTAATTTTACTGTCTGCAAAAATGATGTCAACTTGTTTTTTTCAAGATTAGTTTTCCCCAAACTGCACATGGTGCCTAAATGCACAACTGCAGGGTACCTTTTTGCTAATGAAAGAGCTTTTTTAATTCTGAGAAATCTGGTTGCTTAACAGCACTGGCTATTAACAACAGCAAATCTAAGACTCAAACAAAATTCAGATCTCCAAAAGGCTTAAAAAGACTTTAAAAACTTACAAAATTAAGGGAAGATGCCCTGACTAGCAGGATATTTCTGTGTCTTCCATTTATTTTATCTTCTGCTTCTGGCACTAATGGTGGAAAGCCTTTTACCTTAAAGACAATTTCCTCCAAAAACTGAACAAGACAGTGAACAGTGGCGAATAACTTCCAATTTTCTGCATTTCAGCAAACATTTCAATTGGTGTGAAACACATTATTTTCAGATGCTTCTAAGCCCTTTTCAGGAATTATGTTGTTTAGCAACAGAATGCATTTTACAAGCATGCAGCTTAATCCCATGCAAAACAAGTATTAAAGTATGTAATCGCCATGCTAATAAAACCAGACTCACAGAAGGGCAAATCTGGATGCAAGCAGTGGTTGAGCATAATTTGCATGTGCCTTGCAACTTGGGAATACACCTTCACATACCAACTGCCTCGCTGGATGTTTCAGTACATGCTGGGAGGAATTGCCACGATTTTATCTGTCCATGGCAAAGGAACACGCTGTAAATATGCACGCTGAATCAAGGCATTGAAAGGGAGGCAGCCAGCACCGAGAGCAGAAGGGAGAACAGAACCCCTCCCCTGACCTCGATGTTACAGCTCAGTCAAACACATTCCTCCAAGTGTTTAAAGGTTTGGAAAGAAGTGTGAATATTTATGTTCCTGTGCAAATTAGGCACAAAACAACAATGGAAACACTATTTAGAAAAGGTGGAGTCTTCTGTTTTTTTGTTTTGTTTTGTTTTGTTTTGTTTCTTCATGATTACATTTGCTCAGTGAAGAAACAAGGTTGCTCTCTGGCAGTGGCTCAGCCATTTGTACATGGCTTATTCAAATACATATCACAGTGTTTAAGCACGTGCTTAATTTTAAGCGAAAGAAATCTCTTTGAAGTCATACCATAACAAGTCATGCACCAAATGTTAAAACACATATTTAAGTGCTTTATTGGATTGGAGCCAGAATGCCTAGCTTGCAGGATCCAGCCTTCAATATGTAGGTTTAGGTCTTAATTTACAGACTTGATCTTAAGGAATACGATTGTGCAAAACTGAAAAAAACTTGCTTTGTTATCACATCCATTAACCTTCTGAGTCCTTTGAGAACACATACCCTGCAATAGGCCCTGCGGACATGCCTTTATACACATGAATGTTGCAACCACACTGAAAAGTTGGCCAAACTTCAAAGAACATAAGCTTGATTTTATGTGTGTATATATATATACATATGTATATATATATATATATACACGTGTGTGTACATATGCGTGTCATGCATGCATGTGTTCATGCATATGTATCAACTTAAGAGGCAATGAATTAGAGTTAAACATTTGTTTTTGTAAGTTGTATTGATTACATCAGTGATGTTTCCTAAATAATTAAAGGTTTGCTGTGATCTTTGATTGCAGGCTTGAGTTTATGACAGTTAATGTGTCTTTAAATGATGCCATCCTACACTTACCTATTATACAGCCTGACACAGGGTCACTGGCGTTCATCTGACAATAAAAGGAGAGAATTCAGGAAGCAAAACTAGCATGAAACTATTCAGCCAAGGAGGGGAGATTGAGTTTCCTGCCAGTTTAAATCTCTGAACTGAATCACTGCGAGGTCAAACAATCATCACTGCTGACCAGGGAAGCCACCGGAGCACACAGATGGGGAGGAAGGGAAGGGTGCAGGACCTCCCCTCGTCCTGGCTGCTGTGGGGAGCATGAAGCTGTGCCCTGCCACGATGACACTAGCAGCACACAGTCTTCCATCCACAGCAAAATATTCCTTCTCGTTTTCCCTTCTTGAAACTACTATTTAAGCAAAAGAACACTAAACAGAATTCGTATGTAAAATGACTGCTTTCCTTGACACAATCTTTTTTCCAGATACAATTGCTAGTTAAAGAGATAGAAGAAGAGGTTAATCATCCACCGAACTGACTGCAAGCAGCCTACCACATAAGCAAGAATCAGCCCAGAGGCCCTCAGCACATGTAAATCAGCATCGTTTCATCAAGCTTGGAGCTTACACCATGATGCACTCACTGAGGATCTAAAACCTAAATCTGTAAATGAAAATGATGCTAATTACAGTTCACCACCGAGCAACACTGCCTTAATTTTAAGGAAATGAAGGAAACGGGCTTGCTACATGACAGTCGATATCATATTGCCATACAACTAACTTAAAGTTGTATAAGTTAGATTATAACTTTTGAAGAAGCAATTATGATTTTATTGCACCCACTCTGCTGATGATTAATGCAGAGAGCCTAGGGGAAAATGCATCCTATCATTTGCTAACATGCACTATAATTATGCATACCTCTCCAGGTACTGTAATTTAGGACTTAAAAAGCAACATTCTGAACGAGGACTGCTGCACTTGTAAAACATTACAGATGTGTTATCATATAAATGAGGTAGCTTTGACATGATAGTGTTCTAATAAATCCTCAGCTATGATTTGGAGACAAGATATGTCAAAAGCGAAATCCAAACTGTTTCTTAATCTTCTACATAAACTGTTTATTTTTTCTGAGCCCTACAATAATACATGTCTCAAGAAGGCTTTGATGGCTTCTAGATTAAAGTACAGTTGGGTTGAATTTTTTTCCCCTGTACGGGTCATCTTGAGAATGCTCATTTTAGTTAAATTAATTCAGCTATTTGCGGGTTTTAAATGTGAAGCGAAATAAAACTGTTCTCACCAAATTGGGGACTTGTGAGATGAACTTCATAAATAACAAACTTATTTCACTCCATTTCAGTGAAAGTTTTTAAATAGCTAATGCTGAATGATCTTCTGTCAGCTGGAGAGCATCATTTCAAACCATTTACAACAAATCCAGAAAAAAATAAATAAATAAAAGCCAAACACTTTGCATTCAGGAAGGTGAATTTATGAACCCCCCCGATTTCCATTCATTCTGTGTGTTTTTCATTTACATCACAGCACTGACTTGATTTCTCAACCAAGACTGGGGCCCCGTTCTGCTACATGGGCTACTGGAAAAGGAGTTTTCATCCCTTGTACAGCTTGGTCAACAGTCCAGCTTGTCAAAACAGTTTGAGAAGAGAAACAGTGGGAAAGAGGCAACGCTGCAGGTTAGAAGCTGGGAATAAAACTGTATTTCTCAGTTCAGTCTGCATTCAATCAGGATACTTCTCAGTGTTCCTGCTGCTGTCCAGTTATATGTCCCTCATCACTAGCAAACACTTAGCTTTCCTTTTTAAAATACACTGTGCAGAATAGATCATACACACAGACACTCAAAATTGTTCTGGGCTGCTTCTGGAAAAAAAAAAATAGCGTGGTCCTTTCTGGTTTTTAGTGGAGTATTTCTAAAAGCTGTCTTAGTAAGGACTAGGGAAGGAAGAAAACAAAACAAAGCAAAACAAACAAATAAACAGGAAAGTCAGGATTTCACACAATAACGCGTGAACAGCAGTTGCATGTTATACCAGCATCTGCTCTAATTATGCTATGTGAGTGGTTCGACTGCATTTTGTGGTTGACTGCGCTGAAAGCCTCCCATAGGTTGGGTTGGTAGAATTCAAGATTTATTGCTATTCAGAATCAGCAGCTAAAATCAACATATATCTATAGTTATTCATTCCAACTTGCATTATCAGCCATAATTTTTCATCAATTTTGTATTTTTTGCCAAAACAAAAACATAAATTTTAAAGCTTTTTAACAACATGACCACAGAAAAAAAATCAAGAGAGAGATTTTATTTGATATACTACAGACACTCTTGGTCCTAAAAGCAGATTATTTTCAGGTGTATCACACTAAAGTAATTTTTTAAGTGTTGACAGAAACACTCATATTTTTTGTTCCATGAAAGTTAGCTAACTTCTTTCCAGTTCTGGTTTTTGAGCCAGCAAATAAAAAATCTTTACTATATTCTCCTACTAGCTTGCAAAAGCAAGCTAAAGCAAGAGGTTTTTATAAATTTTATTTCAGTTTTCTGCAAACATTTTCTTAATTATTTATTATTTGCTTAATCTTGACTGACACGAAACAATTCAGAAAAAGACCCTTGCTGTGACTGCAGGAATCATTATGCTTGCAATTGCTCAGGTTGCATGCAGGTAATGTCTTTGTGGAAGTAAAGCACATTCAGCTGTCTGAAGTGCTTGTAAAAAAGATGGAATTCTCTTCTGTCCTCAACTTTCCAGAGTGAGCTGAGCATACTCTCAATATCCACACACACTTCAGACCCAAATAGCTCTGCTAACACCAGGTATCAGGTTCTGAAAATGACTGCTGCACGTTTTGCCAGAAATACAGCAATCTCTTTGTTCTGTGATATCCTTCTTGTCAGGTGGAAATTAAAGCCAGCCTCAGTTTTCTCACCATCACATTAAAAAGCTGCACTAACGTTTTATAGGGCTTTTTTTAAATATCCTGTCTTGCAGAAACTGATCCGTTGCTTTGCATTGATAGATGTTTTACAAAGAACTTCTCAGGAGATTTATATTCATGATCATTTCAATATTTGTCTCCAAAACTGTGAAGATATAACTTATTGCTTCCTATTTGATGTCACTCAGAACACATTGGTCTTTGGTTTCCTTCAATCAGAAAAAGTAGGATTTCTAGCTGTTTTGTTAATGGCAATGCTGCTCACTTCTGCAGTGAGGGGACAGACAGACTGACCCCAGACTTTCTTCTCTGTTTTGCACCATGTCTGAAAAAAAAAGTAAAAAGCAAAGCTTTCCTACATTTATTTTATTTTTTTTTAAATATTCATAAAGGTGTCAAGGCCCCTTAGTTCCTACAGAGATGTTTCGTGGTGGTTCATCTGCAGTAAACCTTGCCATTGCTTTCCTCACCATGGTGCCTGTGGCACTCTGGCTTGGATCAGGCAAACCCCATGCAGGTCCACTGCAGGGCAAACACGTCTTTTGCAGCAACAGAAGATTTTGCCCTTCAGAGGATGGTAGCAGAGAAACACGTAACAATTTTGCTTGGGTTAGCACAGCCCCAGAAGCTAGTGCAAAATCAACTGATATGTGAATGAGAAGAAAAGAAAGGAACATGTGATGGGCAAGGGTGTGCTTGAGCTGGATCCTTAGCAGCCAGCCCTGCGCACACCACTGGACCAGCTGATTGAAATGGTTTCCTCAGTCCAAACTGAATCCTTTCTGAACACTATTTACCCAAAAAGCCCAAAATTGCAAGATTCAACTGTATCAAGAGTTGACCTTAGATACTCTCTGCATTTACACATTTGCTGCAGGAAGCCCTTCCAGTTCCGGACCATCATCAACAGAGCAAACTAAATGGTAAATACTTTACAAGCTCTTTCTCAATTATTATTTGGGACAAATATGCAAATTACTAACTTGCAAGTAGAATTAAATGTTCTCATACTGCAGAGCGTGCACTAAAATATGTGCACGCGCCATCACAAGATTTGCTTCATTACAAATATGGCTGAACTTGTTTCCATAATGGTTTGTGTTTGTTCTTTTCCCTCTTCACATTCAGTTGATGTAAATTGTAGGTTTCGTGTGCTCTGAAATGATGTTCGCTTTATCAGCATTTCAGCACTATTTTATCTGTATATAAAGATCCAGCATCCTCACCCCAACACTCTTCTTTACATTTTTTACCTCAGATCCTTTATGCTTTGTGCAATACTCTTCTAGAGACTTCCTCCTATGACTCATCCCCGCAAACCAGCACAGCAATTTCGGGTGCCACTCAAGCAGGTTCTGCACATGTCTGATGTTACATCACTCCCTGTTGGACGATTTAACAGCACAGCACTGCAAGGTAACCGAGATCATCACGACAAGGGTTTGAAAGAAAAGGACAAGCACATAACCTTGTGTGCAGTTATCACATTTTACCATCTCTTCAAGCTAAAGAAATTGATAAACATCTGCCAAAGTTTATCAATTTTAATAGCGATCCTCTCTAGCTACACTAAATAAAGGAAATACCGTCCTTGTTTTGTCAGTTAAAGAATAAACTAATTCTCATATGCTATGATGGGTCCCAGGGGCTGCTGGCCGTCTGGGTGGACTGAAACTGGCCTGAACGACCTGCTGAGGATCAGTGAAGTGCGAACCTGACCTGGCCACAATTGTGTTGAGTGCTTCATGGCTGTAATTCAGGACAAGCCTGCATCTCTTCTCGGTGCATGGGTCATGTCCTCAGGACTGCTCTCATGATTGATACAGACACCTGTCAGCAGATACTGTCGAAATGTCTGACATGGAGAGTCAATACCCACAGTCATGAAATTGCACAGAAGTCACAAAGGGAACAAAAAGTGTTTCTCTTGCAAGGTAAGATTTGACACCTCTGTTAATCCTTCAGAAGCATTTGCAGGGATTTTTCCGGCTGAAGCTATAAATTTGATAGGATGAGTAAAGAAGATAACTTTACTCTGCCATTAGTGGCAATGCAGCTCTGCATCTATCTTGATTGAAATAGGTCTTTGGAATTTTCCAACAAAAAGAATGGAAATTGGGAAATATCAATTAATGGTACCACAGGGTGAGTGGGATTTTAGTTCTGCTTTCTTTTCCCCCTGCTATAAATTCTTAGTCAATTCAAGCATGGTGTTCGTATTAGATATACAAGCACAAGCAAGGTGTTAGGCATTCAGAAACAGTTTCAGTTTCACGTGCAGATGCTAAAAAATGTGTCATTATTGACTTGTTTTATTTCCTCTGTGCCTCTAATCCAAAAGTCTCCACTGAAATGTCTCCTTCCAGAGGGGAAAGAGGGATAACTTCTGAACAAAGAGACTTTCTTTCCATTTATATGGCAATAAACAATAATACACGTTTATACCCATTAAGCAGAGATGGGGTTCATTGACTGCTTGTGATGGCAAAGGGAGGGCTAGAATTTTGAGCCGTGGACTTCCCTTTGCCAAAAAGAACCAAATTCTGTGTTGGATGGTACTCACAGAAAGCATCATGTGTGACTGTTTGGACAGGACAGTTTAAACAGACAGCTTTCTCCACTGGGTAAAAAGAAAAGCTACATAGTCTTGAAAATACCCATACTGAGACTGCTTTAAGCAACACCAAGTGTGAAATACCACAGGTCTGCTTCAGACACAGATTTGTAGCCACAGATGTCACAAAATGCTGTGCGAACTTGTTTAGCAGGACAATACTCATGAAACCCCAGAGAGACATCCCCAGCATTCACCACAGGGAGTGCGCATTCAGGCATTTTCATTCTTCTGTTTTTGTCAGAGGACAAAATCCAAGCAGGCAGCACCAGCGAAGGCATATGGGAGCACAGAGTACACACACCACTGTGCATGATAGATACCAAAGTAAGAGAAGGTCAACTGACAGTCTGAGTTGCCAACACACTTTTATGTCTTTGGGCAGAGGTGTATTAAAAGAACAAAAGCATTGTGATATTAGCAACTTTATCTTTAAAAAAGAAACCAGTCAAACTAAGGAAATATCCCATCAGATAACCAAAAGGTTACTTGACAATAACTTCAGTTCTCTCTCTGGCACAGCAGCCATTCCTGGTCCTCCAGGAATCTGCTGTATTGCTCTTTGGAGAGTTCTCAGAGTCCCAGCACACCAATGGAAGGTGGTTAAGTTACAAAAAAATCTCTGCAGTGTTGCTTAGGAGCCAATCTTTGGAGTCTATAATGAAAATCAACATCTGTGCATTCCAGAGACTTTGAACTTCAGGTGTTTCACACTTCCTGCTACTCAATTTATGGAAAATGCAAATGAAAGTAAAGCAGATAAATGTTCTTTAACAACAGGAGGGTTTTGTCATGTTTGAAATCACATTTTTTCTGAAGGAGTGGATTAATTTAGCCACTACCCAGGATATCAAAGGTTATGCTTGTAGTGGAGATGAAATAGAACCTGCGCATATTTTGATAAGGTTACATCATCAGGATAGTAACAATAAAACCAGCTTGCCATTCCTGTCCAGACCAATTTTCAAGCAGGAGGTGTCTTGTGCTCCCCCTTAATAATGAATCAGGCTGACTGACATTTGAAATGGCAATAATTTCCCCAGGAGATGCAGCTGCAATCTTAGTATTTTCTGTTCCTGCTCTCAATCTGATTTCTCTTATCCACAGTATGAGGCAGCTGAGTATAATGCAGGAAACATTATCAGCAACAATGCTACAATTAATGCTGAAAGAAAATGAATATTTGTCTACTGAAGAATAGATTTTAGAATACCTAGGGGAACTACTGTACTTTGAAAATGAAGCCATTTTGTGTGTTTATTGAAATGCGCTCATATTTCCATGGTTATACTCTGACTAGTTAACCATATCAAGGTAATAAGTGCATAGGCAGTTTTTACTGTCCTGTATTAAAGCTGTTTACTGAATGCTAAGTAGTCTAGGTCTATTCAGAAAACAGTCTATTTTGGCTGTAATCCATCTATATGTTTCCACACCTCACTTCTTCCATTATTAAATCCAAGAACTAAAAAGGTCACGGCAATTTCTCTCTGATTCAGAGTTGTAACAGTAGAGGACATCCCAATGTGGAAACGAATGGAAACAGAGTTGTGTGCTCCATTATTGGTGGATGTGGAGGTGGACAGACATAGTGGTTTCCCATCTTTCCTGTCTCAGTGTGTCTTTTTTTTTTTTCTTTTTTTCCAGTGTTTAAATGCCAAGGAGACAAACAAGTGTCCCATTCAGCTGCTTGGTGAAAATGGGATAAAGAAACACAAGCTATCAGAACATCCAAGCTTGCAACCAAGTCCCAAACTGAAAGGTGCTATTAACAGAGAGAAATAAGCAGCTAGACTTCAAACAACTCTGGATACAATAAGGCTTTAGAATAAGCTAATGCCCCCTTGACCATCTGCATATCATCAATCAGGTCATCCAAGAAAAAGATCTATAAATAACCTATCTGACCAGCTCTGAAAAGGCTTTTGATACAATCCTTCATAAGTGCAAATGGTAGCATTTAGACTACCTTATTTGTGAGCACAAGAGTCATTTGTCCTGGCACAGCAGCTAGTTGGTCAAAAATCTTTTATGTTTTCATTCGATTGCATCCACAGACCGCTTCAGACAACGAATTACAGTGAGCCAGCTGAAATCGCTCCCGGAGACCTGGAAGTACCAACAGAGGAGCAGAAGGCTTAACCCAGAAGGTCCGTGCTTCTGCCTGGAGTCAGGTACCTTGCCTCAGCTTGCACAAAATACAGTAGAGCAATGTAAGTGTCCTGTCAGTCTCCTTAATTTGTTAATCAGGAGATAGAATTTAAATAATTTCTGTAAAAATAGAAAGCGCACGAAGCATAAGAAATCTCTCAAGGTCATCAGTCAATATGGCACAAATTAAGAAATACCCATTCCCTTTTTCAAGAGTTGCCAGGGTGAGCTGAAAAACATTAACCTGGGAAATCCCTTTATCATAAGACAGTCAGGGAGGAGACACATTCAGGGAAGAATCAAGGCTGAATTTCACTAGAAATGGCGGCCTAGGAATCGACTAGGTTGTAACCTCTCGCTCTGTTCAGCACCACACGTGTATTCTGTGTTACAGACCTGCCTGTGACTGCAGGCCGAGCAGAGGCCCAGCTGCTCTAGAGAGCAGTCTCAACTTCGCCAGCATGGCACTGAAGCACGGTGCTATTCCAAAATAATGCCAATGCTGTGTGCAGCTCATCCAAAGAAGTTCAACCTACAGTCCTCAAATCCAGCCTCACGTTTACCTGAGGTGAACACCGAGGTTCGTTTCATCCCTTCCTCCCTAGGCCCGACCGACAGGACCCAAGTCTCTCCACCATTCTTCTCCCCAGGCCCGCAGGCTTTCCTTACCAATCTCCTGGTGTTGTGGGCCAGCAATGACAAGCTGAAAACCGCTCACGACCCCAGAGTACAAGAACATGAGCAAAATCCTCTTTGACATGCCTAAGGAGGTCTTTAATAATGTACCCCTCAGGTTAAATAAATATCTTTGATGAACAGGGCATAGTTATTTATTATTCATTTACTTCTGTGCAAGAAATGCAGGTCATCCACTGAACCAGGCACTGTCACAATCATTTTTAACTCATCTGGAGACAAGTCTTTATTTATTGGAAATGATCATAATCCCATTGGCTTCAATAGAGTTTCATGAGCTGAAGTCATCAGCTAATCCATATCATATTTACTAACTGATGATCCTTCTCAAGCAATTAAAGCCTTGTCCCTCAGATGACATATTGTTTGGTATAAAGAATTCAGTCTAGATGGAGGGTCGCTGACTTCCCAAAGTAGTATGTGAAGATAATAAAATTCTGAAAGCATTTTCTTCATACATAATAATTTTGTCTTAAATGTTCCTAGAAGAGCCTAAACACACACGGTCTTTCTAGAATAGTTATTTATTTATTTTCTGACATCATCACCATTTTGATTTTAGTTGATTTCAGTGGATTAATTCTGGTCCACCAGTGTACTCCCTATGGATCTGCTCCATGAAGTCAATTACATTTTGGACAGGCTGATACAGTTTTCTTTCTTATTTTGTCTGTTTCTCTTTTATGTTCATGAGCTATAATAAGAACGAAACTCTACTTAATGCTTGTATTGTTTTCTAAAGACTACTTTTCACTGAAGTAAGTGTGAGGACAGTTGTTTTTTTTTTAATGAAATAATACGGTTTACTACCAAAAATATTTAATCATAATTACATTAAGAAACATACACAAAAGCTAAGTAATAAAATAAAATGAGATGGAGAACACAAAGGGGAAAAAAAAAGACAGAAAGGATTAAGTAGAGTCATATAAGGAATAGATTCTATTTAATGAAAATTTCCACAGTGTTCAACATTTTTATTATGGTTAATAGCACTGTGCTTCATTTTTGTCTGCAGTAATTGTGTATTCTTAATGAATGGGCACTCTTATTTCCCCATTGAGCACTGACAGAAATTAATAAACCTAATTCTGTAGGTTTAAGTTTAATTCTAGTGAAATATATAAAGCAGTTACATTTTCACTTAGCTACTAACTGGAATAGAAATGGGTTTAAGCTTTTCAGCAGCCTAATAGGGAACAAATTGGGTTTTCTTTTATTTCTTTTTTTTTTTTTTTTCTCCTTCAGCACTTGGGTCTATTTTTGTTGCTACATGCAAGAAAGGACATGTCATGGTTGGTGAGGCTGAACTGAGCCTACAGTGAGAGTTGTTAATTTTTTTTTAATTATTATTATTATAATTACTAGACTTAGCCCTTTATGCCAGCCTTGTTGTTAATGATTGGTAAAGATGATCTCCTTGACTTGCACTTTGATAGAGACTGCAAGCAATAGCAGACTTCAGACTGCCATCTAGAAAACTCAGCTATCATAACACTCAGAAGATAAACTGTCAGGTTTTAATTCATTCTTTGTCTGGTTATGCAAAGTAACAAACACAGAAATAGCCCAAAGTTGAGCAAGAGTTGGGTGATATTGGATATAATTGCAAATGGCATCTTTCCTGGAAGAGGAAGGAAGGGGGTGTCTTCCATGAAAATTCAAAAAAAAACAAACGAACAAAAAAAAACAGAGGAGTGTATCTTGGATGTTGTAAGTTGGGTGCAGATATATACATGACATGAACAAAATCCATACATCTTCCCACTACAACACCAGAGCCATGGACCAAGCATATAATCGGTAATACTTTCGTATCGGTTATGTGATACTGCTCTCGCCCCACAATGTAAAACCTTTGTTAATCTCCACAGTAAGCCCTTTTGGCTGTGTGTAACAGTTCAAACCTAAAACTAAAGAGAGTTTGCAGGTAGGTAACTAACTCAAAACGACAAAGTGGAATTTAAGGCAGAATCTGTTTGGGAGTCACTAAACTTCGAGGTACAGCCTTTTGCAGCCGCTAAGACCTAGGCAGTGAAACAAATGTGGGTCTTGTGTCTTTTTGGATTAGCACTTTTTAAGAGAAACTCCAGGTGCTGAAGGGAACCATTTTAAGAGCCACCACAGAGTGCCTTAAGGACTTGGCATGTTCATTTTTGGAAGAACCAATATTGGGACCACAGGTGGGCAATAATAAGACAATCACTTTCTAAAACACATTATTTTAAAAACAAGAATAGAAACATCAGTCTGGCATCATGACAAAAGTGCTCTTTGGGGAATAATTATATGGATTCTTCCTATCCTGTAGTTTCATTTTAGAGTGGGCCAAATCCCCAGCTGGTTTAGATCAGCAGCTGATTTACTCCAGCTAAAGACCTGGCCTCCTATTTCATTTCTATTATTACCTTATCTTTTACAGTCCCCACTGTCCTAATTTATCATCTGGGTTGGAAATTCCAGGAGCACAGTAAGGGGTAATATGAACAAAGGAGCAAAGAAAGGGAAAACCTTTCAGGAAGATTAGAGTAGAGCCACATCACGAGCTTGTCTGTACACCCACCCATTCATTTTGCGAGATGATGAGACTGAAATACACTTGAATCATGCTTAAAGAACTGGATACAGAGGAGGTGGTGAGAAGACAGTCAGAGGCAGAAATCAGACACTAGGAGGGTTTTGAAGGCGTCACAAGGAGGAGATGTAGGAGGGCAGCAGGAGAGAAGACGAAGTTATCAGTGGAGGAGGTGCGGACAGCGCAGAAGCAGCAGCAGAAAGGGAAGGGGTGTCAGCTGGACGAGGGATGCTGGAGTGCAAAGGCACAGCAGGGAACAGTCACACATGGCTTCAAGCTTCGTCTGGCTCACGTGGGGAGAGGGCAGGGTCTGCCTGAGAGCTTGGCAGCTCCTCTGCTGCTGCTTTCACTTCAGGTTTGAAAAGCTGTACCCATCCCACTGGGAATCCAAAGCAATACCAGCAGTACCACCCAACCCTGGGTGAGCAAAAAAGAAACTATTGCAAAGGAAGTTAAAGAATAACTTACAGGGCTTCCTCATTCCCTTTACACTATAACACACAGAGCCGGAGTAGACTCCCAGTTCAGGAGTTGTTCCAGAGAGAAACGAAATGAAGTAATGTGCTATTGCATGTCTTCCCAAAAGAAGCCTTTTCTCATGCCTCCCCCAGGGAAAGGGCAGCTGCAGCTGAGAAGCCTACCCTGAGCTGGCTCTGCCAGTTTCTATCAATTCTGCAAGCCTCCAAGGTTTTTAAGTTAAACATTTTGTGAGAGATTAGTGTTGAAAAGAAACAAACACTTACTAAGCAGCAACAGGTAACACCCTTCAAGGCAATGCAGAGTGATTTCTTAAAGTCATATGCCTTGTGCCTCATTCCCCTCACACAAACCAGCTCTGAGTAGCACAGCCTATAGTATATACATACACTATAGGCTGTGCTGCTTATAGAAAAAAAGAGAAATAAGGCAGACACCTCTTCAGGGCAATGCAGGACCTCTCTCTACAAAGCTACTGAGGGGCTACCTGGTACAGGGTGATGGGTGAAATGATCTCATTGAACACTTACTGGTTTAGGCCCTGGGCCTATGGAGAATGATAATGGTAAGACCCAAACACCTGCAAATGTCCATCAGCATTGCAGGTGAGTGATGGAGTGAAAATGTCAGGCATTTAGCCACAGACTCTGCTCAAAGGATATGCTGCTCAGCCTGTAGCAGTGTCCTAATGCTGAAAGAACTGAGTAGCAAGAAGAGTGGCTAACAATATCTTTCCCATGAAAACCATGGAGAGTAGAACATTTACTCTTCCCAAACAGTACCTACAGTCTAGAGGAAAACATTTTAGGTTTTAGGCGCCAGTTTTTTTCAGATGTTTTCATACCATGACGATTTAATTATTTCGCCCTGATCGTCTAAATACCTGTTTGGTTAATGACAAATAGCTAACAGCTTCACTGTAATAATCCATATATGAAATGTGAGGTTACATCCTTCACTTAGTCATAGAAATGTTTTTTTCCTGCCCTGGTTCCCATCACTTCTCCCATTAGTAGCAGAGTAATAAAGATGCCCTGCAGCACCAGCCACCCTGTTAAGTAACAGGGTCAAATCTCCACCCATTTTTTCTAATGGAAGACTAGCAGGCATATACCTCTGTTGTTTACCTCCTTTATAGGTGTCCCAGAGGACATACAAGTGTTTAATTTGAAGATCAGATGCACCTAAGTTATTACTATAAACCACAGTTTCATACTTATTTAAATTTCATTTTTTACTTAAGTGTATCATCTTTTCTACTTGTCTTTAAAAAAAGAAATCTAACCCACCATGTTCTATTTAGAGCAATGACGGAACAGCACAGGTGCAATGGAGACTGGCTCTACCAGCTGAAATTCAAGTTTGTGCACTGTGATTGATTTGCTGTACTGACAGGACCTAACAAAGAAAACACTGGCTCCTGTTCCAGAGTTGCACCTACTGAATATCTGTGCAATTTTACGAAATTAGTATCTCTTCATTTCTTTGGACAAAACTGTTGTTTCCCCAAGGCTGTATTTCATTCCATGTCCTACACATTTCCCAGGCAATGAAATATTGTCATGCAAATCTGACCGGCATACTCCTTGGTATGCTACATATAAAATCTGCCCCTACATGTTGAAGATCAAATTCCATCACCTAATACACAATTTTAGCCCTTTTGATTGCATCAACACCCAACACCCCGAGGAGATACAGCTCTCCTGCAGCCATAAGACTCTCTCAAGAATCAATTACCTTCTCCAGGCACAGCCAGGTGAATGGTACATCACCTCCTGCCCCCCCTGATTTTTTTAAATCAACTTTAATCACAGCGAAACGCTCAGGCACGCAAGCTGGCAGTGCTGTGAAGCTGTAGAGGATTGTGTTCCAGAATCAACCACACACAGAAAAATGTAAGGGCACCCAAACATGAGCAGAGGCAATGTCCAACCCCAAATGATTATCTTTATTTGCTTTCTGGACTTTTTATTTTTTCACTGAATCTAAATAGAAATTGATGTTTAACTCCAGGAGCACTTGAGGACATCCCATGAAGGCTACAGTCTGCTGCTGCTCACAGAACAACATACTTCAAGGAGGGAACAAAATAATCAATGAAGCAGCATGACATGAGACAGTCTGGAGGCCCCACACTCGGTTTAGTGTTCCTGACAACAATAATTAGCCTGGATTAATCATCATAATGGTTTTTAAAATTTAACTTGAAAGTGGAAACCAGTTAGCTCAGGAATTTTGCCACCAGAATTTTGGCTCCAATGCAGTCCACAGTGATTGCAGCTAAAAGCCTCAACACTTTTATTAATCTTCAATGGTTTAAATAAAATGAATTGGTGGGACGCCAGTGACTCAGAACAAATCAGTGTCCATAGAACCCAAATATATTTGTCAGAATGGCATTTTTCACAAAAGTCACGGACTGGCTTGGAAACTAAATCTTGCCTTCACCACTACTAGAAATCTCACTACAAATCAAGACCTTGCTAAATATGTGCTCAGCCATACAAAGCCCTGATGTGTACCTTTCCGTGTCCAGCATTACAGTCAATTCACACAATTCACCTTGTTAGGACAGTTTGCTGGAGCCCAGCCTTCATGGATACAGGATATACAAGTGCTGCATTGCTCAATGCCTAGAAATTGCTTTTCCAGTTATGCTTCCCAAGCTAACGTATTACTCATGGTGTACAACAGGCACAGGCCAGGATGGAAGCCATTTTTAATACCATCACCTGAGTACAAATGATTAAGAGAAAAATCAGACTAATTTTTACATCAGAGACTGCAGACCAGAAAGACAACAAATGCAAGATGAAAAAGCAGCAAAAATGAGGGATACTTTTTATCTTTGAACAAGCAGGCCACAAATGATGGTATCAAACAATCTCTTGACTGAATAAGGAAGAACCTGAAGAGGGCCTGAGGATCTCACATCCCTAGATTACAATTTTAAGTTACTGAGGCTGTGCTTCAAATTTTACTCTATTTCCAATATTTAGCTCCGTTTCAGCTGGTAAAACCAGGCCTTGAAAAAGTTTCTGCTTTTTCCTACCCCTTACCTGTTAGTTTAAATATGTAAAAAGAGAAAGAGAAGAGAAAGAGAAAGAGAAAGAGAAAGAGAAAGAGAAAGAGAAAGAGAAAGAGAAAGAGAAAGAGAAAGAGAAAGAGAAAGAGAAAGAGAAAGAGAAAGAGAAAGAGAAAGAAAGAGAAAGAGAAAGAGAAAGAGAAAGAAAGAGAAAGAGAGACAAAGAAAGAAAGAGAGAAAGAAGGAAGGAAGGAAGGAAGGAAGGAAGGAAGGAAGGAAGGAAGGAAGGAAGGAAGGAAGGAAGGAAGGAAAAGAGAAATAACTCATTTTTCACGTGACAGGTTATTTCATCATAGAACATTTAAGGTTTCCCAACTTAAGAAACAAAAGTACCCCTCACGCATTCACACAGGAAAACAGCAAAGTGACAGCTGAGATTTGTTCCTGTGAATCTTCAAAACTGAAGCCGGCTGTGTTGCCAACAAAGTACAGGTGTAGACCATATGAGCTGACAAAACCAGGATTCTCGGGCACGCAGACACATTTACGTGCACAATACAGCCATGCCAAGGCGCACTTGAGCATCTGGAATTCACCACTTTGTTCTGGAGTGTCTTTTAACTAATTTCTGAGAGATTTAAGCTGCCAGGTAGCTACCGCTAAAGCTGCTCTAATGAGTTCTAGAGGATTTGAATGCCACTGAAACACACGGGCGTGCAGCTCCAGTGACTTGCTTAAGAGGCTTTAGTGATAAAAGCAAGGGCGGCCAGCTGCACACTGTAAGAGGGACATAATTAGACGGGATCTCTACTCAGTGGTTTGGAAGATCCTTTTACTTGTGCAGTTCAGGGAGCATCTGGAACAGAGGATACTGTCATGAGCTGAGTGGTAGCGTGTGGGTCCCTGTCGTCTGTGGGACTGGATCAACACCACATCTGCCTGAATCGCCCTCGGCCACCAGAGGCCTGAGTCGCCCTCAGCCATTAGAGGCCTGAGCCACCCTCGGCCATCAGAGGCCTCTCTTTCCTGAGGTGGGAGAATCCAATTTCTTTCCTCCTTGACACTGAAATTAGGCATGAGATTTGGAGCTAAGAAGCAAATGCCTGCTTTCAAGTGGGCCGCTGGTTTCTGCATCACCCAGTGCAAATCTGGGTCAGACGTGAATACATACACATGAGTAACTGAATTGTTGTCAGGAGGCCAGAGCATTTCACCAGTTAAGGTCCTGGAATATCCAAAAGAGGTATTTCATTTTTATTTCATTATGATGAGTGTTTCCATCACTCCACGAGGAGCCCAGCTTCTGGGACAACTAACCAACACTTTCTTTCTCAGGGTTAAGCTTTCCTGTTCTCTGCAGTTATGTAAAGGCCTTTGGTTTAAATTTGTTCCCCCAGTTGTTATCTTTGTGCAGGCCTTGCTTTTCCCCTGTCCACCCTGATGTAGCTTCTTACACACAGGTGAGACAGAGACACAGCCTTGCTGCTCCTCCCAGGGCAGCTCCGTTTGCCCTAGCCATGTCATGGTAAGAAATGATGACGGTATTTCTGGCTTCTTCTCTGCATCTCACTAACGTCCTGCTGTTTGCCCTGTTGCTCATACTCTTTGCTGTCTGGAAGAGCATTTCAATTCTGTTTGCTTCCCTCTGATGATGTCCAGCTGCTGAGGCGGCAGAGGTCTGCCTTACTGAGATCTCTGAACAGTCTCTGGGGACTTTTTCCCCTTCTGGGACCTTATCCCAAGCTGTATTTTCACTACTCGATGTTCCAGAACAGCTTGGCTAAATGAGATCATGCTGGACTGGAAGTCACAAGAGCATACGAATGGACATATAGGACCAAAGGTCCCCGTGGAGCCATGCCCCACATACAGCCCCTGCAGTGCCCCACAGGAGCCCAGGGCAGGCAGCTGCTGCTACCTCCCCAGAGCCTTCTCTGCCCTCTGCCTTTCTGGCCTGGAGGTGGTAACCTCATATATAATAGTAATTCCCAGTAGACTTCTTCTCCTTGACCATCTCCAGTTTCTGCATGAATGCAAAACACGTTTCTCATACTTGTACAGCAGCAGAGCATGCACCTGGCCATCACAAGAGTGTGTGAACATGAGCCCCTCCTGGGATCCCAAGCAGCTGGTGTAAGGGCATTCCCCTCCTTCAGCATAAAATAAGTGACCTCTCTTTTATTCACCACAACCGCATTTTTATCCCTGCCACCAAGCGCTCATTTTATTAAAGCAGGAGAAGAAATATCCAAGCCTTCTATATCTGGGGACTACTCCACATAAAAAGAAAAGGGATGGGGGTTCATTTTAACTCTTATTTTAAACAACAATCTTTCAGGTGTAAACACAGCTGTCTGTGCTAACATTGAAATTCACTTATATTAGATTAAACAAATAGTCAAGATCAACTACTACTAGGCACTTCAAGCCTGAGCAAGTAATCTCTTATTTAAATGAGTCACTGGGTCATTTTAATCAGTTAAGTGGCTTAGCACAGCTATGATTGCTGTTCCTCCAGGTTTCAGGAGCTTCCCTACCTGCACTCACAGCTACCAAAATAATCACTCCACTCCCCCCAGCTATTAGGCCCCAATTCATCAAAATCCCTGAACCGACAAGTGAACTTTCAGTGGCTGAGGAGCCCCTTTAAAACTGAAGGATGACTTATGGTCTTAACCCTGTGCTTCTGGCTTTGTAGCCTTGGTCATTGCTGGACAATTTAAATGAGGCAGATAAAAGTTACTCAGAGCATTGAATAATACTCAATAAATGATTGCTGATGTATTACACTGGCACTTGCCTAATAATAATAATAATAATAATAATAAACAATATAATGAAACAAATGTATTCAAAGTACCATAGGCTTACTAATTCAGTGGCTGCTACTTTATCTTACCATGGGATAAGCTGAAGCAGAGGTGTAAGGAGTAATCTTAGCTTCTGTTATTAAACTGTCTAGAAGTAGAAATGTCCCAGAAGAGAGCGCTTCATTCCCCACACATATTTATGTATACACACATGCATTATGTGGCATACGTTCAAGGCCTCTCTATCTCTGTTCACAACCAGGATGTTGGCACAACTGTGAAGGTTTGGCCTCCTCCTAATTCAAGTCATCTTATGTGTGTGTCCCTCAAACTTGTAAAGGTCTTTGCTGCAGCTGGGAGAAATTGTGGAGAAAGGGAAACAAGGGAGCTGCACAATAAAAGCAACTAGGTAAGGGATGAAACAAAAGAAACACAAACGTGCCAGGAATAGCAAGGTATGGCAAGAAATGACAAAAGGATGTGCCCTTCCCCGTGTGGAGTTTCACGAAGGTTTTTATTTTGTCCCTAATTTTTAGCCCTGAAAGAGCCAACAAACTGGAACTCATTCCTCCTAAGATATAACACTTGAAAATATAATTGATAGAGCAGGGAAAAATGTGAATTACAATAGTAGATACATACCTGAGAGCCTCTTTTAGAGTTGGAAGATCATAAGGACCTTTAAAATACTTGACTTAAAAATAACTCCAATTTCCCTTCCTCAACCCTTAGCTAGGGTTTCCATAACCACTATCCCTAGTGACGACAGAGGATTCAAGGTGCACACAGGCATTCACAGGGGGATGGATCTCTGCAGGAGCATGACCACTGATATCTCAGACAACAGAAAAGGCTCAAGAAATACATTTTTGGAACCAGACTATTTTCAAATGCAAAAAAAAAAAAAAAAAATAAAGGAGGAAAAGTACAACAGAAAAAAGTGAGATTTCTGTCACAGGTTTCTATCAAAGACCTGATAGATGTTGCTGATTTTGTGCATGGCCTCAGACAAGGCACTTCCCTCACCCAGTTTCCCATCATTAAAACCAAGGGAAAGGCAAAACAGAAGTCAGAAGAATTCTTCAGTTGGGAGCACTTGTTAGGTCTGATATTTTTCCTTTTCAGGAAAAAGTGAACTGTAGAAAAGCTCAAAAAATAAAGTTATATTTTAATCACATCAGAAAAGAAAAAAAAAAAAAGAAAAAAAGAAAGAGGCAGGAGGGCTATCTATTCAGTGGGAATCCAACAACAACAACAACAAAAACAATTGCTTTACAAGGGCAATTGAAAATCAAAGTGAATGAGTATTTATAGCAGCTGAACTGTTTAAAACAACAAACTGAAACTGCAGCAGCAACTACTTCACAAAGTCATATTCTTGAAGAAGGGGGAAAAAAAAGATCAAAGATGTGCAGGCAGCCAGCTCTGCATACAAGTGGCTTTATCAGCTCTTGGCTGTGTTAAAGAGAGTCAGGCATTCTGAAAGAGAAAACATCTAATGAGGTGATGAACAACACTTTCTTGGCCTTAATTATAAGGATAGGACTAAGCAACAATAATTGCAGGATAAATTATTGTCAAGAGATATTTCCAAACAACAACAACAACAACAAAAAAAACCATGTCATTATCAAACAATTATTTTAAGTCTCATTTGCATATAAAAAAGAATAAATGGAATAGTCCTCTTTTCTGTTACATTTGTGGGGGTGGTGGAAATTTTCAGGGTGGTGCATGGGAATTAGACACACTACACCCAATATTGCTAATGACAGATTAATTCTCTGCAGATCACTCTGGGAATTGTACATTTGTATCCAAGGGCAGAATTCAACCCAACAAAAACTCAAAACTCTGTGATGTGCCCCCAAAGAATCATGAGTATTTAATAACAGGAACAGAACAGCAACTTCCTTACAAAGTAGCATTTGAACTAAATGGCAGAAAAGTTCCATTTAGGACAGAGAGAATTAAGCTTTGGGTATAACCAAGTAGATACGCACATAAGCTACTCAGACCTTATCAGATGAGCCTTTTAAAAGCTCACATGAAAGAAATGAGATGTATATAGTAGCCTTGAGTCAAATAGGGCTTCAGGAGCCAACAAGTGTATGTCATACGAATGGAGACAAAATGAGATCATGGCAATTGCTCTCAGGCATTTATCTCAACACTACTTTGTGCCTACAGATCCCAAGCAGTGGAAGACCAGTAGGCTTCTGGCATTACGAGTGGTGCAGAGCCAGGACGTCAACTTTCCCACATTAGCAAATGGAGTGAAGGCAGATTTTCAACACGGGTCCTGTTTAGTAAATAGCCCTTTTTTTAAAAAGAGCTCAGCAGCTCAGAAGAATACTAGGTTCTGTTTCTAAACTTTTTTTTTTTTTAATTCAGCTGCTTCTGTCTTACATTTGTCTGTACCAACTAGTGAGTATGGGTGGTTAAACCAGAGACCCGAGGAAGAACTTGAGGGCATTAGTCTCCTTGAAAATATGATCCTTTACAATTGTTTTAAGTTATCCCTCCAAATATCAATTGTACCAAAGAACTGGTTGCTTGGCAAAAAATATAATCTTTCCCTCATGTATACATATATGACAGAAATTTAATATATACTCTGGTTGTGAATACAGTACCCGCAAGGAAACAATAAAATAAAGTGATGGTATTTGAATGTCTTTCCTGTATGCAGGTATTTGGCAAGTAACTTACCCACAAACAATACTTAGAACAGACCGGGCATATTTTCATATGAATATATACAATAAGAAATCTAATTTCTTTCACAGAGAAGAATGAAATACAACTGGGTACCACCAATACTTTTTCTTTGGTTTCATCCAGACAATAGGGGCAGTGATAAGTATTATTGTTCAAGAAAAGCTTACACTTTTTTTCCTTTTTTCAACACTCTGATAAATTTGTCAAACTACTTGAAGCATCCAATATGTTTTTCCAACAGGCAGGAATTCATCAATGTCTTTACTCTTGCTACCATGAAAGTATGACAGCAAAAGCATAACTTGAAGAACATAGGCCTTATTTCATTCCTATTATATCAGATACTAGAGCTATGAAATCCGATTTTCAAACATGATAAAGGCAAACACATTTTAGACGTTTCATTCATTCACTTACAAAATGTAAGAAACATTGCATAAATTAAACAAGTAGTTTTCAGCTTGTATTTCAGAGATATTTCGAAGTCCACAGGATACCTCAAAGTACTGTACACAGAAAGTTTCCAATACTAGTGTTCAATAGGCTTGCATTTACTTATTTGTTAAGTCTATCAGATCTCCTTTGGTACAAGACAGGTTCCATTAATGCAAAAAGCTTCTCAGCTCCATGGCCTCGGCTCACAGCACACATATATGAGTGCAAACAGTTGAGGTTGAAACAGTTGAGAAGAAAGCCGTAAGACTATAGAAATGCATATAGAGCTACAAGGTAGTAGGAGACAGGCAGCCTAATGAAAAGTCCAGCAAATTACAAGATTCTGGCCAAATCAGTGGGATATGAATCAGATCCTAGATAGTATTTAAGGCTGGGATTGTGTTAGTGACAAGGACAGAATAAAAAAGTGCTTCTTTCGAGTATTTTGCCTAGTGAAGTGAGACAGCACACTAACTGCTTCATTTCTGCCCTTATTGTGCTTATTGTAAATTAAAGCCTTGGCTTGCAAAATACAGAGAAAAGCACAGTTCTTATTTCAAAAGCTCCCTCTAGCTTTTCCCAACTGTTTGTTACCAGAATTTCCCTGATGATCTGCTAGGAAAAGCAGCTTAGAGTCAAAGGTGGTCTCATCAGTCTTAGAGAAACACAAGCGTATATTGTATAACCAATTTCCAGTAGGTTTTTAATTTGTAAAAGCCACACAGTTAAGACGACGTTAAAAACCCACCCACTTCTTTTGATTCAAGATCAAAGAGATTTTTAGAAAAGTGACATAACCCTTAGATGTCCCAGAAAACCACATTTGCCACAATTAACCAGCTTCAGTCTCCAGGCCTCATGCACACAGAGGAGCCGGAACAGCGCATTCGGAGCAGCAGGGTTTTGTTGCAGTTGTGGGCACGTTGGAAATAAACAAGCACAGGTCAAGCTCCCTGCGGCTTCGTCCCAGCCTGTGATAACCGGGGCACACAGGCAAAGGGAGCCCGCACTGACCAAGCTGGGATTACGTCAACCGGGGCTCCAGGGAGGTGTAAATCCGCAGAACTCTGCTGAATTCACCGATGTCTCCGCGGTTCCTACAGCGAGAATCCGATCCCGCAGTTGCAAACACGGCACCGCGCAGGGGAAGTGCTCAGGTGTGTGTGAGAGACACCTCTGTCATCTAGGGACAAACTACAGACTCTGGTGACTGCCCTGAGGTAGTAGAAGCATTAATAAATACAAGAAGATGACTGAGATGTCATAGAAAGAGAAAATAAGAAGACGGGAAGTTGGAAGCTAGGATCTACACGCAAGATGCCCCAGCATACTTTCAGCCAGAAATTCAGCATATATCTTCCAGTAAAACTTGATCTAAGATATCAAACAAGATACTCCCTTCCATCTTCAGCAACAGAGCACATGCTTTCAGAGCACAAATGCCGAAGGACAGTTCTGCTTACATGGGTATGTGAATGGGAAAGGTTGTGGCTACTTGAAAACACATATGAAATCTTCTACAGGACCCCTGTTCTCACACTACATACATTCCTTGCTGTAGATACTAGCTCAAATAAAGACATACACACACCGTCAGGTACTACTGCCTGCTCAAACACCACTCAGAATGGCTAGAAAAACAGATACCTT
This sequence comes from Cygnus olor, assembly GCF_009769625.2. NCBI lineage: Eukaryota > Metazoa > Chordata > Aves > Anseriformes > Anatidae > Cygnus > Cygnus olor. The sequence goes on along the minus strand of NC_049180.1, from coordinate 5,736,370 downwards.
CAGAAGTAAATCACAATGATGGGGAATTTCAGTCATTTTGCACATCATCATCATCAGATATGTAGCCGCATCTTGCAAAATGCTGATATAGAGAACTAGCAAATAATGCATAATCCTGTATATTCTTTTTTTATATTTTAACCCTATCCTACCTTTACACATATTTTCAGAGATCTATGATGTCCCAATATTAAAGTACTTTGTGTGCTATAGGAAGGGATAAGAAGACACATTATAAGTTTAAAAACTGAGAATTTCAAGACAGAGTTAATATTGTCACTAAGGGCACACCAGAAAGAATTACTGTGTTTTTCTGACTGCTCTAGCATTAAAGGATTAAATAAGAAAAGCAGTCTTTTGTAAACTCAAGCAAACATACAGACAATGTCAAAGCTATTGGGTCACAAATTGGAGCCATCATTTTCACTTTGAAGGCTTCCACAAGAAGCTATTCTGCACTAGAACCACCACAAAAATTGAAGGGTGAAAATGAATAGGACAAGAGAAATATGGACTTTAGGTTCTGAAATGATACAAAGTGCTATGTCTATATAAGACACCAGAATACTAAAGACTTTACTATTACCCATCATGGACTGTAATAGATGGGTTGCACTTGTCATACATACAGAAGGACACATGAATTGGACCATCCTCTGCAGAATAAAAATGTTTTTTCCCTTATAGGAAATTTTAACTCCTCATCATCACTGGAGTGATCTCAAACTCCTCTTTGCTCAGCATTCCAGCATGTATTTGTGGCTATTGACATACGGATCCACATATGCACACGACAGAAACCAAATTGAGCAGTTTTTCTATTGACTTTGTAAATTGTTCTAGCTAGAGGTTTGTTTCAAGACTACCTGCCAGCCCATATTCCATGGGTTGACATGGAAAGAAAGCTCTGAGACCTAACTGGGATGGATTCAGACCTTCAGCTTCTGCAAGATGCCTACTGTCAGCTACTTTGACCTATACCTTTCAAAGTTGATTCTATTCATAGCATCTTAAGGGGTTTTGTCGCAGTATGTTACACTTACTATTGTAATTATTTGTAATAAATCGTAATTATGAAGACAGCAAAAGCTACAATAGAAGAGAGAACATGGAAGAGGACAAGAGCACTCTTCTGTAACTTCAATAGAACTGATAAACATCAGCCATGGGAGGGCCACTGACTGGGCCACCAGCTGGTGTAAGTAGCCGTGAAGCTCTGCCACCAGACAGCAAAACTCCATATCAAACCCATCTGTACACACACACAAATACCCAGCAAATTCTTCCTGCACTAAAGAAAGCAGAGGGTCCATTTAAATGCCTACACTTCTGAGAAGTTTCCCAGCATTGCCTTTTGATGTATTCCATTCTAAAAGCATTTGTTGCATGTATATGTTTCCATTTTCCTTGAGATTTCAAAAGAGTTGGCATTGTTAACTTAGAATATTGCTAGTTAATTGTTGGCAAGAAAAGACAAATTATGAGCAGGGGAACTGTTCTGGGAGGATTTAGTGTATTTGAATAATTTAGACCCCTGCCGTTAATGTGACAGGATTGTTTTTCTCTTGCGGTAGCCTGCTGCTACAAGAATTAAAACTGTCATGGCAGGCTACAGCCTGGGCTAGGCCTCAGTAATGAGCTTTATCAGTCAATAAATGATTTTATGCAGCAAATTAAACTGTAAATTTGGTTTAGGTGGTAAATATTTAGAGAATAAAGATATCCAGCTAATGAGGAGGACTGGGTGGGGAAAAATGTAATGCAAATGTCAATCCTTTAAATCTTTGGTAGGCTCAGGCTTTGCAGAAAGTTTACTGCCACTGCCTTTTTTTTTTCACTTTTGTAAACAGCAAGGGAACACTATCTACACTGTATTTACAGATGCTAGAGAAGGAGGGAAAAACTTTTTGCGGGGCACCGTGCGTGCCACAGCTCCACATGCACACTTGGCTCTCGGCCCAAAGCATCAAACGGCCTCATGGGGAAAGCACCTGTGCAGGGACGGTGTGTGTGTTGTACTCACAGTGGCCAAGCATGGCAAGTTTGACAGGAGATGAGCTCCCCAGGGCGAGAGGGAAGCTTATAGCCCGCTCCTGGCTCTAGTCGCTACGTCTAAACGCACCCCACGTGGAAAGATCTCTTTGGTCCTAGACTTGTAGCAAGGCAGAGTAGCAGCAGCCTGCAGAGGCAACTGGTTTAAAACATTCCCCTTTCAAACAGGAGATTACTCCGGAGGAGATGACCTTTCAGCTCTGGAGCTCGCTTCTCCCTTCGGGCTCACCCTAGTCCCGCACCGCTCCGTGGCCCACCCTGGAGGGCATGTACATCGAAAGGGATTCTGAGAACATCAATCGAGCATCAACAGAAGGAATATGGTTTTAAAAGACACATCTGGACTAACATGGATGAAAGGACCCCGAACAAATAAGTTGCATTTGTTCAAAGGTCAGGTGATTAGCAATATGCTGCTTCGAAAGCAGACAAGGAGACATTCTACCAAAAAGCTGGTTTCCAGCATGAGTCCTTCACTTCCAGCTATGCTCCAAGGACTGTTCTTTCTCCAGAGAATGTCTGGAAAACTTACTAATTTTTGCAAGGGCATTTATTACCACGATGAAAATTTTGCGTTTAAATTTTTTACTGTGGACTAAAAATCAGCTTTCAGAGAAAAGAATTATATGAAAAAAAATCAGCTCCATAAAGAAATGCTGGAATTCTTCCCAAAGCCAGAAGTATTAACCTTGCTATCCTTTAACAGTAGTAGCAATATTGTGTATGATTTCTGCTGGATCTATTCTGCACTTTCTGACAAGGAAAATATATGCAACCCTTGATAGGATCAGTGAAACAATGGCTTTATTTATGCCTTCCAGGTGACACTGCCAGATGGTAAAATCTCACGCAAACAAAGCCAGAAGTGCCTGCATGCCACACAGGGCTAACACCGAACCTGCTCCAGGGTGGGAAACCATCTCTGTTCGTGAGACTCACAAGACAACTAAGACTCAATGCCAGAACTCCTCTTTGAGCCCATTCCAGGCTCAGATGCCGTGCAGTGCACAGTGACGACACACAAGGAAAGAAACCCCAGCTATCATAGTGTCTCTGCAACGAGTGAGCTCCCTGTCAGGGCTCAGGTCAAGGTTAGCCTTTACATTTTAGAAACCAGTTGATAAAGCAAAGAGCAAAGCAGTCAGCTACACAAGGCTTTAGAGCAAAATTTGAAAAGGACACGGTTACATATTGAAAGGAAATTGAGCCACGGAATATCCCAGTAAAACTCAGTTGGACCCACACATTGTACACTCCAAACAATATGCTATTAAGTGCAATAAATCCAAACAGCACCCTGGGGATTTGTTTGGAAGATCAGAATATATATTATGGATATACTATGGAAGGCTGTTTTTAACATGAAATCTATTCAATTGCAAGCTGTTGATGTTAACCATTTCTTGAAAGACCCAATATACTAATGCAGTTTATTTACATGGCAGAGAATGAGGCTTCATGTATCACCTTCTCCATGCCTTTCTTTGATTAGATTGCCTGAGTTTAATTACCAAAGTCTGTTAAAGGACTTTCAGCACAGATGTAATTTCATGCAGGTGTACCTGGTGTAATGAAACCAGATGTTTCCATCGGAATAGGCCTCCCTCATTTGAAATGTGTGTGCTGCAATAGCCTAATTTGTATCTCCATCAGTTCAAGCTGGAAAAAAAAAAAAAAAAAAAAAAGGTAAAAAAGTGGTTGAGGATGTTAGGCGAGATCAGATTTTGAGTACAGAATGGATAGTGCAACCTGTTGTTTCCACTTTTCCAACTGTACATAACTTTACTTTAAAATATCTTCCCCTATTGTTCCAACTCTGATTAGTTCAGCAGGCTGGCCACTTCTGCAAAGCATTTAGGAGCATAACGCACACAGGCACAGATTTATGTGTGGAAAAGGAAAGGCTGTTCTTCACTGGGCACAGTCTTTGTATTGACGTTTTATCCTCATGTACTTCATATAAACCATGAAACTTTCTAATCAGTTTGTACAACGGAGTGGAAAGTTCTTGGCCAATTATGGAATGAAACAAAACATATTTATTGAGGTATAGCAGCAGCAATTAAAAAAACTCGAAACCTTTTTGGTTTCGTTCATACCTTTGAATAGCTTTTGAATATCCAGGGGTTTCTACGAGTAGGAAGTTATTCTCTAGGCAGTTTTAGAGCTGATAAAATGGCATAAAATACCAAGAGAACTGGGGAGTCACAAGGACGTTCATGTGAATCACATGGTCAGATCTGTCACTTATTAGCTAACATATTTGGGGCATGCAGTTTACTTTTCCTGTTATAAAACCCAGTAAACTATATTAAGCTGGTCACTGTTGTAAATATAAAAGAAGTAAATATTCCTTGCATGAGAAGTTCTATGGAAATGTACTTTTTGCATTTGGTTCCTCATGAGTTGCCTTAGCAGCACACCCTCCTCATTTTCCATCACAACATCATTATTAGTGCTGTTTTATAATTTATTTTCATTATTGTAAAATCATGACTGGACTAATGACAGACCAAAGGCTTAAAGCAACAGAAAGATGCATCATTCAGCAGCAAGACAGAGAGAAGACTCAAGCCCATGCCATGCCCAAGCTCATAGCAATTGCACAGTAGTTTCTAGAGAACCCAAGTTTTGACTCGCTGTTCTGATTATCCCAGTCTATCAACCACATCATGGTCAGAGAAGTTGTACGCATCAGCCAGCACTGTCCAACACCAGGGAAAAAAATCCTCGCCATCCTGCAGAGGGTAGAAGTGGAGGAATTTGCACAGGAAATTTCTGCCAGCTGCAAGCTGACACAAAGGGGCTGTGATGAAACGTTCACAATTCAACCCAAAAGGAGCAAACCCAGCCCCAGCTGGCAGGCTGAGTGACTCCAATTGGCCGTTCAAACATGAGCCTGAGTCAGAACCTTTTCACATTTCTCCCCATTGTTCTGTCAAGCCCTGATGCTGCACAGACAACACAAACCCAGCCCTGGGACTCAAACTCCTGGGACTGCAAAGCTCCGAACAATGCAGAGCGAAGGGCCTATGGGCATTAACAGAAAGTTCACAAATAACAGCTAACAAGCAGTGGCACAAAAGGCTTGCCAAGCAGACCGCTCAAAACAACCAAGGCACTCATTCTTTGGGTTAGTTCTTTTAATATAAAAACAAACAAATAGAGAAGATCAAAATATTCATAAACGAAGCTGCCCTCTCCTACTCTTCCATCCATACCTCATGCTAAACTTTAATCCATTTGGAAAGTATGCAGGCATTTTGGTAGGCTGAATGAGAACTTGCAAGGTAGGGTCTTGAACTGCACACATGGCAAGCCCACAGCTTATACAAATACACATGTGAGCACGTGCACGCACACACAGACACTGCACACCAACAGCCTCCAAATCTCTGCCTTTGCAGTTGCCTTCTTGAAGGAATTCATTTTTATGTTGTGTTGTTTTCAGGTTTGTTTGGGGGGCGGGGGGTGAGGAAAGGAAAGATATAGGTAACTCAACTAAACTACTGTCTGCCCTCATTATTTCAATTCAGGGACTGACAGTACAAGACTTAATATTACAATAAAGCAAAACTGGTGTCAGCAAAAAAAAAAGTTTCGATGACACACTGATATGGAACACTATGATACACTGGTAAAAACTATGTGAAAACCAGAAACACATAAGACTGCAATTTAATCTTTTTATTTGAAATATAAATATTGTTACTATCAAGCTTGACAGTATAGAAAATGTGTGCCCTGCAGCCTTCTGACAAAACAAAATTTATATTTAAAACTTCCTGAAATAATGCCTTTCATATGTGGAGTTTTGTCACATTGCAGCGGCTCTGAGCCTACCTTATGGTCCTGCACCTTTAATTATTTTATGCCTAGAAGACACATTTTAAATAGAAGAGGCGGGTTACAAGAGTTTTGACAGCTGTGGATGATTAAAATACTGACAACATGCACTATATAAAATTCCCTGAGGTTTTAGCTGGGTACTCACACGAAAGTTAGCGATTCAATTCCCTCCCCCCCACCCATATCCCACCAGCATGAAATGTTCATACCACTGGCCTGCTCTTACCACCCCCTCCTCTTTAGCCAATACAAACCCCACCACCACCTTTTTTTTTTTTTTTTTTAATATCTCAAGGCCACATACTTGAAAATTAGTCAACAAATTTGATTTAGTAATCTGTTCCCATTTAACAAATATGCGGCCAGGTTTCATGACCAGCTGTTCTATATCATTGCATGAATGGAGGGAAGGGAAACCATTTAAAATGTATGAATGGTTTTAGGTTTTGTTTCCACCCATCCCTCCCACCCCCCTCTTTACAGGAGTGTTACAGCTTGTGCTAATTTTCTGGCCTCCTGACCTCTGTGTTTTGGTTGTGCAAAATATTATATTATGATGGAAAAAGAGTGCTCTCTAGTTCAGGAAACACTGAAGGACTTTCTTAACTCTGCAAGCAGCCCCCTGACTTCGCACACTTGAGTCAGGGACATATTTATGTACTTTGGTTAAACTGGGACTCTGCCCTTCCAATTCTTCGGATTAAAAGCTACGTGTGAAATAATATTAATTACACTGACTTTGAGCTGTGGCTATGACTACATCAGTCTGTCTCTCACTTTATTACAGTACCAACTAAGGAGTCAAAGCAACCCTAGAAGAAGCAAATCACCTCCAAAAATACATGAGCAATAGCAGAGTCAGACTCTCTGGATGTCGGTCTTAGAGTTATTGCTCATTTTTATTATCTTTAATTCATTTTAATTAGACACTTCAAAATGCAAGAAAGACAAAGAATTAAATCACCCAAAGAACAGACATCATTTGGATGTTCCTTTCAACCCCAGAAGAGGGAGTTTTGAAAAGGCAAAGATGGATTTGGGATAAACCAGTTTCCCCACGGATGGTGGGAAAGCGTATCCTCCTTCAGTCTCGTGGAGCTCCCTGGCAGAGGTGAAGTTTTAGGATGGACAGGAAAGAACAAACTCGGCACTCCAAATAAAGCAGAGATGACCCAGAGAGACGTGCAAGCCAGGAAGGAAGAGCAGCAACAAGTCTGATGTCATGGAAAATGCAGAAAGAGATCCCCAAGTGCCACACAGCACAAGGGAGAGGGTGCACAGCAGGATCTTACCGATTCACCTCAAATGCTTCTCATTCTGCTAAATCCTTTTGAGCAGCTATTCCACCAAAATTAATGTGCTTTGCAGTACCAAATGTCATTATCTATTTTCCAAGTGCTAACCAAAGGAACATGGCGGAGCTTGGCACAACAGCCTTGTGTAACAGCACACGCACATTTTTTTCCTCTGGCTGCAATTACAGCCTCCGTGCTGGTTCCCATGTCCGAATGCTACTGCTACAGCAAACCGTCAGGGAATCTGTCCGCCTGCTCACCAAACACGGCTGTTCAGGTTTCGAGTGCCCACTGTCCCACAAGGCGCACAGTATACCTGCAACCATGTAATCCTTTTTCCTTAATGATCATGTAATCAATTTTCATTTTAGAACTGTGCAGCATGTATAGATTTAATAACCTATATTAAAAATCACAGGGAAAGGAGGTTCTTCTTATGGTGCAGCGGAAGTTGTTGAAGCAGAACTAAAACTGCAGAAACAGGAGCTAAAAACAGTTGAAATAGTTAATTAAAGAAGTAAAGACATGATGCAAATTTGTCAAAGGCACCTTTGGCCAAGATACAAAATATTCTTTTAATCCTCAATATTTGCAAATACAATGTTGGATATATATATATATATATATTAGAAATAAGGAAACACTTTTTGTTCCTTGAAAAATCACCAATCCACCAGTTACATACTCCAGGAATGAGCTACAGCAATAAAACTTCATACATACAAAACTTCACTTCCTAAGAACACGTTACTTAGAGCAAAGTATATTTGGAAAATGCCACCAATAAACAAGTACCTTCAGCCATGTGCCCTGAGGATTTCAGAGCGTGTCAGAGAAGCAAATAGGATCTTCTTCCTTCCTGCTTTCCCCATTTCCCCATGTAAAAAAAAAAAAAAAAAATGTTTCAATGACTACTTACCTCAAAAGTATAATATCAGTACTAAAAGCAGGTTACTGAAGAAGTCACTGTTATTTAAAGGGATACAGGGAGTTATCTGAGGAGTCTCATTTTGGAAATGCGGTCTGAGAGGGGCTAGCTTAATGCCTGGGATTGTGTAGGCTTGAAGAAACCAACACAGCGTGTGCTGGGTTTCCTAGTTCACTTGGCCATACTCACCAGCGTGTTTCAAGGCAGAAGCAGGAGTGTCTGAAAGACTACAAGATTTTGGTACAGGTGTAGTTATCTGCCTGCAGTCTGTCTGTGAGGAAACCTCTCCGTGAAGTTGTCTAGGCCCTGTGCACTCCTCCCTCAATTCCCCATAATTGCAGGGAGCAGAATCTGTTCATAGCCATATTGCATTATAGATAGCCAAAAAGTGTTTTACGTAATACAGGATAAAATCAATCAGAGCCCCTAATATCGTGTAGGTACTACAGATGCCAGGCTGCTTCTGTAGACTACGTGGGTTTGTAGAATTAACATGTATCACATCAATACACAGCTGAGAAAGGTAAATTATCTCACCAGGGTGTAAAGGCAAACCCAGCCAAAGGCCAGAGACATTATGCTGATTTGTCTGGCTTTTGCAGGCATCTTCCAAGGTAGCTTTATCCCTTTCGGAGTTCTCAGTGCAACAAGTGTAAGCACAGCTACAGCAACACCACACACATCTTTTTAAGCCTCAAGCATAAGTCTTAAGCAGTGCAAAGCAAATTTCTACAGCTTTGGGAAGGACTCAGAGCACCTGGCAATTTTGAGACAGGAAAAAAACAAGCCATCCAGAACATCCTTGCAAGTAATTGAAAATGCCCCCTCCTATATCTGTGCGGAGTCAAACATTGACTAACAGCTCTGTGATGAGTATAACTTGAACACACATTGGCTGTAATAAACAGCAGAGGCTGTTCACTCTAGTAAATATACCATAAACAGAAGTTAGCTGGGGAAGCGCTCAAATCTTGGCTCAGTCCACTCCAGAAAAAGATAAGGGAGCAGAAATCTCTGCGGAGAGCTTCGGAGATGGAAGCAAGGACCAATGGGATGCTGCATCACTGAAGATGAAAATTGTCCACAGTACGCACATGAGTTGTGAACCACTTCAAAGAGAAGCACGAAATGTGGGAAGAGCTAGAATGAGTCTCCTGGTGCGTGCATCACACCAACACATTCATGCAAACGGTTAGAAATGACTACGGATGGATCACTTCTGGTCTGGCACTGAAAAGATCCTGAGTACCTGGCAGTCCCCACTGATATCATCCAGTGCTTTTAACCTGCAAGCCAGTGAGAATTAAACCATGAATTCAGTGCCAAAGAAGCAGTTGTGCAAAAGACAGGCATCTGTGCACCCTAATTATGTTGTCTACATTGTGCTGCTGCAAGCTCAGGCCAAGCTGAAAGGGGGAAGATGGGTGCTCCTCCACCCCTGTTCCGCCACTCAGTCATCACTGTGCAATCAGCAGCATCTGCTCGTTTCCAGACCGTTGTTAAAAGATGGATAGCATTGAAAATCACTGCCCTTCAGCTAGCCGGCATCCCGCTCTCAGAGCTGGGTTCCTCGGGGCTAGAGGACTGCACGCAAAGTGCCGGAGACTACCAGAAAGCCGGGAGCATGTCTTTTTTTAAAAAAAAACACTTCAGGGAATATTTAAAGCATCCCCCATCACCCCACCCTTGGGAAAATGAGTTATTAAAAACGTTGGAATGCAATCTGTGTCAAAGGAGACATTACATCAGTCGCCTGTCCGCCTGCTTTTTGTTGTTGTTCAAGTTCTCAGTAAAGCAAAAGAATGAAATACATAACCTAGTGTCCTTGTCCTCAAACCTTCATTGTTATATATAGGATATTGCTGAGTATTTTATGGCTACTGCTGTTTCCTCACCAGAAACTATCCAATACAGATGTTCAAGCATTGGTCTGTAAAACACAGCATCTATTAGAGCAGTTAAGCCACCCAAGGCTCAGCTCTTTCCAGCTTCCCAGTTCGTTACATATATCATACCGTATATTATTGGTTGAATCATCACTTTCGAACTGATTTTGGTTTTTCACAACGCGCAGCTTCTGATACACACGCTGATCTGCTCAGGTTCTGTCTCTCATCTTTCTTCGCACAAATAGTTACAGCTTAGCACTTTTGCATCCAATTATGAAGAAAGATGAGAATGAAATGGGAAATAAAAAAGTGACAGGTAGAATTACGGAACAAAATGGTATTGTATGCTTGCTTGATGCTAATTGGTTTTCTTAACTGTTTAAAATCTGTGGCATAGCATAAAATAACCCAATGGGAGCAGTCTGCCAGCCATTTTAGACATGTTTTTTGTCAATTTAATTTACTTAGTGGCAGCTCTAATACTTTTTGGTTGCCGGGGATCTCAACAGACATAGCAAGGATGACCTTTATGGCAGGAAAAAAAAAAAAAAAAGCAAGGGGGATAAAAGAAGAAACATTTTTATTGAAGAAACTGTGAGATATTTTGGATTAGGTGAAGTTTCCTTTTTTTAACTTATAAAAGTGCAATATATAATTGTCTAACATTAATGAGCTAAAAGATCGGCACATCTGAGCTCTACCATTACAAAATATACATATATATATATATATAATATATATACTTCCTTTCATGTACTTCTGATTATTGTTATTGGTAGAACTTTTTAAGTCCAGCCAGCTGAGACTGCAGGCAGGTCACTGCTGATGAGCAAGTGGAAATGCAAGCAGCCAAGTGACAGCAGACCAAAGCAATATTCTACAGCTCAGCTATTCAACAGCACGTGTTGTGGGGGTATAATTCTGGGAGTACCTAAACACTCATCGAGAGTGATCAAGAACTGTTGAAATCGCTGTTGAAATGTGGATTCTAGAGCCATTCTGCCACTGGCAGTGGGGAGCCAGGGGTGCGAGTGGCAGGGCTGTCTGCAGAGCCTCTGTCCCTGCTGCCCCAAAGACAAAGCATGCCTTAAAGCCCCAGTATCCTAAACCTGAGCAGATGCATCATTTCCACATGCTAAGGTTACTGAGCATCTAAATAGGCACCTGAAATGAAGTACGGCCACTTCTGAAAATGTGGATTGCGCATGGCAGAGGCATGACAAGAATGAATTAGCTGATGCCTGCTGGCTTTCGATGAAAACTGAGCTCAGAGACCGGCCACCGTTGGTTTTGTATTCTTCTTTATCGATACTAAAGTGATGGAAGGGAAGCAGGCAAAGGAAGAAACAGAATAAACTTTCAGGTGACCTCAGACACATAACTAGATTTTCAGTTTGGGCTGTGGAATCAAGGTGGGTAATAATTTTAACACCAGCATTTTCACTGGAGGATAATGTTGTTAAATAATAGGCATAAAATCAATAACAACTATCACGTTCTTCGGAACTTTGTGAACTTACCTCATTCAAATTTGAAAGCACTCTGAGATCCAGACAGCCAAGTGCTGTAGAAAAGCAAGGTGCATTTAAAATTGAGCACTTTGGGCTTACGTTATGCTCCCAGCTACAGCTTTTGGGATCCTGTACATGAGCTCTACAGATTTTTTCACATACATCCAAGAAAAATGGGCCTCGTAAGATGATAAATAGCATGCCTTACCAGAGAGTATATGACAGGTTCCAAAAATGGTACATTTTTAAATTGGTATAGATATTTATACTTGCTCTGACCCTCTGAGATGTATGTTGAAATCTGTAATATAAACAGCAAAGGGTATTCCAAGACAAGCAAATTAAAATGAATTCTGCATCATTCTCTCCTGTCCTATTATTATAAGGTCTCAAGAGGCCTACAAAAATTTGGATGTGAATTAAAACTGTATGTGAGTATAGTAAAAGTTACTTAAAAAAAAAAAATCCACAACTAATCTTTTATTAGATCACAGTGTAACTGACGTTTAAAATAAGTTAGGCCTATTATCACAATACATAAACAAAGTCTGTGATAGTCTATCACTAGTATGCTATGTCTTTCTAACATCTTACATTGTTTTCCTATACATCTAAAAATGCATATATCACCATCAGTTTCCAGAGACAAAACCTTATTTTTCAGAAAGTCGTATCAGCCCCATCTCTAAGAAAGAGCTATTTATCAACATCTGATAAAACCGCCATCCATTCATATTCTCTTGGCAGTAGCTTTTCCTCTTTTCTCTCGCGTTGCTCTTCACAGGTAATAACGTGGGCCTGGAGAGGACCTCCCCAGCCTTTGAATTGTTAGCAGTGCCAGACCCCCCTTAACATCTGTCTGCCCTGCTCTGGAAACCCTCTGATGAAGTCTGCATCATTACTCAATTCCCCTTGTGGTTAGAAAGTTTTCCCCCCAGTCATCCTAATGCATCTTGACTGAAAATTAAATTGGTTTCTTTTGAATTCCCTCAAGTGGAGAGAGAACAATAAGCGCCATCCTTTGCGCAACTTTCTTATATTGGAAAGACTATCAGGATGATTTCTCTGTAGGTTTATCAGTTCCCACAACTTTTCTTCACAGCTCATGTTCTGTAAATCCCAGATTTTCTTGTCACACTCCTCTCAATTTAATATTCCTTCTCGATATTTAAAACAGGGTGCCCAATGCAGTTCTTCAATTGTGTTCCCTACTGGAATTTTTTCCCTAATTCTTCACAAGGTCATTATATGAGACAAAAACAAAAGCTGAAATCACGATATTTCAGCAACATCTTTCTCCTTACCCCAGGATGCTTATTCTTTCAGAGAAAGAAATCAGATGCATTTGCTGAGAACAAACCACTTCAATCTTATGCTATCTTTTACAACCTCCTTATCATTTGAATAGTTAGATATGAATTTTTAAAGATTTGTTCCAGTGTATTTCCAGGAATAGCTATTGGGCTGACTGGTTTATGAATTCCTGGTCCTTTCCTTTTCTCCCTTTAAAAAGGTAGGCACGACATATAATTTCCTACCATGCTTTGGGGCTTTCTTCATCTTCTATAATTCTCAGAGATCATCATTTAGCATATGTTTAATAGAAACGCATGCTGCTACTTCATTTCTAATAAATTGATTAATTCATTCTAAGATCTTCCTGGAGAACTAAACAGGAGAAAAGCTGGACATTCTTAAAAGTTCAATTGGAATATACAGAGCAGCCGACTTCCAACCCCAAGCACAAGGTATCCTGTTATAGGTAAGGCATTACTCCACAGATTGCTCATATATGGCTGGCTCTGCACATCTGAGAAAAGAATGAGTAAATTCAGGGAGTTTAAATTTGCAGAAAACTAAGTATAGAAAAAATAATCGTTCTCTTCATACACCTTCCAGCAACCACAGGTTATTAGAATGGTTTTGCTGTTTGGTGATATCTCACCAAAGAAGTGCACAGAACACAGCACCAAATCCTGGCTTATTAAGATTTATTCTTCTTAAAGGAAGAATCCCAAGCCAAAGAATACCACCAGAGTCCAGATCACCAAAAGTTTTACCAAAAGTTTTGTTTTGGGGTTTTAGGCTCATTACTACATTGATACAAGATCCTTTGCTCTTTGGCCTCCCCCTGTCTCAGCTCTATGCAGTGCCAAAAGTCACCGCTCGCTGCATGTTCCAAGAGAGGATCCATCTCACACAGTCTCTGTATGCCACTGCCACCTGAAGCAGTAAGAAACTTCCCTGCAGTTACTCCTCTGCTTAAGGTTAGGCAGGCGAGTAAAGCAGTTGCAGGGCCAGGTACACGTCTGAGTTTGGCCAAAGAGAAACTTTAATACTGGAAGGCAGGAAACTTGAAACCTTTAGCAAGCATTAAATGCTCTTAATAGAGAACAGAAAGAAATTGCTGTTTTTGTATGCTGCCCCATCTGAATATTTTTAACATACCATGGGAAAAAAAGATGTTTTTATGAAGAGCTGATTCATGTGTTATGTCACTTGTGCACTAAATACTATGTTATCTTCTGAAATTACAGAAAGGAGGAGGGTATTTTTAGTAATTGTTGGCTACTCAAGCCACCAAAAGAAAGTATGTTTCTCTGGGTACAACTAATTCTGTTTGTGGTTTCAGAAACCACGGCCAATATTTCAATAATATATACATTACGAACTGCTACAGCTGGCAAGGTGTATCTGTGTTGTCTATTCCAGGGAAGGATTTTGCTGCCTATTCAAAATGAATAGATTCAGAAGTGGAATCCAGCATGGAAAATAAAGGAAGGTCAGGGGAAGGGTAATATTTATGGAAGATTGAGCATTTTAGCATGCTACTGGCTTCAGGGTCTGCACTCCCTAAAAATACCGGGTTTTATGCACAGGAATCCTGAGCAGACAGTGTACAACTAAAGCACTTGTTTGAACCTTCAGAAGCAGACAGTTGTTTAGTATTCGAAAAAGAAAAGAGAGAGAACTTTTTGATTTTATGTCACTCTAAAGCAGAAATGCTTTACTCAAATAAGCAACCCAAAAAGGGTTTTTCAATCGACGAGAGCAAAGCTCTCTCGATACACCTGGATTCTGGCAGCTAGTATAGCAGATACAGTACCTCATCCCCTTCCCACTGCAAGCAGAAAGCTGCAACTTTCTGAAATGTTCGTGTGTTGGGCGACTGGATGGATCAAGTGCATGGAGGGTTGTAAGATGGGTCTGAAAGGTTTGAGAGAGAAGTGGGGGAGCATACTTGATGCCATTCAAGAATTTCCAGCCGTGATTAGAGATGGAAATAAACAATGAGAGTTAAAACTCAGCAGCTGAATTGCTTTCTTGGAAATGCATGAGAGCTAGCGAGTTGACGGATGTGGAACAACTATCCACTGCAATCAACTACCCGGTTCAAATGTATAAATCCAATGGGTTTATAAAAAGTCTAATCCTCACATGACCATTCATTGATCTAATGACAGGTCTGAGCTCATCCTACCTGTAAACGTTATCCTTCCACATTGGTAAGCAAACGTGCATGGCCAAAGACTGCACAGGCCACGAATGCTATACAGCAGAACCTCTTTTCTGAACCTACAGTCATTTTGATAGGAAAGAGGTCAAAAGTGCTTTAAATATAGAAATAGAGAAAATTGTCTTCGCTGGCAACCAGAAGAAAATTCTTTCCATAGCTTCCAATTTTGTATCTTTAAGCATTAAATTCAGGGGGTCAGAAGGAGAGGGAAATAAGGTAAAAAACAGTGACTCTGAAAATACCCTTGCAGAATGCAAGGAGACCCATGCATTGGGTAGCAATGGGTCAGAATGAAGAGGCATAAAGTATATATATATATATATATATATATATATATATTTGTATTTGCTCAACTCTTTTCCAAAGAGTTCCTACTACTATCAGTAAATTACATGTGGAAAATACTCTGTATTCCATACTACTAACTAAGTCCTGATTTTTCTCTTGGTTAATTCAATGACCAAACTTGTATTGGCTTTAGTTGGAGCATATTGGACCTCTGACTTCTCAGATTTATTTTCATGTGCCTGGGAGCAAAATTCTGGTTATATATCTACGCTCACTCTGCAGCTCCTCTCGCCATCTCAGGCATAACTGAGCTCACATCAACAAACCTCCCTGAGCAAGAAACGAGCACTGCTCCAAGGTTCAAGGATACACTAGCAGGTCCTGCTCCCTGCTCTGTTTCTATGTACATTTTGTTTTGCTTCAGTATAAACTGATTTACAGGAAGCTTCCAGTAAAGGAAAGTTGTAACTCTTCTGAAAAGAATCTGCACTTTAAGGAACAGGCACCTTCTTACTGGATCTTAAATAATGTATCACATAATGCAATTATTCTATGTCTCCTGGTCATCACATGGTCTGGGGAAATCATAGTCTTTTTTTTTTTTTAATATTGGGAATGTAAGAATCCTACAGAGTGACAATCTACATAAAACTGTATTCTTCTCTCTCCACGATGTAACCTCTTATTGGAGCAAGCAATTTTTGAAAATAATGACCTTTTCTCCATTTCACATATACATACATAAAAATAAATGTAATAAATGTGCTTTGGGATGGTTACTTATCTAAAACATACCAGACAGTTACACTGTATGGTGTTTTAATTAGAAACTCTCACTCAAGAGGTCCCGTTTGAAATGTGTGATACTCCTCTGTACTCCATTGCTGAAGTTGTGTTGTATTACAATCACATCTCAAGTCAAAGAACATAGCCATTTTTTCCTAGATCAGACACCTGCTATCAATTTGAATGGTATCTGATTGAATATTTGTGCAGGAAGGACAAGAATCAATTATTCATGAGTACTAAACAATAGACTCTATAAACACAGTTCATGAACCTGAATCCTTTACAACCTAGCTTATCTTTGATACATTTATAAGGGCAGTCACATCTTTTAAACAACTGACATATTTATGGCACAAAAAGGGGGGGATAAGAGAGGAAACAAATGTTTTTGTTAAAGAAAATGTGAAATGTTTTGGATTAGGTGAAATTTCTTTTCTTTTGCTTATAGAAGCGGTAATATTTAACCGTTTAACTAAATTTAACTAGACATCTCATGTGACAGCCCTTTCCCTTAGACTCCCAGCTCAGATTCCGCTGAACCAGGCCATTTGGGTAATTCAAATGAACACGAAAATGTATGCAACTTTTGGATGCTTACCCAGGAGTGTTGTGTGAGTTTTGGACTCTTACCTGTTCTTGGCAATTTAACAGAACAAAACATTTTGAGGTTCTTCCCCCATTAGGTCTTCTCCATTGCAGTAAACTATGTTCTTTTGCTGGCAGCCTCCTCACTTTAAGCTTTCAAGTACAATTCAATTAAGTTCTGCTAGGTCTGCAGTGCTGATCAGGTTGAATATAAGCCAGCAGAAACCCTGCACCTTATTGTTTCATCTGAGCTTCATAATACAAATGTGGCTGATGTCAGAGGGGGAAAGCCCAATCCACAGCTTCGGGGAAAATGTAATTCTGACATCGTGGCACAACAACACAAAAGAGACCGCTAAATATTGCATTCTGTTAAAATCCTTCCTCCCTCCAAACAGGGTTGTGAATGCTGCTGTCATGTTTAATACATTTTAATGTACGCTCTTTTTATTATCTTATGGCAATGGCTTAAATTTCAATACAAATGTTTAAAGCATGTGACATTCTGAAATTATAGCATCCGTATTTAAAGTCTCAAGATTACAGCTTCAAGTGGTGAGTGCTTGAACTATTCTGAAATACAATTTGAATTAAAATCAATCCTCCAATTGACTTTAAAAAGGCACCCAGTGCTGTTTACTTGTTTTTATGGAAAATAATACAGGAAATTCATTTCTTTCATACCTTAAGTGTCTGAATTATAGAAGTCTATAATGTAACATGGCATGCTTGATGAATAACATTTGAAGTGATTTAGTTTAGAGCAAATGATTGGCACTTAGTGACTTTGATAGAAACTTGCTGCCTGTCAAGCAATGGGCAACTCAGCTGTACAGCCGATTCAGTGAAAACAAACTCGGAGTGAAAAAAATTTCTACTGGGTTACATTTTATGCTGGGGATTCAGAGAGAAGAAGGAGGACATAACTCTTTCCTAGACCTAGTAGCTGCTGCTTTAAGAAACGAAATGACAAGGTTATGGGCTCTCCCTCTGCCATGCATCTCCTTCATAAATTTTAGCACTAAATTATAAATAAAACATATGAGGACTCAGCTCAATGAGAAATATGTCTGGACTTTGGCACTGTATAGGCCTGCACAAATCCATACAAGCTGCTTAACATTGATTTTCTTTGGCGTCTTTTGCAGCCCTATGTGGGCTTTGCAATGCAGAAGGCAGACATGCCTTTTATTGTATCAGGCCCTTTGCCATTAATTACAGACATGCCTTTCCTTAATGACTGGGCACAATCAGCCTGTTGATTCCCCGACTGGATCACCAGAGGATGTAATCAACAGCACGGACCCGGACTGTCAGCCATTTGCTCTTCCTGGCCTGCCCGTTTGCCCCATCCTCTTTGTTCTCTTCATGATTGAGACTGAGGCCAGCAAGGGTTCCCATCACACGTGCACCATGCCCCCATTCTCCTTGTTCACCCATCTTTCTGTCCCACTTACCATCTCCAAAGGGAAAAGGACTCAACATATGTCTACGCTCTCCTTCAAGCAGAGGACAGTGGGGAAAGCAAGAGGAAAGACTCATCTTTCATACACCTAGAAATGAAAAATTCCACAGCAAAGCCAACATTAGGCTCTTGCTCAACGTGGAAAGCTAACCAAACCTCCTGAGTCTGCAAAACTGAGTGGAAAAATTGCAAAAAAACAAATTTTGCCTGTGGTATTTTCACATCTTTTCTCTGGCCCTGGCTAGAAAAGTAAATGGTCTTGGTGGTTAGTGCACGGGGCCAGGAGTGAGGAGCCCTGGGCTCTATTCATACCTCTGCTACTGACTCACTGCAGCAAACTGTTTGGACAAAATTCTTGAAAAGCACTCGCTAATTTTGGGAGCCAAATTTTTTGCGTAAACAAGTAGAGACATGTAGGCGCAGAGTACCTACCGCTTTCCATAAAGCCAGAGGGAGATTCTGGCACGCACCACACAACTGTCAGCCATCCAGAGCAGGATCTGGACCTTCATTTAGGAAGACACAAAGCACTCTTCCATCTGAGTCAGAGCGCTGAGAGCTCCTGCTGGGCCCAACAGATATTCTTCCAGAGATGCCGGACTCAGCATTTAATCACGACACCTAAAATTACCAGACACACGAGCTTGAGCACTCACTGTTTCTTCCTTCTGCTATGTGGGCATTATACATGTGTCATAAGAGCCCCTTGACCTCCTGTTACAGTGTGTCATAAAACCCAGCAATCCTGTTTCAGGATAGCAGAATATTACAGTAATATTTTGATGAACCTTAGAAGAAGGTTTGGTTCAGATTTGTGCATCTCGCAATAGCCAAATTGCTCTTGGAGGATGATTTTAATTTTTCCAGATTAGTTTATCCACAGTAATATTCCCCTGTGTCTGAAGGATTTGTTAAATTGCTTTTCTTAATAAACTTTTCATATCAATTTCATCCTGCTGGGTAGATTTTACCACTTTAGCAAGAGCTACTGAAACATGTATCTGATTGGGAAAAAAAATAAAATAAAATGTTCATGTTAATTTCTTTCTTCCTCTCTTTTTTTTACCTAACTTTGACATAATTCCTGGAAGATCTATCAATAATAGCCAATCCCCATGATTGGCTCATGCAGATAATGACTGTTGAGCATGTAGAACAAATTGGGCAAGACCCTGCCCTAAGAGCAGAAAGTATAGCTCTCGTCAAAATCAATTCTCTCTCAGATCTAAAAGGTCACTGATAATTATGCGCATGTATCTAAGAATGAAATTTGCCTCATTGAGTGATATTGCTTCTTCACTTGCAATAATGTAAAGTAAACAGTACAAAGACAGAATTGAATGAGACATCCTCACTGTTGTTCTAGCAACTGAATGTTGTGTTTCTGTCCACAATTCACTTTCTGTTCAATTGCCTGCATGCAGTATTTCAAAACTTGATGCATTTTCTTTGCCCAGGGCAGATTACATATGTCATGTTTTTCCCCTCAACCAGCTTTACAGTTCTTGTGCTCCCAGAGAATTCTCCCCCAGATTTATTCAGATTGTGTGGGAATTTAGTTGCTAATCAAAGAAAAACAAGACATTTCAATATTAAGGTCTAGAGGTGAAGTCCTGAGTCTCTTACTGAAGTGCAGAGAAAGCCTTCATGTTCAGTGGATCTGCCTGGCCTGGTACGGTGCTAATAGATCCCAGATTGCTGTGGCACTGATCTCAACTGGAAAGCCTTCATCTCTAGGGGAAAAAGGTATTTCACCTCCCCTACTTCTTTCCACACCCCTGAGCAAATCATTTAAAAAAACAGCAAACGGATGCCATTGCTCCATGAACAGAACACAATCAATAATATTGTTACAATTTACTGTTTAAGTTTGAAAGAAATATGCTTAGAGGAAAAAAAAAAAGAAATGAGAAAATCAAATCAACCATGTCTTAAAATGCATGGTGAACATATCCCCAGCCTTCTGCCCCTCATGGACATTGTGCTTATACAAAAGATAACTCAGCAATGCAGTCAATAACTGCAAACTTGATACTTCCAAAGGCACTAAAGGGGAATGTCAACCAACACTGATGAGCAGCTTTGAACCCATGGCCTTTCAGATGCAGACTGACAAGTTAACAGGCTTTTCTTCCTCTGTAGGAATGAGGGTTTTCATAGCCTGATTCCTGTGAATAAAATTCAGTCCAAAAGTGCTGGGCACATGCCACGTTTCTTAAATGGGTAACGTTACCAGCCCCTCTTGATACACTGCAGGAGGCCAATGTATGTTTGTACTCAGTGTGTTTTTTTCCATTGAAACAAGGCAACAAAAAATCCACAGAATATCTTACACCTGGGTAAGTGCATCCTTTCGGCAGGGAAGCAAAATGGAGTCTACTTGAGTTAATTTCTCCTCACTTATTTATATTTAGCCCTGCAGTAAATGGTCCAGCAGCACCCGTTCCACAGAGGCTCAGCATTGCCTCTCGAAATTAAAACTCTGCTGGAGAACAACTCAAAGTGCTTTTACATGTGGCTCTGAGGAGGGGAATCCCTTTATTTATTAAATAGCAAGAAAAGGCGAGACAGAAAGGGTTCTGTTAGGCTGCATGGTCAAAGAGATTAAACGAAATCTACCAGTTAGTCTGATGCATTAATCAGGGGAAAGCTATGTGTTCATTCCTTCTGTCTGTCCGGCCCTGATCCAAATGCCACCAGAGTGAAACGCACCTGCAGAAATAGTGATTTTGGGGTTAGCAGACACATAAAGACCACGTCAGCCATGGCTGTGGCACTTGGCTTCACTTATCTTCACACCAGACTGCCTGCAGGATCCCAGCGTGTCCATTAAAGCTCCTACAGAAGCTCCACAGACTTCTCTGTATATGTTTAACTACGCAGAGAAATGGCCATTGTGCACCGCTTGAGAAAGACAGAGAGGCCCTAAAAGGCATCCAAGTTTCAGAAAAGGGGCAATGCCCTTAACCCTCTCAGGCACAGATTCTCCAGCTCTGATTTCTCTCTTTTTTCTTAGGTTCTCCTACGTTTCCATAGCTACAAATGTTATTTGTGGCTGGAAATTATCCTGCCCGCTTTTTATCCCCATATCTCATAAACATCTATTTGAATTTTAAATCTAATACTAAGGATTCTGTGAATACTTTTTGTTCATAAGCACAATATTTCTATCATGTTGTAAAAACTATAGGTATATTCAGTTTATGGAAGTAAAAGCTAATGCACAGGCTATGTGATTTTGAGAAGTGGACTTCAGTGACGCTTGGTATGGGATCCCACAGAATGTGTTCTTTAGCAACTCTACTGTTTGCATTGAGATATCTGGTAAGGTCTTTTGGGAAAACATACCGCATATCTCTTTAAGGTCCAACCAAAATATCATCTATCCTGCCCTCAGAACAAGTCTTACTGAGATAAACAGTTCAGGGGAAAAAATCTTCCACTGTAAATCATACTAAGCAAACACTGTTAGGCCAAATTCTCTACTCTCCACTCCACTGAGATGCTATTTGTTCAACAGGGAGTCTGATTATTTGACAAAATTTAGGAGGTTAAAATTAAGACAACATAACTGTGGTCCTCTAAGAAATTATTCTGTTCTTATTTTCTTGCCTCTCTTTTTCTTGGCACCAGGGGACTTTGGGTCAGAGCTAAAAAGCTTATGAACTCATTTCCTAAAATTTTCAGTCCCCCTTTGCTTGCTTTCCTTGGATTATTTTTAATTCGGTCAATTTGTAACACATATTCAGCCTGTATCCTCCACAATATTTTATGATAAATCCCATTCAATTTCACATGTACAGTTGCAAGCTTTATTGCTTAACAAACATTTCATCTTCTCTCCCATAATTTATATCTGAATGGCTTCATTATAGACATAGCATTTCATTCATTGTGCAGTTAATTCTGTAACATGCTGCCTGTTTTCTGTATGGCCGCTCTACCATTATGTGCTTTCAGTACAATTGAATTTTTCCTTGGGAGCTTTATAAAATGGTTTATGAATATGTAATACAAATTGTATTAACAAGGCAAATGTACTTTTTATTCCTTTTGTGAGCATTTCCAGTCAATGACTAGTAAAAGAACAACCATGGTAGCATGTGTCTCCCTCAGTTCCTATTCACTAGGGCTATCCATGCAATATTATTTTTAAAAGGCTCATCACTTCAAAAACAAAGGCGTTTTAAAATATTTCTTGATGCTGCAGTCAGCTCCATGGAGGAGAACACAAGAAAGTTTTGCAACACAACTTCTCTCTTTGTAGGGACTTGTCACCTTCTGTTCAGGTAGAAGGATTTTTGGCAGCTCCTGTTTTGAAAAGGCATGATCTTTTTATCGTATTCATTTCAGGAAGTCTTATTACCTTGATTACTGTTATGTATTTGTCTTGCACTAACACCTAGAAACACCAGTCCTGTTGCATTACATGCCTATCTGCACATATGACAAAGAGGCAATCCTTGCCCTAGAGCTCTGATTGACCATACACATCTAGTGAGACTGGATACGATCAAAGAATGGGAGTAAAAACAGGATTAGAGAGGGTTACAACATATATGACATATTTGATGTGTTCAGCAGCTGCTGGAGGGAGTATGTCATGCAAGGGGGGCTATAGATGCTAAATGGTCACACACACTTTTGAGGAAGCTCCTGGGATGACTGTCCATAACGTTCATATACTTGAAAAGTAGGAAACAGTGTGTTTCTTTACCTAAATTAGTCTGCTTCCATTTGACATGTATCAATTTGCACACTTGGAAATGAAGGTAGGCCCCTGGCCTCTGAGAACACACAACGCTTCAGCACCAGGGGTACAGAAACCTATTTTACCACAGCGTTGAAGCTCACCTCAGTGCCCTTGCTAAACCTCACGGGGGGGTTTGCTAACGTCTTTTAACTGCTAACACACTTTCTATATGTTCAGATCTGTCTCTGATTTGAGAATATAACTCCTATAAAACCCCATCCTTCCATTCACATCTAGGCCAGCACACTTTCTAGAACAAAACTGTGCCCACTGCACTGGCTGCTGCCTAGTGGCTTGCCATGCATTCCTACTTACAGCACAGGGGATTCGTTCCTCGGGGATGTGACAGAAAGGCTAGAGCCTTCAATAGGAAATAATGTGGTACTGACAGAAGAAGGAGGAAATGGGAAATGTCTGAATAGATTTCTGCTCAACTGTACAGATTACAAGAAGGGACAGAGCAAAAATTTGCTGCTGGATTTCAGATTCTTTTGAAGTCTGCCCACGGGCTCAGTAACTTCTATACTATCTATAATGGGAGGCAAGCAATATTTAGCAGGGTTGCTTTCCTGGCCTAGACAGAAATACAGCAAGGTAGACTTCAGAGTAGGGTTTGGCTAGCTTTTGCTTTCAGATCCCCAGACATACACATGGAAGAAAATCCCCTGGTGTCATTCTAGAGTCTTGGAGTTAGTGTGGATTTGCAGGAAAACACCATCATGAATGAGAGCAAGCCAGCAGACAAGAAGGGACTCTTACATTTTATGAGACGCAATGGTAGAAGCATTCCTATTTTAGGAGAGGGAAGAGCCCAGCTTTTAAAGAAGGGATCTTATGTACCTTCACTCCATTTGCATATGCAAAGCGGGGTTCAGTAATGAAACACTGTAACAGAGCATTTCACACTTTTCCAGATGAGATTGATGGAAGAACTCAGAATTAGCAGCATGGATCACTGAGCCATGCCCACTCCTTATTAAATTCCTCCAATGACAATTTTACTGGAGTTTTATATTAGTGTTAACAAAGGACCTGAATAAGATGTAAGTAAGAGATGTTATATTTTAAATAAAAGTCCAGGTAATGTGCCAGTGGGGACCTTAGGATCAAATGAGCTTTTATATTTTTATGTAGAATGTAATCACTTTTTTCATGATTGTGGTTGCTACATTACTGTTATTAAAGAGTTTATTACCCTATGGGGGATACTGCTCTTTGGAATTACTTGCTTGCAGACCAAAAGAGACAGTGCAGCTTCATCCATTAATTCGCAATATAGCCATGGCACAACAAAACGTCAGTACACTGGGACTGGCATGGCATGGTACTGAGCCCAGTCGTGCTGGCACTATGGGATGCAGAGCTAGATGCAATCTAAACTGTAAAGCCATTGTTATGTGGTCATTCAGTTTGCAATCATTTAGTATATGCAGGGTATTTAGCAGGCTTTTAGGGAAACTGGCCAAAATGCAACATGTAAAAAGAGGGCAAATTGGCCAAAAAAGGCAAGATATTATAAGAAATGGAAAATTACCAAACAGGCCAATTATCCCTGTTCAAACTTTGGAAAACCTTAGAACTTCTTCCTAGACTATTTTATATATATATATATCATTTATTACCAAGCTGACCTTTAGCCCTCTCAACCTTGGCAGCATTGTGCTTGCATGGGAATTACTTTTTAACAGAGTAGTCAATCTGCCAGAAGACCAAGACCCACTTTAAAATCAAAGGGGTCAGTACCCTCTTCCCACCAATTTGTTCTTCAGCAAGCACTACAGCGAACATTACAAAGGAAAACAGTGCCAGCTCCTGGGACAATTCTACTGGCTCCTTGCACCTTAAATACCCCCTTTTCCATCTCAGTTTCAGACTGTACTCCTGAGGGCTGTCGTTTAGGCAGGAGGCTGATTTTGCCAGGTTTGAGTTTCTATGCCTCTCTTAGTTTCCCAGGCTAATCATGTACTTAGTATATAAGTATATACTAAGTATATACATCCCAGAAAGCAAACATTATGACTGGTTTCCTCCTTAGGACTCCTGTCATGTAAACACGTGGGCGGTGCTATTCTTTGAGGTTTTGCTTGTTTTTGAGGGGCAGATATCTATATGATATGTTTACATTGGAATGCAAACATCCGAAGACAAATCTAACGAGTGTAAGCGTATCATTACCTGTTGCTTCACTGAGTCAAGGAAGGAATCTCTGTCAAAGACAAACAGGAATGTATTATCACAGCAGCTTAAGAAATGCAAGTGATCCATAGTGCTCAAAAAGGGAAAAGTCTCTCTCTTCCTCTCACCACTAGGAACATCTCCTTGCTCCATTTTCCACAACAAGTTGTCAAACAAACACCTATCTATGTAGAGTTCAGGAGGAAACAACTCATCACTTCCATGTACAGTAGCTGTTTCTGCTTCCATGTCGTGGTGGTAGCAGTGGTTCTGAGCACACAAAATCCATAAATATCAGTACAACATGTGAAAAACTGATATCCTGGAACATAGATACTCGTGTAGGTGTTATCCACGGTATCTGCTGTCACCATTTATCAAATTTGTCTTTCAAAGAGTTGATATTAGATTTCATGTCAAGGAAAAATGATAGCCAAGCTGGGATCATCAATACTACAAAGCAGTATTTGTTGTCTACGACGGAGGAACAGGGGTTAAATTGCTATTTTCAGTTTGAATAAAACATAGCGGAGACACTCCCACAGCTGTCAGTGCAGAGGGGGACGAGGGGACCCAAGCAGTATAAAGTTCTGTACTCCTAACAGACCCATCACTGCAGCATCCCTCTGAACACCGGGTTGTGTCCTGACAACCTTGTCTCCAGAGGACCCCACCCTCCTGCACTGTCAATTAGTAAGCACCTTTCCCTCAACCTGTCATTATTCAATACCCTTGCAGATACTCAGGACCACACAGAATGCTGTGTCCAGCATCAGCACTGGTGCAAGGGCTTTTGCAGGAGACAAAGGCTACCTGGTGCCCAGAGAATGGCTCCAGCGGCATGTTCCAGTAACCTGGAACACCATCACCAGGAACATAATCCCAGCTGCTGCTGTGCTTTAACCACACATCCCATTTAGCCTCTGAGGCAAGGACAAGGAAGAAGCAAGCAGTTTCTTAATTCTCCTCAGTTAAGAAGATTTATGCCCACCCTTCCTGCATGTGCACCAAATGAACTCCGCCTTTACACAGCCCCCCAAGTGGGAGGCACCCCCTGTCCTTGTATACCCATTCACACACCACATATCATGGAGCTCATAAACCATGTCACACGTTAATGAGATCCAAATAATGCAGAATCTACAAAGTAGTAACATCTGTAGTTACACTACTTAGTTTAAGTCACAAGGATTAACAGTCCCCATGGTACCAGCAATACACTAATCACTTGCAAGGATCACAGAAGACTTGCTGCTATCTTGCATTGCCTGGCTGGCCAAGTGATTTTAATCTTCTTTTGGGCTAGGCACTGGAGCTTTTTGACCACTGGTTTGTTGCCTTATAAAACGAAAGAATTCGACAGCCCCTGCCTTACCTCTGCCCAGCCACTATATCCTTTTAATGTAAGAGGCAGGAAAATCATGTTTTAATGTGGAAAAATTTAGCACTAAAGAAAGGAAGTAAAGGCAAAAAGCTATATCGAGACCAGGGAAAAACTCTGTGAAAGAGCTCTGGCTTTCATTCTAATGACTGTTCCTCAGCCTTGTCTAACAAAATCCTATGAGCAGGAGATAATCTAACAAATCAATGCATATCTAAAAACCCAATGTTGGAAATAGATTGCAAAACCTTTTTCAACCTCCTTTAAATAACAAAAAATAAATAAAAGGAAAAAAAAAAAAAAAAAAAAGAAGAAAACCCCAAATCCTGGATGAGCAGGATATAGCTTTTCATTATTTTTTCTGCATATTCTAGAAGTTTATTAAAAATCTGATTATTAAATAGCATTTTTAAAACCCTTGCTATAATACTGTATTCCCAATATGTGTATGTATTTGTGTTCTGAAATTTTATAAATATATTATTTTACTACCATTTTTTAGGAACAATCAGAAATGATACAATTCTTTTCGCTGACTTCTACAGCCTTCATAGATCATCCAAGAGAGCACCATAGAAGAACAGCATTTGAATAATCTGTACTGTGAGTAATAGTTTGAACATAAAAGATCGCTCTGCTGAAGGCAGCCAGCGGACGTATTTTGTACTATCACAGTAACTTTCTTTCTTATCACTTCATTTAGTGATATCATCTCTCTTGAAAAAATAAGGCTGTATGATATTTCTGTCTCTTGGAGTTGAGATGAGCGCGACGATTCTATCTGTTTTAATACATGATAGCACTTCCACATCAGTTTTCCGTGAACAAGTAGAAAATCCAAGGGAAGGGTTTCAAGGAAACAAACCCATATACCACGTTTGTTCTGTGTATGTTTGGCTTTCTCCTTCCTGCAGGCTTTTCACTACGGTGAGGAAGTACTGGCCCTTTCTATAGAAAGAATAATCGTAAATCTGCATGAAGTTCATGATGATTAGTTTCTTTTGGAGTTGGGCCAAAGAATAAGCCTTTCTTCAATACAGACTTCACATGCAGGCTCAGTCAAGAATTCATTTATTAATCCTATCAAGCCTAGATTAAGCCATCCAAGGGCCCTGGTGACATCAGGTAACTCTGTGTCTTGAGATACACCTCCCAATCGAAAGACCTCTGAAACAGCGAGTAGAGATTATCCATGTTGTGTATCTCCTTAATTCTGGAGTGCTGGATCAGGACATCTACGTACAGGCATCACTCTCCCCTCTGTAAGCACCACCAGGCTCTGCTCCAGTTTAGGCCAGGAGACACAACACAAGCATGCTACAGGCTGAAGCGTGTATGAATATTTGAAAGATATAATGTGCTGCTATAAAGGACACTATAAAGGATAGTGTAACTGAAGATCAAGTCTAAGAAATCCAGTAGTTGACCTAAGTGTTTCTTTACTCCTACACTTATATGTTAAAAGTACACCCATGAAAAGATTTTAGCAGCCACTTAATGTGTCAAAATTTTCTATAGATTTACTTATCCATACATAGCATTATTTTGGTATCCAACGCAATCATACCTTGATTCAACTACTCTTTGTACCAACTGTATTAAAACTCTGTCACTCCATTTCCTAAGAGCTCAGCTGAAAATCTCCTTGTCTTTTAGCCCCTACAAGTTTCTTCGTTTAAATTCTGTCTTTCATTTTAACATTCAGATTTTGAGGTTGATATTTCTACTTCAGAAGCAAGATTAAGTAAAAAACTGATTGCCCCTTTCTTTTATCTATTTGGCTATTTCATTTCAAGAAAACTAGCAAGATTTTCCTTTATAACTAGTAAGATTTGCAAAACTCCCACCTGGTCAGACTTGCCGGGAAGGTTCGTGTTTCCTCTGAAACACGGCTGAGCTCAAACCAATCCTTCTGCCCCTTCCTACCACATCCCCCTCTCAATCCAGGCAAGATTTGTTACAAACATTTCACAGAGCTCTAACGTCGTGTGAACTCCTGCTGAATTATTGTTGTTCCAGGAGTGTCCTGGGGGATTTTCAGAGCTGCTGAGAGACAGTGATATCCCTTGTGGAGGACTAATAGACTGTCACTGTTTCCACTGGGAACAATGAAGGTCAGACGTGCTAGCTAACCTATGTTAACATGTAACTTCCTTGCTCTGCTTAGGAACAGCATCGAAAATAACATCATGCCTAGATATCCCTCATTGCCATTTCATTGTGATCACATTGAATCAGTCCTACTGATGCAGGGGGTGTTGTTTGGTTTTTTGTTTGTTTCAGCTGAATCCCTGGCAAATTAACTCAGTAACCCCATAAGGTCTACTACTGTGGTTGCTCTGTCAGAGTGAATGTCAAAAGACACAAAGGGAGATGCAGGACAGGAGCAGAAGTTGCCTGCTCTAAGAGTCTGTCCTAACTTCCCTCATCCTGCAGCACACCTCTACTCACTGCCTGAGCACTTGCTTTTACAGCCTTATCATCACACCTGTGGTACTCTTCTACAACCTGCCTTTTTTTTTTTTCACCAACCTACGCTCTCGTGTTTTTTTTGTTTGTTTGTTTGGTTGGTTGGTTGGTTTGTTTGTGTTTTTTCAATCATTTATTTACCTTTCTAGTCACTTGGAGCTCTTCCAGGAGAAACAGACTGTGCATGCTCACGACATGACAAAGGCTGGTGGATGAATCCTGCACCCCTCTGTATTCTGCAATTTCTGCTTGATCCTGCAGGACAGCAGTAAATTCAGGGAGACTGACCCAGGAGTCGCTAGCCTCCTTCCTCCCCCATTACTTTATAACAGACCAAGGCTTGACTGACAGCACGTATGCTCACAGGTGCTATTCAGTGTTGTAGTTTAACACATCTGTAAGCATCTCTTTCATCTCCCAATGAATTATAGTCCAGTATTTTATGGTATTCTGAAAAACTATAGGAGCATATGTAAAGCTGGCTGGGAAAGGGGGATTCAGAAGTTTTAACAGAAAACCTAATTCATAAATATTATGACTACACGGGAAAATGAACCACAGCTTGATCACACAACAAGAATAGCAATTAGGAACAATTGTTGAATTTAGTTTAGGTATGCAGCATACGTAGGTAAATACACTGAATGCTAATGGTTTTATAATAGTCTTATTAATTCACTCACATAGTTAATGTTTAAGATAAACTCCCCATCTTTAGAGTAATTTATGCATTCCACTTTTATAGAATTCCAATTGAATGAATATGAACATAATCATTTTGCACAAATGTTCTCTAAGGAGTGTGCAGAGAGTCTGAGGCAATGCTGAGGCTCCCCACAGCTTTATTCATAATGGATCAGTCTATTCATTCCTTATTAATTTAATGGAGTACAACTGAGCAGTCTAGCAGCTTGAGCTTATGAGTGTTTCACAAATGGGGCTTTTTGCCTGTAATCGCTTAATCCTACTGGCTCGGCCTCATAAATTGAATAAAGGAGTGAACTAGGTTTTAATTAAGTCTAAGGAATGAGCTTGTCTGAAAGATACTACAGCCTCTTAAGATCACAGTGGTGAAGTGTGTTTGTCCAGGAGCCTAGCAGGGGCAAGCATCCTGGGCTAGTTAGGTTAGAGACCAGTTGCTTTGATGTGAGGTGTTTGTTAATGCCTTTTCTTTTTAATTAAAAATCCATTTTCCACTGTCAGTACCATCCGAAAGCACAAGCGAGAGACCTGCAGCAAACCTGACTGCTTTCTGGAAACAAAAGTGGTTTGGGATTCATTCTTTCTAACTCCATAAAGCAGCTCACAGAGAAAAGCACAGACCGACACCGACAATCAGAGAACAAAACATTTGACCAAACAGTTTCAAACTGCTCTCTGTCAGGGCTCAATGCCCTGAGTTAAGCTGGATTCATGCAGAACCCGTGAGCAAAAGCACAAAATGGTGAGCCCTCACCCCCTGCCAGGGGTCCTACACCCTTGGTCAGAGGTACCGAGCTCACAGCTACCTGCCTGTTTCACCACCATTTTCTGCCTCTGTGCATATCCAGCACCAGCTCAGGAGGACCGATTCGGTACTGGTTTCCTATTAAATATGAGCAAGACACATGAATTCAAAATCCTCTCCTACATTTCTCAGAGGCCCAGTCCTACCAAACTTTTCTAAGAAAAACAGAAACAGAGAGAGATCACGTCTCCTGCAAAATGTATTTGCGGCCACTTTCCTTTAAAATTCAGCTGCTGGAGAAGCAATTCTGTACAATGCTTACAAACTAGCTCTCACCTGGGCTACGAAAGAGGGATGTTCAACTCCCTGCCTCCCCACAACAGTTTCAGGAGAACAAAAATCATCGTCTGCTACACTCTTTTTCCAAACTACCTGTTGAGGATATATACTAGGCAGCAAAGATTTCTAGATTCGTGGTGATGTGAAAAGGCTTCCTTTTCAACATATTCCACTTCCTACTCTGGTGAGCTGTTCACAGCATCTGTATTAGATAAAGCAGAGATGCGAGGCACTGGACTCAGTTGCCCTCCTCCCTCCTGGGACCAAGGGTAGAACGCAAACAGCACTGTGTACTGCCATAAAAACCATTGGTTTGATAAATCATCTTCCAGGATGACAGATTTTCTTTTTGTAAATATAGATAAAGAAGATTCTCAGGAATCCTAAAGCAAGGGTTGTGTTTGTTGGCTTGTTTTGCAGTATACTGAAGGGGGACAGTACACTGTTTCTGCTATGACTTTGCAGTTCTAGTGCCATGTACCCAAAAGTGCTCTGTTACCCAGCTTTGGTTTGCACAGACCCATGCAACAGCACGTTGAAGTCCCAACAACACTCAGACCCCTTTTACTACAAGCATTATATGGACAGAGAGAGCTCCTGACCCCAGACAATCTGAAGACTCCCACCTACAGGCAGCGTTTTACAGAGACCTGGCATTCATTTGTCATCTTCCTTCCATACTCAAAAATAAGAAATGGGGAAACGTAAGGCTGGTGAAAGGAAGGCTAATTTGCCTAGCTTGCTTCTTGTGGGTTTTACTGAATTATACTGCTGCCCTTTAGTCATGTTTTGGTATTAATTTAGCTGTAGGTTTAAGTAATGCCAAAGGCAGGAAGGAGCTGAATTTTAATTAGGCACCCATCTCTCAACAAATTCTCCCAGGCTCCTTTGAAAATCCAGGCCCTAGAGCTGTCATGTATGTGAGCGTGCTTGTTTCTGGGCATGTTGTATATACTTGTGCATTCGCAAATCTACATAAATAAATAAAGTGACATGATCAGATTTTCAAAGGCGTTCAGTCCCGAGAAGCACCCTGTTGTTCTCAACAAGAGTTGGTGCATGCTGAGCCTTTCTGAAAAGCCGGCCCAGATCTCTGACTCCGGGGAACGCTGAACTTTATGCAGCTGAGACGAACATACATGATTTCTGATCAAAATTAAGTTTTAATTGCTTTGAAAGATCCTGATCTGAGGGTGGGTGAAACAATGCCTCTTTCTAAATGGTTGGCTTTTCAGTTGAAACCCACTTCTCGTAGACTGGTGACAGCGGCAGGCATCCTGCCAGCTTGAGTCTGGAGGGCTCTGGTTAGCGGCACACAGGCTGTGACAGGCTGGAGGAGTGGGAGCGTTCAGAAAGCCTGCTGTAGATTTTCTATTATGTTCAAATGGGGTGAAAAAGAAATAAAGTTAAACAAACACCAGAAGTGCATGTTAAAATGTAAATGCAAGCTGTATTTCTTTAAAAGGCTGTTATGATTGCTTAATTACAGTTCTTAAAAAAAAATAAAATAAAATAAAATAAAATCCCTGGCTTTTAGTCGTCTAAACAGCTCATTTTCTGAGCGCAGCTGGGAAGGCAGGCAAGGTTCTTCCTGGGGATGAAGGGCCTACAGTGGTCAGCATTTGCAAAGCTGGTACCTATTAGGATCTCAGACTATTTTTCTGTTTTGATTCAATTTTCTAAACTACCGAAAAACTATTTTTAATTATTCATACGAGCAACAAACAAGAGGACTTCAGTGTATGAATATGAAGGAGCGGAGGCCTCTAGATGTGCTTCTGAGAGCACTCCTCGTGGCAGGCAGACTCACTGGAGTCAGCCTCCCCGGGGTTTGAAAGGCAGACTTTGAAAAGGAAACAGGAACACACAGTTGCAAAACCACAAAATCTGACAAAGGCAGAGACTGAAATGATAGCTCCCTCTGTTAAAAAAATAATCCTGCTAATAAAAGACTGGCCTCCACGAGCAAGAATTCAGTGAGGGGCAAAGAGCTGGTTGGAGCAATTCAGCGTCCATGCACTGTAGATGAAAGAGTCACACCCAAAGAGCTAAAGAGCCAGTGGTGTCTGGCAGTCACGAGTGACTCCCTGACATGATAACATGGACTTTTGAACGGGTCTTTTGAATCACAAATCCCCCACCCCCAAGCAAACACCCTCTGCAGCCAACACCCTCTTCAGCAGCAGTCCCTCCCATCCCAAAGTAAGAACAGAGCCCATCCACTTGGGTTGCCACCACTGTAACTGAGCAAAGGCAGAGGATACGTATGTGAATAAAATATCACACGGAGCTGCCTGAACGTCACAGACTGTGTGCAAGTTTGTTTTGGAAGAGGCCACATGCACGCAGGTCAAAAGCATTGCTCTATATCCTCATTTTCAGTGGGAGCAGTCTGCGGAGCAACACCTTGAAAGCACTTTTATAATAAGTGGAAAACTGCAGGTACAGTGTCAACAGTCTGCTGAATAAACGCATAAAGCTCTCTGAAGCAAAAGCTGCATAATCAAAGTGCTCCGATCTGTTTTTCAAAATTGATAATTTTCTCACATTTTAAACCAATGGCACTTAAAAGAAATAACATATAATAGACTGCAACATTTCCAAACTAGTGCAATTTTGAAGGTGTTGCTAACACAGATCTATTGACTGATTTGCACTAATTACTTAAAAAGATGCTCCAGGGCAAATCGCACACTCTTGTCAATTTACAAAGGAGGTCATTCAGTAATTGACAAGGTGGGCACCTCCTTTTGAATAGCTGTCCGACTGCAAAGAAAGTAAATACTGAACTCAGAGAAAATATACAGAAAATGTGGTTAAGCTAATGCAGAATTCTCATAGTGTTGTTAATTGTTGATGTTAACGCATAATTCCTCTGGTTTTCATCATCCTGCAAAGGAAAAATGCACAACTGACATACGTATTTAATCTGCATAAGAATTAGTCCTAAAGTGCTAATTTGTATATCTCCTTGACAAATATTTTTCGGATTTCTGCGTACGCAGCATTTGTGCCAAGACAGGTACCAGGGCAGATAACTTCACAGGAGCACGCCGCTACATCCGAGGACAGCACACGGTGTCAGCCCCTCACATTTCGTGTTTCGTGGGAGCTGAGTGGTTGGGAACGAGAAAATTGCACCTAGCTGTGTGCTCCCTGCTTATTCCATGGTGAGCTAAGTGAGACTTTCTATAGAGTACACAAGCAATTCAGTGGCACAACAAATCTTTGCTAATATCCGACACGATGTGCAGCAAGCTGGGACCATTCGTTTGGAAAGGAGATGGAACAATTAACAGTCCATTCGGACAGGGTCACGACAGAGTCCAGATGTTCAGAAAGGCATTAGAATAAAATCTACATTTCCAGAAAAGAAAAGAAAAAAAAAAAAGGTAACCATTTATATCTCTGTCTCATGCCTGCTGAAATCACCAGGGCTACAATATGGCCCCGTGTGTTTCACAAGGAGGCTGTGGCCAAATTCAGCCAACAGGCTGGGTATCAGCAACACTGGGGCAGATTCCCGTACTGATCACCATGCTTCCTGATTTATGATTTCTAATTACACATTAGAAAATTGCACAAACAGGTGGGACAGAGTGGTTGACAGGCTAGTCGTCTTTTTTGCATTGGCACAATATGATAGAGTGTATATATACAATCACAAACCAATTTACATTAGCATCAATGGTGAAAAACAGGATGCCAGCATTGTCTACCACAACAGCTGTTCAGCATCTGAATGAAATACTGTATCCAGTATTCACCCATCTCATAACATCCTTTTTGTAAGTCTCAGAGGTCACCTAAACACATTTATTGACTTCATTATTTTTATATAGGGAGAAAAAATTGATGGTGCTACAGAGCTGAGCAAATAACTCACAATAAAATCTTTATTCAATGTATTTCATCTGTTTTTACTGTTCCTGTAACACAGTGAAATTCTTACATTTAGCCATTATCTAAAATCACTATCTGAGAATTTCTGCAGTAAATTTTTTTATGCTACAAGTTGTTCCTGGAAAGTTCAGAATGAATATTTATCATTAAAACTGTGTTTATTGTTTAGATAAAGCATGCAGCACTGTTTCTGTTCTCCAATTGACTTATATAATTTATAGTACAGTCTGACTTGTGAATTTTACTGGTAAGCGTACATGACAAATCCATGAACAGTTGGTTAGAGTGGCTCAGATCCTAGGACTTGTCAATAATTAATTTCATGGGGAGTAAAATTAAAAGGCAATTTGAAAGGATCATATCCCAGGTGTCCTATCCAGAAGAAACAGAGACCAGAAAAAGTGATAGCAATGCACAAATCAGAGCTTGATTAGTTCTATGTATTCTGAAATGAAACTCCCTGTGGCATTTTACATGAGGATCTGGGTATACCTTTTTTTTTTTTTTTTTTTTTTTTTAACAAAACAATTTAATTCCACTGAGCACCCATTTCACTCATTCCGTGAGTGGGAGACAGCCAAATCCTCAGATGCTATCAGTCACCCCAAGCCCCTTGGCATAAGCCTAATGACATCTTAGCTGATGAACTTACAACAGGAGAGGCTATAAATAATGTTTCTGAAACAGATACTCACTGCATGAAAACTGTAGCCCACGATGTGCTCAGGTGAGATATATTAATAAGAATTTGATGAACCCTGGATTGTTCAGCAATACAATGATATCAATTCCTGCTGATAGAGATGGGTACTGATTTCACAATATGCAGTTCTGAAAAGTTGATTTGCTTCAGTGAGCTCATATTTGGATCTTATTTGGAAGCAGGCTAAGGAATTGAGACAACCTCCGATACAGATACATACACTTTCAGAGTGCTCTTAGGGATGAGTCTCTTCAAACTGAATGAGGTCTGAAATTTGCTTTAGAAAGCTTGACCCATCCCTATTAAAACAAATGAACCAACAAGTCAAGTACATAGCTCATTATGAGTATAAAAATAATTCAAAGCAAGCTCCCCCACTGGCTCAACACAAAGGGATGGCTCATTGGCTGCCCAGGGTATGAGTAGGAACAACACAGATGCAAATTGTATTGGGGACACAATGATGCAGAGCTCTGTGCATGTGGACAGGTTTCGTCCTTTAACTGTGCACAGGGGATTGTTCAGATGTCTGTTCAAAGAAATTAAGTTGGAATCTCTGCACAGAAACGTCTCCTCTATGATGGGGAAGCAAGGTGCCCCACTTTCCAAGGCCCTAAATGATAAGCCAAGTTTTATCAAAACGTTCTCTAAATTTTCATGAATTTTTCACCAAGGTAATTTTGTGTAATTAGTACAGAAAATCTAAGGAAAGCATCACTTGATTTCTGCAATTGGCAGAAATACTCCACAAGAAACAGAAGCCTTGGTGCTATGACATGAGATCAATACAAAGAGGTACCGTGTTCTCATGGGTTGAGCTCTTTTTTTAACCTTTCCCCCACAGCGTGCAACTCAGGAAACCACAGGCAAGTTCCAGAACCTCTCTTCATTACTATACAAATCCAGGTGTAGCTCTAATGCTCTCTCTTATAGACCCTGCTGCCGTGGCATTTTTAGGCCTGTCTGCAAAAGAAGACAGGGTGCAAAACCTGCTGAAAGGGCTAATAACTGTTTCATGTGCTTGGCACACGCTGTGTGAGGAACAGTAGAAAGAAGCTCTGAGGCAGCTGTCTGACGTCCACGTTCCCACCACACTTATATCACTGACACGAAGGCATTATGACACTGTCAGCCTTACTTTCTCTACAATCCTATATGCCCCTGAACACTACAAGTGATTTTCCAGATGATCACTCAGCAGAGGCTCGGCTGTGATGCCCACGCTGACACCCAGTTCCTGTTTCGGCAGATACCATTCACGCAAAAGACCGAAAGGAGCTGGTCCCTCCACGGAGCTACGCTTGATCTGACACGGGTGACATAAACGGTACGGTCTCGTTTTGATTTCTGGTAGTCACATGCATCTCTCAGTTGTCCAGTCAGTGGGACCGGTCCCTTTGTGGGCAATCTCAAAAGGAGGCAGTGTGTGAGAGAAATGACTGAAGTGAAGCACGTGGAGTATTTTCCTTTCTAACTGGTTCTTTCAGGGAGGCTTCAGAGGTGATAAATGGAAAGACAGAGGTCAAAATCCTTATCCTCTTGAAATCAGTGGGATTTTTGCCAGTGACACCAGGGGAACCAGGATTTCTTTCTAAGATACTTTGAAAAAAAAGATCACAGACATCCTCACTCAGCAGCATTACCTACTCTACCTTCACTTGCTGCTGTTCACTTACACCAGCTGAGAATCTGATCCTCTGTATCGCAGGGAGTGCAGGTTCACCCTGCTATCAGCCTGCATTGTTACTCACCAGCCTGAGCCTGCGCTGGGGATAAAGAGAGGGCTTTAATCCCCAGCACTCTCCATCCAATACCTTTCGCCAGTGCCGAATTCACATTTTGTTTTGTTTCTTCAAGATGAGCTTACACACTGATAAACTTCCTCCTGCTCAGATTGCAGGAGCACAGGATAATATAACGAGTTAAATGAAACATTAAGAGAAATAGAAAGCACTTCAGAAAACATACACTGCCTCTTTAACATTTTGAATTTTTCTTTTAACATAAAATTACAGCGTAATATAAGAAAGGAATCCAGCAAGATGCTTTATCACAATACTTGGGCAACATTAACTCATCTCAAGTGTTATTATAAGAAATAGAATTTACTGGTATGGACTTATATTCAATAGCACTCCTTCCCTTTTTAATGAAATGTCATTATTCCAATACAAATCCTTTCATTCTGCAACCCGCTCCCCCCTTCATCTCACTATATTTCATTTCCTGTAGTTACGTGATATTATTGCCTTTTTTTCCACAGCTATTGATTTAGGTGTATATGGTTATTACAATGCAAAATAAAACAGTTCCCCCATCCATTCTACCTTGTACTGTTGAACATTAACTTAATTTGTTTCAAATCTGCATTTGATTTGGCAAGGAAACCATTTATCTTTATGAAGAAAGCCCTCATAAAGTAGGGACTTCAGGAGATCACTGCTTTAAAAATTTAATAGCCTTGTGTCTTATACACTAGAAAAATGAATTAAACCTTCAAATATTATATGTCTCAATGTAACCTTTTTGCATTTCATACTATGTTTAATTTATTATACCCCAGGAAAAAAAAAATAGATAAAATCTCCCTAGGTTCAGGGTGGTAGTTGGTTCTCAGTTTTGTTTTGGCTTTGGTTCGTTTTCTTACATTCCAAGATTAAAAGTCTATCGACACAATATTAGCAGTGGAATGTGGCTGGATGTGAGTAGGCTGCTATCCAATTTTGCTTGGTTTGGTTCTCAGCACTGACGAGAATCACTAAGTTCTGAAGCCACCATCAAAGCTGACCTTCCTACGCCTATGTAGCATGCAATGTCTGTAAGGATGATTTCTGTGGGTTGAGCAAAGACAAGTTTTCAGAGCCTACAGCAATCACAAATCAGAATAATGTATGTATTCTCATCAAAACCAGGATAACTGGATTGCAAGGTACTGTACAATACCTTTTGGGTGACTAGTGAAAGAATGAGGTAGGAAGAAGAAATACCAATGACTAATGGAAAAGATCTGGTTTAGAGAAATAGTCACTGGATGACTAGGCTGATGAACACCATCAGCAACCAAGGGAAATCAAGCAAATGGTTTTGCAGGGGTGAGAACTGCTTTAGATATTTATGTCCCCTATTTATTGAAAAAAAAATAGTATTTCACATTGCCATATGAAAATAGTCATTCTGAACATTTTAAAAGATCGATTTTCCTTAAATCAGCTTGTTTTTCTACTCTGACCAAGAAGAGCTGTGCCAATTTCACCAATTCATTAATAATTTGTGTTTGCATCATCACTGAAGGCACCAGAACCAACTGCAGTCAGACACCCGAGTGCCTTTCAGGAGCTGCGCTGAAGGCCCCCGGATGACTGGCCATCTCTGCAGTGGCATAGACCGCGCTTTTGTGTCTGTTTGGAAATTCCCCAGGCTCCTGAACCTTGAGCACAGGAGGCCAGGCAGCAGTGATCCTGCTGATCCTTGTTCTTCACTCCCAACCATTCTACCCACCTCTTCTGTGCCATTTGGTTAGAGCAACATTAGCCAAAAAAAAACCACCAACAAACTAAAAAAAAAAAACACCATGCTTCTGAGATTGATTCCTGGGAAGGTCAACTTCACAAATACAGCCCACAGTAAGAACAGACATGATGCAGACTACGAGAACAGACAGCTCATAGGGCTTGGTCTGCTTGAATATGGCATGAAGTTTAACCCTAAGTTAGCACAGCAGAAACATCAACAGGCTCTCAAGTCCAGAACTAAAAGTAAGTGAAACTGTGAGTAAAAATTAGGGCACTTACTTGGATGAGGAGTTATAAAGGTACCTAATTTTACCTAACTTAAGGCAGGTTGACCTTAGTAAACTAAAATAGTTTTAGCATGGTACTCTAAACATATAAGTTGTTAGCACTCTTAGTAGTGAAAAAATCATAGTCAAAAGATACCTAGAAAGGAGAAAGACCATCGAGCAGAAAGGCATCAAGAAAGAACCAAAGAAAACTTAAGCAGAAGAAAAAGCATCTCAAAGGCCTCCGTTAAGGAGGACAAGCAAGTGAGGGGAAGGAGGCAATGAAAGAGCCAGAAGGTGTGTAAGTAGGGAAAAAAGGAAGCTCATAATGTTTGAACCTAAAATAAATTCTACACCAGGACAACTTCCATCAGCGCACACCGCTGTATTACTGAGCTATATTCTTTGGTACACCGAAGTTTTATTGATTTTACGACTGTAAAGCAAACAACAGACGCCAGAAATGCATTGGCTTGGTCTCATTACAAATCTCCCCGTCTGTATCTTAGAACATTCTTAAGCTGCATTTAGCAAGCAACCTGGAAAGA
Organism: Cygnus olor; assembly: GCF_009769625.2. Lineage (NCBI taxonomy): Eukaryota > Metazoa > Chordata > Aves > Anseriformes > Anatidae > Cygnus > Cygnus olor. Next base: position 5,696,706 of record NC_049180.1, on the reverse strand, counting down.
GCTGATATACTGAGTACACATATTAGCAACATGACCGTATTTGCCTATTTCTTCCCAGTAGGTAAAAGCGGGCTATTTCCATTGGATGGTCTCCAGAAATGAAATCAGAGCACAGCATTGTGATTAGTCAGCTCATACGGCGAATTCCCAGTTTCAGTAAGAATAAGTAACATTCTAATTTAGAGTTGGTACTTGACACTGTATAAGAGAGGAGGGGTTTACTTTTCATTTTCTCCTTAGACAACAGCAGTAAACTGCAAAACTCCCTGCTAAAATGTATGATCTTTGGAGAATGCTAATTGACCTACTAAAGTTGGCTTATTTTATTCGATGAAATTTGCTTATCACAGGCCTCTAGGTGCTTTACATAAACAATATAAATGAAAATAATGAATAGACCAAATACCTAAGTGACAATGGGGACCACATCAATAGCTGTCTGCCCAACAGAATACAGCTCAAAAGAAAGTGTATTTTAGCATCTGATCATCTCAGAAGAGGGAACTTGCCCCCCTTCTGAGGTTTGTTTTATTTCCATGCACAGGGGGATTTGTTAGTTTGAGGCAGATCAGGTACATCCGCCCCTTGCAGACTGCAGAGCACGGCAGTTTTGCGAGTATGAGTACATGCAGAATTGATGCCATCCTGTGGGTGTAGAAAGTGGATATACAGGGAGTGCAGACAACCCTAATGAGAGCTCCTGCACTGCCAGGACAGACCTCTCCAGTGCGGTGGCTGGTCTGAAATTACAAACAGAGCAAAGCTGCAGAGCTCACAGGCACCCTTCTGTTGGCTCCCTACGCTCATGACACCACAGTCAGCACTTATCTCTGAATTCCTCTCAAGAATTCTCGATCTTTTTTTCTCTCTCTCTTTTTGTTTGTTTGTTGCTGTTTCTGTGCATTAGTTCCAGGGAGTTTTCTGACCGGGATGAAGTAAGCACATCTTCCCATGGAAAGGCTCATCCAGCACCAATGTTCTCTCCAGGTCAACCAGGTCAGAAAATAAGCTTCATATGAAGGAACGTGGGCAGGATCTGAGAGCAAGTCAGTCAGCTGATGTGATTCACAACAGTGCTTGAGGGATACACATCATAAAATTAATATTGAAGTAACCAGACTAGACTTATGCTAGCCAGCTAACAAAACAAAGTTCAGCATACCTGAATTCACCTGTCTGTTCAGGCAGCTCCATTGCTCACCCTGAACTTGCCAGCTCTAGGTTGCTGGTGAGCTTGAGCCTTGGGTGTCTTTACAGACCACTTGTGCCCTGAGAGCATTTCTGAAATACTGATGCCCTTGCTGATGTGAGGGAAGGAGGAGCAACTGTCGATCACCCTGCACTACAGAAAGCAGGATCCCAGGCAGGCCCAGGCAGGCATTGCCTGCCGGACACTCGTGTCCCACTGCCAACACTGCCTGCAATGTCGTGCTCAGACTCGGATAGCTATAAAGGGGTTATCTCCATTTCACTAAATTCATGATGCCTAGGAGCTATGCAACTCATTTGTCTTAAAAGGTAAGAATATCTGCTGATTGTTTGGCCAGTGAAAGCAAAGTAGACAATAATACCTGCTCTTCACGTATTTCATACCACCTGGGGGCAGGCACGGAGTCAGAAACGTGCCTTCTCTTCAGGGATTTAAAAGTTCGGATGGGAAGAAGCCTCATTCAATCTTCTGCTAACACAATATGAAACACTCTTCACAGCTGTAATTTCCTGTAGCATCTAAATGTTTCCTGTTAATATTTTCCATGTTGTTGCTGTTTTTATGAAAAAAAAAATCCTCTAAATATTAACATTTTCAGATGGCAGGATGCAAAAAGCTAACATAATTCTTAGAGACACAGCATACAAATCCAGAAATAGATCGAAAGCCAGATTTTTCAGCACTCTGAATTCTGTCACGGGGAACAGACCGAAACTCCAGTCCAGCCTTCTGCTTTTCCTCACCCAGGGCTCAGATGTTGGCACTTGCCCTCAGTTCACTCAGAAGACAAGCCCCGTTTCTGCAGTGCAACACAGATCATGCACTTTTATTTTCTAGTTTTATCCATAGTAAGTCCTTCATTGCTTCCTCATCCCATTGCCACATCAAATCATAATCATACCACTGCTTATGATGCTTAGAGAAGAGCATTTAGGCTCTTCCTCTCAGAGGAAAACGATGTCAGTAACCAGGATAGCTGCTCCGTGCTCTTGCTGTTGGAAGTTTTTCACTCAATGGGAGGTTTGAGAGACAGGGAATGCTAAACACAATAAACCTACAAAGTAGCCAAAAACAAAACTAAACAAATGGAAAAACAACAATAACAAAACTGGATTTTATTCCTATAGTGGCTCTTGGCTATCCTCACAAATTCCATTTTAAAAGATTTAATGACTGCCCATACTGTGAGCAGCTAAAGGACGGGGATGTCTACAAAGACAGAAGAGCAGAACTATGCCAGCAGAAGTGTGCCCAGCATTCGCTTGGAGTTTTATTGCCTCAAGAAAACTAGAAAATGCCTTGCCCTTGTAAACAGCAGCAACATACCCAGTAAACAACCTCTAGGATTATTTTGCTGTTTCTTTGTCCATGCTGCCTGGAGGGCAGAACCAGTTCTGATGGTGTGAGTATTTCTTTGGCTGCCCTGGCTGCCCAGCCTAAGTACTCAGCCAAAACCAGTGCGGTGATTCCTTACTGGTACCGGTAAGCCAGGGAATGCCAGCCTCCCCCAGTGAACTCAGCTGTAACTTGTATCAGTTATATCAACTGGGATTTGTGGAGCATCTCTTCAGGGAGCCTCTCTAGTTAAGGAAGAAAAATATTAAATTGTACACACTTACAAACTGTTGCTGAACTGGATGTGCAAATTAACATTTGTTCATGTATTTACCTCTTCATGAATAAATTTTCAGTAATGATGCCTACAGCTGGGGCCATAAATTGTGAACTCAGAGACCACAAATATTGGCAATCAAATGTCTGGTCTGCACCCACAAATGTGGGAAGGATCTAACATGGGATGAAGACATGCCTTTAGAGAGCTTTCTTCCTCTGGGTGGGTACTCCTCTTCTCTCTTCTCTTCTCTTCTCTTCTCTTCTCTTCTTTCCTTCTCTTCTCTTCTCTTTTTTCTCTTCTCTTCTCTTCTCTTCTCTTCTCCTCTTGTCCTCTTCTCTTTTTTCTCTTCTCTTCTCTTCTCTTCTCCTCTTCTCTTTTCTCTTGTCATCTTCTCTTCTCCTCTTGTCCTCTTCTCTTTTTTCTCTTCTCTTCTCTTCTCTTCTCTTCTCTTCTCTTCTCTTCTCTTCTCTCTTCTCTCTTCTCTCTTCTCTCTTCTCTCTTCTCTTCCACTGGAGAGTACAGTCAATTAGTTGAGATGGCCATGGCAGAGGAAGGCAAGCACACAAGACTGAAGATCCAAATGTCTCGCTACTGACAAGATTTCATGTATCTCTAATTTCAGGCAATTTTGCGACAAATTGGCCTAGTTCGTGACTTATGAACAGTGAAAAACGCTCACTCTTCTAGCACAGCATTTGGGATCAGACAGATCAGATCAGACAGACACTGCTCAGCTGAATCAGAAACGCAGCTTTTGAAGATCTTTGCAGACTTTCTCGTTGACATTAAAAGCAAAAGTACATTTATCATTTCACATACGAAACTTCTTTTTTTCTCTGCGAATATGCATGCAATTTTGCCTTTGTCATAAATTTGTCTGTAAAAATTCTAGCCAGGCTTGTGTTAAAAAGATTGCTTATTGCTGGAGCCATTTTCTGCCAGAAATGCAGTGGCTGGCAAAGCCTTGTTTTAACAGGAGCAAATGTGACCCTATAGGTCGCTCTGAATTGTGCTGGCCTCCACATACAGTCAATTAAATCAATGCGATTGTACGTGGACACAAGAGTCACAGAATCCATCCCATAACTCTTTATTTGTCTGCCTTTTTGTCACGGACAGCTGCAGGTGTAGCATACAGCAAAGCATGGGGCCCACGGCTATTTGCGGATTGGTCCCTTGGAGTGCCATTACTGGGTTTTCGTATTTGTGATCACGCACCCATACCTTACTATTCCTCTCTCTTCATATTTTGATTATTTAGATGCAAATCCGCAGCATATAACAAATTCCCCATCTCTCAAAATGCAATTGATTTTAAAAGCATGCGAGCAAGAAACTGAGCGCCCAGCGTCTTTGCAAGTGTCCATGACATGAAAGACTTTAAGTGACTGTAAGCTATTTTCCTTGCTGTCAAGCTGCCAGATGATTTTCCTGCCATTAACACATGCCTACACAGGCCAAACTAATGCTTGCCTTTTTGGACATATGTGAGGAAATAAATGTAATTACAAGCAAGATGTAATCACAATTGCTTTACTATTAAAGCTGCCGTATGCTCTCATGGTTTAGTTAACAATACATGCAGAGGAGCAGAATTGCTTGATGTTTCCAGAAAAGGGGAAAGGAAGGAAAAAAGATAAATATGGCCTCTTTCATTTATATCTGTGAAAACACAACATTTAAATGCAGAATTTGACTTTCCAAATATCACACCAAAAACCTTTTAACAAAAACAGCAGGGAGAGAAAGCTCTTTAAACCATGATATTCCATGAAGGATTATGAAAATAGAGGTCATTGCAAGAAAGAGAATTGCAAATACAACTTGAAAAGCTTCTCACATTTGTAAATACATCGAGGAGAATTTATTCCTCTCTGGTTTTGCTACCAGAGGATATTTACAGGTTCCCAGGGAAAAAGGAAGAAAAAAAAATGACATCAAATTTGATATACTCTGTGTGGTGCAACATGCTGATGTGTAGTAGTAACACTCAACTGAGCTTCAAAGGAAATGAGTTTTCTAGGCTGGAGTTACACATTACGGGCCTGATCCTGACAACACGCTGAGCATTTCCTGCGAGCTTTCGCATGCCCTCAGCTCTCACTGAATTCAGAGACAGCTTTTGATTTCTTTTGGTGCTGGATTATGATCGAAAGTAATAAGACAAAAATGTAGCGTGCTTCAAAACAAAAGCTGGAACATGTCTTCGCATTGCCTGTCACACTGGGGCCCTGGTCCTTCACTGGTGATCAGGGGTATAAAATAGTAATAATTATGGTAGTAATAATAAAGTAAACCTTTGTCTGCACAGTCCCCAACTCAGTGCCGTGACATTTCTTACCCACCTGGCACAAGAATTCAGCTGGGCTACTTCCATATATGCTTTGGCTTATTGTTGACATCAAAGAGGCTGAAAATGTTTCTTACCCCTTGACCGACAGATGCTCTTAGCAGTTTTCAGTGCCCTGGTTCAGCGAGGTCTAACTTTCAGCAAACCCTGAGCATCAACGTTCTTAAAGTTGTAATTACTGAAAGTGCAGGCAGTCTTATTTCCAAGCAACTAAACCCAAATAAACGTGCAGATGATGTGCACGCAGCCCCTTCATACCCGAGCCATAGGAGGTGCTAACTGGGAGAGACGCAATGAGCATGTCCTGCTTTCTGTCGTTACCGATGAATGACTGACAAAACTCAGAAGCTCAGTTCTGCTGGTATGTGCACTCTCGGATGAGCAAGGCATAAAACTCCTACTGACTTAAATTAGATTATCTGAAACTCCAGGTATTTCTACACTTGCACCATGAAAATAAACTGGAATAAAGTGAGATACACCAGGAGCAGCTTTCCCTGCCCAAACTTTTGGTGAATCCAAATACTAGAAAAGTTCTCTCTGAAGTCTGTGACACAGTACAGGTGGTAGTTATCCAAACTGAAAAACCAAACCAATCTCTGCTGCTCTCTGCAAAAGGCCATATTTAGGTCTGCCTTCACCACTCAGACTATACAGTTTTACTTGAACTTGGTAGTTGCTTCACAGCTGCAAGGTGAAACTCTGACGACTGAAATTAATGGGAAAACTCTCCCTGGTTTAAGTAGAACCAGGAGAACCAGGACTTCACCTTATGATTTCCTTCTGTGCAAAAAAAAATTAAAAAAAATCAAGCAGAGACACAGCTCAACTTCTCACTGCCCAGACATCTGATACCAATAATACTTTTTTACTCTGTCCAAAACTATATTTAAATTGCATTTCTGGCAGGTTTTGAGATGTGTGATATAGATCTCCTGCTATCACATCAGATGTAGTTTCCTTCAGAACTGTTGAACCAGATGTAAAATGTGAGAGATGTAAAAAGTAAAATAAAAACCCTGCTCAGAGTAAAGTGTTTCTGGCATGTGGCTATTATAAATGGGAGTTTTAGATGTATATCTGCACTCCAGCCATTTAAGAAGGTACACAGTACCATAAGCTCTATTGGAGCTGATTAGTGCCAGCTACTTGTGATCAGTAGGAATTTAAAAACCAAGGGCTGCCAAACACTAACAATTTAAAAACTGTATGCCAGCAATGTGCTGCAACTGAATATTCTGTAGTGCACGTAATTTCAAAGTGGAGCCATATTTAGAGCACTGGGGGGAAGAAGGTAATATATCACGTCATTATTTGATTTTCAGCACTTAGAACTATGCATGTGCTGTTTCGTACTGACAAAGAGAACCAGAGGCACGGAGTGAAAGGAATTCTTGCAAGGATGTCAAGCCTCAATACGTTTACACAGACAACAGGTATAGCTGTAAAGTGATTCTCCCTTTTCAAGCATAAAATTGTCTTGTACAAATCTCACTTGCAAATGCGTGCAGGTATAGATCTGAGTTACAAATGGAGAAAGGTGAGCAAATACCTTGGCAGCAAAGGTGAGTCAAAGCATGGTGACATCAAGGAAGAAACAGCTGCATTCACAGCACGTTAGCATCCTGATTGTATCCCACTCCCCACAGACTGAATGATCACTTGCACGATGCTCAACGCTATCTGAGAAGCGCAGGAATTTAACCAACTGCATGTTCTAAAGAAAGAAGGGCAATAAGTCTCCTATCTCTAGTTTTATCTCTTTGCAACCCCTTTTCAGTCCGAGAAAATAATTTCTGATTTATTGTACAGAGAGAAGAATTAGGCTGAGTCTATTTCATCATGGGACCACAGAAAACAGGGATTCCCATCTTACAGGGACTCAGATTTTGCCTCTCCCCAGAAATCACGTGTCTATGAGCATCCCAGAGACTATGCTGCTTAGTGCCTTCAGTTAGCAACTACAGCTTGGATCACACAAAAAAGGGAATATAATTGTGTGTGCAGTGGCCAAACAAAGAGGAAAAAAAAGGAAGAAAATAAGCCATTAGCCAGTTCGTCCAATCATCGGGAATCAAAAAAATGTTTCTAAGAAACAAAATCCGATGAGACAAAAGTTCCGCCTGGTCCCAAGAGAAAGGAGATGGCTTTGTTGTATGCAACACCCTGGCAGTACCTCAGAGATGCAGAGATGGATGCTACTGACAAATGGGCACAAACAACTGAAGCTGCTGTAAAGTAAAGAAGGCTCCTTCTATCATTCTTGTTCTTGAAAGATACCCAAGGGATCCTTTTTTTTTGCTATGAACAAAAGACTTCCCCAACTTATCAAGCCAAAAAGCCTGACTGACTTGAACTGAGTTAGGAGCAGGGCTAAAAAAATAAATAAAGTTCATCCATAATCCTTGCAGTTAGTCAATATCTACGTAGAGTTTTCTGTAAGTACCTAAATCCCCTTAAGTAAACAGAACATACTGAAAACTCTATGCTTAGCCAAGCTCCTTCACTGGTATAAGCAACTTTTCGGAGGTCACGGAAGGAAGACTGCTAATCAGATCTTTGCCAACCTGGCTTCCTCATGCAAGATGTGGGGCACAGGAACCAAGAGAACAGCCCCAGCATGACTGGAGAGCAAAGAATGTGATAATTCCTGTCCCTGCTGACTTCTGCCAAGTGCTGCTTGGATACTTTAATATCATTGTAATTTGTAATTGTTCAAACTGATGGCATCCTCATGCTCGGGCAAGGATTTTCACAGCTCCAACAGTAAGGAATCCTTCACGCTGTCACTGACAGAACAACTCCAAGCCCTCTGCACTGGGTACTGCACACGGCTAACACGGGAATCCCCCAAAACCTCCTCTGAGCACCTCGCCCTGGTGCATCCAGCTGCGAGGCCGCATACTGAAAACAAAATACTATCTACGATTATTCATAACCGGGAGTATTGCGCATTCTTCGGAAAGCATACATCATCCTCTGCACTCGGGAAGAGTCGCAATACACCCTGCTTTACCCCAAGGGCCTGAACAGAGCCCGTGGAGCTAGAAACACTTGTGATGACAAACAGGGAGATTTCTCAATATGCATTTTAATTTGTGATCCTGCACTGAATTACCACACCCCATTCATGCATACACTGAATCGCAGATATGACAAATGTTTCATTAATAGGAAATCCAGATGTTCCTCCATACAGTACTGAAAAAAATCACTACAGATTATGTTTGGTAGATGCCAGTTACGAATTTTTACATATATTTTTAGAGAAATACTGTAATTAAAAAATAAAAAGGATTCTAATGGTAAGTGACATTTTAGCTCAGTCACAATTACAATCAACCTGACTTACTCTTTGCATTAGGAGCAGGATATGATCCTTAAGTTCATACAGGGTTAAGTTTGTTATCCTCAGAGATTTCTTAATGACCCTTGTTATCTGAACCCTCATAATGGTGACTGTGTATTACATTTTCAGTGCACATCCTCAGACATATTAGGACATGAAGTGAACCTGACAGGGAGAAGAATATTTCCTTTCTCCTCTGAGATGCCCCAGGAGGGCTTTCTGCAGGTGACCTCCTCAGACCTTGGCTCTACATTAGAGTTATTGTCCTGAGAGAAGATTCAGTTAAAAAACCCAATTCATTTCATATAGTGCTCTTGAGTTTATTCTTAGTGGCAGCTAACTTGTAAAATTTTATTACAGATTCTTCTTTGGTTTGCTTGATGGAAAACAATTATTCTATCATCACGTCTAAATGCAGTTGCATGAATCTCTGGTATACCTTGCTGGACCAAGCAATTTTCTTTCCATTACTATTTTCAGATGAAATGCTAATTTCACTTTAAAAGAAGTATATAAATATACTGAATTAGATTTCACATTTCTAAATGGCTGTGTTCAAATAGGTCTGATAGCCTAAAATAAGCCTTATGACTTCTGAATACAACCTGTTGACCAAATAACTGTTATTATTATTATTATCACCATTATTGTTATTATTTTAGCAGCATATTGATGTCTCTTAGAAGAGCAGAGCTCGCTGTGGTAGGCAATACACAAATGCTTGGTAGGCTTCATCTGTGCCCAGAACTGCTTCTACTATTTGCAGACAGAAAGACATAGTGCCGGGGAGTCCTGCCCTACGAAGGGGAGCTGAAGTACAGAAGAAGATGCAACTTCTGCAGAAACAAATAAGGATCTGTGAAGAAGCAGAGCTGCCTGCACAGCCTTGCACAGGCAGCAGCTCTCGCTCCAGCAGCGGCATGGACCTGTCGGTGCAGCAGTGCCCCTGCTCTACAAGCTCTGCTCTCTGAACAGGCTGATGCGGCCGTGCTGCTTACAGAGGCAGCCTATCTGGGGATCTCTGCACGTAATTACAGAGGGCAGGTGTACCCCACACGACTCGGTGGGTTTGAGAAGGGCTCTGCTGCCACCTAGAACCAAGACTACTAAATCCCAGCTGAGAACAGGAGCTCTGAGTGTTCAGGTGCAGGGCTTCTTAGGGGAATCTTCTTCACAATAGCCCTGACTTTTACTTGGGGAAAGACATCCATGACAACAGAGCTAAACCCATACCATTTATTTACATGCATGTTTTGAGAATATTGTGCTGCATAACTGTCCCTGAGATATATTGCTCTACAGGGACTTTGGCAATGAGCTATTCTTTCCAATACAATAAAATTTTCAGTGCTGTGGCCCCAACCTAGTTTCATGGCATTGCCCTTACGCCTGCCCAAGAACAGCAACCCACCAGCTAAGGCAAGAAGCTAAAGCCACCCCTCTCTCTTCCCTTAACACCGTGAGTTCCCTAAGATATGAGAAATAAAAGTGGATAGTGAGTATCACTGAAACTTTTTAAAACTTCCCTGGAATTAGAGAAAAAAACAAAACCAAAACCACACACACACACGATAGCCTAGATGCTGCAGTAGGTGCACTCCCTCCGAATCAAAGGTGTTTTCAGAAATGAACAACTGTGAGCTAGACGGACCTGCTCTCTGGAAAAAACAGAGCATTTCTGTCAGCTGTTATGTGCCCTCGTGCTTCCACACAGACACACACATTAGAAGTCTGATACAGATTCAGAAATAATAGAACATTTCCCTTGCTTTCAGTGGCTCCAGGTAAGGATGGTCACTGCTCACAGGAGGCTGAACCTGAAATATCTGCAATGTTATGTAGCCCATGTAGCAAGCCTTTTCTTATAAATCTCTGGGTGACCGGCATTTAAATTGAGGCTCACCACTTATCCCAAAATTTGCTGCTTGCAAGTTGCTGTTTCTAGTAGAAGTCTCTCTTGCAAAACGATTTGCTATCTACTGAAAAATTCACAGATTCTTATAGAGCCATTATTCACATATTTGTTACATATCAAGTGAAAAATACAAGCCACCAGAAATATTATACAGTTTCTTTAGTGTTCAACAGTCCGATTGCTCTGATGAGGTGGCAGATGCAATCTAGGAAATTGAAGTAAAGCTAGTGCTGAGGATTTGTATTCAGAATCTGGCTGAAAGCACAAGGAATATTTGAAGCAGCTCTGTGCAAAGCCCATTCACAGGGATGAACCTTGTTTTGTAGCAAATATCATGGTGGGGTTAAAGTCTCTTTAAAAAAACAAAACCATTCTCCTAGAGGAGAAGGTATGGGATATGATTTTATTTAAGGCTTAGTAGAAACGCCTAGGACATCATTCAGTGTTTTTCATGCTTGCATATACACTTGAACGTCAATTTAGAGGCATGTAGAATTATATGATCCCATGGAAATTAACATGGTAATGAATATTAACACGATAATTAATAATATACTTAAGAGTGTGTCATGCAGCTGAGTGAGCCAAGAACGAACCAAATGTATTGTACCAACTAACCCCCCACAGTTACAAGACAGAAATGAACAGCATTTTGTAATTATACACAGTGACATATTTTCTCATATCTACTGCCAAAAAAAATATCACTTTCTGGAATTAAAAGAGAGAACAGCAAATAGAAACAGCTATGTCATCAGTAATTGCAAACATGTTTTCAGCTCCAGCTTCTGATAACTATCCAAAGACGTTCTTTTAATTGGTTAAATTGACAACTATCCAAAAACACAGGGCCATGTTCATTCCTAACAAGTCAAACGGAGAAATCAGAGTCCCGGAGAACTACCTCAAACATTTTGCAAGGAGACGGGAATTAGCAAATGAGTAGCACAACCCAAAAGTGAATGGTGTCGCTTGTAAAGGGGCATTTTAGATATTGCAAGACTCTATTAACTTTGCCCCATGGGGCCTGATCAGGTTGCCCATGAGAGGTGGAGGACAGATTGACTTACCATATTTAAAATGTAACCACCTCTCACAGGAATACTACGAGGATTGCTTAAGACAAGTCTTCTTAATACAGGAGCTCTCTAGCATGCAATAAAACAATCTGGTGAAATCCAAAACACCTTTTCAGCTGACACAGATTCAGAGAACTTGGTTCTAGAGCTTTACAATCAAAACATGTCTTTGTAGAGCATTACTCTCAGATAGATGCAGGTAAGATCTCAGTCTGAGGTGGTGCCTCATGTGCTTCAGCAGTAGGGAGAAGCTGATGACCCTACACACAAACCCTCACCCCACTCAGAAGTAAACTGGCCAGTGAAAGTAAGATCTACAAAGTGATCCAAAGGCGGAGGGAGACTCTGCCAGATCTCCTCTGCAGCCAAAAAGATATTTCACCAGCCTGATCATGTTTGAACATTCATCCTTACTTAACAAGGATTATTGCTCGATAACATCACAGGCAAGCAGGAAAGCAAGGTCCCTGCTCTGAAGTTCCTTATCTGAAGAAATTTTGTCTTTCAAGTAACAAACCATATCCATGTTAAACAACAAAGCCAGAAGAAGACCAGAGATTCTGCTGCTCCTGGACTGAATAGGAATTAGGACACCGAATATCTCCAATATTCTGAGTCTAGGGAACCCAGAAACACAAAATATCTGCATTATAGATGACATACACATAAAAAATAAATAAATACATAAAACAGTGGTAATAGCTTTAGTTCCAGCTAGAACTGACCTAGGATAGCAAAAAAGAAAACCTCTTTACTAACCTGGTTGAACAACCAGGTATTAAAAACCTGTATGATCTAGAAATGTATGTCCACTCATTACAGAAGTATGTTACATACATCCCTTATCGATATTTTGCCATTTGCTGCTGAAGGTTGTGGGAGAAGTAAGCTACAAGTGACTTTGCAGGTCCTGACCTTTAGGTTCAAAGACATCCTCATATTCTTGCTCTGTCGAAATCAGCATTTCTCCCTATGATTAGCTGCCACCTCTCTCTCCTTGTGGTGATTAAGCTACTAAAAACACTATACTCAAAGAATGCTGAATAAAACTTTTAGGGCCCCAAGAGTTGCTGTAGAGATAGCTTTGTGTACATCTGAAAGTATGTGTAAATATATATTTGGACAGTTGTTAAAAACATGTATAATTTTTCCCAAACACCACAGCTCTTTCCAAACAGTATCGTTTAATGGCATAATGCATAGTTAAAGATTTTTAACAGCCTGTTTTATTTATGGTTATTTACTCAATAGAGTATATCAAGCCTTCACAACCTTTGTGGGCAGTTGTGAAAACTAAGTGGGCATTCACGCATTATTTTTTTTAAGTGTGTCATTTACACAGTGAATGGATCCGTAGAAGTCATTGCAATCAGAAATGATTCCACTCAGAAAAAAACAAGGGTTGTGTATTACCTGGAGAAAGCTACGGTGATACTGCCACATCTACGGGGGACGATTCTGCTTTCAGGATGCTGGTGTAAATCCAAAGTATGTCCATTAAACCCGTGCTCTTACTCTGGATTTTTCTTCCTGGGAGCATAATTCCACTCTTTCTAGCCTGAAAGGAGAGAAGGAGGCAGAACCCACTGTTAGTAAGATTTCCAATAATTCATTTTAAAATATTGCATGAATAAGCAGTTACTAAAGGCTCTCTGAAAATTCTGTACCTCTCTATTTTAGCTGGCTTCTTCCATATAAAACTTGACCTGAAATTTCCTTTCTCGAGTTTTACAGCATGCTCAATACAAACGCAGTGATACATGTTGGTAAAGAAAGAATCTGACAAGTAGCACACCACAAGTTCTTCCTGTATAAATTATTTTGAATCATACTTCCCATTGAGTAGATCAGTCACAAAAATCTGGTTTCTATTTGAGGACTGTCACTACTCTGTTGGTAGTATCCAGGTCATCTCACAGTATTGCACCTCAGTTTTCTTCCTCTGCAAAGTCCTTTGCAATTTGTTTTGAGATATAATAGTGCAAAGAGTTCTCTGAAAAGTATAAATGGTTACGATCGTTTTTGGCATTGTTGCTGTTGTTAAGCAAAGGTCTTTAAATGCTTGTGCTACTCTTCTGTCTTGTGCAGATATTACAATAGTATCCCAGATACTATTGCATTACAAACAAAACTGGAAAACGTTCAGAGCACTTAAGAGATTTGCAGAGACTCAGCCTGAAGAGTGTAAAGTGCATCAAATGATTTACCACAGGCCTATCTATATATCACAGATATCAAATTCAACTTTGAATGTGAGAAGGGAAAAAATGAGAGAGCAGAAATTCATATACTGCAATTAAATGGAAAACACATGCAAACCATAGCAGAAAAATAATGGAAACATGAATCGTGAATATTGCATCTGTCTGTTATTATGGTAGGAGTGGCAATGATCAGTAGAAATAGGGTTGCAAAATGATTTCTTATATAATATGACTTCCTGTGCCCATAGGGGAACTGTAATAAAGACGACTCACCCTTAGGCAAGGGCAAAGGCAGAAGGCACGGTCCTTTCTGCTGGGAAAGAGAAGCACTCAGTTGCACAGAAGCCTTGCCAGCCAAAGGAGGTGCTGGTTTCTCATCCTTTGAAGGTACATGCAACCGGTCTTGGAACCGTAATCAACTCATTTGAGAGAACAATACCAGTGCCAGGGACCTACAGCCTAGATGATCCCAGTCAACAAGAGTCTGCCTCAGAATTGTCAAGCACAAAGGAGGAATGCTAAGCATGCTTTAAAAGCCTTAAAATGTTGACTTTTGTGGACAGCACTATGCAAATCCAATGATGCCTAAACATGTATGTTTACATATACACTGGGAACTTGCCATTATGCACACATACTGAATGGCTCCACTGAGAGCAGTGACAATATTGCCCATGCTCAGCAGAATTCATGAGTGTTGTGCCACACCTTTTAATGGATCAAGTGTGAAACACCTCAGTTAACAGATGGGGGTGTCTATCAGGGTCCTAGTACATACAAAAATTCAACAGGTAGCTGTTGGCCATTAATATGTACTTGTGATGTTCTGCACTTTTGCTTTAAGATTTTAACCCCAAGGTCTTCCAGAAGTAGAACTTAACACATTGCCTAAGAGCACAAGATAAAGCAGTGGCAAGCTTGAGCTAGCAATCTGGGTGGAGGATCTCCCCCCTCCACCCAAGCCTGACTCATTGCAGCTCCCTGTAGTCAAAATATGAAGGGGCAAGATCTTTGTAGCTGGTTGACGCAAGCAATCTGTTGGCTGTCTTTACTAAGTGCTGAAATAGGGGACCTTTGTGGGGATGTCTGAAGTTTGCAGCACTGACGATCCACGTTAGGGCTTCTGTCCACCCAAAGCGAGGGTGGGATGTGGTAGATTTGACTGGCACCCCAAGAGGGCTGTCTGTGTGGCTTTGCTTACTTCCAAAACAGTGCAAGGGAGAGGAAGATGAACTGGCTTTATGACTTCTCTGCTACCTCCTGATTCTAAGACATGCATCACCCAGGCACATCACTGCATGCCCAGCGTGTAGGTCCAGTCCTTACACATACACTGCTATGAGTGCTGCTGCATTCACTTTACAAACGTATACCCTCCTGGACTTCTTATTTGGTGTGCTGGGTTTGAAAGGTGCAGGGAAGAGGGCATTTTTCTGCAAACGGAATTTTTCTTAAGAGGAGTAGTCACCTTTTGCTATTACAAATACAAGAGCAATAACAATATATACAGGCCTGAGCAATAATGGAGATTCTGGCAGATATTTTTTCCCCGTCATAAGCACACTAGGCCTAAGGCAAGGTTTTCCTTTATTAAATGAAGAAAATGGAAAGGTAGGGAGGAAAAAAAAAAAAAAAACGTGTTGCCTCTCAAATTACACAACCTGCTAAATATTTAGGATATTCTTTCCCACAAACATTTCAAATGGATGACGAAGAGGTTTGTCTTCTTGACAGTTCACATCCTCTTGCGGCCAAACTCATTCCTCTGGAAGCTCACTGAAGTCAATGATATAGCAGCAGGGATGACAGATGAAGCTCACAATCCACGTTTTAGTGGTACCTATCTGCAGTTCATACAAATCAACTCAAAATTAAGATGCAAGTGAAGACACTAAAGGCTCAGGTTGAGTACACGACTAAGTTAGCAGAAGCAGTCTAAAACCTGTGGCAAACGTGTGTGATTATTCCACTCCCAGTTTCTTGGCTAGAAGAGAAAGGCTTGAACCATATAACAGTAACTAACACTGTTTTTCAATACTTGCTTACACTGACATGTATTCCTGCCTTCTTTTTTCTTTTTGTTTTCAAATGCTGTAGTGTAATCATGTAATGCAATCATGTACTCTCATTGCATGGCTGGCTATCTTTGCTGTAAAGAGCAAAGTGACAAGTATTTACAGTTGACAAGTAATGGGTCACCCAGCAACATGTCCTAGCTTTGCAAATCATCAATCCAAAACACTTTTAACTTCCTTCAAAACACGAAGAAAACTTCTCCAGCCTTTTAAACTGGAAATAGGAAATCTGCTTTTCACAACAGGCCTCAGGTGCAGTAGCTCAACCAATCTCAGTTTACCAGCGAGCTGGAAGTTCACCTCAAGTCCAAATGAAAGCCAGTAAACCATCATCAGAACAAGTAAAAATGAACGCAGAAAAGACAAGAAGCCATAGCTGTAACCATCCACTCAGAATCAACCTACCAGCTCTCAAGAAAATAGCTGCTATGTTAAAAGCTTTCTCATGTTAGGCCACTTGTTCTCATAATAATTAAGATACAATGCTTTAATAAAACAGTTTCATTTACATTCCGATAGTCAAGCTGGCACTTAACTTGATTTGGGGCTGTTCTCAATTAAGAACTGTTTATGGCCTCCAAAATCCCTTCTTGGATGCTCTTGAGGTTCTGCACCAGAAAGAGGAGGGGAAATCTGGCAAATCATAACAGAGATGTGAGAACTGTGCGGGGGAAAAAAAAAAAGCAGTAACTCTCTAGAATCTGGATTCTGAACCCAGTCAAAGCCAAGCTGCACTGAAACGTAAAAAGTTTGCCAACTTCCTAAATTCTAGTATCGTGATTTACATTTATAGTACTTATTTTCCAGCATGGATTGATTTTACATGGGGTAGAACAATTTTTTTAGGGCAAACTGAAAATTTGCAAGTTTTTCACCTGCAATTTCCCAGTCTTATCTACTACGCTAAAACTCCCCCATCCAACCTGCTGTGAGCTGGATCCCCAAGTCACACAGGTACTGTTTGAAAATCCTCTCCCTGCTCACAGCATCGCCACAGACACGCTAGCACAGTACAGATGAGCACGTTCCATGTCACACTGGCCTCCCAGCATCCTGCCTGTGTTTGCAGTGGGATCTCGCTACCTAATGACGTCTCTAAAGCCCAGCAGCATGCAGTACACACCCTGTTATATCACACTCCTCCAACTGCTTTGCATCAGGGGAGAGGTGAGGACATGACAAAGAAGAAGCAACTGTTCTTCCTTACTTCAAAAGACAACACAATGCCACTAATAATTCTTCACACTTAAGTAATAGCCAGCTTTATAAACAGTAATTAAAGATGCCTTCTGGTGTACCTGCAAAGGAAACATTATTTTTGTTCTCCATAAGGACCACATTTTCTTAAGTGACTTTTCATTAAAGAAGTCAGCCTAGAGCACAAAAGGCTTAATTTTCAGAGGGACAAGCAGCTACAGGATGTATTGTATAGCCTTCTAACAACGTCGCATCAGCTAAAAGTTAAAATCTGAGATTTCAAGCAGAAAACCTCCCAATCTTTCATCTCAGAATCCTTCTGCACACTGCTAATCAGCAACATTGAAAGAGGGGCAGGACTCATGCAGCAAAGCAGTATGAAATCTGTTAAAAATTTTTACATATACATACAAAAACACTCGCTTAATCCTCTGACATTTCATTGAGTATGCCTGCCAGGGGATGAATTAAACCAGCATTCTGAAATTCACGAAGTGGGTTGTTCATCTGCCTGCATTTCTCTTTTCTGTTTTCATCTTCGAACTGGCCGGGGCTTTTAGCACTCACCATTTACTTTCAAAAATTAAGTCTTCTCTGAGTGCTAGCTGGAAGTGAAAATTGGTGACAGTTACAGCCCTGCCCACTCCAAAACCCCAGTGCAACCTGGGTGAGCCCAGAGACGCCAAGTCACCGCTCTGTCTAATTACAAACCCGAGGCAGATTAACCTTTGATGACTAAATTAATCTTCTAAATAAAATGAATATGCATCAGCCTGCAAATTAGGATTAAATGCTTAGTAGAATCTTTATGTGATCAAGCAGGTTTTGTGGTGCAGATGTTAACCATTAACATGAAGCAATAAAATCATTCTTTTTTCTTATAATAACACCTAACAATTCTAAAGCCACCTTTCATCTGAGAATCTCAAAGGGTTTCATGCACATAATTAATTAACCCCCTCAGCATCCAAGACAAGAGCATAATAATGTCCCCGTTCAACAGCTGAAGGAACAGGCGGAGGAAAGCCCTAGCTCACGTGCCTCGGACGGTGCGCAACGGGGATGTTACACGCTTTGAAGAAAAAGGGAAGACTGTGTTTACACTGGCTTCACTTCTACCCTCACGTAGTGCTTCTGCCGGGCCTGTAGGGTGGCTTCTCCACAAGCCCTGAACCAGGAGCACACGCCTCTCCCCAGCCCCTGAGGCCGGGCAGGGCCCTAGCAGGCCGCTGGCAGACAGCACCTGTAGGCCGCGCACCTGTAGGCCGTGCACCACCGAGGCTGCCGGCCACGGAGCTGGCACAGCCCTCTGCTTTCCACTAGAAAAGGCAATCAAACTCATCTCAGCACTGACAAGATGAAAACAAACATTGCACTTTGTGATCTACTACGAAATTCTGAAATAAATCATTTTGGGGGGGTGGGGGGTGGGGAATCTTTTCTGAAGAAAAAATTGTTTCTTTGTGATTTTTCCCTTGGGCACAGGAGACTACTGTGCTCTTAACACATCTGTTCCCTGCATTCTTTCGTCTACGTGGAGTAAAATGCTTGCATGGTGAGGAGGAGGAGATGTGGTCCTGCTTCTTTTGTGATCTCCCAGAAGAGCAAATAGTTGCAGGGGATCAAGGTAACCTGCTGCTGTCCCCTTTCTGAGCTCCTCTTTCCAATGGGATATTCATTTCCAGGAGAATTAAAATGAGGAACTTACACAAATGCACATATCATGATTTTTCAGCCTTACTATCCCTGATTTTAATTTATAAGTTTCAAACATTGTGACTAACTAAACTGTAAAATTAAGTTTTGATTCGATCTACTTGAATAAAAAAATAATGTAAAAGTATTAGTGAGGTATGGACAGGCATGTGAGATTTCATATTCACAATAACCCAATTTGTTGACATGTTTTGTTGCCCAAACATAACAGCTTCTCCTGGTATGTAAGCATTTCTTCTGATGCAAACTACCTGCCAAGGTATTTTTACTTTTTTCAAAGGGTTCTGGGTAAGTTTGTAAGGTCAGCTTAAATTTCTTGGCTTCTAAAAGGAAGCTTAAGTAGAAATACATGGTTATTTTAGAATATTGACATCACAGATATAATTTAGTCACACAACTTTCACTGTAAATTGGACAGTTAAAGGCATTTGTTGTTTTGATACAATGGCTGCTAAAATCCATGGAAAAATTCCAAGGACTTCAATAAGCTTTGGATTGGGCACATTATTACTATGACTGTAATTCTTGATACCTCTCGTAACATCCCAGCCTATGTGAGAAACTTAGAAAAAGCAATTAACATTCCTCCATCGACTTTTGTATTTACATTTTAAATTTACCATTTAAGACTTTAATTCTCTATAAAACTGCTTAAATATACATAACTTCAGTGTTATTTAAATGTTTTATGATCCTTCTGAAATGATCAGCTAATTAAAATCACTTATCTAATTTAGTACCTAAAATTTACCTTCCTTTATTTGGGAGGAAGTGGATTTAATGTGCAGCTTTTGTTCATTTCCTTTCTCAGAAAATCTTAATTTAGAAGGAAAATCATGATTACATGCTGGGGAGGAGCATGTCTCCTAGGCTGCAAACTTAAACGAGTGGTAATCATTAGCTACCGTGTATGACATGGTGAATATAATTAAGAAATAAATTTATTACAGAAACTTGGAATTATCAATTAAAAAGTAGTCAGTGCAGTCCCACAAGGACCGATATGATTACCTATGTTATCTGGGCTGTCACTTCCAATGTTGGTTTGAATCTCAAAGACCTCTGAGGGGTGCTCTGTGTGTCAAGTTAAATAAGTCAGACAACCTTAGTGGAAAAATGCAGTGATACAAGCGGGTGCAAACACAACTCTTTTAGAGGAAAATAAAGATGTCAGCTTCAGCTTGAGTACAATTGGCAAACCGGTTTTCCTTCCTACTGTACTTCTAAGTGTACTGACAGGACAATTCAATCTGGCTATGGCACAGTCTGTCTGATGGGTTATGAGGGGCAGAACCTCAGGGGCATTAAAGGATGCTGTGGCCTGTTACATTTTTTCCTAATTTCTACCTTTGCAGACTGATTTTTCCCTCTTCAGAGATTTCTCAGGTTTAAGGCCAGAAAATACCATTAAACTACCTAGTTTGAGCTTGTATATATGCTAGGACACTAAGCTACACTCACTGACCCATCCTCCATGAACCGTCCTGCTCCTCTTCCCTAGGCCACCTCTCATAATACTGATCTACAAATGTATCTCAATTATGAGGCCATAAAACAGTGTAAAAAAAATAACAGCTCCTCCTATCAGCCTTTCTCTCCAAGATCCCAACTCTAGAAAAATGATTCTGTTGCTCACTCTGAAACTGAATCAAAAAATTGGCACGCTCTGATGAACCAGATTTTGCTTCTTGTGTTGAGTGTATCACATCTCTATTGCTCTGGGCTCTAGCTCGGACGAGAAATAAAATGAATAGAAAATGCCACCTCATCATATTTTTGACCTGATCGAGGTAGATGGACCTTAAATACTTCATACTCAGCTATGGAGGTTGTGTACATCTATTTATGAAGTCAGATGCAAACAGAACAAAGTTAAAACGCAAGTTGTTTATCCACAGGCTTACAATAAAATCTTAATCTTTTCTAGCACTACATAATGTCTTTAAACCAGTATACATCAAAAAACTTAACATCCTCCTCAGAACTCCAGTATCTGTCTATGCAGTAAAAATTCTGACATTTACCAAAAACAGGGGGGAAAATAACAGTCCAAAATGTATGCTACCATCATTTAGGATACAATTTGAAAACTGTCTCTTGGCTCTGAATCAAAGACTACCGTAGACACAGGAATGTTGACAGATAGTGATTGTCTCCTCTTTTAAAATTGCACTGACAGCATCAACACCATTCTTCCATTTGGTATCAAGGAGTGTCAGTAAGAGTGAAATACAGCTTACCTTAACGCATCATGCAAAATACAGCATCTCTGTGTTTCCCTGGATTCACCCCCTGCGAGCATTCCAAAATGTGCTCAACAAAATCACATGAAACTCAGATGATTTCAGATCATGTTACGAAGTCAAAACACAAAACAGATTCATAGAAAGATTTGCTAAGGTTCACCAACCTGTTGAGTGAACCTGGGCCCAGTTCCAAGCAAATCTGGATTGATTAATGTTTTCTTTAAATCAACATCACCTGATGTTCTTTGCTACTGATGTGAATATCAGCTTTTACTTTTCTCTTTGAAATTTTGGATCGGTTTAAGTCCAGAGCTGAAAACAGCACGTGGGATGCAGATCTGTCTACATATCAACTAAAGAGCATGTAGCATTGTTTTCTGCAAAGCACTGAAATATTGCAAAACCAGCTCTCTACCTACCTCATTAGTATTTTGCAATATTATTAGCCTTTTGGTGAGGACCAGGAGTAGGTTTTTTTCAAACTGTTCATGCATTTAAAAACAGAACAGTAAACAAGCTCTTTCTATATCTCAGACATGGGACCAAATTGAGATATACGCAGCTACACAGAATAGCACCTCTTTCTACTAATGGACCCCCTGAAATCGATGGAACTACTTATGGAGTAATATACCATTACCCACTGTGAATATGAGCTACTGTGAATAAGCTTTGGAAACCATATTCCAGCTACAGTTGTGCTTGGTGGCTTGCAGTATTCCAGCACTTGCTAAATATAAATAAATGAAATAAAGTGGGAGATAGTGATACTCTGATTCCTGTTAGCACTGGCTATACATTTGTTCCAAGTGTCTGAGCAATCAGAACACTACATAAATACCTTGCCATGCCTGTGGGATCCCATGCTAAGTTATAATCCATCACTGAAGCAGGCAGCCACTCTTGGAGACATGCTAAAACATTTCTGAGGTTGAGTGTAATTCATTGCTATGCTGTCTGGTTGCATGTTTATTTCATCTTGCAGGAAGAAGTGGCTACATGTGGAGTGGTTGTGTGCTGTAAATTTCACTTAAAATTTGTGTCATATTAAACAATTATTGACCAAGGGCTCTGTAATTTATCAGCTGATTTATCTTCTCCTTTCTACAAGAACTCTTTGTCAATAACCTTTACTTTCAGTAATGCTACATTCACACATAGCTTAGCTGTATTTATATCATTATTTGAAAGCTGCAGGACTGAGCCAGGTAATACCGTTCAGATAAAAAAAAATAAAAAAAATCTGTCCCCTTGTTTCCTTACTATATGCATGCATGCATTTATACAAAGAAAAAAAAAAAAAAAAAAAAGGAAGCTGCTTATCACATAGTTGCTTTATTTGTTTTCTTCATTTCTGATTCCTGCTTTCAGACGAACAAAAAACTGAGGAAAATGTTAAAGAACTGCCAAAGTTTCTCTTGGAATAGAAAAGGAACAGGAATATCGTAAGACACACTGTTCCCTCAATTTCTTCTGGCCAATTTGTAGTCCCAGCAGACCTACACAAACTTTGAACAAGCACAGAGGCCTGGCAGCACTGACATGAGCCGAAGTCCTCTAGCCTTGTGAAATTCAACCACTGCAACTTCACAGTCTGCTTTGGCAAAATGCAGGGAAGATCAACCCAGAAGAAAAAGAGATTTAAAACTGACTGGATCCTTAAGGAGAATTTTTGTCAGCAACTGAAAAAGTCCATCAAGCTCCCCATCAGGGAACTTTCCAGCAGCTTAATTTTTCCCTTACTTGCTTGTATTGCACTGGAGACCATCACCAGTGTCCCTGCTCTTTCCTGTTACTACCAATTTAAACGTTGGTGTCCACTAAGAATCTAAAAAAGGGAATCTTTAATGTTCAGGCTGTAAATATACCACTGAGTCCCAAGAGTCTAAGATATGTCAAAGGCATGAAATGATGACCATGAAAGGGAACTCCACATTTGTGTTTGCTCAGTAGAAGAACTGCAGGGCTGACCTGTGGACTGATGTGGCTGTTTAATATGGTCCCTGCAAACCATTCAATAACATCAGAACTGCTGTTTAATCCTCTTACCGTTATCATTGACATTATTTCATGTTATACTAATTCCAGCCCATCTTCAGGAGAAATACTTGCCTCTCTGGCAACCCAATACATAGGGCCAAATTTTTTAAAAGGCTGCAGCTAGAATCTTCCACACTCTTTCAGAACAAGATTTTTTTATTATTATTTTTTTCCATGGGAACATTTTTGTATACCACTATAATCTGAGTCTCATCTCAATTGTACTTTGATGTGTCAGGAGTAAAGGTAATGCAAGATGAGGATCAGGGACTAAAGCTCTAATAAATTGAATCTTCTGAAACAAATATACAAGCACATTTTGACACTATATATGCAAAGGTGTTCAGATGCAAAAGCCACAATTATTTGGCTTTTGGAAGAAAAAAAAATGTTTAAAATAGGAAGAGACAAGTGTGAGTTTTGAAAAGCTTTAGAACTGTCTGTATGTCTACTTTGCAACTTCTTGATCAGTTTATGTTCTCCCCTTTCATTTGAATTTCATATGAAGAGCTTACATATCAAAGGACATGACCAAGTTTTTCAGATGGTGATTCCCAATTCAATGTCCATCATTATAAAACTTGCTTAAAATTACTGAAAAAGAAAGATTATTTCCCAATGACAATAAAATAATCTTTCTTATTGATTTTTCCATACATTTCCAAAGGGTCACAAAGAGTGCCGTACCTTGAAGGGGAAGGATTCAAAGGAATGAAAACTTGCTGGCTTTGGAATGAATTAACATTTTCAGTGCTATACGATCATTCTTACCTCTCTTTGCAACATTTTGGGAGTTATAATCCATCCACAGAGACTCACTTATTGAATGGAACAGTAAGAGCCTTGTGCTACCATTTGTGTCATGTTACTGTCTTCTGTTGGAGAACTCAAGCGGGTCTGAAACCAAAGCAGACACACAGTTGTGAATGAACTGCAAAAAAAATCATGGAGTATTTCAAAATCTGGAAGACTGTTTAACACCAATGTCCTACTCAGAGTATTACACACCACAGAAACTCGTCGAGGAAGGAATGTTTCTATATACAATACACTCAGGCTCCCACTATCACATAATCCCTCTTCCATCTATGCCAAATTCCAGCTGCAGTCCATACTCGCCTCCAAAGAACCAGAGCTAATAGCAAAGTAACAGTCATATCTATTGGCTCCTCCACCAGCATTTCACAACAGATATCACATGATTAGGTGTTAAGTGGGACTATTTGCACTTTTGCTTAAAGCACATATAATTATGTAATTCTGTATAATGCCAAAATGACTATTTAAGTAGCAGCTGCACAAAACAGAGATACTTGTTCGACAGCACAGAAAATACAATCTTAAATAAAAACAGAACAGTAACACATACATAAACATATATATATATATATGTATTTATAGTCTTCAGTGGAATGTTTTTCAAATGTGGAAATATAGAATATTTTTCCAAAAGATCTAGTTAATGGCTCTTAAGCAAGATTCTGCTGCTCTTCTCACCTCCAAAAGTTTTGCCAGAGTCCTCCCAATACCAACTGTGGTTTGACAGACCCTTAAAACCTAATGGATGAAGTCCTTTGAGTTTATGATCTCATCCATCTGCTGTTGCTGGTGTTTGTCACCGAGCAGGCTGGCACTAGATGGCTCTGTCAGAGTTTTAGGTGAGGGAGCGGAGCACTTATTTGTGCTCTGGGTTTGCCAGTGCTTTCAAGCTCTATCTGGAAAGGCACTTAGGGGTTGCTAAACGGGGGAGACTGTGTAGACAAGCTGCACAGAGTCGCCCTCTGCAGAGTTCCTCTTAAGGAACTGATTTCCCAGCCATAAACAATATGGAGGAAGGTACATTCCATTTACGTTTATTATTTTTCAGAGAAAATGTGTCCTAAATTCATGGCACGGTAACAGAGCTCCTGTGAACTTTGATTAAAGCCATCACCAAGTATCAAGGTTAGTTAGGAATGCTACTATATTTTAAAATACGTCCCTCTAACTGGATGGGGAAGGTGGTGACAGTGAGAGGAGCCTGCCACTGGGGTGCTCCAGAGAGGTCAAAAGGAGATCACCATTTGTTTAATCTAAATAAATCAATTCGTTAAACAAGGAGCTGCTGAGATTATACAGTTAGAGGGTGGAGAGCAAAGAAAGATAATTATTTTTGTTTGCATAAATCATTTTCTTATTACTTGGGGATCAGGGTGATATTGTTTGGGTTCGAGAAAGGAGGGCAAAAGAAGATAAGTATATCAATTTGCTGATCAGGGTTACATGGGATTTTGCCGCTGGGTCTGGCAAAAGGAAAGAAGACCATTATTTTTATTTAAATAAATCAATTTGTTGTGATCAGGGATCACATGGGGTTGTGCAGTTTGCAAGGAAGGCACAGGAAATTCTCTTTTACAGATAGTAAGGTGTAGAAGAAATGTTCAAACACTCCTCTTTCAATTGGGAAAAGAGCAAAAAACCCTTCAAGACCTCAAAGCTAAGTTTAGATTTCATTCCTTTTTAAGGCCCCATCTTTGGTATCCTGTATTGGTCTCCAATTTGAGTTAAATTTTTAACAAACCGAGTTAAGATCATGTATATGTATGTGTGTATACGTACATATAAAACAAATACATAATTAAATAGATAGATAGGCCGAGAGCAGCTAGTGGGACCTGATCTTGCAAAAGCTCTTGTACTTTGAGCCAATGCCTGCTGCAACCAATGGAAAAACTGTGCCTGCCTTCCCAGGAGGTAGGATCAGTCCTCCAGTGAGGAATATTCATTGAGATCAATGGCCATTCTGTGCACAGACACTTTGAGGGCCTGGTATTTGTTGCTGCTTTTCTGAGGCAATTAATGAAGCTCTGTGTGTAATTTTAAAGGCCCTTCATGAACTAACTGGAAATCTACAGCACTGAACATCAGTGAACTCATATCCAAAACTAATAGCTTCAGTATCACTGCCAAAAATTGACTAAGCGCTCTTTGTGCCTGCAAATGGGGTTCTGTAGGCACTATCCTTCTATCTGCCTTGAAGGGATAATCTCCTCTTACAAATAAAACAATTGTTTCATTTGCTCATTGCAATGGTTGAATGAGGCTGCAGAAATGAATGTCACTGGTTTGTAATGTTTCAAAATCAATCTAGTGAGGATTTGGGGAGTGGGGTTGCTTTCAATTAACATGTGTTGCTATTAGCAAAACTAGTTTAAAAAATGTAGTTTCACAGGTTTGGATGCAATTCATGCAAACTAAAAGCAAACCAAAGCAAACCAAATAAAAAATGGGTTAAATGTAGTATTAAAGTAAAAAGTCTGTATATGCAGGATCAAAGTGTCCCATACATTACCTCGGAGTAAAGAGAATGAACAGTCTAGTTAGATGGTTAACAAATGAAACAATGGTAGAGTAATTACAGAAAATAGTGGGCCTTAACCATCCCTTGGATGCTTTCAGAGCCAATGGCATAGTCCAGGGGATGAATTTGCGTCTATAACAAGAATGATAAATCTAACTAAACATCTTTACTTTTACAGTACGTTAAAGAAGCATTTTTATTTAGTGCAGTCATATATCTCCACATTATTTTGAAGTATGCTCTTTTATTGCTTTTATGTCTTCAGAATTGCCTGAGGAAAGCATCCTTTTCTCCCTCTGTTTCATTGTTGTTACCCTTGTAGAGTATAACATGCACAAACTTGATTATGATTAATTGAGGGCTCTGGCAAATTATGTTTTTATTCCTTTCCATCTAAGTCTTCCATCTGCTCAAGGAAAAAGAAGGAAATTTTGCATTTATAAGGACACGTAGGCCTTTGTGGCTAAAACATCAGAACAACATGTTCAGCAGTAATGGCTACAAGTGAAGAAAGCCTTCCTTCACTCACATTCCTGCTCTTACATCATCCCCACATTATGCATCCCCATCCTACAAGTAAGGCAGAGACGACGATAACTAGTCAAACTGCATTTGCTCCAAAATCTTGCTGCAGAGCTGGAATTTCAAACTGAATTAAACCAGTTTAGAAAATTACTCAGTTAGATCTTACCACCAAAGAATCACTTAAAGCAGGTAAGTACTAGGTCTGTAAATATAAACACCTGTGTCCTTCGGCATAATGCATGTAACGTCAGGCATGCTATTTATAAGAGGCTCTGATAAAGTTCTTACCCAAGGTGATGCAGCTGCATCTACCAGCCCCATTAAGGCTGGTGTACCACATCAGATAAGGCCCTTCCTTCAGGGTTTATGATTCAGATATATACGCTTGCCATCCCTGGAAACTGGCAAATGAGGTTGCACTTGGCAATCTGGGCTTTACTTAATAGGATGAATGACAGAAACGAGAAGTCGTGTTTAACTTGTATGAATGCGAGGGGGAAAAGGCAGTGCTTTTTCACTTAAAGAGAGCCCTGTTCTCCAGCCTTGTCAGTACCAGCATAGCCTAGAGTGGTGCCTTTGGCTAATGAGAAAGCTAAGCTATTGAGGGATCTGCTTTGCCGTGACCACAGAGTTGAAATAACAGAAACCCAAAAAATTTTAGCAACCAGAATGCAGATACAATCAGTCTTTAAAAGGCTGCTCTGGACAGCTGGTGGCATAGGGATTGGGGCTGCATATTTAGGACAAGGTCAACATCGGTGGCATTTTTCTTGCTGAGCCAATAACGTGAATTGAGCAGCTGGCTGGAGCCCAGGCCTCTGTGACGAATACCGCAGATGACTAACACCGCACCGCTCTTCCCGAACCATCAGGAAGAAGGCAGGTTCGCTCTGCACGCCTTACGCTGAAGTGAACTCCGGAGCACTGCTGTGATCTGCTGCTCCAAATCAGCTGTACAGGGGGTGACTCCAGCAGAAGGGCTAAAAATTATCACCAAAGCGTAAGCCTGGGTCTAATTGCCTGCAAAGATTATATCTGGCTAGCAGGGAAGTTGCTGCAGCATTCAGTAACTAGGTGGACAGAGCTGAGGCTAAGTATCAATACCAAGAAGTCTGTGGTTCAGGTGAACCAGACAAGATTTACAGGTAGATACAGAAGGTACACTTCCTCTGGCAAAGTTTGCAAAAGATTCTTGTCGAAGATGTACTGACAGCAATGCTGTAAAAGCTCTCAACAGCACGCTAAAGATTATATTCTCTGGTAGCCTCAAAGTAGATGAAGAAACCACTTTGTGTAAGAGATGTGGCTTGTGTAGCACAATCACTTCTGTGGGAAGGAGAAAACGGATCATGAGTCCTCCTTGGAAGAGCGAACAAAGGACAGAGGTGCAGACGAGTGCCACATGGCTGGTAATAGTCACTGCCAGTATTGCGGGGAAATAACCAGCAGTCACTGCCTAGCCAGGAAGGATGTTCTGTAAGTCCAAAAGGGGGTTGTTGCCAGTTGAGCCCCCCTCTAGCTGTTGGTCAAGTCACTGAAGCAGTTTGGTTTCCAGGCTCACCAAACCACCACTGCAGAAGGATCTCAGCAAGAAGAGCCACCAGAGAGCAAATCTTCAGTGATCCGCATCCGCTTTTCCTGCTGCGGTGACACTGCTGTGCCAGAGGGGAGGGCTGTCCCATGGCTTTGCCTCTCCTAGAAGCAACCCACACCCCTCCAGGCCCAAACAGGACATCACATTGAAAATGTGGAGATTGAAGTAATCTGGTAACAAAGCTGCTGGAATCTGTGGTGAGAAACCCCCGAAAACATTGTTCCAGGTCGCTCTGGGGATTAACACAAGGCTGCTGCAGCCCTCCTCCCCTCCCCTCCCTGCTCACACATCGCGTATACACAAAGGCACGGGAGTTAATTCAGTCTTCTATGGAAAGCTCTGCATGAAGCCTCTTTAATTGGGCTTTGTGTGCGCGTGTGAATATCATCCCGATACTTTCAGGGTATTCAGGGAAACATTAGAATGGCAGCACAGCAGAAATGCAAAATGCATTATCATTCATTGGCAGCAAGGAATTTATTTGATATCCGCCATTCCCCCCTTTTTTTTTCCTGCTGGTTGTGTTTGTGATTGTATGTGAAATTAATTTCTGAAGAGTTTAGCTAATAATTAGTGGTGAGAAGATCCTGTCGGTCTCTCAGGATAAGCAGGAAATGGTCAGGGCTGACACTGTGTGTCACATGACTATCCTATTTTTCTGATTTAATAAAAATTAACCTTTATGTCTTTTAGGAGCACTGTGCCATATTTTTTATCTTCTGATTCGACATGGGAAATGACCGGTACATGCCAAAACTATTCCTATTATATAAAAAGACAAACTTTCCTTATTTACTTCAAGATGACATTTTTCAAATTAAAATTAATATGCGCACAGATTATATCTTCTCTTACAGAAATCTATGCAAGATGCTATTTAGGGTGTGCCTCTTTTCCTAACCACGAATTCTTCCAACATCAGATAAAAGAGATTTATTATCACATTTCCATTTTATCTTCTAACTTTTGCCCAGTGGGAAAGCATAAAGGAGACAGGTGACCCCCCAAAAAGCCGTAGAAAATGATCTTACATCAAGACACTTGGCAGAAACTCACACGATTGCTTGGCAGTTGCTAAATTAGCCAAAGATTTTGCCTTCAGCAAATCTCTTTCCTTCTTTTTGCCTCAGTTTCCAACTGTAAAGCAAAAGGGACGGGAAGGTCTAATAGGGTTTTCTCTTGCTCCTTCTGACTTGCCTGTTCCTACTGTAAACTCTCCGAGGCAAGTCTGATTATGCATTTAGCAGATGGGGGCTCCAAACTCAGCTGGAGCCTTTAGGCATTACTATAGTATAAATAACAATAACGATGATGGAGTGTTAAAACAGAACGTGTTCTTTGTTCTCTGTAATGTGAATCAAACTGTGGCTGGACTTATATTTAACACCACCAGCCAGTTTATTTATGACAGGCTTTATAAGAAGTGGTTGAGTTTAATTTTCTCTAATTCACACTGTATGAAAAATGGCAACTGTCTGATTGTAATCTATAACCTGATGATAGGGCTTCCCAGAAATAACAAAAATACCCCGTTCAAGGTATCCAAGCAGTTAGTGCAGGACTGCGGCACAGGCTGAATACATCTGCTGCCTCCACTCCATCCTGTCCCTGCCTTGTCTCACCCAACAGTATCTGCACAGGGAAGACTCTCTGAAGCAGCAGATAAATTATTAATGGTAATAAAAAGAATTTCAGGCATTCAAGTGCCTTCCTTGGCATGCTGACTCACAGAAAGAGTTAATCTTTTGCTCTTAGACTGCTCTTTTCATTTTTTAGCCTAGTGGATATGGGTTTGTTAAGCTGCCTTCTTCCTAAGAAGGGAGGAGGAGGGAGAAACTGTGAAAAAATACTGTCATTTTCAAATGGAACAAATGCGTGAAGTTAAATGTAAATGTGCATTGACAAGCTCGCAGATTATCACAGGGTGAAAAATAATAATATAAAAAAGATGGAATTTCTTCACAAACCAATAGAAGAAGGATTCAAAAGCAGGGCAATCAATACCACCCTGTGATCAACAGGAAATGCTAAGAATAACTGTATATCATGTGTGGCTTCAAATTTACAACCAGGACATATAATCTCATTGTAAGAAGAGAGTCAAGTTCAAGAACTTAGCCTCTACAGTAAAGCTCTCATTTTAACTAAAGAAGCTGAGGTCGACGGCCTCTCAAATGAAACAGATAAGGCGACATAGGGTTCTTGTCAGAAACAAATGTTATGTCTCTCCCTACTGAAAAGCTTAAAGATATTATCAGCAAAAGCCTAGTTGGGCCTGAAATGGGTCCCAGAGAAGTAATATTAACCAGGCTCCTGGCAGATCATTTATTTATCTCAAGCTAAATTCAATAAAGAGAGCCATATATAAGTGAGGGAAAATAATGCAGCTGCTAGTAATTTATCATTGGATGGAAAGTCATTGTTATCCTTATCTCTCCAATGATGTTCTATTTCCAACTGGTAATGAATTATGGGGCTTGCCACATCTTTACTATGTGACAGGTCAACACTACCTCATGGGTACTGTACTGTATTTATGCAATCAATAGGGAGTTTGCTGAGAAGATATTGGCAACCATTTTGTGAGAGTGACCTGGAGCTGTATGGCCTTATGATAACTGGTGGTGGTCAGTGGCTATAACAGTGCTTCCATACCCATCTAAAACAAAGATTTATCTGAATGCTTTGCAAGTATTTTTCACTTTGCTCTTTATAAAGCCAAGCATTTGAAGCGCACTGCTGGATTGTTAATTGTGAAGCATTCTGCTCATTTAAGCTGGCTCAGCCACCAAAGGGATCTTTTCTGTTCCTTTGTTGCACTTATTAAAGGGATTTATTAAATCAAACTTCAGTACAGACTTAGCCAAAATTCTTTGTGCCTGTGGTGTTAGGGGCACAGCAGAGGCCTGAGGAGCAGAGGTCTGGGCAGGCTGCTGCTGAGATGTGAGGCCAGGCTAACGAGCAGCGCTGGGTGCCCCACAGAGCTCGCCAACTCCGTGCAGTTTTAGGAGGAAGCAATGCCACTCAAGGCCACATTTACCTTTCTCAGGTCAACTGTGAGGGACCCTCCCGACACGGCTCTGCAAGAGAAGCAGTGAAAAACAGAGCTGTCTGATGGATGGCTTCAGGAGGAGCAGCCCCGCCATGGGGACACCTTGCAAGGGCTTCTGTTTCTGGAGCAGTCCCTTCTCTGACCCTGCTGTCCCATCCCCAAACCAATTATGCCCATGTTTTCTCTTCCCTAGTTCTTTCCACTGTATTTGGCTTTCATTATTCACAAGAAGGGATCATGTGGCCTGTAAAGTTTGGTTTTACATTAAAAAATCAGAAATACACTTTTTAAATTCTACATGGGTTTGGGAAGCAGGGTAAAAACTGCAAATGACTAAAAAAGTCAGATTTTGAAAAATATCTCTTGAAAAAGAACAAAAAAAAAATCTAAATAATACCGTTTTTATGGGGAAAAAAAAAAGGAAAGAAAAAAAAAAAGGAAAAAAAAATGAAAGGAAAGAATTTGGAATAAGGAGACTTTTGTCATTAAAAGTTACTAAAGGAAAAGAAAACATTTTAGCCAGACCCTACTTTTAGATTTGGCCATTTGATCTTTATGCCATTTAATTCCTGGTCTCCTCTTGAGCCTTCCACTCCATGGAGAAACAAGAGACTAGCCATCTGTGACCACAGGTTGTTTCAAGAACTGAACAACCCAGAAAATCCCCTTTTGATTTCTTTTTTAGTTAAAATTTCAAAAGGTAGAAAAATTTATGTCCCCTAAGGCAGAGCAGGGACACATTTTGAAAACCAAAGGGAATTAAAGTTTTGCTCAAGAGAAGCAGCAGCCATGTTGATAGTAAAAGTCCTTACAACTCTTACAACTGGTAACTTTGCAATTTTAAGCCATGCAGCGGGATGTCCAGCTGAGGGGAGCCACCCATATTGTACTCACAGACATTCCTAAAAGAGCACAATAGGACAGGGCAACAAGAGGAAAAGTAAAGCTGTCTTTTCTCATTATTATGGGAAAAGGAAATTTGGATACTCTGGCCAGCTACAGTTCACTTAAATAATGTATTAGGTCACCTAAATGATATTAAGTAAGGTGGCAAAGGTTAACCCAGATGAAAAACAAAGGTGAATAGCCCTGTCCATTGTTATATAACGAGTGTGCTTCCTGGTTACAGAGACATAGTGTGCCTTCTGGCATGCGTGCATGTGTTAATATGACTCTTTGGCTCTCTGTGTTTAGGAAAGTCTTAGTAATGGAAAAACAAGGGTGTTGTAGGTGAAGGCTGAAGTCCTTTGGCAGAGCAGCCTGTGCAAGAGGTTGACCAGAGCCTGCTGGATCGTACATTGGCCTAGCCTGTGATATCAGTCTGTCAACTCCACGAGCATTAGCACTCATTCACAAAGACTCACAAAGTCAATAAGAGCATTACCATGTCCTGGAGTAAATAATGTCGTTTTCCCATATACCGACTGAGATATAAATTCCATATGGTTTGTTTGGCTACACTAGGACGGGTCTTGCCCAGATCACATTCACGCATGAAAGCTCCAATACTCTCATAATTAGTTAACTCAAGGGGTCATCTAGTTGATGCCAAGAAGATCTTGCCTTTCTTATAATAGCTGAGAAAGTATGATGGATTTGTACAATTTAAACAAGTAATGTAGATAGCAAAAAATAAATAAAAAATATAGGCGTCATAACTCATATAAACCAAGATAATCCAGAGAAATAAACTCCTTGAAATCAACTATTGACTTCTGAGTCTATCATAGCCAGCAAGGAGTCTGCTACTTGTCAGATACTCTTTCTCATGTAGTTTCAAACACACTGTCAAAATTGTGCATAGCTTCTCGCTCCCAGGCCTTCTACTTACTTACTAATCACTCAGTTCACTTTCTAATTTCCACTGTTTGGGGTCCTGTCCTTTTTTTTTTTTTTAAGAAAACAAAACAAAAGCAAACCACATGCAACAAAACCTAAAATATTGACTCAAAACTACTTAGGTTTACAGAGGTACAGACTGGTAAGAATGATGTATGTGTTTAATAATACGTTCCCTGGCTAATAAAATACTAGATTATTTTTGGACTACAAAATTCAAATGGAAGGAAGTTTAACCATTAAGAATCTGTTTACTATTACCAAGAGAATAGCTAGTTGGCAGGTCAATAGCTATCAGCAGAAATAAAGAGCCACAGCAGCCACCTGTGCTTAAGGCTCATCCCTGTTAGGAAAAATAAATAAATGAAAGGGCAAAAACTTAAATGTAAAGCTATAGCATGATGGTGGTTTTTTTTTGTTGTTGTTGTTGTTTTTTTGGTTTGGTTTGGTTTTTTTAAGTTAAAAGAAACAAATAAAAAGACATTGCTCCAGGACTACTGATTTGAGAATTTAGTTCAAATGATAGCCAGGCTATTTAAGATGAAATGGGCAGCAAATCTCTGTGTCAAACTGTTTCTCTAGATGAAGAGTTGAATCTGAAACCTGTTGAAATATCTCAGACAGCTTCTTCATGGCACGAGCATTAGTTGTAAAAGGAAGTGCGCATGCAGGGATGTTTCCCCTTCCTGTGTGAATAGTCCCACCATTGAGCCAGTTGGAGGTTGGCCACCTAGAGTTGAAAAGGCCAGAAGACACCTGTTTCAAGTGCATCCTTCCTTTAGCAGATGGAAATAATTGGAGCCTTGAGAGAGATCTCACTTATCGTCATTTGACTGGGTCAGATATAATCACATCTGCAGAAGAGCTGCTCTGTGTGTCTCACGGACCAACAGACACAGGGTAGAATCACAGTCCTGTTCGTGTCAACGGGACTTGTGCTGCGGAACTTGAGGCTAAGGCTATCTATTGCCAGCAGTGAACATTTTCAGAGGCAATGAAATCTTGTTCCTACATAATCCAAGACATATTTCAATCCTGAAATAAAACGCAAAGGAGAAGGTTTGTTTGTTCATTTTTCCCTCTGATTTCTTATTTGCACATGAAGATGATTTTTCTCTCCTTTACCCGTCAGCTGTAGTAAATATGCTCTGCATCCTATGCCATGTGTGCATGTACCGAGCAAACAAGTCCGTGGTGAGGCATGAAATCTGAATTCTGTGTCACTGTTTCTCAACAAAGAAATGAGAGCAATGGACTCAACAAACTTTCAAAAGGGCAAGCTCGCAGAGGTTTGACCAGATAACAAAGCTGACTGTGTTCACCGTGAATTGTACAGATCTAATTAGGCAGAGTTTGATTGCAGCACGACCAGTGTAGATCAAGATGCTTTTTCAGCACACACAATACACATCTTCATCTTTGAAAGCAAATTGTCAACTTCTAGTTCTGTGTTGGATTGCTAAACAGCATTAATATTTTTTAACTTCACAGTTTCCCAGAATGAGGCCTCCAAGAATATAAAGAAACACTTTAACTGCCAGAAAAATTACATCTCTGTATAACATATAGGAACTTCATTGCAAATACTTTAAAGAAAAAAAACTTCTCCTCTCAGGGTGTAGTGTTTTAATGTACGATTTCTTTGAAATTCTGAAAATATGTGTGCACTGATTTGTAAAAAATAAATTTCAGTATTTGCAGTGCTTAGTCCTGCTTGAGGTAAAATGGGAATTACAGAGGAAGACACCATTATATTTTGCTTCTTCTTCTTGTAGAGCCGAAATTCTGTAAGCCAGATGATTGATCCAAAAAAGCAAGCCAGGATGGGCAGTAAACTACCTAGGACAAACTCCCTGTCACTTAAGTTTTTACATCAAAGTCGAATGTATTTCTAAACTATGTGCTATAGATCTACCACAAGCTCAATGCTGGAATCAGTAAGTGAAATCCTCTGGCTTACGGGAATCAGCCA
Organism: Cygnus olor; assembly: GCF_009769625.2. Taxonomy (NCBI): domain Eukaryota; kingdom Metazoa; phylum Chordata; class Aves; order Anseriformes; family Anatidae; genus Cygnus; species Cygnus olor. Next base: position 5,661,388 of record NC_049180.1, on the reverse strand, counting down.
AGATGATTATAATGGTTCCTGCTGGCCTTAAAAATCTGTAATATAGGTGAAATAGAAACTATGGGTGAAATTCATCCAAGTGCAAAGTTCTGTGATAAAATTCTGAATAGAATTCCAGCCAAAGAGCTTAGAAAGTCTAAGGCCACCCTGCATCCAGTGAGATTTTCAGAGAAAACCCCCTAAAATATACATGGAGAAGAACAGCTATGTCAAGCCTTATTAAGGCTTTGTTTTGCATATGTGAGAGGAAATAAAATGCATCACCTTCTGCCCCAGGGTTGCTGCTGGAAGAAAAAGACCGGCTGGGACCTCTTGTGGAATGCAAAGGAAGCTTAGCATTTATCTGCCTTTGCTCTCCCTGGTATTTGTTGGAGGAGCACCTTAAATGTGCATCTCCAAGAAAAAAGAAAAAAAAAATAAGAAAAAAAAAATCTAAGGAAGCTCTTTTGACCTATCAGCAAGTTTCAGAAGGGCTGGAGTCAGTGGTGGCTCTGCTACATATCCTCTGGGCTCCCAGAAAAGCCAGTCTCCGGTGAATAATGCTAAGGCGCCAGCGTAGGACACACACCTTGTAGCGTGGTATGTGAGAAACTCTGGTCTGTGAACCCGGTAACTTCTCCACCTCAATAATGTCTATTGTAGAACAAGATTTATGAAGGGAAACGCTGACTCCACAGCTCACTAATATAAATCGTCTGTTGAAGGGCAAAACATATGAAATTGCCTTGAGATTCAGAGCGGTCTTGGAAGCCCATGATTTTAGCATACCGCATTTGGCCAAGGCACATTACTGGCTCCTGAAACGGGCAGGTGTCCGCTGCTCCTCCAGCACGGATACACAGCACCAGGTAAGTGGGCAGAAACGAGCTGCAGCTACCTGCACACAAACTGTACGGGGGAATTGGTAAACACACAGGTTCCACCATAAAAGGATTATACGACTCTTCCCTGGCGTCTGGAATGCACATTATGTTGCCAAACAAAGGAAATTATGCACAGATAGCCCCAGAGGCAGAATAACCATGATCCGCTCATACTTGTGAACACTGGGCAAATATTTACTAGCCACAATTAATTACCTGTCTCTGCTCGTTTTGTTAAATGATCAAAGTAACCCATTCACTCCTTGCACATGAATGCCACTATTTGTACAAAATCGCATCCTTCTAGTAGTGGTGCAGGGCCAGATCCTGCAGCATTTATCACTGTTCACATGCAAGTCATCTTATTGAGGGAATTGCTTCTAATTACTTAACGTCAGGACTGCAGGAGACAGACCAACTTCTGCAATATTAAGGTGGTAAGGATGTATAGCAGAGCAAGAGTGGGATCAATTGTTCTTAGATTTCTTCTCTTCCTCATCAGCCCACCTGACACACATGAAATATTTGTGAAATCAATTTTAGAATGACCAGACAAGGCACTGGAAGTACCACAGTCCGTTCATCAGCTGGCTCTTCCAGGAACATTTCAGGAATTAGGATGGAAGCATATTACTTCCTTTCCCACAGGATAACTGCAGTGAATATAATAACCCTTGTTCGAAGAGATACTGCCTTGCACACTGCCTCACACACTCTGTCAAACCAACATCGTTTGCTCCCTTTCAGCAACAGCTGTGCAAAAGACCATTCTATAAGCTTAAACTTTTTTTCTCTCCTCCTTTCTTCAGTAGTGTGCAGTATTTTGCATCAGCACTGAATCATGCTGAGGTCCTTCCAAGTTCTTCTGACTCCATTACTTGCACACAGTTGTATTTCCCCCTACAAAGCACATGCGGTCAGTTCACCTCTTGCACAGTGCAACCAGAACTGGGGATCTCATTCCCGAGTTTGGCCATCTGAAACGCGAACTGTGTTATCAGCCCCTCTGGAGTGGACAGCACAGAGCAACAAGGATACTAACGGGGCTTGATTCTTGGGCCACTCAAATCCTTGGATAGTTTTCCCCTGCCCAAAGCAGGTTTTGGAAGCAGACTGCTAATTTCCATCAGACAATCCAGTCCATGTTTACTCACAATAAGGCAGCAGTTTCACAGGCCTTAGCAAAGCCAGCCCAGGGTTTCACTCTCCTTATGAGAGCTTTGCATATGCTCTCCTGGCACAGAAAAAGGACAACTTTGCAATAAAGGTAAGGAATAGGGCTCCCTAAGATTTTTGATAAAGTGCATACAAAAGAAGCTCTACTTTGTGTCAGTGCAGACGCTTTAAAACACCTACATGAATATTTATGAAGTTTCCCTTTCTTTCATGAATTGTTTGTTGCTCTATTTGATCACAGTACTTTGCTAGCTCCTAATACTTTTGGATAATGTTCTTGCCTTTATTTGTAATTACTCTTTATTTGGTGTGGAAGATGGATTTTTCCAATTTTGTGCTATTATATACCTTAGCATGGAAAGGATTAGATGGGTTTTTCTTTTTCCGTTTAGTCCTTATTTAACTGCTTGCGCGCTTCAGGGATTTATATCCCAGTAGGTCTAATTCCAGGATTATAGGTATCTCGATATTCAGTAAATCATTTAGCAGGATATAAGTTTAAGGCAACTCCAAATAACCCCTCCAGTTAGCTCTATGGCTAAAAACTGAAGTTAGTTAGAAGTACTAGATTTGCATAAGAGTTATAAAGTAATGCAGACTCACCAATTTGGAGTCTGATTCTACTTCCCTTAAAGTCACTGGTAAAATGTATACCCACTTCAGTGTGAATATGGCAAGGCCTTCAAATCCTATTGCTTTAGAAGCGTTCCTTCTTCCTAGCCAAATGCTAATCAAAGTCTCCTCCTCCTCTGATTTAAGGTTCAGTTCTCATTCCCATAACTATTGCATGTTTATTTAGATAAATACTGTCAGGTTGAGTTGACCCAAAATTTAGATTTATTAAAAATGAAATAAAATGAGCAACAGAAAGCTTTCTGCATTTGTTTTTCTAAATTCCACTGAAAGCAGCTTCTTGGTTTGGACTTCAGTTTTCCTTGGCATCATCTACAACCTGAACATTGAAGCACTGTGCTTGTACATGAAAACAAAGAGGGGACAGGAAAAAAAGTGAAATTGAGCTCTAGGTCTTCTTTGTTTCAGCTTAGTGAAAAGTAAGCGTGTGGTATTCAAGATCAAAAGTAAATTTGCTTTCTTACGATCTATTATTCAGAATAATCAAAAGCAACACTTATAGCAAAGATGAGGAAACTGATGCTTTAAACTGTCTTTTAACTTGTTCGTGTCCCTTTAAACATGGCATAGGGAGTGAGAAAGGCTTTGCCCTGGCAGAGCGCTTAGCAAAATTACACCTCTGTGCCAGTTCTCACCAGGCGTGTCTAAGGATTTGTCATTCTGTGGTTTTTTTTTTTGGTTAGGTATTGTTCCAGTGGCAACTCTATCAGAAACGCTGGAGAGCTACAGGTGTTTCAAGGTCAGGTTTCTGTTTTGGTTTGAGATGCATGAGGGTATTACATCCGTGACTTAGTACATTTGTAGCACTGGCTGATTCTCTTCAACCTGTGTGAGAACGTGCTGTTGTACCTGACGGTTTTCTTGCAGTAAGGAATATTGTGGAGCAAGAGACTGCTAAGTGAGACAAACCACAATGTGGAGGCCATTTACCACACACAAGGAAAGAGCCTGGTTGCTCTAACAGGGCCTAGAGGAAACCAGGACTGCATCTGGGGTGTGGTAAGGTGATAAATCTGAGCATCCCTCCCACCCTTAAGGGTAAGTGCTTGTTTAAACTTTCTTTAATATTGGGTGTGTCAGAGGTGTGAGCCTAGAGGAACTGCCATAGCCAGAATTAACGTGTTCTTCTTCTGTAGAACAGAAAAGGCCTTTCCAGACAGAGGCTTTTTGCCTGCGTGAGTGTCAACACAGAGTTCATTTGAGGCAAATTCTGTGGTGAAGAGAAAGGTAAGGTTAGGTGAGGAGCCCTTCCCATCAAACCAAACTTGACAGAAGGCCAGGACTGCAGGGCTGGATTAGGACTGGGCACATCCCAGCACATAGGGTGGTGAGTAAGATGCATCAGCTCAAGAAGGCCTCGACTGCAGTTGCAGTTGCAGTCCCCTTCCTCACAGGGGATGGGAAGGTGGGATTAGTAGTTCAGTGAATTTCTACGCACTACCTACCATCCCATGCTCTGGCGCAGGCAAGTAGGTCAGTGAGTAAGGTGAGCAGACAACCACTGTTCTGCTCCCTCCATGTCCATCCTGCAAAACCAGCAGGTAGGCCTGTTCACTTCTGCATGCCTGGATCTGTGGTCCAGGCAACCAACAAATAGAGAAGGACAAAAAACAGGGATAAAAGAGAGTTCAGTACATTTTTCTGTCTCCTATGAAAGAAAGAAAGAAAGTCACCACGTAGCCTTTCTTTACTGACCACTCAATCTTCTCTGTAAACCATTCCCTACCTATGGCTATAGCATATTCAGCTCAATCCTTTTAAACTCGCTTGAGAGAGTTGATTGATAAATAAATGAACACCGAATATGGAGAAATAATGCATTCCATTGGTGCCATGTCATCCTGGTCCATCATACGTAAAATGTCATGTGGATCTAGACCCCGTCAACAGATCTGCCTCAAAGGGTGCGCAGGATCAGCAGTCCGCAGTTTCAGAAACAGGCAACATCTAAATCCACCACCGATTCAGTAACATCTCTGCCTGAATATGATAGATAAGGATTTCAGGAAGGCATGTCAAAGATAAAAGGAAAGCTACCCCTTGCTCTTGTTTAATTTCCCTTCCAATTTCCTAAAAGGCCTGTTGCAGGAATGACTGTCACCAGAAAGATACAGGGCCCAATTTACAGCCATTGCACAGAACTGCAATAAGCAGTTGCAGTCTATAATTTTCAAGTAACACCACATTTATGAAAACTGCAACAATCCCTTTTACCATGATTTGTGGACTCTGATGCCAGAAGAGCCAACTCCTCTCTCATGAAACAGAAAGCAAGAAGAGACAAAGAGAGAGAAAGATGAAGAGAAACAAACTAGCTGCTGCCTCAGCATGTAGACTGCAAAATAAATAAAAAACAGTCTTAAAAAGTGTTAATAAAATATCCGCTAAGAATAGAAGGGAAGATTAGAGCTGACAAGTTGGCCATAGGGCCTTCTTCAGGCTCTTCCCGTTAGAACTGAGACAGATGATGATTGAACTGAGTTGACGTGGCCTGCATTTTCATAAATTTCCTGCTCTTTTTTTTATGTTAATAAAAGAAATCTATAAAATAAAAAGGATAGAATTCAACCATAGGCCTGTAATAATGTGCAGTTCTCCTAAGCATCTTTTACCAAGCTTTGGAACAAATGCAAGAGTAACTGAAAGACCTGTAACAGACAATGCATTACATTTACTGAGTAATCAACTCTAATTTTTTTCACCGAGGATCCTATTTGAGTGGAAAGATGTCAGCATGAGTTGGATGAGGCCCCAGATCATCCTGCAGTTTTTAGGGAGAGCAGTGGTACTACTACAAGACTGATCCAGAAAATATAGCGGTTAGAGCTTATTATCTTTTGGTTGTTGGTTTTTTTTGTTGTTTGTTTGTTTGTTTTTCCCAAATCCTACCAAAATCAGCAGAAAAACTTTCATTAGTTCTAATCCCTTTGTAAAAAACAGTTGAATTATTTCTGAATTGGAATAAAAATTGTGACATTTGGGAAAAAATCATGAAGAAACCAGGGATGCTTTTATAAATGACTGAAACAGCAAGCAAATGTTTTCTTCTCTTACAACTGCAAGAAGTCAAATCCAGAGTTGTACATTATCACTATTTAGCTCTATCTGTGTCTCAGGCAACTTCGAAGTTTTGAATCTAAACTGTCTCCTTTTTCCCCAAAAAAAAGCAGCTCCATAAACAAATAACAACACTGCCTTTAGTTTTGCTGTCTGGGAATTTCTTTCCCAATCTGACTTTTGGGAACTGGGAGTTTTCCTCTAAATTGCTTGGACTAAGTAAACGTAACATGAGAGATTTTCCTATTACATCATTTTATTTTTATCAGCATCATCATCATTATTATTATTATTGTCATGATCTTTTCTTTGGTGTTTTAGTCATTACCTAACCAAAGTGTAGTGCTGCATAGCACGTAGTCTGCTTTCACATTTCAAATGAGCCCAGCCTTGCAGAGATTAGAGGTCCAACAAAGAGTTTATCATAAGTGCATCTAGTATTGTTTCTAATCAGTGAACTACACAACACCAAGTACAACAGAGCCAACGGCTGGCAGGTTACAGAGGTGTTCCTCACACAGTGAGCTCACTAATAAGGATGTTTCAGGAGAACAGGCTTTCATTAGCTTCAGTCATACATTCAGTTGCACTGCTGTCTTGACCTTCACTCCACCTTCTTTGAGGAGGCAGTAGAAGAAGTAAATCTCGACACCTCTGAGCACAGACAGCTTTAAATACGTGGAATTTATCTGTCTTCACTATACAAGACATGGGTGGAAAGGGAGGAAGATCTTCAACAGAGAGTTTATGCCCCTGTAACCTGCTTTGCAATCCTGAAGGGCAGCAGCAGAACTTCATTCATTGCTCCTTTCTGGTCACAGTTGTGTCAGCAAGTGCACTCACCTGTGGTAGAGCTGGCCTTCAAACACTGAGAATCCTCGGGATATTTGAAGAAATGTAAGAGAGCTGGACTTAGTGCCAGCAAGGTTCCCATCTCGAGTTTCAAGGTTTGTGAAGACCCTGCTCACAGTCAGTTCACTTGGCCTTTTGGCCAGTTTCTGCTCAATGATGTCAAGACAGATGGTAAATGATTCTTTAAAGGCAGCCACCTACATAAAGGGGAGACCCTCTCTGCTGCAATGTTAGAGATGTCAAGGGGCAGACCAGCAATGAGTTTTGGCAGCACTGCAATGGCGAGAGGCCAGGCAGACCAGGACATAAAGAGCTCTCTTTACTCACTGGTTTTAGTCATTTTCTTACCCAAACAGCAGACAGCCAGGTGGGACTCTTAATGAAAGAAGTTATGTAAGGGCAGAAAATTTGATTCACCAAGCCGCCACACTGGCAACACGTTTACACAACTTCTCCACCCAAAATCAAGAGGTTTAACCTGTAGGGATAATTGCACCCCTTTGGCAAGGGCGGTAGAGAGCACTTAAAGAGGCAACCAAAGCAGAGAAAAAGGGAAAGCAACATCATTTTGGATAATTGGAGCACGGAGGTAATACATATCTCAGTGTCACAGCAGGGATTGGCCAATGCAATCTGCACTTATTCTTATCTCAGAATTGTATTTATCAAAGTAAACTGTGCTTGAGTTAAAAGGAAGCACATAAATCTTCTCTCATTGTCATCTTGCAACTCACAGCAGCTGCTAATTATATTATAGATCTTCCAGAAGTATGTACAGTAATTACTAGTTTCACCCACATTATTAGACTTGCAAATGCATTTTGCTTTTTGCAAGCCTGACAGGAGCAAAGCGTTAGAACAAAAATGGGGTAAATTAGCACAGACTCAAGAAACCAAATGGGAATCCCTAACTGTACTGGATCTACTCTGAATTGCACTGGACAAAGACACCACCTTTAGGACATATACTTGCTGAACTCTCATTTTGGCTCGTTCACCCAAGCTACAAGTCACTTCAGGCTTTTCCAAACGTCCAGTTCCTAGAGATTACCATGGTCTGACCTAGGCCCACACTCAATGTGTTGGAACTGGTGACAGCTCTCTCTATATCTTAAAATCTTTCAGATAGAAAAATTGATGTTATTATTCTTAAAGCTGGAGTAAGTTCAAGTCCTCTGGAGTTCTCAAGGAACCCTTCGTACTGCATCCATCTGTGGATGAATGGAAGCATCATTTTCGTCACCTGCATAAACAGGCAAAAATGAAATTTATTTAAATAACCAGGGTGTGGTTATGCTAAACACTTTCTCCATGTACCACAACTGAAGATAAAAAATGCTACCAGGCATAAACCTTGAGTATTATTTATATATGCATACATACATGAGAAGAACCACTTGTATTACTAATTTGTTCTATTTGTCTGGTTTTCATATCAACTGAGCACTGACTGGAATTCCTAAACCAAGAGGAATAACATGGGCAAAGACTGAAGGGTAGTCAAGTAAGGTAGAGTTTTCAAAAGCATTATGTGATTTGTGAGCTGAACTTCTGATATGAAAAGTGGGTCTTTTTGATAATTTACTCTTAAGTCCAACACATTCTTCCACAGAAAATATATTAAGACTAATATATACCTCTTCGGAAACAACCTTCCTTAAATACTACTAATCCATATGGAATCATTACTGAAATCTCTGTTTCTTAAAAAGGGTGGTAGAAATTCAATAGTGGCTAAAATAATAGAGTAGGCAAATGGTTAATGTATTCTGGTGTTAGGCCAGTTGAGGCATATAAAAATCATAATTTCTTCCCACCTCAAGCACAGCCTAGTCTGTGAAGCCACAATAAGATAAAAGTATGTATTTTCTGTGGATCATAATTTGCAAAACATTTTGACATCGTTACTGGAAAGGTTTGATGTGAGCGCAAAGCCGTATTATTAATGAGAATTAGGCATAAAGGCATTTAAACAAAGACATCTTCACAGTCTTTTGCTGCTTCAGTATCTACCCTTGCAAAATGCTGCATTTCCTCCATTCTCATTGAGAATTCAAGTTGAAATAAAAGTGGAAGACTTTCTTCTGTGCCCAACTGGATGGGCAAGGTTTAATGTGCAACTTCCTCCATGGGAAAAGAACCTAAAGAAGAGTTTCAAGATTAATATCCAATTTCCAGGCTTTTACACAACTCGGCAATCACTCAAATCTAAGAGTGAACCAAGGGAAAGATTAAAAAGCCAAAGGCCACAAACCTGTTTAAACTAGTACAGTGGGTTCAAAGTTTCCTCTGAGATCTTGGGCTATAGTTTCCAGATATCACAGAAGTACAAAACCTAGACAGCTCCACAGATAAGCCCCTATTTACTCTAGATGAACCGAAGAAATATAAGAAATCACACTTTGGACCTTGTTCTTAGCCACAATTAAAACCTGGTTATTTTGGTTACTCAGTGAAAAGTGACTTTCAGAAAGTGTTTAGGAGCAAAATGAGCTCCCAAAAAGGTGAGTTGCTGCTACTGGGCAGAAGGATGATGGGAAAATATTTATGGCCTCTTGCCAAAGTAGAAATGTATTAAAGTGCCTGCAGTTGTTGAAGCTCCTGTTCTTGCTGAAAACCTAGGGGGAATCCCATTGACTTTGGAGACTGCAGGAGAGAACACTGGAAAACAGAAGTGTATATGTGAAAGAAAGCACAGAGAAGAAAGAATTAATAATGCAGAGTCTTTATTTACCTGTGCTTGCCACCTACAATCCTCCCCGGTTGTTACACTGTCTTGACACAGGACAGGATTTAGTTCTGCTAACGGCTGTGATCCATACCCTTCTGTTCAAAGTGAGATCTGACTTCTACCAATGGGAGTGCCAATAGGAATCCTTCATCTCTTTCCAGCCATCTTACAGGAACAGATACGGTCCATTTGGATGGAGGCATGCCATTTAACTGTTCCTTTAAATGGGCACAGTAGAAGCCCATTTTACCATGCTATAACTTAAGACTCTGAGCCTAATGAAGAGTGCATGAAGAAGGGAGAAGAATACAATCAGTATTTATCGTATTTATTTTTGGAAGCTTTTTCTCAGTCTTCCAAATATTTGGGAACTATCTGATGTCCTCAGTTGACCTGCTGAAATCCTCCTCTGCATGTTTACCAAGATCTAAACCATGACACCTTGTGTCAAATCACTTTCCTCTTGCCTGCAAGCTCTTTCCTATTAAAGAGAACTATGCTTTTGATAGTTAAGGAAACCCAAATATATGTCTTCTGCAGTGAGATTCACAGGATCTCTTCTCTTGACAGCTGATAAATAGTTGTCACAGCTGAGGGAAGGTTCAAATTCTGAAAAATGCCTGCTGAGCTTTGAAACGTTGACTCTTAGGTCATCAAGAAGCTGGTTCAAAACAGGAAACAGCTCTAACACCATAAAGACTCCATATAACCATAACAGGTGCTTACAGTAAGTTCCATTATAAGGAACCTCCACCAATAGCTAGAACTGTGAGCTCTTAAAACCAGGGGGTGTGTCACTTGATCCATGACATCAAGGACATGTCTTAGAAAACAAATCTTAATGGGTGAACTGGAGGGGAGGAAGAATTACTTTAGCCAGGTCTCATCTTTTTTACAGAATTTTAATACCACGACAGATTTTCTGTTGTATCCCATTGCACCATCTTGGAAGGAACAGCTGTTATCAGTTCTACAGGCTGGTGCTTCATTCTGTATTCTCGGGGGACCGTCACTGACCTGTCCTCTCCGGTCTGGCTGAGCCATCCAGGTAAACAGCCACTACCTTTCCCTACGAGCGGCTCTTGCTGGCAGCTACTCCCAGTTCTGGAAAACAAATTGCAGACCATTATCAGCTCTTCTGGTAATTGCTGCAGGATGGAAACTGAGAGTGCAATAAATCACAACATCATTATACAAAGGCCCAAATGGTCTGGCATATTTTAGCTTGAGATGGTTAATACAGAAGTGATGTAGACTGCAATGGTAGATAAAAATATCCTATATTGACTAGCTTGCATTTGAGCTTTTCTATATTTTTTCATATTATTCACAATATATTTTAAATTTAAAAACAAAACATCTTTAGCTATAACAGCAACATTTTGCTTTTTAACCTGGTGGGAAGAAAATCCCTCAGCCTTTAAATATGTGAGCCTTGAACTCTGCACAAGGCATTATATTTATTACACAGATACCACACATGATGATTGTGGGCTAAAGGTTGATGTATTTTCATTGTTTGTGTTCTGTCTTTAAGGCAAATGTCCAGTGACCCATTATAACTCCGTATTCACATGAGCATGGTGTAGTTTCCAGTAAAATTTTTCATGCCCAGGCAAAAACAAGTTACCTGGGTTGAAGCAAACTTCTCCAAAGGCCAATATAATACCTGCACTTTAAAACTCAGATGTTAAAAGAAAGAAGCTGAAAGAACAGGCACTTTCAAACAAGCATTAGGTCATGTGAACAGAAGTTGTTTGACGGGATCTCCCTTGGGATATTCCAAGAACATGTACAATCCCAGGCATGGAGCCAAGAGGATCCAGGCATATCAGTGAGGTGCAAGACAGGGAGGAGTTAGCAGTCATGTTCAAAAATATGCTTTTAATGTTCAGCCAAGGAGCAATATTAACAGCACTTGCATATTTGCCAAGTGCCCAGAGAAAAGTGTAAGGATGCAGTGGAGAGAAAGGAAATAAATAAAGCTGGAGAGGGAAAATTATCTATAATAGAATTTTGTTTCTCCCTCCAGTTCCAGACCAACTCATCAAAGCCAAAAGGTAATTCCACTCATTGCAGTATCTTCCATCTTGTTCAGATTTCATCCGTGAATAAGCAACTGGATTTCTACCAGACAACTGGAAACCTACCAAAAGCACAATCTTGTGACGTGCTAGCAAAGCTGGAATTAGATAAAACATCCATGAGAAAGACCCATAGATTTAGTGGATGTAATTTTCGTAAACGCTGGTGTTCAGAAAGAGCAGCTTTATAGAAAACATTTGCCCTTAGTTTAAAGAGTCTCTGCTGAAATGAGTTTAAACTACCTCAGTATCACCTGAAGCTTTATTTTTTTTCCTTTTTTGATGATGGCAGTTAGTATTTTCATTCAGTTAGAAAAATAAAATAAAGTAAAAGGCTCTACAGGGCTTGTATTAAACAGGTTAGGATTATTATAATCAAATTTTGATTGAAATACTATCAATCATCAGTCCTGGGAATATAAAGTATCATTTCTGGGTTGATAGCATGTTTGTGATGGAAAGCATATTTTTTTTAATTGGATTCTTGGAGAAAGTACTGTAAAGCTTATTCAGTTTATGTTTTAATCCAGGCTGCCCTGTGCACATGTACATGGCTGCAAATACTTGTTTATGTTCATGACTATGCACTTCACAGAGAAAAAGAAATGGATGGAGCAGCAGGTGAGGCAATCTGCCTCCTTTCAGCCAAGATCATGAGAACGCTACTAGATGCTACCAAGACCAGCAGTAAACCTGAAGCTGAGGCCGCCTCCCCTGGGTCACCAACCGTGTTGAACTAGGCTGTTTCCTCCTTGCACTTCAGCCAGTGTTTTTTTCTGACCCGTGTACAGCAATACATCTTAGCCAGAGCAAAAGGTACGAGGCATTTTCTCTCCTGTTCATATTCACTGTGCTGTGCATTGAAAAGAACAGGTACAAGCAGCACGCTCTGGGCAGCACTACGCACGTTCAGGAGTTGCTCTGGCACTGAAAACAATAGGCTCACTTATCTGAAAGGTATGGCAAAGCACTGTTACGAAGCCATCCCGATTTAATTGAGAGCTGACAGCTATTTACATCACCGAGGATTTAGCTGCACTGCTGTTCTGATGAGCCATGCAGCTCTGAACAGTGGACGGTTTGCTTCCAAATCTGTTATGCCTTGACAGCCTCCCTGATCACTCAGCAAATAAACTGCGGAAGTTCCTCAATGGTGTTTCCAGAAATGACAGCTTTACTGCTACCATCTTACAGCAGCTACTTCAGGGCGACTGTGATTTCAGAGGGCTTTTTAATTATTTAAAGAGAGAGAGAGAAGGAGAAAGAAAAAGAGAAAGGGAGGGAGGGAGGAAGAAAGGAAAAGGATGGGAGGGAGGGAGGGAGGGAGGGAGGGAGGGAGGGAGGAAGGAAGGAAGGAAGGAAGGAAGGAAGGAAGGAAGGAAGGAAGGAAGGAAGGAAGGAAGGGTAAAAAACTACTTATGGAATAGTCAGTACTGGTGGCTCTTATGCTACTATCTACCTATGTACATGCAACTTCTGTTGCTGGTGAGACAGAAGATAATATATTCAAATGCAAACTACTTGCTACCACTTTCACATTATTTCAGTGTTACCAAATTGCTGAAATTAAATGAAAGCACCCTAATCAAAGCAGAGTAAAATGTCACATCCAGTCTGAATTTATGGTATGAGAGAAAAATTTACAGAAGCACACAATTCACAGATCTTCTCTTTTTACAAAACATTTTGCTGATTGCAATTACATCAATAAAAATGAAATTCTTATTTACCAGAGTGGATATTGGCAGACGAAATGCTAAAACAGCTTTGCTAATTCCAACACCGTCAGATATTCCGGTTTGCCAAATACCTGCATTGATTTCTGAGTGTCTCCCTCCAGCATCACTGTCTCTTACGGGGAACATTCTTACCCCTCATATTATTGCTGAAAAACACCTTATGACAACACTCAGCTAAAATCACCAGGGTCTTTAGGCATGGTAGCATTTCCTCAATCCATTCATATTCCTCAGCCATGCCCCCAGTTCCACTTCAGGCCAAAATCCCCACAGATATCACAACCTAATCCTCTTGCTCATTTTACTGTGGGAAAGAACCCAGGTGCTTGTGCTGGAAGGGAATTCCAATGGATGCCTGAGGCACTCGGATCTCCTGGCACACCCCCACCTGTGCAGCGCTTGCAACACAGTCTCAGATATGATACCGATGAGTGCTGCGTAAGAACCAGAGCACATCAGCACTCAGCACAGCACTGGTGAAGTTGTGGCACTGGAAGGAGCTGGAGAGATGGGATGAAACCTCTAGGTGCCATTTAGTTCCACTTTCCTCCCCGAGCACAAGACTGTTGCCAACAGCAGACCAGAGCAGCTGTGGCATCATGTGTCCATGTCCTCAAAGCCTCCCTGGATGCAGGTTCCAAGCTTCCCTGGGTTACCTGCTCTGGAGCCACACTGCCCTCTTAAATGTACAGGAGGAGCTGGGTAGGTCAGGAGCGCTCCTAGAACCAGGCTTCTTGGAGACAATCTGAACGCATACACTTAGAACTGCAATCAGCTGATAAAAGATTTCTAATCTCTGAGCTGCATAAGAGGCCCAATATTCCACTGACAGTGATTGAATAATTTATCACTTTATCACTTGTTTTCCTCACTGAAGGGAATCATTTATCTGCAATGTCACCAGGAGAGTGGTGGGTGTTGTCAGAGGATCAAAGTCCAGCGTCAGGGTATGCAACAAATATTAACCACTTCATCCCACTCCACCGGGCACTGTTTTAATTTCATTTTTATTGAGTCTGCTTATCACTTTACAACAGCCTGTACATTACAGAAGATGTAAACCTAGATCACCTCCTACAGGCCAAAGAGAGAGAAGTCCTTTTTCCTTTTTCCTTTTTCCAGCAAGAACATCGCTGTTCCTGACCTGCTGTACCTTAAAGAGTTGAGTAGACTGTTCTAGCTATGCCCAGCTGTGATTATTTATGGTAGCATTAGGTCATTACGGAAGATTATCTTCTAGTACTCTGAATTTTGGGGTTCATAGCAGGCTTCCCCACCTATGCACATCAGCCAGTACAATAGGATGCTTCAGAAAATCAAATAAAGGGACCAATTCAATGTCTGCCCACTTTACACAACCAGAAACAACTTCTGCACTTGAATCAAGATTGTTTTTTTATTCCTTGAAATGCTTTCTTGCAAAATGGGGTTTCTGCAGTAAAATACTGTGAGGGAAAGAGCATATTATAAGTATAATATATTCTTTTTACTGATCACGATCTGAGAGTTAAAGTGTGTTTGAAACGTTGTGTTTTGCAATCCGGTCTGCGTGATGAGTGATAAGTTATATGGCCATAATAAACAGTAGCGATACATAAAATGTATTACATTCTGTACAGCCCTATTTGCATTGCTAAAAAAAATCTCCATTTAGATTACAATGAACTCTAAATTACAGAGTAAACAAGTTTTGGTGATATGGTGAGGCCCTGCAGGGAGGAAGGTATCATTTGCCACCCCAGCAGAGGAATGCTGTTTGCATCCAGAGGAACTGCACTTGGAGACTTCGCAGCTTTAACACACAGGGGGCTGCAACCAGACCCCTCAGCCTCTGCTTAGCGGTGGTCATTGCATGGCTATAGGCTCCCTGCTCAACACCAGAAGCTTTCAGCAGTGCTTAACTTTCCCAAAAGTGGTTAGGCCTCGGGGGATTAAGCTGAAAAGCCTACCTTTGAGTCTGCTTGCTGGGCAGCAGACGGCAGGGTCTCTGGAATGAAACACTATCGTGTGCTTTCATAAGGAAACAAGCCTGTGACTTGGTTCTGGACTAGTAGGAGGCAAGTGGCAACGGGATATTTGCTTTAAATTTTCTCTTGTCTTTCCCCTCACTGAAAACACAGCTAAATGGCTCGCTGCACTGCAGGGGCTCAGACCACCTTGACCTCTGTCAACCTGTGTGCCAGCACGGCCATGGGACAGGCCATGCTAACTGCTTGGTTGATTGTCTCTTCTGAGAGGGTACAAAGAAAAGAGAGATGTTCACTCTCAGATATCCAAATATTAGCAGGTCACCTGTACGTACTTGACACCCTTATCGACTTCTGTGCTCTAAATGCATCTTTTACAAAGTTTCAGCTTTATGCTTCCTTTCATTAAATGCACATGCAAGGCTACTAGGAGTGAGATAACATCAGTCCCAGTGATGTCAGGATGAAAACCGTCTTTTTTTTTTTTACCTGAAAGTGGCATAGATTGAGAACAGCAGACAAGGAGGGAGCACATTCACATCTGCTCCAGATATAGAAAGCTGGCTGCCACCTAGTTTCACAACTTACAAAACCTGATAAGATCCCCAGTTTCTTCTGGACAACCAGCTTCCCACTGCCTTTATTCGCGTGTCTCCACCAACACTGACGTAAGACACTTTTCTTTCCCCTTGACTATCATGACTCATGTTTCACGCAATGATCTGTTGGGATTCCCACCCTGAAGTCATCCAGAAACTGAAGGCTGTGCAAAAGGCATCAATTCTCTTAGCAGCTCTAGGTCCCTTTTTAGACCCAGACCGTACCAGACCAGCAACTTAACACCTGCAGCACTCAGTCGTGAGCTCTGTCACTACAGAGAGCTATAACACTTATCACCCAGAACACTCAAGCTGCAGCCCACTCTGTACTTAAGACTAGGATCTTCACTGTCCTTTGAAGACATTTGACATATGAATTGATTCTCTCCCCTTTGTCCAAAGTAGCTCAAATTAGTTATTCTTCCAGATGTGCTGCAATTTAATTTACTTATTTATTTTGAGGAAAGCAAAAAAGGCAATGGTGTCTTCCAAAAAGGAGTTGTTAGGCAGGGCAGGGTTGTTAGTTTTTTACTTTGGTGTATACTGTTGATATGACTGCTACGTTTTGTGCTTAACTTCAAATCACGGTTGGTAAGGTAGAACTGGCCTTCCAACACTTGTTATAAATCATCCAGTACAACTTAGATTTATGAGGCTAACATTCAATATTCATTTTTTCTACAGATAATCTTCATAAAAATTGGAGCCTGGACAAAAGTGTGACTGAGCAGCAATGATTGTGTTCTTTGGAATGATGTAAGGCACTCCACCTCTCACCTGTGCGCTCGTGGTGGCTTTCTTCTGCAACCTCCCATTTACTGTTTGGATTGGGATCTGAAGCGCAGGAGAGGCCTCAGTACATGAACACAACCAGTTAAAAAAAAAAAAAAAAAAAGAAAGCACAAACCAAACCAAAATGAAACAGGTTTGATGCATAAACTGAGGTGTGTCTATGCAATAAGCAGGCCCCAGAATCTTCTGGTTCAGGTGACAACAGAAAAAGGAAAACAACTTGTTAAAACATTTCCCGAAGCAGAAGTTTCTAACTCTGTGCCAGGTGTGGTACATGCTTGAGCAACTCCTCTCAATTAAGCTATCATCCCAGAGATCCCTCGTGGGTGGTAAGGCTCCATACTGTCCCCAATGTGGGCTAGATGCTCTACCACATCACTTTGTGCTAATTATTATCTTTGCTGTCGTGTGTGTTCACCAGCAGCCATGCTTCATCCTCATGGCTCCGCACCCGCTCCAGTGAGGCAGGAGTGGAACTGGATGTGGAGCTGGGTGCCTCGGTGGCATGAACAGCCAAAGCAGATAGATAGGCTTACCACAGCATGGGCTTTGTGTCTGAACTTCCCAAGGTTTTGAGATTCCCTCATGAAGTTGGTATGTGCCACCAGTGATTTTATAAAACAGAAGTTCCCAATTAAAAAATAAAAATAAAATCTATGCATTAGATTTGCAAAGTCAAGGACTGAATTTCTTAGCTACTCCTGTACTCCTTGGCTACTAATTCTACATCTACTGAAGTCAATGGCAGAGTAACAGACAGATTTGTCTTGGAAAACAGGAAGACTTCCTGGTTGAATTAGCTTTTCTCTGCTGTCTCTAGAAACAGAACTCTCTAAAAAAACAACAATAAATCAATTTTGCTTCTCTTCAGCAGAGAGCAAGGAATTATCTTTTCTGATTTCAACCCCCTTCCAGTGTCACAAAGCCATCAGGCCAACTAATCTCAGAAGAAATTACCATATGGTCAAATTGGAACCTCAGAATAGGCTTATTTTCTGTTTAGTCTGTGGCCAAAGCCACAGAATGAATTTTATGTTCAAGGTGCCTGAAGCTGGAACCTCTCAAAAAGTGAAGGGTTTAGGTCTGTACTTGGAGCTCTGTTTTCTGTTCTATTTCTAATAAAAAATAACTTTTAAAGTAAGGATTAACGATTTATGGGGTAGTAAGCTATAAAAAGCTCTGCATTCAAGGTATTAGAAAGCAATATAAATTCTTTTGTGGAAATGTAAACGGTATTTAAATGTAAGTAGGTATTATACCCAGTTGGTTAGATGGGGGCAGCGAGAAGTCTCTGGCTGGCTTTTCTGGGAATCAGATAGGTCCCTAAATCATTAACTTGGTATTAAATCATCTTAAAGATATAAATAAACTGAGGGACTTATCCAGGGATGTCTTGCAGAACTTAAGTAACTTCTAGGTGAGTGACTCATAAGATCAAAGTCAAGGAAGACACCCATTTAATTAGGGAGGAAAGTCTTGAGCAAACTCTAACAACACCTCTGCCAGGGACAGAACTTTTCTGGTGTGCACTCCAGTTCCATCCAGCTGTTCTGGAACACAATTGCCCCCAAACTATCCTACAAACATTGAAATGAAGCTGAGAAGCAGCTGATCTAGGAAGCCACCTACTGATTCCAGAACACTGCTACCAACAATAAATATTCAGGTTTTTCTGCAGCGCAAATTATCCAACAGAACAGGTTTGCGATCCCGATCCAGCTTTACGCAAGGCACTCTTTAAATTCCATGACAACTTCCCCAGCTCTCCCCTTCAGCTGGCAAAATGGCCCAGTTCATTGCCGTAATTGCACGGTTGCTTTTATCACAGATGATCTCTGTCTGGCATGGTATATTTTCTCATGACATAATCAATCATGCCATTAAGGAACAACTCATCCTTGATGGCTTGTTCAGAGCTAACCAGAAACCACAGATTTTTTTCACCATTCAAATATATGCAGCACTTTCTTTCTTCTCCAGACAGCCAACGTATTTTAGCTGATATCTGCGGCAGGGCAGTTAGAATCACTTTCCAATGGATGTTCAGAAATTAAAAAAAAATACAAATGTATTAAAGTCAACATCAAAAAAAAAAAAAAATCACCTTTGTACTTCTGAATTTGCATGAACTAGGAAGTCTGGTATGTCAGCAAGGAGAAAATATTATTCATTCTATGAGCTAATGTTTCCTCTGTGGTAGTAATGAATTGGTAGGTGTGTCTCGGTTATGGAGTGGAAAAATCATGGTCCTACACATTTTACAACACGCTTTATTTTTGCACCAGCTGACCTTATTTCAGTTATTTATAAATGCATTTCAGAGTCATTGTTACCTGCTGGTTTTAGTATTTATAGCATTTTTTTAATGTTTTTAGTAATTGAGAAGTGACTATTATCACTGCTGAGTTCTCTACATGCATGTACACTGTCCATTTTGTTCACTCCTCGTTGTAACCCAAGATCTTGTTTTCCTGATCACCCACCCTGCATCCACGCTGGGCTGTCTCTGGGTCTTTTCTGGAGAAGAACAACCAGACTCTGCCTAAATCTCTGCACTGATTTGGTTCTTTGATCTAGCAAAATACAGAAGAGACGAGCACAGTTGCTATACTGTGCTGCTTTATAACTGGATAGCACTAAATTAATCTGTGAATCTGTTGAAAAAGCTGAAGTTCAACAATTAACTGCAATTTGTCAACATTTAGGGCATGACTGCGTATAAAAGGACTATCTTCCTTGGGTTTGGCTGCTAGCAATGCTTTGAAATCTATTGTTTCAATGTGAAGAAAACACTAATGTAAACTTAATTGTCACTGTCCTATAATCCAACTAATTTTGTCAAGCAATATACATGGTTTTGTTTCCCTAAAGCTGCAGAAATTAACTAAGGATAGATGGTTTATATGGTCGTACTTTGAAGATCTTTTCCAGGCAGCACTTAGCTCAAAAACTCCCTCTCGGTAATAATGACAAACAAGAGACTTGCACTAAGAAATCACCCAAGACACATGTGGTACAGCAGAAGAGGGTAATTATTTCTGCTCAGTTTGGTGAAATAACAGGACTGCTGTGTGGCCTCTCTCCTGCTCCCATTCACATTGACCAGTGTTTTCTTTCATTTAGGAAATGTGCAAGTTACCCTCATGTAAAAATTGGCAAACATGAAAATCTCTCTCACTGGCTTTTCCTTTAAAAATATCATTTACCCCAGTACCCCTGCATCCTTCACTAGAAAAGCATTCCACAAATATAAAAGAGAAAAGAAAAAATAGTTTTCTGTTCTCCTAATTTAAGGTACGCAATTAGTAAAGCTGTAATGCAAACACTTTCTCTGCTCAAGTCACTGTGGCTGTATGTATGTATGACATATCTAATAAGAAGCTGAGCATCCAGCTACTAAGATGCTCCTATAAGCTGTACCACAATCCTCTTAAGGATTTAGGGAAATCAGAGGCTCAGCTTTGCCATCTGTGGCTTAATAAATATTTTCTTCCGAGGCTTTGTGCCTTGTTTTAGGGACCAAGAAAATAGTCCTACTGTAATTTCTGAGTCACGGCATTAACACAGGGCTCCTTTTTCTCTTTCCTTTTCTCCACAGTCACCATCTCTTTCCTCAGTAACACGTTTCCTAAGTGGACAACCTGTGGTAGGTCGTCGTGTGACCCAACAAGGCTGTGTTAGGTCAAGGGCTTCTGTACGATCCGGACCTCTATCTTTGGGAGGAAACTCAAAGGATCAAAAATAATCCCTCCCTTTTTCGCTCAGTGGCAATACAAATACTATTTTTACCAGTGCTATTTAAGCAGCATCAGAAGACCTGAGGCATTTCTACAGTTTTGTAGTTTCTTCACTACATTCAGTGGTGGGGCCTCATCTAGTCCTACCACCTCTGAGGAACTCAATTTTTTCTTGCCCCGACTGTGCTACCCATATCCCCAAGCTCTGAAGCTTCAGAACTATTCAAATCTAGCTCAGAACAAAAAAATCAGAAGAAGTTGGCCAGTGTCTAAAGAAGGACAAATTAAGGAAGTAAAGATGAATAGCTTTTCCCTCTGGAGCCTTAGATGAAGACAAAGAGGGCTTGCAAAGGCCAAAGGATGTTAGCATAAAAGGTGCTGGGTTTTAAGTAGATGTAAAAATATCTCCTAGGAAATTCAAGAAAAAGTCAGTAATTTCTTATATTTTGATAATAACCTGGAAAAAGAGGGAGAGCAATACAGAAATAAATATACAATAACATATGGAAACGACATGTTATTGTATTGGTCTGGTGGTAAGGGCAAAAGACTGAGAGCCAGAAGACCTGGTTCTCAGTGCTGACATTGCCACCAGCTTGGTGTATGGCACACTTTGTTGGCAAAATTACTCTCTCTGCACCACAGATTTCCTTCACACGTGTGTTTGACATGTAACCAAGCTGAAGAGTCTCTCTTCTTACTTATGTTTCATATTTTTAGGGATTTCTATTTCTGCTGCAGCCTGAAGCTTTTAAGTTACAACATAAAAATAAAAGCAAAACAGAATGGAAACTCTAAAATGTAGTTCACTGTTTTGTTTTGATTTTTTAACTGCTTCAAGAGTGATAGTAATCATATTATTGCTCTGTTTTCAGAGTCGGATCCTGGGCCTGTGCACAGTGCAGTTTTTGCAAGTGCTTCCATCAGAGCACCACGCACGAGGAGGCTATATTTTAACTTGGAAGCAGATTGGGGATGGTGTTCAACGTACTGCACTTAGCACATGCAAATCTTAACAAGCACATTCACAACAGTTTCAAGCAATATTCTGAGAGTAGAACTGCACACAAATAAAGTGCCGCCCATAGGATATTTCAGAAGTCTTTTCTGAAAAGCCATGTCCTGGATTCCTTTGTACTACCTTACATCAAAGGGAAGGAAATAAAAAAAAAAAAAAGAAACTCCTTTGAATAATTTGTTCTAGGAGAAGGTCTATCCTTGTCAGACGAACACAACTCAGTCTGCAGTTGTTAATTTTAAGGACTGATTGAGAGATGCCATTTAGTGAAATTGAAGCAAGTACAGCTCTGGAAAGCAGGCCACAAGCAGGGGCAGATTTGCAAATCAGCCAGCCGAACCAACGCATGTGAACAACAACAGCGTGTGCACTTTACATCAGCCAACAGAGAACTCTGACAGTTTTTATGTGCAGTTATGTGAACTACACATGTGATCACGGTAATTGCATGCAGAAATTGAATGCAAACTG
This sequence comes from Cygnus olor, assembly GCF_009769625.2. Lineage (NCBI taxonomy): Eukaryota > Metazoa > Chordata > Aves > Anseriformes > Anatidae > Cygnus > Cygnus olor. Next base: position 5,639,669 of record NC_049180.1, on the reverse strand, counting down.
CACAGCTAATTTGTTTTTTAAAAAGGAGTAATCTTGCAACACTGTATACAAAGGAGTCAAACAATAATTACAACATGCTTTTCAAACCTCTTAGAAAAAATTCAGTGTTTCCATGCAGTTGTGCTAAAATATTTTCCAGCTGTCACTGTGCCTCCACGCTGATAGGACGAAACTTTTTTAAAACTCACGGGGAGAGATGGATGAATTTCATTTGTTTGACAGAATGCTGTACAGTATTTCTTAACGAACAGTATCAACAGCAGCTTATATTGCTGGTAGAAGGAGTGTGGGTCTGTAGCAGAGCTCTTATCAGATCCATAAATGCATTAGAGAACGTGGTGAGAAGTCAATGGAGTCAGAGCAGTTTGCTAGGAAGGCCTCAGCTGAGACTGGGCATTTTGCCTGGGATGGCAAACTGAGGATTAAGGGCTTTATGGGACATGTGAACTGCACTCAAATGCAAACATAAGCATGATTAAAATTTAGCAAACTATGATGTACAAGCCCTTGGGCAAAATCCAGTAGACACAGCTGTATTTATAGGTTGATACAAAGAAGATCTGTTAGGCCTAAGAGCAATTCAGCAGCACAGAGAACAGAGAGGAGTTTGAGATCTCTCACAGCTCCGCGGGGCTATGAAGCTCCATCTAATGCAGCGTATCTTTCCCTTAACTACTCCCTCTGGCAGCTTTGACCATACAGTTACTATGCGGGCCCATTTTTTCTATGGATCAATGCATTAGCAACTATAATTAGACTCATAGGAGAAAACTACATCATTCTTTCAAAGACCAGGTGTCTACGCAGCTATTTAGATCGTTTTAAGATCTTGGCTGAGGGCTGCACTTCATTGGTCTGTGCTGACAAAGAGAACAAAAGAAATTTGGAAACAATAAGGAAGATTAATGGACAGAAGGCACTACAATCCAGCATGGCTGCAGAGCATCACGTACAATGAAACACTTCACCAGTAGTGAAAGCACTGAAGGAAGTGGAAACAAGGAGTTAGCATCACCCAGGAAAATCCGAACTTCTGCAGCACGGCAAAACCTGTAACTTCAGTCTCCGGGGACAAAAAGAGTTGAGACTCAGTGGTTATGAAACCTTCCCCACATTCTCTAAGTGAATCCACTTTATTGCATTGCTAATGCTCTAAGGAAAGGCAGGAAAGACACTCAGGAATAATGACAGACAGTACCTTTGTGACAGTGAATCTGAGCTACCTCTGCCCGACAGAAAGCCTTTGTTGGAGGGTCCTTGCTCTGAGGTAGTCACGGAAAATGAGCAACCTCAGTGCTGCACGTACAAAAAAAGCACGGGTTTCTCAGAACTGTGCTTCAGATCCAGTTGTACATCCCCATGCTGCTACAGCCTCGTGGAGCTAAACTCTTTTCATGAGGCATATGACTTCTTATTTAAGCGGGGAAAAGAGCTTTTGGGTTGGCCATAAAGAGTAACACGCTGGAGCACTCAGACGTCCCCTTGAGTAGCACCGGCTGGACCAGGAATGTGTCTGATCTCTGCTTCACCTCTCCACAGCAGCCCTTGATAAACCCAACACTTAAACTGTCATCTGTCCTGTCAGCTAACTCACAAGAGCTTCTTTAGGATGTAGCACATGACGAAGTAATTCAGGCACCTCAAATGTGCAAGAAAGCTGCTGCATTAGCCATTAATCCATTCTCTTGGTTTCCTTTTACATCTATTCTTCGTGCTTCTGAGATTTTCCTGCCTGATAATGTTGGGTGGTAGGCAGGCTCATGCTCTGCCCTGAGCGTAGATGACTGCAGGACAGCTAGGAGGAGCCAGGTTCCCAGTAGTCCAAATAGCACTTTGCCACATCTGGCTTGCATGTGCTCCCCAGAAAGTGATATCGATGCCTCTCTTTCCCCTCTGACTGAGAAAGATGATCAGGAAAAGGCCAATTATTCCGATTTCAATACTAACAAGTCCTCGGCATCTCCACGCACTGCGGGGGCTGAACGTACTGCAGGAAAAGAGGGATTGTGGAAGTCTCCCCGCCTCCTGCTGAGTCTCAGACAGGAGCAGATATTCACCTGTCCTGGAGTGGCACCAAGACGCAGCTTTTTCCCTGAGATAGAGGGCTGCGAAACACTGGATTACGTGGTTGTCATCACTGCTTGCTGGCTTTTGTTCCTCTCACATAGCAAGGCAGCAGTGAGAGGGGTGCCACTGTGTTGCGCTGGGATCTCTAAGAACAAACTCATTGTTCATTTAGTGTAAAAAGGCATTAAAAATAGGAAAAAAAGTTAAAAAGAAAAAAAGTAGAGCAGCTCTCCTCTTGGAGCATCATAAACCAGGTGCAAAGCTACTAAAAATGATGACAAACAAGTACTGGAAATACTTTGAATTTCACCTAGGAATAATGTTCAGGTTGGATTCAAGTGGCCTTACTGGTACAGAGCAGCATCCCACAGTTCACTTGGAACCAGCGGTGTGCCCATGGAGTGACACGTTTTTACACTGTAAAAATATAACTCTCAGTAATATTAGAGGTCAGATTCTTGCATTCTCATTTATGTAGATTAGCACATACGGCAGTAGAAGCTTTATTTCTTGCAGCGAGGTTTCTCAGAGAGTAAGGAAAACCCAGAGAGAAATTAGAGTGGCAAAACCTAGCCTCCATGTACAACAATACCTAGGATTGTGTGGCATTATCTCACTATGCCTAACTTGTTATTACCCTCCCCTTTTGGTACATGAAAATCCCAGGTTAAAGACTTCATAGTAAAACAGAGTCATGTATTTTTTCTAGAATATGCAGCATCCTGTATACAGCAAACATTCTGCATATTCTAAAGCACAGTACAGTACATTCTTATAAAAAGAGAAATTCAGAGGCTGCAACAGTAATCACCAAACTATACTAAGTAATAAAAACTATACCAGATAGTCAAAACAAAACCAAGATAAGAAAAAGGTTGAAAGGATGAAGTACAGTTTACACCTTTATCAAACAGGGTAACTATGGCAACTCGTGCCACTTCCACCTGAATCTTCTACCAAAGAAAACTTCCTGTGTTTTCCCTGCTTAGGTGAAGTTTGGGGCTTTTTGTGTGTGTGTGAAAGCAGCAGTGAGAGGTTAATCTAGTCGTAAGAACTGCCTGTGAGGCACTAGCTGGGGAGAAAGGAAGCCCTCCTTTATTTGGGGGCTACGTATCCCACGAAACAGTCCTTGTAAAAGCCCAGAGTCTGGGACAGCTACAGATGAGGCAACAGCAATAAGAAAGTTAAGGCATGCATCAGAGAACCTGAGAAGTCCCCGTCCTTGGCAGCTAGGTTGCAGTGCTCAGCTTCCAGCTGAAGAGGCACTTCCTCACCTGCACCAGGGCTCCCAGCCCCGGAGCTCCTGCAGTGCCCTCAGCCCCGCACAGGACTCAAGGGCAACTCGCCCAGGCTGAGCCCTCGTTCTTCTGGAAAGCAGAAACGTGTTGCTGTGATGCACATAATTATAACGGTATCTTGTGTACAAGCACTTCATCATGCAGCTTTTATAGGGTCTCATTCTGCATTTTTTGCTGTTTCATTCTATTCATTTTTTTTTTAAGTATATTAAATAAGCTTCAGAGGCTGACTTATTTGTAAGAGAAACAGAGCCAAAGAGACTCTCCCTCTCCAGTTTCAGTGTGAGCCAGATGGCCACACTTTAACCATTTCCCTTAAATCAAAAAACAATTGTAAGTCAAAAAACGTTGGGACAGGCATGTCAGCTGGTGCAAAGAGCCCTAGCTCCACTGACTTCGGGGAGGCAGGCAAATTTACAGCGGGTGAGCCACTCCTCCCACTCTGTGTTGCAACCTCTAGTGATTTTATTGACCCTTGCAATAGCTAATGTTTTTTTAAAGTGTGGCTTAAATCAAGAGACTGCATGAGAACCTAAGCTTCGGTGATTTTTGTGTTGTCTTTTTCTTAAGCTTGAATTTCTAGTCCATATGGCTGTAGAGAAAAATTGGAAAACGTTAGGTGAGCGCTATGATGTAAAAAGAGCCATCGACCTTAAAAAATCTCAAAATCATGGCTCTTTTTATTCCCATTGTACATTTTTTATTTGTGAGAGGTAAACAAATACTAAAAGCAAATGGAACAAATAATGAAGAAATCTCTAAAAACATTTTCCTAACTCTCTCAAACTAACAAAACTCAAAGAGTGTTGGCAAAGTGCTTTTTCAGGGTCAATTTCACTACAAGTAGCAGGGCTGGAAAGGTGGCAAGGGTATAGCAGTAAGACCTGTCCTTCTTTTAATAAAGGAAGAGAATGTTTTTCCCATGCTTCACAAAGACTGCGTTACCTTCTTGTCCTGGTGCTTGTGCTGTGCAGATGGGATATGGGCAGGCAGGCGTTCTGCTTAATCTTTGCAGCTTCTTAAATCCCAGCAATACTTAAATGGAAGCGAATTAAGAATGGGAAGGGCAGCATTTGAAAACTGATTAGCTGAAATGCATAGGAGCTGCAAGAAAACGTGTTTAGATTGTTCTGCTTATGAGCTCTCCTGCAAGGACAATGCTTAAAATAAGATTGGAAGTTCCTCAGGCAGTGATCACCTCGATCCCTTTTTGTTGTTTTTACCCCTTCCTCACTGATGATAGAGAGACTTGTGCAGTGGAGAACTCAAGGACTGGGGATCAAAGTATTAATATAATTCACATGCAACACGTGGATGAAATTCACTGATGCACACAAACTGAGAGCACACTTAAAACACATCAGCATAGCACATAACAGGCTGAAAGAGAAACTTGCTCTTTCCCAGCCTGATACCTTTTTCAGAACACAAAGTTAAAATGGTAGAAAACAATGCTCCTTTCTCCCCTAAAAACACACAGCGCATAATAAAAAAGTAGTGTGCAATCAGCCTCTTGATGTTTTTAAGGTAGTAGCAGGAACTGATACTGCCCAGAGCAGCAGCGAGTTTCTGCATCCCACACACGGTAAGAGAAACTGAAACAAGGGATGCATGGAAAATCCATTAGCAGAAACCTACGTGGAGACAGAACATTTCGGTTTTCGCCAGATCTCCAGAGGTCCAAGCACAGCATGCTAACGTTTATGATAGAAGTCAGTCAGTCTCCAAGCTTATGTTATTTTGTTTTGGTAAAAGAATATGAGATGTTAGAATAATCACTTGTGTTTTTACTGACTAACTCTCCTTAGTAGCTTCTCTCAAGCATAGCTGGTTTTAATTTGTAGAATGAGGGTGGGCACGGCCTAACATTTCTAAAGTCCTAATTGAGAGCATTTCCCTAGGAGAGAACAATAACATGACATTTATTTCTTAGAAGTTTTTCAATTAGATGTTTTGATTTTAGTGGGCAAATTTCTGCACTGGCTTTTATTTTTTTCTTTCTTTCTAAGTCCTTTGCTTTTACAGTACGACTAAATCCAAAATGTTTGTACCATTAAGATGACAGATGACACGGCCCAAAGGCAAACACCCGGGATCATCTATCAGGTGCGGGGCTCTGCTGGTGGTGTGCTGTGTGCTTTGCCAGCAAGTCTCAGCACCTTTGTGTGCTTCTGTTTCCTTACCTGCAAAATTGAGATAATGACACTTTACCCTCTTTGCTAAAAGCTCTGACATCTTTTGTATACAAAAGTGCTACACGCAGGACTAAAATATGAATGTAAATGCCTAGATAACCCTATCTCACTAGAAATAAAGGAGAGTCGATAGGGAGAGAAATAGTAACCTTTGTCTCAAGGGATCTGGGGTTGTTTTTGGTTTCTAGTCTCTATTCATTTCTTTCTACCTTCCGGAACTGTCTGAAACATCTGCTGAATTGACACAATTTGAATGGAGAGATTTCACCTCATCCTAATTTTGTCCTGATGCAAAACTGTCAATGTCTGGTGTTTTCAAAGGAAACAATTTTTTCTGAGAGCAGTGCCAGGAATAATCTCTGCTCTTTGACTCAGTCTGTAAGCCCACAGGGTCATGTATTTATTTACTTATTTATTTTGATGTCTCCAAAAAAAGTAACGCATGTTGCTCTACCAGACTGCATGCTGTAAAACAGTGGAAGCAAATAAACTGCAATTGTTCATGTTAATTGGCCTTACTTTACCATGTCATTTCCAATTTTTTTCAAGATGGAGATTAAAAAGTGTTGGAGAAAAACCTGTGATTTTGTCATAAGCAATCCAGCTAGTGGAGTGATCTGAAGGGATTTGATTGTTCAGAGCTCTGCACAACCAATGAACCGCACAAATTCCCATTAATCTGTCCGTCCACACGCCCTCGGACGTGCCTGCAGCACCCTGTGTTTCTACACGTAGCAGTCCCATAGGGCTCTCGGTCTCTACGCCCATGTGCAGAAGGGCCACGCTCTCCAGAGGACTTCGTCCCATGCACCCACTTCGAAAACATACACGCAGAAATTTCTGCACCTCAGGGAGGCCTCACACTGTTTTGGCCAAATGGTGAAGAAAGTTTTGACTTTTCACTGATAGCTGATATGGGGCGTGCTTGGTGGAAGACTTTGAGGTGTGAAAACCCAGTAAGCACAGGATCTTGTAGCCCCGAGAAGTTCACACAAAGTAAAAACCAGCCCATCTCACCTACCCTCCAGCACGAAGGCAGCACGAAGTGCATCCCCACAGCACGGCGCTGAGTGCGTTCCCCAAACTGGATTTAAAAGCCCCAGGGGAGAATGTTCCAGCCTCAATGACCTCATCCATTCAGGATGTTTTCACTAATAGCCCGCTTCAATTTTCCAGTTGATAGTTTCGTTTGTATTATTCTTAGCAATCCCTTAACAAAACCCTGTAACTTTTTGCCTAATGTCATGGTGTTTATGCCTTTTGCATTCCTCCATGCAGTCACTACTCATTCACATCCCTGCCCCTGGTTTCAGCAGCTCTCAGAGGCTGAGCCACTGTCACTTGTGTGCACATAAACACAGCCCCACATGTGCTGATTTCCTCTGAATTTCCACTCAGTGGAGTCTCAAGGATGAAACACACCATCCTGGGCAAAGTCTTATCAGAGAGGGGTTGAAGAAGGCCGTTCTTACAACCCCGCTCTGATAACCTCAAGAAATGCCTGCCTCTGCTCCCCATGCCATCTGGCACCGTCTTCTTGCCATGTCATCGCACCATATATACATATATATTTTTTTTTTGTCATCAATCACCTCAGGTCTCAGCAAAAAGTTCTTCTAGGTTTTTCCCCCCGAAGGAGGTTTTCCTCATGTATTAGCTTTTCATTTTCCATATTGTATCATATTGTGGTGCTTTCTGTCCACCTGCCCATCCTCTATAGCTCTATGTGGACATATCTGGGCAGCTTCACTGTCCACTCAACCTCTAAAGATTTTATTCGTACAGCTTTCTCTCAAACCACAGTAGCTAAGTATCTACATAAACCCCATCTTGCTGCCAAGCTCTGCTAAAGACCTCCCCAAAACAAGACACGTTGCTGTTAATAATTATCCTCCAGCCAGTTTGCAGTCCTTACGACACAATGTTTATACCCAACCCAATGTGTAAACTTGTTTTGCAAGTGGGAATGTCATGAGAAACCACATCAAATGCACTACTAAAATTCAAATCATCAGTAGATCCAGCAAGTTGCCTTTTATCCACTGATTTTGTAATTCTGTTTTCCAAAAGAAGTTTGGAAATTCTATTTTCTGTTCTTTCTTTGCTACTAAGGCTCATTTTTTCCTTCTCCTGTTTAAAAAAAAAAAAAAAAAAAGTTCCACAGTCGTTCCCTTTTTCCACTCCTGTACTCCTTTTCTCAGGCTGAGATATTCCCAAGGCCTTCCATTAATTAGTTAGGAAGATGAGATTTGTCATAGTTTACCCTGCATCACAAAAGCCGATGATAAATTCACTGCTTGGTGCAGCTGCGGAGCAGATGTGGGTCCTGAGCTCGGAGGTTTTTGTTCCCTCTGTGCAATGTGAGTCAGAATTTTTAGGCAAATGTATATGCCAACAGTTATAAGTGCGGTACCTGAAATGCCTCAGCATTTGTCTTTTGGGGGAAGAGGATTTAGCTACAGTATCTCAGATAGCGGACGGTGACAGGGGAAGGGAGTTTTACCATTTGCTCTTGCTGCTGGCTGCAAGTTACAGAGCAGTGCTCGGATCCTGACCTCGGAGCCCAGAACTAGACACCAGCTTCCCTAGAACTGCAAAGGGCTTCTGGCACAGCTGGGATGAAAGTCAGACACCACAAAGGCACCCTGAGTTTCCAAGGTACTAGGCATCTGAATACTACGGGAAGAAAACCGAATTATTGACAGCTTAAACTCTTTCGGCTCCATGTGCAGAGCAGGAGACTACAAAACTCCCAAGTGACGATGTGACTGCAGAAACAGAACGGCCAGAGATTGCCTGTTCAGGTCATTCAAGACCACCCGCGTTGTCCTATATGTTGGAAAAAAATAACCTGTGATTGCAGGAGAGGAGGAAAATAGGTAGGAAGTTCTCAGGTCTGGAACTGGGTAAAACAAAGGTTGCATACTGTGCTAGAGAAGACTCTAGCTCCCAAACCCACTAGAAGTAAAATTTATGGCACCTTTGAAACATGTGGACCTCTGCCTAGAAATCCAGTACGGAGAAATGGAAAAAGGGTATGCACAGACAGCATGTTCATGTGGCCGACACATGGGAATCAAATGGAATAGCTACTGTTTTTTAAGTTCCACAAGAACAATGAATTGAAGAAGGGCAAAAGACCTCTTTCTCATTCAGTTTATTTCCCTTAATACACCACTGCTTCCCAGCCCTCATGGCATGTGTAGCACTTACTGGGTTTTTCAGCTATTTCCCACTTTTAACTCCTCAGAAGCCTCAGATTGTTCCCTACACACTATCTACGTTCCTGCAGAAAAGTAAACCACATGAAGAAGTAGCAGATGAAAGGCAACAGAAGGATTGGCACGCAGGTTCCTGCAAAAATCCCTGCAGCACCCTCACTGTCATCACTGGGCTCACCCTTACAGCCCGATGGGAAGAGCAGCACGTGAGCATTGCTGTGCACACACATCCGATGTGTTTATTTAACCACACACACAGAAAATCCTGTTGAAATCAAAACATATCTTAATCCTAGGCAAAACATTTTAATTAAAGGAAACATATTTTCCTCGTTAATACATTGTATGATGTACCAACAACCATGACATACTCCTGTGTCATGTTTTTTTCTTCTCTTTGTGTGAACATCTGTACATTTCCCCAGAAGCCGAATTTGACACATGTGATGCAGGAACAGAAATGCGTTTTCAGTGCAAGTCTAAAGCAAACAGATGTGTCAAGCATCTGCCAACAACTTATGAGGAAGTTGCTTCTGCTCCAGGACATAATAACCTATGCACCTCTCCTTAGAAGAACACTTGTCTTTTGTGGAAAAGGCGACTCCATACTAGGAGACGTATTTCCAAATGGATGGAAAATATTCACAGTACCACAGAATCACGGGTTTGTAAGGAACCTGTAGAGATCTTCTAGTCAACCCCTCTGCTCAAGCCAGGTCAGCTACAGCAGGTTCTCTGCAGCGTGTCCAGTGGAGTTCTGAATTTCTCCAAGGATGGAGACTCCACAGTCTCTGAGTAACCTGCTGAAGTGTCTGACCACCATCACACTGAAAAAAAACAATTTTATATTTAAACAGAATTTTCTGTATTTCAATTTTTGCACCACTGAGAAGAGTCAGGCTCTGTCTCCGTTACTGCCACCATCAGATGCTGATACAAACTGGTGAGAAATGCCTGGAGTCTTCTTTTCTCCAGGCTGAAAACCTGGAGAAACCTCAGTTCTCTTTCCCTCCCTACAAGTCAGATTCTTCCGTCCCTTAATCATCTCTGTGGCCCTTCACTGTTCTCTTTGGGATGTTCATGTCTTCCTTGTACTGGGTGCCCAGAAGCAGACACAGCACTGCAGATCCCCAGGTGCTGAGCAGAGGGAAATAATTACCTGCATCAGCCTTCTGGCAATGCTCCTCCTAATGCAGCCCAGGATGCTGCTGGTTTCTTTACTACAGAGGCATAAAGCTGACTGATGTTCGGTTTGCCACCTACCCAGGTCCTTCTGTGAGGCTTCTGCCTTCTGGGTACCTCTGGCATACGTGGACTTCATTTTCAAATCTGCATATCTAATCCCAGGCACACAAATCCATGTTGGGCATCAAAATAAAAGCAGGTTGCTATTCCAAGGCACTGCACACCTACAGCTCCCAATGGAGAAATGTGGAAGTGTTATGATTAAAGCCCTATTTCATGTTTCCAGGTTGCCTGTAGCACAGCCTTCATCATCAAATTGTGTATAAACAGTCTCTGTAAGATGCTACATTTCAACTAAGCTCTAACGAGAACCACTCAAGAGAAAAGTGCATTTCCTTCTGCTTCATTCCTTTGGTTTCAATTGTGATAAGTTACAAACCTATTGTAAGATAGATGCCATGCAACACAGGGGCATGCAGCTCAGAGATAACTCATCCTAAAACAGTGATCTATATGGCAGGTTAGATCATGCTGCATTATACATGAGTATCAGTTTCTCTGTGAACAGACCCCCACTGCCATGTGCTGGGAGGTATGAATTAGACATGATGAACATAATAACACCAGGACGGCAGTGTTTAGGGTATCTTTTTATAAAGCACTTGCACTTAGAATAGTTATCTGCCTCCATTCCCTTATTAGCCATCACAAACCTTCATTCTTGAACTCTCTTGCTAAGGTGAACAGCAAAAAAAGGGAAAAATAAGATCTTACTGCTCGAGCCCAATTCCTGGCCCCTAGGGTGCCTAGTTGTACAAGATGGTTGCAGAATGTAAATGCTGAAATGAGCACTACAGAAATGCTTATGGATGAGGAAACAATATCATGAATTGTGTTATGTCAAGTGAGACCCTATTTATAAACAGACAAAAAGCTCCTTGATGTGTAAGTAAGTGATGGGAGGCAGGAGATTGTTCATTGTACAAATGAGTGCAAAATATGATAAAAAGGAGCCGCGGGGCTCTCAGGGAGAATAATGCATGCGTCGTTGTCATTTTGACTCGGAGGACACTAGCACATTCATTGGTATGGAGTTACAGCGAACTTCTGCCTACCCTTTGTGAGTCCTGTGGGAGGTTCGGTACTTGGTGTGGTTTTGGGGTAGGTCTTTGGAAGATTCTGGTGCTCCTCATCGACAGCATGATCAAAGCCTGGTGCCTGTATACGCTGAGGGAGGTTTGGCAGAGAGGCAGCAACTCACTAAAGTCTTGATCTGAATGTGCCAGCTCTTGCTGTCTGCATGGCAGAGATGTTTTACATGCTCACATTGCCTCAAAAGCCGTGGTTGGAAAGGTACAAGAAGGCTGCAGGCAGGCAGTGGGCAGTTTCAGAGAGCAGCAGTAGCTTAAGCAGGATACGGGGAAGCTATCTGCATGCAAACAGAACAAGGCAGAGACTCTGCATGGAAGATGCCTATTATTTTTCCAGTGGTTTTTAACACTGTCTCCTTTATCCCCTAGGCAGATGCAGTGATGTGTCACACTGATCCTTTATTCATTTCCCTTCCACTTCCTTCAGGACTCACCTTGGACAGGACTCTCAAAAGAGAAGCAGTCAAGCAAAGCTGTCTGTCTGCAAACATGGGGCGAGTGGCAGCTTTCAAGATGTGACAGAAAGCTGCAAGACTACAGGCAGTGTCCGGAGTCAGTTGAGACTCTGCAGGCTTCGAAACCCCAACTTGCTGAGAGCAGCACTGTAGTTGACTGGGTGCTGCCACAGTCACTCGCAGAACTGGGGCGCTGGTGCTTTCTGGCACGAGGCATTTCAGCCTACAACCCACCCAACACCCTAGTGCTTTAAGGGAATCCAAGGCCAGCTCTGTTGCATCGAGCTAGACACATGTCATGGTGGCTGCACCTTCCCATTGCCGAGGAGCAGCTATTGTTTGGAGGCTGAAAAACACTTGCAGAGGGAGGGAATACCCAAGAAAGAAACAAAGTCGGGTTACTCTGACAGACTGCAGTGCCCTCACCTCTGCTGTACAACACCTACACATCGAGTTTAACTTTTCCGAGGGCACAGATGGGACTTGGAAACCAAATCCCATTCAGAAGGTATGCTCCAGGAAGGGACTGTGACTGTAGTGCTGCACCGACCGCTCCAGACGAGATGCAAACAAGGGACGGCGGGTAAGACGCTGAGGTTGCAATGCTAAATATATTGGTTGCTCTCTGCCGTTGCTTTAACAGGAGCCACTCTAAAGACAGTGTTCAGAGTCACCGATTTTTTCCTGTAGCCCTTTCCTAACCTTGCCAATCTCAGAGTTTGGGCTCATAGCAGTGAGTGGTTTATCTCTTCTGAAGAAGTAACAAAATGCCAGGGCTTTCAGACCTCTTATCTTGCAGACCCTTATCTTTTTTACTTCCAATTGTGCCTGGGGAAAGGATGAGGAGCAGAGGAACACCCAGGAATTTAGCACATTGTTAGTATTTTTTTTTAACCTAGGGGCAAGGAAGAGAACAAGCAGCTAAGTGCTGTGAAGTACAGTGCTAAAGTTTGTCTCCAGATCTCCGAACCGGCACATTAAAGGCTGGGGCTGCCGTTTGATACCTGCTGCTGCTAAGAGAATGCATAATGATAAAACCACCAGCTAAGCTCTTACATCATTTTACAATCAGGCATCTCAAAAACTGTTTATCTGATCAGCACCAAATTCTGTCAGAGCGTTGACATGTGCATTTCTAAATAATTTCAGTATGTCAACCTGAATAGACACCCAGAATCAGAGAGTTAATTATCTTTGACAACTTTGCCAGCTAATTTCCTATTTATATGTACCAAACTAGGGGCCTCTTTTATCCTTCCTTGTCACAAAGAGTTTATCAATCAAATCAAAGCCTAAAATTGGCTGCCAAGGCGGGCTGCCATCCCAAAGGGGAGTTTATCCGTTTGAAATCTTTCCGACTACCTAATGACAGCAACATTGACATGAAACATAACAGGCATTGTTTTTTCCTTGCTCCTTCTCCCCCCGTTTTTCTCCTTTTCTCCTTACGCTCCAAGCAGACCTCACCTCCTCGGGACGAGGTGCAGCTCGGGCTGGGACCTGCCCTGCCCTCCTTGGGCTCCCCACGTCCCAAAGACGCCAGCGTCTGGGCGCAGCTGTCAGGAGCGGGCTGTGGCTGCACGCAGCTCGCCCCCGGATGCGAGCTGACAGGACCTGCCCGTGTCAACTCCATCCTTGTCTCCGCCAATTCAAGCGCGTTCACTGAGGAATATGAACAATGTTAAAAACTACCCGCTGCTGCTGACAGGCATTAGATGGCGGCGCTTGCCGTGCATGTTGTCAGTACTTCTCTCTGACAGGCGGTTATGTTTTACTCTAATAGCCATATAGCTCCTCTCCGCTTCCCTCCGACTGGGTGCAGTTTCACGAGGACGCCACGGGGCTGTCACGCGGTGGTGCACGCCGGTGCTGGCCCTCATCGGGGAGCTCCCCCTTACCTGTGCCACGTAAAAACGCAGCCACGTCCGTGGCGAAGGCAGCAAAAAGAACCGTGGGCCCTTCTGAGACCGTGCAGGGACCTGCTGTCCCACCCCAGGGGGAAAGGCCAAGCACTCAGGGGCCGAACCCTACTGGCCAGCTGACACCGTGGAGCCAAGTTCTGTCATGAAATTACGACGGAAGGAAATTTCCTCTAGGACCAGGATGACACAGCAGCCCTTCTTCTCAGATACAGCTGGAAGGGGCTAGATTCATCACGCATGGTTCTGGCGATCAATCATGCCACCCTGAGCAGTTAAAACTAAATCAATTAAAAATATAGAACTCTCTAAAAACATTGAACTGTTGCTTAGAGAGTCACCGCTCCCGGGCCAGGCCACACAGGGAAAATTCATTTCATATGGAAGAGTATCATTTGCATTCTTAGAGATGGGACCACTTCTTTCGCACCAGTGCCCACTACAACCGTGCAGCCCTGAAGCGGAAGACGCTCAGCACCCTGCCTCACTTGCACTGTAGATAAGAAGAGACCAAGCTCTCCCTGAGCTCTGCATCTCAAGGTGCTCGTACATCCAGGTTCCTTCCCCTGAAGTCAGCCAAAGAGAGCTATAATCACAGTTTTTATAACACTACTGACCTCTTAAACCTGCGGGTATTTTCTGTCTTTAGGAAATGGCTCCCTTTCTAAGTCCAACCTTTCATCCCAAAAGCTCCCTCTTCAATCCACTGGAGTTTGAGAACACAGTGGACACTGTCTAAGCCAGTACCCTTGGCTGGAAGCAGAGTACCAGACTTGTATTCTTTCTGTAGATAAAGTAAGCTTTCAAGATATGCATCCTACCCCCTCCACGACGAGGTTTCCCAGAAGGTACAAAGCATCTGGAACGAAGTGCCTCATCGTAATGAGGTCTTGAAAGCAGATTTTATTATTTTACTACTTACTACCTAAAGGAAGAGGCGAGACGGGGGGAAAATGACTGGCAGATTCTTTAATGTCACCCAAAAGCCTCAAGGGCCCAATTAATCAGGAAATACATTTGGCTTTTGGACTTCAGTTGCCCATTCCCTAGGGCTTCTGCAGTGCGGGGGCTGGACATATGTTACTTGCTCACACTCTATGAAATTATATTTGCATGGGGAGTGATACCTGCTAGTCCAGAATTAAGATGTCAAGACCTTCTCTCATTCAAATGCCAGCACTCTCAGCTGGAATGTGTCTGGAGAGGGTCCCCAGTCCAGGAGAACAGCTTGGTTCGTAACCTTCGCCATTCCCACAAGAGTCTGTGTGAGGATCCAGCTGTTTGGGTAACGCAGAGGAATAGGAAATAGGAGAACGTGCATCCTTACACCCTCCCGGATTCTCAATGAAGAGTGTAAAGCAACTCACCACCAAATAACTCCGATAAGAAAAAGGATTTCATGAGCTCATGACACTGATACTGATTCAAAGTCCTTCAAACCCGCTGAGTCAAGGGGAAACCCCTTTCGCTTTTGAAATCAATGACAAAAGTACAGTAGGAAAAATATTTCACCCTAAATACACAAGCCAAGAATGGCCTTAAGCAGCTAAAGCTGAGCTGGGTTCTTTGGAAACAATTGGCATCAACTTAGAAGTTTATGAAGCTTTCTCATCTGGGTTCCCTGTCCTGAAGGTTTGCACTTTTTCAAAGGTGCCACAGACACTCTACAGTGCCATTATAGCACCTGTAAAGGCCAGCTGTACTCACAGAAAACACTCTGGAAGCCCAGAAGTACCTTTTGTTTGTTTATGCCGGGATGCATAAACAAATTTATAATCTGCTCCTTGTTCCTTGAACTAGTGAAACCCCACGGCTGCTGGACTGCTTTGATCTGCTGAGGAACCGCAGCAAATCCCTGCGGCACACCCCCACTGCCCGCAGAACGGCGTGTTTTCGGCAGGCACATACAGCCACAGGTGTGCTCAGAAATATTCCCTGTGCTCTGGGAGACTTACGGTGACAGATCTCACACTAACTCTAGCAGCAGAAAGAATGGCTCATGACACAGCTAGGGGAGCGATAATGTGGGTTAATGTTGTTTTGCAAGGGCTATCATTTTTATTTCCCTGTCTCCGGAAGATGAACACTCAAAAATATTTTTAAATAGGGAGTGAAACGACCATGTCCAGGCCCCAGAGAACAATCCTCAGTGATTAATACTGATGCCCTGGGTGCCAGTAGCCCTGTTAGTACTGCGAAGGGCTCCTCACAGTTAGTGAAGGATTGCTGAGGTTTCACCAAATGCACACAAAAGTTGCTGGGCAGGAAACATTGAGAAGTGAAGTTCTCCTCTTTCCACTGCATTAATAAAGCTGCTGGAGCAATAGTGCCAGGTCTCAGGGACCAGACAACCAATTCTCGGCAGGGAACTCACATAAAAAGGAGGGGATTACTTCTGGATGCTGCCTTTGCCGAGACTCCCAGCACAATCCGTCGGTGATGCAGATGCTTATCCAGTAGAAGCTGGGCAGAGATCAGCAATTCATTTCACATTAGCTGGTATTGAACACCCGTCATTACAGCCAGCACAGTCCAGATTTGAGCCAGTGACCTCCGGGTGAAAGGCTGCAGCTTCCCAAGCCAGCAATCATTACGTTTTGACACAACCAATTATTCACAAACAGTCACTCGGAGCTCAATTAAAAATTCGGGAACTTAACCTTTTCTTTGCTTCTCCTTTGTCTCTGGCACGTTGTGCTCCCCAGCCTAAGTGAAGTGCACACTCCGTCTCTGCACCGGGTAATCCTGCAGGAGAACTGGCAGGACCTCCCGACAGGCACTGCTGACAGCACCAAGCACCTGCAGTGAGGCAAATTCCTTCTGACAGCACTCACTCAGCAGGCTGAAAACTAAAGAGGGATACAGATTTGGTTTAGTTACCTTGCCTGTGTGAGAGATGTTATAATTAACTCTCTGTCTAATGCTGAGAAGCTATTGTTAAGTTTCATGGCCTTTGAAGATTCACATTTGTAAGAGCAAACCTCTCAAATGAACACATTTAGCAATGACTGCATTTTTCAGTGATTTCTTAATGTTGCCAAACAGCAGCGCTGAATATTTATAGAGTTTCTGTTAAAAAATTACATGTATCATTGCTTGTTTTTGCTTTGATCTAGGATTTATTGTCTATGAAGTAAAAAAAGACAGCAACCCCCCCTTGTACACCTCCAGTGCGTGTTGACGGCTTAAGACACTGCGTAGAGGCAGGTCATCTCTGACTCGAGTACAAATCTAATTAAATTAATGCAACCTCTTGGACAACACAGGATCATTATTGCTGCAACCGTTCTAACATTTATCACATCTCTGCAGCCATCAATCAGCAGGGAAACGCTTAGCCTCCCGCTCTGCTCACCGCGACGCATCCAGCTGCGGTCTCGCTCTCCAGCAAGAGCAAATTATTACGGACAGAGCCCTGATCGGACTCGACATCCACGTGTCCACCTGCCCTGCCGCCACCAGGGTTGCAATGCACTTCAGCAGTTAGCTCTGGGAGCTTCCTGGCAAACAGCAAACACTCCTCTAGCTGTCGGGAGCGGTAAAGGGCACGGACCGACATGAGGTCCCAGGGACGCCGCCAAAGGTGAGGAGTGTGGCTGGGTAAATGACCAGCTCGGAAAGAGCTCGAGCCACAAGGACTCTCAGCCTCCGCGTGTTCTGCAGGGAGGAGGCGTGAAAAGCAGCTAGTAAGAGGGGGGAATTTTGTGTCAAAGTCTCCACTCACGGCTGCCTTTACTTCCATCGATTTAGAGTTCCCACCATGCTCCTACCAATGTATAATTTGCAACGGCTTAGATTTCACCTTCGAGTTTGGCCCAGTAGGTAACTTTCTAACAGGGTCATGGGTTTCTCTGTTCTCTGAGAATCCATGGGGATAAAGCAACTCGGCACGCTTTTCACACCGCTATGTTTGTGAAAGGCAGCCCTTATCACAATGCCACTGACAGAAAATAGCTAAAAATCCCCTCTACACATGCCAATACTGCCGTATCAACAGCTCTTCCTTCCATCGCTACCTCGAACAGGGATGAAATCAGTTATTCTGGACATTCACGTGCTAGAAAATGACAACGAACTAAACAAAAGGGCTCCAAAGGTTACGACTGCTACCAGGACCCCACACAGAATAGCAGAATTTGGTCTTTCAGGCAGACACGGGGAGCTCAGCAGTCACAGCACTCCTTACTCCACGTGGCACAATTGTTTCAGCACCAGCAGGATGTGACAAAAGCAACCACGTAGCTGGCAACTTGAGATTTGTGATTTCAAAAGTAAAGGAAAAAATAAATTGCAGTTGGAATTCCCACTGCCAGCTCTTCCCCTGGTATTACCATTGTGTCTTCAAATCTTTTCCGTGATTAACTCCACAATACTCTCATCTTCATTAGCTCGCCAGACTATCTAAGGTTTTTAATCGCTCCAGTGACAAAAACAAAGACAGCCACCCTGCCTCAGGGAGATGATGGTCTGGCATTTTAAACATTTTGACCACACACTCCACCTATTTCCTACAGAGCTACTTAGAGTATGAACAGAAAGGATAATTAGTTATTTAAATTATCTTTCTTCTTCTACCATAATGATTTTTTGTTTAATCCAGAGATTGATTTTACATGAAAACCTGTCACTACCCTTTTAGCAGAAAGCTATCTATGATGGTTTGTTTTAATAATTATTACAGTCCTCTAGACTATCTTAAGCACAGAATATACTTGTTCTGATGAAATATAACCCAAGATTGATGTCGGAGTTGACATTCTCTTGTGTTGCGGATAGGTGAGACGCTGTCATTTGGATTACAAATTTGGCACTGGAGCTGAATAACCATATTGCCCCAGTAAGTACTGGGCCATGTTTCCGCTGCGAACTATTTCTTTGGAGCTTTATTCTGTAACTTGCTCGTAAACATTTGCTTGAAGTTTGGTGGAGAAGTTGAAGAGAACGTTAATTTTAAATAATAATAATAAAACACTTTAGCTCCTTTAAACTACAAGAGTATTAAGAAAACACAAGTTAAGCAGTTTACAAAGCTTAAATTTTCATGACTGTTCTGGAGTATTGGTATAATACTCAGAGTTCTTCTTTCAATGTACATTTCCGTAAAATGCATAACAATACCTGCTTAAATTCAAATCTACCCAGGAGACCAGAACATCTTTGAATTGCTCATCTGCTTTATCATGCAAATTTTTTATTTATCCTACAAATATACTTAGGGATAAATAATATACATTTTAAAATTATATATTATTCTTTAAATATATGTGCAAAGTAAGAGAATAAAGACTGCGGATTAAGTTTTCTAGGCCAGTATAAACTGAGAGACTTCATTCACTCCAATAACATTTTTTCAGACGTACAGTGGTATCTCTAAGATAGGATGGTGGATTCTTTACAGATTATGGTAGAAGTGTTCATTATATCCTTTCTAGGATGCAATTTATTGCTATGCATTGCATTTAGTCTAAAAATGCTGCATTAAAACTTGGTGCTTTTAGTAGGTCTCTGCCTCAGAAATAACTGGAGCAGTGTCCAGCAGCTGCCATGTCTGCTTCCTTCCTGTTTTACACACGAGTGTCTCCTGAGACGAGGAGATTCCCTGCTTGGAGCCTGGGGACGACCAGTCTATGGCCTCTTGGCACAAGAGACAGAATGCAGTAAAGAATCTATCTAAACATCTGGAATTTGGGAAAGGGATTTGGGGAGACAAGAAACCAAAGCAGGAATACGGAACCCAGAAGATCGTGCCTTTAGGCTCCTAGCAGCACATCACTGCTAAGCCAAGTCCTACTGATAGTGCATACACAGGCCTCCCACTTCCAGTGTCTCCTTTGCTGGAACAGAGGATAAAAACCACACCATTTCTAAGTAACTCGGCTGCTGAGTTAGGCAGCATCCTGCTACCCTTCCAGAAAGGATCTGTGACACTCTACCCACTCCCATTCTATCTCTAGTCCATACTTCAGCTTCTACTCTCGTGCCCTATTGCTACTTAAGTATATATAATTATTAACAGAGTTCATTTTTGGAAGATCATAATAATACTCAGCTGCTTCCTTTCTGTTCACTGTTCCTAGGTGGATCCCTCTGCTGTCCCCTCCAAATTACCTTTGTCCTAAGAGAGGAGCTTCAGAACTTTAGATGTAGTCTCTAAGTGAAAGTGTCACAAACTCACATGCTATGGAAAGCTGACACAGACAGTAGGGTAAGGGCAGTCATGGAGAAGTAGGATTCTTCTCCTCCAGAAACACCAGCTTTTTCCTGTCTGGTAAGCGCAGATGTAGAGGCAAAAGGAAAGGCGAACAGGTATCAAACTAGCAGGGAAGCCACACAGAGCAGATGAGCACCTTGGAGAATGTAAAGTGGCTCCGATACTGATTTGCTTGCTTGAACCAGCCTTCCAAGCAGTTTTGCTCGAATGCAGACTTCTAACTCCTTGCAACCTTTGGAACCAAAGCGGTTTCTTTTTAATAATAATAACCAACAGCAATAAACAACATTGTTCACAATCCTAACTCCCAGATGACCAACACCAAATACGACCATGAAATCTGACTTCAGGAACGTTTCAGAATAGCTCTGTATCTACCAGGAGAGTTGCACTGT
Source organism: Cygnus olor (assembly GCF_009769625.2). NCBI lineage: Eukaryota > Metazoa > Chordata > Aves > Anseriformes > Anatidae > Cygnus > Cygnus olor. The sequence goes on along the minus strand of NC_049180.1, from coordinate 5,619,572 downwards.
TTTTTATCACCTACCAATCTGACCGTGGTAACGCAATATACACAAAGGAAATCTAACATTATATCAGATAACTGGTTAACCAGCCCTTTGTTTTTCTCTCTGATATCCTGCCTCTTCAACTGCTGCAAGCAATTAAATGCCCACCACTTGTTTGAACAACCAAACTGAAATAATTACAAATGCATGTTGCACTACAACAATTGCATATTAACAAAGGCTTGGGGCCAATTAATCATTACACCATCAATATCTAATTTGCATAAAACTATTCTCTTTAAAGACTCCATGTTTGGGGTGACAGGGTTACCTCATTGATTATGCAAATTCCCCATCAAGCTTTGCAGAAGCAGTCAGAAGAAATAAAAAGGCTTGTCCGTTGCCAGCTAAGTCAACATCCCACAGCTATGAAGCAAGACAAAATTAAGAAAAAGAAAAAGAAAAAGAAAAAGAAAAAGAAAAAGAAAAAGAAAAAGAAAAAGAAAAAGAAAAAGAAAACGAAAAAGAAAGAGAAGAGAAGAGAAGAGAAGAGAAGAGAAGAGAAGAGAAGAGAAGAGAAGAGAAGAGAAGAGAAGAGAAGAGAAGAGAAGAAAGAGAAGAGAAGAGAAGAGAAGAGAAGAGAAGAGAAGAGAAGAGAAGAGAAGAGAAGAGAAGAGAAGAGAAGAGAAGAGAAGAGAAGAGAAGAGAAGAGAAGAGAAGAGAAGAGAGAAAAGACACTATGTAGACTTAAGTTTTAAAAGGCCAGGCTACAGTTCAGGCTTCAGAGCATAAAGCTGCAAAGAATGAATTCAGACCACACCAATTAACCAGGCAATGGTGGACTGAATTCTTTACAGCCGTGCCATGTCAAACCCCCCAATAAAACAGCTCAAAAACAGTGTTAACATTTTCCATTTTACCTAGAGCTTCCTCAAGGTGCATCCTAAGAGGAGATCTATGCCTCCTGAGAGAAGTCAAGTCCCACAGATGAGCCCACCAATAACACGATGCATTCCCCTTACAATCCGGGATATTCATTTTCCTGGAGGTTTTCTCCGGCAGAATGCTGGCTTCTTAAATTACCAGTTTTCTCCTTGAGCCACACGAAGAAGTCTCACACTGACTGTGGACAACAATTCTAATTGCAGCATTTTTCCACATGGGATCTCGCACAACTGGACTGTGAATTAAAGACGCCATAAGCTCCTATGACTCCTGCGTGGCTCCGCAGCAGAAGCCAGGCTCCTGCTCTCCTGGGGCACACACGGGATGTGGCACAGCTCGGTGGCACACGTCGGCTGCTGGGACACGGCCGGCGAGAGGAGCAGAGGGCTGCCTGCTTGTGCACCTCCTGCCCCACAGAAATGAGGCATCTCCTGCCTCCAGTTTGGGGCTAACACAAGGCAAATGAGACTCACCTTTTTTTCTGCGCAAAATGGGAAGTGCTGTGTGTTATCTTGGAGGAATCTTTTTCCCCTCAGTGACTGGTATCTAATAGTCAGGATATAAACAGGCTTCCTGCAGGATAATTAAAGCCTTTTCCTAGGGTAAGAGAAAGGCACAGCGGGCAGATTCATCCTGTCCCAGAGTTAGGGAACAAGCCTCTAACAAGAAAACACAAAACCCTCATCTCCAAAAGCTAGTATTAACTCTGGATGCATGCTTTTAATGCTGCAATGGTGGAGAACAAGGTATAAAACAGCTACACCACGTCTCACACCATCCAAAGTACACAGACCTATGGAAGAAATTAAATATTTGGAAATTCCAAATTGTAAGAGTCCAAGCAACACGGCCACCAAGTAGGGAAAGCAGAAGGCTTCCTACGGCATGTACTGCAAAAACGTGATAGAGGGTAGCATATATCATACCTGCAACAAACTTCATGCTCTATTCTCCACGGAGAGCTTTTCAACACCAAAATAGGGGACAAGGTGAAGAGAGGGGAGTTTAAAGTGCAAGCTGCACTCTCTGCTCCAAAAAGCACACTATGCTGATTCAAAAAAAACATTTCCAAAAATGCCTGTGGGTAAATTTGAGCTGCCCACAGCTCCCCAGGGGCAGTCAAACTTGCTGTCGAGCCATTTATGTGGATTTCAGTCAAATTCTAATTTTAGTGTTCATTAAACATGGGTAATTCCCAAGCCAATCGCTGCATCACCTAGTATACATAATACCTCTACAATATAGGTCATCCTAGCTTAGAAAACATATACAGACATCAAAGTGCAACCATTTCATTATAAGTATTAACTTTATAAATAATTATGAACTTCATAATTCTTTACAAGATGCTGTATAATCACAAATGTTTAAAAACATTACAATAGGTAGAGGGGAGGGTGGATGTGGTGTATAGGTACATTTACGTATATAACCCTTACACACATATAGATTAGAAAAAGGAGAAAGGTTTGAATATGCATGTGTGTATCTATGTGAGGCAGAAGGAAGGATGTTTTCCTGACATGTAGGCTGTTGAGAAGAAGTTCTGGTCTCAGCTTCAGCGCAAAGAAAGCTCCAAACCCACTGTCCTAATAGGGGTTCTCAGCTGCTCCATGTTCTCTAGACAGCTCTTCTGTGCAAGGAGGCCCTAACCAGTCAGGACACTGAGGTTGTGAGCATCCTGCATCCAAGTTTAGCTGATGGGGACTCTCCGCGGAGATGTACGAAGTATAGCCACATCCTTCCTCCCCCTTCCCTTTACCATTGCTATCCATGTGGCACAGGTGCTGCAGGAGAGATGCTCTGCTCTGTGCTTGTACAAAAACGTAGCACTTTCGTGTATTGCAAAAGGAGCCCACGTTTTTACGTATTTGGTACATACTATAACTGAGGCATACAGAGACTTGTGCTTTCAGAAGCTGCCCTGGATGGGATCGCTCCATGTCTGCACCAGAATGAAATGGAACAGAGATACCTCAGCAGGGTGCTAGATTATGCCAGAAACCATAAAATAATTAAAACTGGACAACTATATCAGATCAGGAGAGCCTGAAACACAAAGCAAGGAGGAAGTTTTAACACTGGAAGTAGAGACCGTACTGAAATGAAGCCTACATGAGGACGTACGTCCCAAAGGACATGGATATATCATTTAGTATTAAATGCTGATTTTGTAACACAAGCATGGACATCTCAGGTGAGCTTCAGAGAACTACAAAGATGCTATCCTGAAGCCAGACGGTGGTTGAGTTGGGACCAAACAGATCTCAGAGCAATAATGAAACCCAGTCCATTTTTTGACATCTTAACGGTGGCACTTACAGCCTGGGCACCTGCATCACGCAGCAGCCCCGCTCCTGGCGGCTGGTCTGACACTTTCTCACCGACCTGCAGGAGTCCAGCTCCCAGCCACCCTACACGGACCTGCGGGTGTGCTCAAGCCCAGCTGACTTCTTCAGATGGCCCCAAAGAAGCCTCCATCAAAATAACACCTGGGAAGAACCAATTATTGTTTCCTTTGAGCAATATCTGCTACCAGGCTAATAGTAGTGTTTTAACTATGCACCCTCACACAGCATTAATGTGAGAAAGTGGGTTAAATATAGTTTGATTGCTTGCATTTTAACAGCTCCATAGCCACTGTTGTTTATGGTCTGTTGTTTGTTTATTAACTTATATTGATTTGAAGCACTCAGAAAAGCAAAGGCTTTCTAGATGGAGCTAGAGCTGGGCACAGCCCTGATCAGCAGTAGGCACTCATCCCCACGTCCTGCTGCCAGGGAACTCATTTGCAATGAGCAACACATCCACTACTCTGCTGCCAGGTCCACTACCATGAGCATGTTTCTCAGGCCAAAGCGTATGTTACTTTTCCAACAGGTAAGCCCACAGACCAGGTTGAGGTTACCTCGCTTCTCTTAGCCATGGTTGAACCTAAGGTTGTTTTTTGCTCTATTTGCAAGAACCCGACATAAAAACTTGCAAGCCTCCGCTTCAGAAACATGAAAACAATGGCCTATTCCAAGAACAGAGCAGGGAAAAAAACAAAAGGACAACAAATTCCTGAGCAAGGATCTGCCCCTCTATTCACAAAAATGTCCATACAGACTATGTGATAAACTGATAACGTTTTGCCCGGAACCTCTGGAGTTGTACAGCTCATTGCTAACTGCTCCCTGCCACCTAGAAGCAAGCCCAGGCCCTCTGTCCATCCCCTCGCTGAAGGTCTGTGTTCAGCTGGCCACTCAAACAACCTCGCCATTCCTAGGCAATCCGGGCTAACCCAGGCCAATCGCTGCTGCTCAGTACAGCCGACTCTTATCCCTTCTCCAGCCTTACTTAGGAAATTGCAGTGGGATTGATTATTTGAGATGGGATTTCAACCCCTCACACTCCTTGCAGGGTCACATGTGGTTTATTTATATCTGCCTCAGTCATCCTAGGGACAAGTGGAAATTCGTCAGTCACCATCCTGCGGCATTCGGAAAAAGTAAGAGCAGAGTCAAATGTAAAAGAGATCTTTAGGTTTCTTTCTGTCCTGGCCCTAAATCTGGCTGGTTCTGCATGGTTATGGGCTAAACCAATCTTGTCACCTGCACTAGTACCTAGAATGCAAACAGAAAGTGGGGATGGATAACTGAGAGCATTATTAATTAGCTCAGAAATACACAAGTGAGAAAGAAGGATCCAGCAGGCAAAATGGAGAGAGAAGGGAAAGCAGCTACTTATAAATACCAAGGGTATATAAAAGGAATAGATAACAACTGGGGGAGGAAAGAGGAAAAGAACTGAAAACTATGGATAAAAATGAGAAACTAAGAATTGCAGAAAGCTGATATGAGAGGTAAAAGGAAATAAGGGTCAGCAGAACTAATGGCAATAAAATTTATTTGTAGTATGTTAAAAACACGTGGAATCCTAAGAATGACATGGAAAGACGCCAAGAAAGGCAGATATGTTCACTAACAGTAACAAGCTTTGTTCAGGGCTGCAAGGAGCACAAACATTGGCAAACTGACAAATATTTACAAAATATCTCTTGCAAAGTGAAAAAAAAAAAAAAGTGTAAGTTGTGGAAAGCCGTATGTGCTGAAATGTCACCTTCCAGACAAGAAGAGGCAGGCTGATTTTAAGCAGCTCTCCTCACACATGGTATGTGGGGATCTTTTCCGGCTACGAAGCCTTCGCAGAAACACCACTAATAAATTAGGCTGTATGGAAACTAACACCGTGCGGCCGTGTGCTAATAGGGATGTGATCACTGCTAGGAAATAAATCTGAGCCAATGCTAACAGAACACATGAAAAATAAACCTACTGTGAAATCCAGAGTATCTTTCTGATCCAGTTGTGTGATTACATGTAGCTCATTCTGTCTCTCAGTTTGTAAAGTGAGGGCAATAAACATCCCTATCTGACATGTTTCTTAGCTAAGGAATCACCTGAGATGCTCTGTGATTGGCACTGTAAGGGTGTTATACATGATGTGATACATTATCTAAGCCACCTTTCTCAAGAAAGAAAGATTTACCCATCACATATGAGCACCACCCATTTCACAGCACTTCAAGGACATAGGAAAAAGAGTAGGAAAAAAAACTCCATGGAGGCCATTTAGATTTTCCAGAAAACCAAGAGAGAGTATGCCCCGCAGCTCCTGTCAGCAGGACCTGGGAACCTACCCCACTTTGAAAAGCTCAGCTTAAATCTTTCTTGGTTTTGACCCAATAAATTCTGCAGAGAAATGAATAAATACCTCACTTCAGTTCCTATCATCTCTGCGTTCCTCCCTTGTTGGCAGGCCAATCCTGAATTCATTACATTTCATTAAAATATACATCTGGTTCCTGCTTTTACAAGGCTATGAAATCTGCGGGTCTTTGCAGAGCAAAATCAGCTGTTCCCTGTTTAATACGGCTTTTATTGCATATGGACACTAGATCTGAGTCACCAGGTCCCCCTTCCTCAGCTGGCAGCCGTCGGGTTCCTGTGGCACAAGCGCTAGCTCAGCTGGAGATCATGCGAGATTAAGGTTGCCTTAAGGATGCTGAAGCTTGGCGCTCTGGTACGTGCAGCACCAGAAGACTACAACTCACGTAAGATGCCCTGGCAGTTCAGGTAGAGACCGACTGCATGTCCGTGGGATCCAAAGTGTAATTTGGTTCTACAAGCCACAGCCTCCACAAGTCCAAGTGGAAATAAAATACTCCGTTTGCTTTCCCCAGCGGAGGATGAATGTATTCTGACAATAATGAAATTTCCTCCCAGAAAATTCCATAAATCATGATTTTGATTGAAAAAAATTTAGAGAGATCCATGGCAGAAAGTTCCAGCAGTAATTGGATGCCTCGTGGGATGCTGCATGCACTTGTCTATTCTGTATTCACTCTCAAAAGCACATCGCTGAAGTGAGTTGCACAAACCCTGACAAGCGTTCCTTTTGGCAGCTCCAAAATGCATCATTTCAATTTGGGAGAGATTCTGCCAGGATAGGGTCATGGGGAATTTACATTCCACCTCCAGGCTGCAAGAAAGTGGTGTACTTCTTCCTTGCTTTCTCTGAAACCAAATGGCGTGGGCTCATCTCAGATGTGGAAGATTCAAGTTCTATTCTCACCTCTGCAAGAGCCACAGCAAAATCATCTTAAAGTGACTGTTAGCTACTGGACACTCCCGGGCTAGGGTCTGTCAGAATCTCCTTTTTAATACTGATGAAACAACTCTACTTAGTTGAAACAGCAAGAGTACAATGCATAAAACTGTTGCATTTTTGTAAGGTACATGTAGAGATCCCACTGTAAAGTGAGGGAGGAATGCTATAATCCTGGCATCATATTCTCCTTCACTCCTGCAATGCAAAGTCAGGAAACTTAGGAAGCTATTCTTACCTTGAAAACGCAAAGATTACGATGACCTTTTTAAAACTAAGCGCTCAACCTTATTTGCAAAGGCTAAAAAATCCCCAGACCACCACAACCCCACTGTACACGCACACGTACTGCCACCACCAGCAAATCCCACTACCTTCTCCTCAGAGCTGGAGAAAGGTCATGCCTTTGCTGTACCAATTCAAAGTTTCTGTACCCTGACAGAGGCGATTTTCCACCTCCCGTGACCTTGAGAAGCGCTGTTCCCTCCCGGCATGCCAATAGTTGTAAAACAGGGAGTGCAGTGGGAAATGGATATGGATAGAGTGAAAGCGATTCTGTTGTCCTTTTGCACACCCTCCGTGAGATGTTGAACGCATTTGAATGTGATCCATCAAGACATTGATCCCTTGGGGAAGTGGAGATGTGTAAGGAAACTTCAAGTGCTTTCTAACCAGATCTACCTACAGGAGAATGTACTGAGCAGTACAGTAAGAAGATACATTATTATCAATAGTCCCATGTGACGGAACGAGTCACAGCAGAGGTGAGGGGAAATCAGATGTGTTCTGGGGCTCTAGAGGTTATACATTCACTCAAAACAATTTCTCCTTGAAAAGTAACGAGCAAACTGCTCTCTGTTGTGGCTTCTTAAGCTGCTCTGTGTTAAAATCAGCCGCAGGAAAATGGGAATGCAATATAAAACAATACCTTTTAATAGCACATCCTACAGGAAACACTGCGGAGGTGGTATTACACTTTAAAGCTGCCAAACTCCATAATTAAAAGAAAAATGTATGATTAAGTGTAAGAATTTTCTGTCTGTCTTTAAGACCCAAAGAATTAGATCAAAATCCTTAAAAGCCATTGCTAAACGAAGGAAATGCACGAGCTGGCCCCAGCAGCAAAGTCTGTCACCAACGCAGGCTTTATCCAGCTTAAGCCACTTCATTCTTTGATCAGAAAAGAGAAAGAGTGGCTCAAGTGGGTTTATTTAGAAGGCTGGCAAGTGTCTCAGCTGGGACAGCTGCACGCTCTGAGCTCGTCCCAGGACTAATCCTGCTTCCCTGTCCCCCCTTTCCCAAGGCCAGGGCCTGCCCTTGCCGAGGGTCCTGCCCAGGGCCAGGAGCCACGCTCAGGCCTCAGGCCAGCTCCGAAGCCCACAGCGAGAAGCAGCACATGGGAAAGGAAAAGGATTGATCCACCATTTCCCTCACTTGTGCTACTCCTCACCTCACAGGACCCACCGTGAGACATCAACCTCAGGACACACAGCCTATGAAACTGGCAGGATGCTGGTGGAAACGCCTTCCGAAGACATTCCCTCAGCCACCCGGCTTTCACCTCGGCCTGGCTGTCGCTCTCCAGCCCCGCAAGCCCGGCCTCAGCAGAGCAGCACATGGCTACCGCGAGTCCAGGGCTGGCGAAGGGCACTGCGGCTGTGCTGCGAGGACGAGATCCAGAGCAGGAAAGGTCTGCAGCAGTAAGTGTTTCACTCGGCACTAGGTCTGGTTAAAAGGCTCGGCAATCCCCACCGCTAACAAACATCTGAGTGTAGCCTTAACAGGATTAGCAGAGTGCTGAGTAAGGTGCAGAATCAGACCTAATTTTCACTAATTGCATTACAGGTCCAAGGGCTGAAGCTGCCTTCTCTCTTGTCCGCAGTGATCTGCTCTGAGGATGGGGGAACTGAGAGGAGCCCCAGCACTTAGCCCACAACCTTAGGGGTGACGGATTAGAACCCCTTTACCCAGGAAGAGGAGCTTACAGCACCACATGTTTACCTTCTGTTTTCCAAGGAGGGATGTATTTAACATGAAGCTGAACACCCCACATGGGTGCTTTGTGTGTTTGTTTTCACAAGGCTTGGCTTTTTGCGACGGTTGTTATTTTTGGTGATGAAGGTCTCCAGTGGTGGAGTTTGGGATTTAATTCAGATCTAAGTTTGATTGGTTCCTTCATCAGTTGGGTTTCTGAAGAATCTGGAGACCAGTGGAGCCCCTAACCATGAAAAATGTGACACTGCTCTTTGATTACCACCTGGGATCTCCAAGCTCTTTTGGCCTACAAAGCGACAGTTTTTCAAAATATACAGCAACTAATATTTCATTTCAGCTGGCAGGACTCCATAAAACAGTTTGAACCTTACAGTGCACTTAAACCCTGTGATAAACAGACTGTATAGACTGAGCAGATGGTGGTTCAGGAGTTCAAAATGCTCAGGTTTCCAGCTGAACATACAGTAACCTGGAAGCAGGAGCAAAATAACATCTGAACAGGTTGGAACTACAGGACGGTCTGTTCTACTGCTTTAATGCTGATGAAGAGCTGGTCTGAAACAGGGACACACATTGTTTGGGATGATCCATTTCTGTGGGAGAAGGCATCCAGTCCTCTGCAGCCACAGGCAGCTGCATCATTGCACTGCCTTTTTACAAGCCAGCAGTTGGCTATTGTGCCCCCATCACTTCATTTGGAAGGCTGTATGAGAACCTAATTGCTCTAAGTGACAGACACTGACATTTAATCTAACTTTTTAGAGAATTCACGGTGAAACTGAAGCTTTAACCTATCCTCCTCACCTTTCTAAGGGAGAGGTCTGTGGGAAGACAAGGCACAGCCATGTGTAAGAGAGCCAGGAGCTGACTGGCTTTTGCGTTGAGGTGCAGAGGTAGAAAAGAAGCCAAATTCTGCATGCTGCCATCGCTGGATGTCTGCACCACAGCTCCCCACAGAGCTGCAGTTCCCTGGGTTCCAAGAATACAACGTTCAAATGCACTTCGCATTGATGAGAGAGGTCTGCAAAGACTCACCTCAGGCACACTCCTCCAGTGTTTTCCCTTCCCAGGATACAATGATCCCCTGGAAGATGTGGCTGGCTGGGTTAAAAGAAGGCGCCGAGCTAGCCTTTCCTGCAGGAGTTAGGTTTTCCTCCTGGGATTCTGGGGCCCCAGACCAAGGTTCTCCTGCAGGAAGCTACCAAGTGTAGCACCAGGAGCTGCCAATTTCCAACTGGAAAAGCTGACACCTTGCACGAAGCTGGACAACCTGACCCTACAGTCCCTCTTTTGCACTCTTCATGAAGTCGGTGGACCTGCTAACCTAGGTGCACGTCAGTTGCAGGAACAAAGAACACCAATTCCGAGTTTAACACTGCAGCATTTGCAAAGGAGAAGGAAAACAAAGACCTTCTCTATGCCAAATATCAAACCTCCCACCGCCATGACTACTTTTCCTCTTTACAGAAATGAATTTTGACTGGCAGTTACATCAGTTATAGTGCCCAACAGAAAAGCAGGAGTTCTGGCACCACATCACCATAATGTAAAAAATATTAACTCGGGATTAGTAACTGCACAATTTCCTGGTGCTCTTTTAAAAATGGGGAGTAAAAAAAAGGATCTATATCATACATGCACATTTAATGAGTCCCACGACCTGATCTGGAAAAGACTCAGAGGATGCTGGAAAAAGCCGTATCTGAGGCACTTTACACAGATCTGCTCCTCAGAGTTGAGTTTCAAGACATTTGGTAAGGTATCCTCCATATACATGCTAAATCATTTGCTGCTTCTGGAAAGAGAAGCTTTCTGCGATGTCCTGGCACCTCTCACCCATCTAATATTCTCAATTATTTAAATCCTCAGTGAAGCCTGGAAAATCAGCATCTACTGGCTGATGATGCACTCGATGCAGCAGCCTGTCCCTGTTAGAGCTCAGGCCATCAACGAAAGCAGAAATATTGGAGGCAGCCTTTGACTAAAAAAACAAAAAAGTGTTGTTTCCAGCAGGCCTTCTTTCTCTTCTTAAATAAGCTAGTATGAAAGTCAGGCTTTTTTTTTTTTTAAACTCTACTGAAAAAAAAAAAAAAAGTAAGGAAAACGAATGTTTCCAGAAATTAAATGGCAAGTTGTGTTATTTTTAGTGGGTTAGATGACAGGAGGCATCACATTTGAAAGTACTCACTTGATCAAAGAGCCCTAAAAGGATTCAGAAGCACTGAGAACTATATATCAAATAGGATTATGACAGAATTAAAGGACTGAGCCATTTATAACTTAGGGCAGTCTCCCTCTTTGAAGCCTGCCTTAGTAATTGATCCATTTTTCTATAAACCAGAACCATAGCATTGCATTAAAAATCTGTATCTATTCCAAAACTATTAGCTTTGTACAAGATAATCAGGGGAAAAGGTAACATTTGTATGTGACACTAGAATTTTCACTTGAAAAAGAAAATAGTCATGACATCTAAATAGAGAGAACATTTTTCCATCAGTATTACCGTGTCCAACAAATTCTCTTCTGCAGCATGTCAAAGCACCAGTTGTGCATTATGGAAACATAAATCACACAACAGACGTGGAAACTATTGTTTTTGTGTTACACAAATAATTGAAAATTATATGAATGCATCAGTGGCGTTTATTTTACTTCTTGGGACATTCAAATAGCGCTGAGAGGAAACCTGAAGACACACACAAATCAATCCAGATTTGTGGGAACATTCTGCTCAAGAAAAATCTTGGCCCTGTTCAAGTCAACAGCAAAACTCCCACCAACATCAAAAGCACCTACAGATGTCAATGGACAGCGTGAAGCCATGGCTCCTTCCATTAGTGAGGGGTCTGCGGCATCTAGACCTCAAACTTGCAGCACACATGCAGGCTGGATGTTATATTTTTTATCATTTTGGCCACTGCTTACTCATTTGCAAGCAGCAAAAAAGAATGCTGCCCGTCTCTAGCTGCTTTGCAACTGACGACGTTAAAATGCAAAGCAGTAAGAGCCAGAAGTCGAATCAAGGTATTTGGCCATCTCACTACTGTAAGAGATGCAGGCAGAAACTCTTTGAAAATAATAAATTCCAAAGCTTCTGATAACGTATGTCTGCCAACCTGGTGTCATTTGCATGTGTTCTGGCTTTCTAAAAGGCTTCAGCAAGCTCAAATTCAGAGTCAGAATGAACTCCCACATAAATACATGTTTGTTGTGCCATCCCCGGGCACATTCTAAGCCAGCCAACCCACAATCCACACGGACAAATCCCCTAGGACCTGGAGAGGGGTATTATGGCACCCTTGCCTCCAGTCCCACCCCTTGACTGGACACTATATACACATTCAGTATATCTGCTTATGAAAGATTTGAAAATAATCAGAAGAACTTCAAATATCACAGGGGAAAACATCCTGTGGTACAAAAACAAAGTACTTCTTGACCACAACTAGCCTGGTAGGCGGCAGGCTAAATGTACAAAAGAATTTTAGTTCAAAATTAAAGGTTTGTTTGGCATTAAGATATCCCTTTACTTGTTAATTTATTAGATGCATTAGTGTAACTCAAAAGAAGGAATAATTCCAAGGCACAGACTCCAAACCCCACTGCACTTATTAAAGCACTTTGCTCAGTCGACTCAGGGTTTTACTGAACTTAGTGGATGAAGGTACTGCCATGTGTCTATCTTATCCTGCAGCAGACAGACCCTACCTTTTCAGATGATGAGGATATAAATAGACCAACGTTAGCATGTCTGAAATTCAGAGAATATGTTCACCACCTAATATAGCTGCTAGAAAAAGAGGTAAGAGCCTAACTTGCCCAGGCACTTTGCTTTATCCTCTGGTGGCATTGACCTCGCCCCACTGACTGTAACAGGAACCTCAGGACCCAAAGTTCAGAGTTAACAACAAATACCAGCTCCTGTCCCTCTGCACATGGCCTCATCTTGGGAAGTCACCACTGCAACTGAATCCTTGATATTGTCTAAACACGTGTCTATCCATACTTACGTATCAACGTGAGACAGAGCTACACAGCTCTTTTACTGAGATATGCATTCACTTCAATTCATATTCACTTGAATTTTTACTTTATTAATGAATATGCTGGGTATGATTTAGCCCATTATATAGGGAGTATCTGACAGCTCTATCTACAGCGAGCAGAGGCTGTGCTGGAGGAGAATATTCCCTCCTGCTATTAATAGAAGGTGCACCTGGTAAATTCTTAGCTACTTCTACACATAGATTTTATGCATGCATACACACATGCACACACACACAGATGGAAGAGCTTCTACTATAAACATTCTTTGAGGTGGTAAGGGTGTGTGTAGACTAATCCATAAATTAATGGCAACTGCAGATTATCTGCAGCGTTAGATCCCACCTTTTCCATATTAAACTGTAGTTTACTACTTTCAGAGTTAAACTGCTCACTCACCAGCAAAGATTGTGAGTCTTCTCTGCTGATTTAAATGGGTGCAGAAACAAGATGTTGGGCAACAGCTAAAATCTGCTCGGTGTGTATCCAGACTGTGACAGAGCATTTCACAGCAGGTGAAAACTTGTCGTATACTCCAGGTCCTCCTCCGTAACAAGATGCTCCACCTCTTGCTTTTGGATTGGCAAAAACACACACATACACTTTAAATTTATTTAAACATGACTAATTCTGTGGATTAAATATTCCCATTTTGAATAATAAAAAGGAAATTTGAACCTGAATACTCCTCCTAGGCACTTCTAAAGTTGGGAAAAATGGAAGCTCTTGCTCACACACCATACAAAATTGGAAGTTTTCCTCATCAGTCACTACTTATTATTCACTTGGGTTCCCAGCCGAATTCATCCTGAAAGTCAGCGAAACCCTCTCAACTTCATAGACTCCCACTGCAAATGCGTTTTTCACTCCTGTCTACTCCAGGGGTAAACAAACACCATTTGACCTTGTATTGATTTCTTTGATTAATTTCCTATTTAAGCCCCATTCTGAGGAGTTTAAGTGGAACACATGAGATTCACAGCACTTGTGCAGGCCCTTTGAATGGGCTTGGGTTTCTCCCTTCCTGCGCACTGCTGCACAAAATCATGAGAACAATCCGCTCGTAACCACTCACTTCAGACCCAATTACCATAGGCTCCATCGCAGGCAGCTGAGTTACACTGGCAGATCCGATCTAAATCAGAATCAGCCCCAACTTCGCATTACATTTTGTCTGGGTTCTTCCCATTTAAAAATATTTACATAAGCTTAGGTTTCAGCAGTGTTTTATTTACAGTTACAAAACAGCAATTTCTGTCGGGACGGTTCATTCCAGATCATGCAACGCCGTTCAAAATGTCACTGAAACTGTATGGCGAAGGTTAGTTTGCTAATTCTATGTTCCGCTTGTTTCTTTTAAAATCAAGTGAAACTTTGTTTATTTTCCATGAAGGCTTTGAATACAACCCTGACTCTTAAGGGGATGAACGCTGCTTGGTTCCACTTGTCCTGAACCTCTTCCCCCAGGCTGTATGCAGCAGCACCGGCCCCCACGGTGCGAGCAGAGGAGCCCAGCCCCAGGTCCCGGCCACCTGAGCTGAATTAGCTGGAGAAATCGCTCCCACAGTGGCCACACACACAGCGCCAGCAGCATGGGAGGACTCAGTAGCAGGTCTCCCACACGGCGCTCCTCCAGCAGCAGCGATTTGGGGTGAGATCCCAGCTCCAGGGAAATTAGTGGGGAGGTCTGCCTTTGACTTCAGTGGCCTCGTGGATAAATCCCCTGGGTGCGCTTAGCCCACGGGTAATGGGCCAACCTAAGTTTTGTGCTCCGATATGCAACAGGAGCTGTATGGAAATGTAATCATTGCAGGGGCCTGATTCAGTGGCAAAGCTGATGCAAATTGCAGGGAAATGTTGTTATTACACTACACGCAATTACACTATCACCCAGAGACTCCAATTAACAGTACAGTCTCATTGTACAGGCCTTGCTTCAAACGGAGTTTGATTTAAACAGACAAGGCAGGTAACTGAAGCCTTAGGATATACACCGTACAACTGAGAAATGAGGCAAAAGTAATTAAGTGACTTGACCAGGATCATACAGAAAATCTTTGGCTGAGCCAGACCTGGAGTCCCATTATGCTCCCTTGCCTGGAGCCAGAATTACAGCAGCATTCTTCTGCTCTGACCTCAGCCTTGCTGCAAGTGTGTGCACACGCCAAAGGCAGGGCTCCAGTCCCCTCGCCCCGCAAACCCAGTTCCGCAGGTCAGGCACCAGCGAGCCCTGAGGAAGGGGAAGAGGCATCACGTAAGGCTGTCCTGTCCTATAAAGCTGCGTGCCCTACACCCCAGTAGGGGTACACAAGGGTCCCCCCCTCAACATCGCATGGCGCTGGGTGCTGTACCTGCCCTGGCTGGGTTGCAGCAGCCATAAGTTAAGCTGACAGGTTTAGTGTGCTAAAAATATTGCGTTTAATATGATAGATCCAAGGAGGCCTGACTTTTTTTTTTTACATTTCTTTAATGATTACATTTTCACAGGAAGTCTACTAAAAATTATTAGCGGTGGATTGGATAAATGCAGCGCTGAAAACATTAAGTGAAGCTTGGAGCTGCTAACATTGCAAATGACCAGGACCTGCCATAATTACACGAAAAAGTTATAGCGCTGGGATTTGCAATAAGTGTTCTTTTTTTTTCTTTAAAGATCACATTAGTATACACCCGACATATTTCTTGTGCCAGCTTTATCTTCTGAAGCTGTCTATGAGGATGCCAAACAAACTTAAGTGAAGGATATAAATACTTTTCTCCCTTTCCCACTTCCTTTCTGTAAGCACTACTGCAGGAAAAGCTCTTCGATACAGTTGGTTGGTATGAGTACGAGCTACTCTTCTCTAAAACCAGGTAGCTCCAGATCACCAGCTACTAGAGCCTGCCCTAGTTCCACTAACAGTCACTGCAGCAGAGCTCTCCCCCAAAACATCTGAAAAATACAACCAAACCTGACCTGCCAACAGGTTGGGAGCTGCATGGAGAACTTGCCTATACGAATAGCACAATAGGCACAATAATTCTCAATTCTTAAGCTCTTTCCTTTTTCTTACTGATTGTTCTAACAACAGATGGAATACAAGTCCCTGGCTCTGTGGGTGGACCGAGATCCACCACCAGATAACTGCTTTTAGCTTGTTATCTCTTGTTAACTCCATAAGAATTAATTCACAAATTAATTCCTGTGATATATTTGATTGAAACAAAAGCATGCCGCCTTGTGCGGGGATCTCCATACCTTTTAATTTCAGACAGCATTTCCTCTCTTGGCAAGTACTCACTAGAAGATGAAGCCCTGTTAACTGGCAGGATGTTGCACACAATTTTATGGCTGGGACAGTTGGGAAGAAACAAGCTTTGCAATATGTTAGCCCACAGAAGGAGCAGTACTGGGTTAACCACGATAATCTAACATAACAATATATCTTTCCCCACGTTTACACTGATGGAAAGCTATGCTTAAAACTGCCAATGACAACATCTCCTCCAGGCTGGTGCGAGCACATAATTTGCTGGAGTTGGTGGGGAGCAGCAAAGTGGAAAGAACAATTTTGCCCAAGCTCCTCCTGTTGAGCCACAGTTTCCATACTTCCCTTCTCTTTGGGCTGGGGCTGTTGAGCACCTCACCTGTGATCACAGAAATCGATCACGGGCCCAGTTCTGGAGATACCAAGCACACGGTATCACGCGTTCACCTCCCACCAGGCCTATGAGCACAGGCATAGGTCAGACCATAAGAAAAAACACAGAGATCAAAAATATACCTCTCAAGGATTTACATTAAGAAGGCAAGCCACCTAGGAGATGCCTTACATTTTTTAAAGCAAGTGAGTAAGTCATTACGAATGAAAGGCAAAGACTGCAGATTAATTATCCAACTTGCTCTTGCACTGCTGCTTAGCAAGATTATGGCTGTGACTCTTGCAGAAAGGGGACACTGCGGTATAATTGTCTTAAAAGCTCTCTGTAGCTTAGCGAGATTTAGCCTGTAAGTGTGATAAATCTGCATCAAGCAGAAGCAGAGAGGGTACCGGCAGAGCTCAGGTAGCGCGCTGCCTCGCCACCTTTTCTGACACGCCACCAGGGTGGAACAGGACTAAGATGGAGAGATCCTACGGTGATATTAATTTTGCATGTTGAAGGCAAAGCCGCGCTGACTGATTGCGTTGCTGATTTAACCTTAGCATTCAGACTTAGCATACTTCAGGGCTATTCTTTACTCAAGCTTCTGAAAGCAGGAACTGCATAAAAATGTTCACATTTTCCTAGCAGGCAATTTTTCTAAGATTTATAGTGACATTACAGTTTGTTTATCGATTGATTCATAAGGGAACGGAAATTAACACATCGCTTCCCCCCACACCCATGCCCTGTGCCAGGTTAATACTTTGACATGTCATCAGGTGAGCCGAAAGCATAAATTCCTTCAAAGCTGAAAACAAGCAATATTGCCTCCGAACTTCTTAGATTAATGTTACTTGCAACAGGAACAATTACGGACTGTTTTAGAGACAGATATTTAATACCCACCTTCTGGTTCCACTGACAGTCCGAGGTGAGGCTCTCCTATTCCCAAGCCACGCGGCTGGGCTTTGCTCGAGACAAAAGCATGCCTTTTTTATTCTGTTTTAGCACACTCCTGCTATTACAAACATGTCAAAATTGCCAGGAACTCCCCGAAATCAGTTGTTTCTACAATTAGTGACTGATTACACACAGCATTAAACATTGCAGGCAACAGCTCATTAACTGCTGGTATCAGTCAGCACGGGACGACTCCGCTTTAATCCCAGCAGCTTTGTCCACAGCCCTGCACAAGCAGCTTGCTGTCGGGGGCTCGTGCGTGTGGGGTGGTGTGTGTGTGCACAGCCATTCCCTAATTTTAAGAAAGCTGCCACTCCTGCCTCAAACTAACTGTACCTGGCCTTACGGTTGACCTACCCAACTCCCCGATCCTCAATACTTCAGAGGAATCAGAGAAGGACTCCGCAGCCTTGGCCGGCCTGAGGCTTTCGCTGTACATCAGCCATGCCACCTGATTTACGTTTGCCTGTAGTAAGATAACCGAAGGCTAAGGGTCAAACATTTTCCCAAGAATTATTATTTCACAGCTTTTATTTTTGAAAAAGAGCACTGATTAGAAATATGTTGTAATTAATCCTGGTAGGGCAGCTGAGAAAAACACGCCAGCTGTATGTCTCCCTTAGATTATGATCCAGATTCATCAAGTAATAGCATATGATTTATAATATATAACCTCTGCTACCAACTCAGGGAGCAAACCGAGTCTCCCTATCCACATAGCCTTTCAGATATTGACTTGAGTGTTAGTAGGTCCAAAAAGATAGCAACAGCAGCTAGTAAAAAAAGAGATCGAACAACATTCATTGACAGAATTCAGCAGTCCCCGTGGACGGGCTGCAATTGGCAGCACTTCTCAGTTTCAATGTCCAAACATAGTAAGATAATCACAGAGCTGATGCATCCGCTGTCCAGTCTCCACTTATCAGCATTTTTTTTTTCCTTTTCTTTTTTATCTTGGAGATTAAAAGACTAATACCAGAGAGGCGTTCAGCAGCAGAATTTAAAAAAAAAAAAAAAAAGGAAGAATAATATAAGCAAAAGTCACGGAGATTTTGTTTTTAAAGGATGGAAAATAAATGCCTCACTTAACCACCTTGAAGTCAGCGGAAGGATTCCCATTGACCTCTCGGGTGGATAAATCTGGTTCTTAAAGATGATACTAAATGCCTAAGGAAATGCTTCAAATCATTTATGATACAATCTTTTCCTAAAGAGAGCTTATGCAGAAAAGCCTTGTGTTGTCTAGGTGGAACTCTGTTATTCTGGCTGCAAATCAAATGTCATCTTCAAAAGTCCTAAGGAGCCTCTCTCAGGCTGCACAGAGTTACTACAGACGCCTCTTTATCCGGAATAAAATCACAGGAACAAGCTTGTTCTTCGTACAAGTCAATACAGTCTTCCAGGAGCAAGGCTTCCCGTTGCTCACTCTGTAAGACCCTGACATCATCCACTGTCCAAGCGTGAGCCCTTCCAAGGCTCAGGGGAAACCTTAGACCCACTTCTAAGTGGGAACAAACCGCCTATTAAGTGTGTGGTGTGGATGAAAAGTACGATACCAAATGTTTTTCTTACAAGGGTCTGGATTAGGAATCCGTAGACCTGAGAGCTCGTCCAGACTGTTATCGTTCTCTTGGCATAAACAGTCCCATCTGATACCTCACATACCATGGAGCCAGAACTCAAACAAAATTATTTCAGCTCTAAGTGGAGTAATAAAAAAGGAAAAAACTTTCTAAAAACAGTAGTTTTCTCCCCGCTACCTGTTACATGCACACAACCAATTTGTTTGCAATACAGACACGCTCATCTCCACTGCATGCTCTTCTCCCTGCCCAATCGTCCATCAGCAATAGGAAAAAAGTATCACTGCAGGATTTCTACTTTTCAGTAAAAGACGTTGAAATGAACAAATTCCAAAATATCAAGTAGAGACTTAAAATAGGCAATGCTTTAACAGGGCTGTCATGCTTTTCTGTGGGAGTACTTCTTCAGTCTGCACGAAAGACAGGGTGTTAGATTATTCTAAGCCAGTGCCATGATGTACACGTAATTAAAAGTCCTGTTACCTCTAAAGTGGCTGCCAAGAAATTACAGGAGAGGTCACGGACTTCTCAAATTCCTCAGCAAAATCCTTGTGCCCAAAATAGCTTCGCAGAAAGTAGCTAACATGATACAGAAGAAAGAAGAGGGACATGTGGTTCCACAATAGGGTAAAAGCAAATTAGCTTGGGAACACTAGTCGGGAACTCCATGTTTTTAAACATTTGGGTTTGTTATGAATTTATACTTAGATTTTAATTCCCTGTCTTCCCAAAGTTTTCTCTCTCTCTTTCTTTTCTTTTTTTTTTTTTTTTAAAGCTGTCATTCCAGAGGGAATTTGCACACAAAAGACAGAAGAAAGTAAATTTCAGATAGAGAAACTCCATTAGGATCTACTTCATGGAGGCTGTAGAAAGAGACGCATTTTTCAGCATTTTTACTAATTACAGCCTCTTACATAACCACGATCGCCCAGATCTACGTTATTACAAAGCTTCCTCCAACTCCTCCAAGGCTGCAAACCACGGCTAGCAATTAAAGCCCTCGCTGCAGTTTCCCGTTGCTTGCCATGCACGCAGCGGGCAGACGACCTCATTAGCAATGCACACGACCTCTGGCTGCTCGTGCCGCTGCAGAGGAGGGCGCAGACACGGTTAGGTTTCTGCTTCCGTCCCAATCCGTGAGCGCTGGCTGCTGCTGCTTTAAATATTTATAGCGGGTGCAGGAAGTGCGGCTTGAATGTAATGGAAGGGGAGAGATGGGGAGAAAGTCCTTCGCTCCAACTTTTGTTTCGCTTTAATCCCTGGTTGCTGGAAGTCAGGAATTTTGACACGAGATGTTAGGGCTAAGGGCTGGGAGCATGGATTTAGCAGGCTCTGGGCCCCTGAGCATAGGGTTAAATGTCAAAAGCAGAGGAAGAAGCTGTCTGCGGTGAATGTGAATTAAGTTTTCCTTTTCTCGACACACTAGAAAAAACATTTGCCACCAGAAAAAGCAGAAACTTCTGTAACACTATATTCTAACGTATAAAGTCTGCTTCAGGACATGAGAGTGGATAATCACCACTACCATGCCTGCAGTAGTGCCTATTAAAGGAGTCTAGTGGCATCAGAGGCACTGTCTTTATTTCATGGTATTTACTTCATATCTCGACTTGCCTTCCAAACAGTGCCTCATGTATCCCCTTCCCATTCTGGTCTTACCACATAGGACATAAATAAAACACTATTAATTACATTAAACAATTATGATGTATCCTGTTCTTATAATTAAACCCATTTGTTACATTGGAATCTTGCATAATCACGTATGAGTGCTAGCGAGTCAGCTCAGCTAGCTAGCTGAGAGCCAATAACAACATTAGTCAAAAATAATACCTCCCCCTCCTTACCAAGGGAGCATCTTTATCCTGAGAGCTGCAGCTCCCATCAGGAAAGGCGCCCCCAGCCATTCTCAGAGAGGAAAGCACAGCGTTTGAGCACAAGATCCCCTTGACAGTGTGTTACCCAGAGCTCAAAGTGCTAAGATGCCAGGGATCGTGACCTGCACGGGGCAGGGTGGCAAACGGAGGCATGGGAAGGTACCTTATCATCCAAAGGAACATGCTGACACCAGGGCTCGGGATAAAAATGAATCTTTCTGTTCTAGCAATAGGACAAATTCCTGCACCAAAAGTTTTTTCTAAAAACAAACGTACCCTGACTAGGCTTGACTCCAAGAAGGCTGTGTTACATTATGATGATGGTGAAGCTGAGGGAACAGTAAATAAGGAGACTTTGCTGGCTTGAAGCTAGCTTTAAAAGAAAGAAGGGGAGATGTCTTCACCCTTATTTGTCAACGGATTTGACAGGCTCAAGAACAAGTGGGCATTATTGATGACTTCCTGAGATAAGGACCTAAAATGCCAAGTTTATTTACCCTGACTTTCTGGATCCAAGTGCGAGGGTATTTGTCTCTGGGAGTTTTGTCAGACCAGCAACACAGAGAGATGTGAGTTATGGAGGGCCAGGACCACAGGGGAAATGCTCCTTTTCTGTGGGCGTTGGAGCAGGCCTCATGACTCTATCTGCTGCTGACTTCTTCCAGATGTTGAAGATGGAGCTCAGGCTTGATTCCACAGCTCACCATTGCCTCCTGCTTTCAAAGAGGAAAATGAGACTCCCAGGAAGATCCTGCCTCCAAGTTATTCTTGGCACATCCACAGCTGAAAGACCAAGCTGTGCTTTGGCTGATGACGGAGTGAGGGAGGGTACTGGGAAAGAAAAAGCTAAAAAATATTACTTGTGTGGTAGGTCTTTATGTCCTGCTGTTGTTTCGGGTATCAAGAATACTGGCATATCCTGGCACATCCCTTGCTTAAAGAGTTCAGGAAGTGGGGAGCACGTCTGAGGGTGGGGGCTGCACACCATGCAGAAGGGAGATGCAACCAAGCTAAGGCCAGTCAAAAATGAAAAAATAAAATAAAATACACAGTACTTTGGAGTGGTTTCTACCCTCCATTAGTAGAACACATTTTCATCCTTCCAAACGTTTTCGTATTTTTTCAAATATTCAAACTCCTAAAACGTCAAAACATATTTTCCTACTCTGTTCTTTTTATTCTTTCTTTTCTCCAGCTTCATGCAACTCTAAATACATATTTCAAAAGGTTTTGGTTTTATTATTCATCTGATTTCTTTCTTAGGCCACACATAGCTTTCTCTCTAAGCAAGCTTTGTAAAATTATAGGGTTAAATGGAAAAATTTCAGTCAGTTTGGCCTGTGGGCACTGGAACTTAAAGCTGTTGCCTTCCCACCCCTCCTGAGTCTCCAGTGCAAGCTCTTGAGTGGATTTTCCTCTGTCTTATGAGAGCTGAGCGCACCCAGACATCTGTTCTCACACAACTTGGAGGCACTTAACCTTGACACCCATATTGTCTGTCAAATTTTGCGAAATAGGCCCCAAAATAGAAGTCATTGGGAAGGGAAGCAAGAGACATATGCACACTAAAAAGAGTGATAAACACGCCTGTAGGAAGACAAGATAAAAAAGAAAACCGAGAAAATGATAAAAGTGCATTGGTGATAAAAGGACTAAACGAAGAAAGAAAACTAAATTCTGAAAATTCAGAGTTCCGTGGCAGTGGCTGTAATTATTTCACTGACAAATTCCAGCCTTATTTCAGAGCACCACACTCTATAAGTACACAGACAGGGAAAGGATCTGAAACCCCAGTTTTGCTCAGACCTTCTCCAAATGGTGATTTTGGAGTCACAAAAAGCTGCGCAGTTTGCAATGACAAGAAAATAAGTACATGAGGTTATAATCTGCCTTTGTTCTGCATGAGGAATTTCCATGGAGGATGGAACTGCTGGTTATTTCCATCCTCTAATTAAGATACATAGCAATTCTCTTTGGCCTCAAGTACACACAGAAGTAGTGTAGACATGTAGCGCGTTTGAACTATTAAAGGGAAAAACTGTTCTAAAATCCTCCAAAATGATACAGAGAAGAGTTCTCTGGTCCTCTCTGACCTGCCAGTGAGCCTTTATGTTTGTACAAAAGTCTGATCTATGATCACTGGTGTCACCCAGAGCCAGCCCGCTGGAGTCCTCAGCACCATTCAGTTTGGCTCCAGCTGCAAAACGCAAAAAGCGTCCAACGTACAAGTTGGTTTGCTTTTACCTTTTGGCCATTTTGGTGCATGCAACTGCTTGCACTAAGCCCAGAGAAGCTGGAACATCACACAAGTGGGGCACGAAGCGCCTGCATCAGATAAATCACTGAGCCTGCCACCTGAACACAAAGCAGAGCTCCAGGGGTCTGGGCTAGAAAGATTATAAAGGCTGATGGTGTATAAGTACAGAGAATATTCCTGCAAGTGCTTAATGATGTGAGTAACCTAACTCACACGCGGAAATGCTATCAGCAATGTAAGAAGTTGCAGCTGGGTCCCTGTCTAGCATTTGCGATTCTTGGGCAGCATCTTGCACTGTTAATTTTAACTATACCTTTGTGAAGGGATGTCCGTCAGTGTTCTAGGCCATTTAGCAAAGGAAAGTGGCATGATAAATCCATCCCTTTGGGACTGGAGCTCTGAGGGGTGCGGTAGTTAGGCCTTGAAGAGGTGAAAATATCCACGGCTCCTGAATTTCAGCGCAGCACCAAGTAGGTGGGAGAGACCTCCATTCCCACAGCTGCTGTGGGACAGCCTCGGTCTGCTGGGGATGGGCACAGCCAGGACAGCACATCGTACAGGCACGCGTATGCTGCTGCGACCTCTGGTCCTGCCCAAAGCAGGATTCGTGGCCTTCTTTTCTTACAGCAAACTCATTTATATTAATTACAGAGGGGATATCAAACACAGTTGCACGAAATTGAAGGCTCTCCACAGGCTGCAGAATTTGACTTTCGGAGAAGCAAACACTTGTGACAGATGTGCCCAGCCAAAGAGCAAGTCCTTTAGACACCGAGCAGGCAACATAACAAAGATGCCAAGCTTAGTTATGGGGAAAACAGCGGAAATGAGGTTAAACGGGAGATTTAGGAGCCTCCATTTTTGTCTTCTTGGGGTTCAGATAAAGTAGGGCAGTAAGGCTTCGTGACTTTAATGCAGCTCAAAGTCTTCAGTCCTGTGAGGAGCTGAGTACTTCTACTTTCTTTCTGAAGACAATATATTCAAGCATCTGCATGTTTAACCAAAAATTTCTGCTTAGAACCTGGCTAATTTTCTCATCTTCGCATTAGTGAGCATAATTAATAAAACTTGCAACTTCCTCCACACTTCAGTGTCCTCATTGTTTATTTGGCAGGGCTTTCTTAAATCCCTGTGCACAACCTGAGCACAATTAATGCAAGGCCCTTTTTAAAACTTTTGCCATCCAATGAACATCTTTCCTTATCTCTTCACCTCGCTGACTGTCCCAAATTTTTTTTATTCTGTCCCTAAATTTCCTGCTGCCCCAGTTTATTCTTTGACCTGCATTAGTTCTGGGGAGAGTCACTTTTCAGAATGAAACAAAAATGAGAAAATAATTTACGAGGGGCCAGCAGAAAACTTTTAGCCCCTTTTATGTAACTTTCTCGTCAAGTTTGGGGGGTGAATGTTTGGTTGGTTGTTGTTTTTTTGTTGTTGTTGTTGTTTTATACTAACCAAAGATGCCACAGGAAGTCAGATTTATTTTGAAAATGTCAAAACAAAACCTTGAGCATTTATACAAGAAGAATTTTATTCAAAATAAAAAATCCCAAGGCAGACTTTTTCAACTTTCCCCACACCCACACCTGAAAGGATGAGCTGATTTTCTCCTTGGGAAAACAAACAAAACACCACATTTTTGGAAAAAAAAAAATAAAAGGTGAAAAAAAATTGTCATAGGAAGGATTTCACTGGGTTCTAAAGGGGTAGGAGGTAGAGCACCACTTCCCTGCCACACCAGGCTTTCAATACACATTGTGTGGCATGCAGACACTTCAGCCCCTGTCATGGTACCACCACCCTACACTTTGGGAAGCTGCAGCAAGAAAGGGATTTTGGATGAGGAAGATCTGCTGGTTAATTATCACCTGAGAGGCAGCATCCAGAGGAAAACAACTGTGAGAAGAGCCTAATGGATGTCCTTCCACAGGGCGTTTTACAGAGATAAGAAGACCAAAAAGTCCTTCCCTGCCTAGGCTAGGAAAAGGTCCTGGGGACCATTGCACAGCGGTTTTTAACTGAGGAGTTTTACTTTGGTGAATATAAAACAAGCCTCTAGGAAAATGCCTACAAAAAACCACCAGAACAAGCCAGTTCTGCAACTTTGTCACACATCTCAGAAGAGGTGGTATTTAATTAGAGACAACTGCTCAGCTCCAGAGGATTTTAGCTTCTAGCCCACTTGGCTACAGAGACTCGAAGGGGAAAAATTAAGGGAGGTGCTTAGAAATGTGAGCGTGAAACAGAGCTACATTTATTATTACTGTTGTCATTCCATCTTCTATTCTTTGAGCATTTGGGGTTGGCAATATTGCTTCCCTGATGGGCAGAACTGCTCATTAATATATGTGATACATCTGCTTCTCCATGTTGTACAGAGCAAGCAAAATCAATCCTGGTTTGTGAGGCTGAGCTTGGAGCTACAGTGGAGGCTGTATCTGACGGGAGCCTGAGCCAATTTCCCCATTTCATAAAAAACATATGCTTTGAGATCATTAAGAGGTGGTCTCCTCTTCCATTCATATCTGTTGGAGTGTCAGGTGTAAACAGAGAGCTTTTTAACTCCAAATTCAACCCCTGATATCCTGGCTGTGCTCTGTAGCTGATATTAACAAGTGATTACCGATTTTATCAGTTTACAACTACCTTTGCTTCACTTGGGATGCCTGCTACGTGGCATGCTGCTGTTTTATCCCCCGGTCACCAACATCTCATGGTTCAATGTGCGTCCGCTTCAAAACACAGCAGCTATATTTTCAGTACAACGTCGGTAAATTTATACTTAAGTTATTCCATTCCATCAAAGAACGAGATGCCTTGGTTATTTAGATACTTCAAGTCCGCCGGTGTAACACTTTCTCTGAATGGTATTCACCAGGACAAAAAGAGGAACATCTTTAGTAATACTGCTGCATCAGTTATCTGGTGCTTGTAAACCTGCCTTCCCGACCTCTCGACAACAAGGGAAATCAGACATTTTCACAGCAGTGGAAGAACTTATACAATTCTGTTTTATGTAGAACTCCATTTCAGGCCCTAAGGAACTGCTTTTTCATTTTATTGTTGCCCTCTTCTCTTCACCCTGACCTGCCTCTATATTCCCAAGTTGCTCAGCCTTTATCTCTACGTAAAGAGGGCAAAAGCCTGCTCGTCTGTGCCCTGTTCGGAGCGGGGATTTCCTGTCACACCAACACCCGAGCACCGCTACGACTTGACAGCAATATCTCCCTGAAATATTATTACTGAGCACTCGCTACATATTAAAATGCACTAAATGATATGTTATCTGCAAAGGAGAGAGAAAATTAATAAAGGTCAATAATTAAATTTTCAAAAGCCCGCATCCTACAGGTTGCCATTTGTGCGTGTTAAAGGCTGCGAAGCCTTTCAGGAGGAGGTTGCTCTTCCTTAGAAAAGAAGAACTCTGAGTGCACACATGTGCAAAGCCACGAGGCCAAATACCTTACACGCTGCTCACAGCACACCACAAACAAAGACCCCAGAGCTTCAGGATAGCTCATACACAAGGACTCAAGTGAACTTCTTCATGCTTAGTGTTTTCAAAGCAAAATGACCCGCAAAAGATCAGCTGCTGGGAGCGATTATGGCAAGGAGTTAGTTTACCTACCTACCTAAACATCCATCCTTGTGTTTATAATGTAGGCCTAAGCTACCAGCGTTGACAGATTTAAAGCTTTTTATAATTTTATATATTGAATACTTAGCTGGGCAGGAAGCATATTTCTCACTAGGCTACTAGTCTGAGGCTGACAGAAGAGTACTTTGCAAAAGCACATCGAATCAGCGGTCTGGTAGGGACTTTTTCTTCCATTTCTGCAGGGAGTTGAGTGCTCCTCTTGTTTTGCCACTGATTCATGCAGTGCCCTGAACTGTTACAGAGAGATGTTCTACATTTGCAGTACAGCCCCAACCTAAAACAAAACCAGCACCAATCCTTTCGCTCACTCAGTGGGTTCTGGAAACCTCCACAGACTCCAACCCCTCACTATGGGATCAGTCTGGGATACAAGAAATCTTCACAGGCCTCTGCTGGATTCCCACCTGCACTCATTTAATTCTGCACCTCCCGGTCCTGAACCATGCACAAGCCACCAGGCACTGCAGCCAGCACGTAAGCACGTGGTGGAAACATCCTGACCCAGTGTCATAAGTCATTCTTTTTACACAAATAGGATGCTAAATACCAACTGATTGTTAAAAGGGCACTTACCAAGGTTTATTAAGTACATAGAACATAAATCCATTTGGCCTGTAATTAATTCAAAATTACATGAGCACTAAATGTGCAATTAACTCTGCGAGGAATGTTTAGGCCTTTAGCTGGCATTTACAAAGGAAGCTACAAGTTTATTAGCTAGCAATTTATTGCTAAAATACTGGCAATTCATGAGTATGTTGATTGAAATCTAACTTAGTATCACTATATTGTTATAGGGCAATTAAAGGTCTAAACAACCCTTTCAAGTAAATTAAGAAACAATGGAAGTTTTATGCATTAATAAGAATGCTGTTAAGCACCCAACTAACAGGTCTTTTATTAAAGCCCAACAAGTGTGCTTTCCCCCGGCTGCACACAACCTTTACAAACGCTCACAGAGACTTCAGCGGCGTGCTCCTGAACTCCTCAAGCAGATACCAGGAATCTGCTGGCAAAATCCTTCCACTATTGCCAGAAAAAAGTCACGCGGGATACTGTACAGTGGGTTTTAGCCACAGAGACAGTTTAGGGACTTTTCTAGTTTAAAGTGTACCACGAGAAAAGCTCAGCACAGATGTGGAAGGAGCATGCAGCAAAAAAAAAGAAAGGGCCTTGCTCTGCCTCGGAAATTCTCCGCTCGGGGCCACAACCAGCGAACCGTGTCTGAGGGCTGGAAGAACACCCGCACCCCTCCTGATCAAGAGGTTCAGGTGCCAGCTGCCACTCGTCCATACGTGCCACACGTCCCAGCGTGGAGCTACAAGGTGCCCACATCTCCGGGGCTTTGCTTCTCACATTAAGAATCACCACAGTCAACACAGCTCCAGCTCAAAAGGGAAACGCTCGTTCCAAATCTGCTAAATCTGGCAAAGGCTTGGATTCAGGCCCAAGCTCCATGGCCTGGAACTCTTTTTTATGATTAACTAAATAATGAATCTGAGAATCCACAAATTTCTTGAAAATACATACTTAATATGAACTTGGAGACTAACCCCATAGTCCGAGTCTATTGCTCAAGTACATAGACTCTTCTGGCAGGACATCCAGTTTATGATTACTCTTTTATCTCTGTAAAACATAATCTGTCCATAGCAAAGTCAACAGACAGCCATCTGCAGCACATATTTTGCTTCTACTTATAGCCTCCGCCCTGCGATTCTTTTCATGTAAACTAATAACCAGCTCCCATGTGCCAGTACTTTATTGGCGTTGGATCGCTGCACCCATTCTCTGCTGTAATCACTGCATACCCTGGGTTTCACGTGTAGAAGCCAATTCAAGCAAAATTAACACATGACAACAGAGAGAGCTGCTTCCTTGCACCAGGCCCGGACAGG
Organism: Cygnus olor; assembly: GCF_009769625.2. NCBI lineage: Eukaryota > Metazoa > Chordata > Aves > Anseriformes > Anatidae > Cygnus > Cygnus olor. The sequence goes on along the minus strand of NC_049180.1, from coordinate 5,591,103 downwards.
ATGCTGTTTTGCCATCCAAGCTTTCAGCAGCGTTGGGTTTCTGGTTCTTTAGCTTGCTTTTCCCCCAGTTTTATGCTATCAGTGAAAATTAATCCCTCTGCACTTTGCAGTAGAGCAAAAGGTTAGGAGGAATCACAGAAAGAGAGACAAACCGTTCCAGGATTATTTCGCAGGGCTGAGAGGCAGGATCTGTAAGAGGACTGAGGGGTTAGAAAAGAAAAAAAATAAATAAAAAGCTAAAAATAACAAATCACTCCAACTGATAAATAAGACCAGCAACATGTCCCCCAGATACCGCCCAGCTCCCTGGTGCTCTCCGTTCCCTCTCCAGGACTGCTCCCAGCTGCAGCGGGCAACATCTCGTCCCTCCTGCAGCAAGGGCTCCTCTGCTCCGAGCCCTCCCTCGGCCATCAAGGCTGGACACTGAGATTTCTTTAATCCACAGTTAAATCCAGAACCGAAGAAGAACAAGCGAAAAAGGAAAGGTGTTTGTTGATTTTTATTAGTTTCCTTCTGCTTTCGTATTTTGGAGGAGTTGTGGGTTTTTTTTAAGAGCTTCACCTTTTGCCTTGTTCAGGGACACAGGAGTTAAATCACCTTACATCGTCCAAGGGCTGCAGCAACCGCCAGTGTTCCTCTTAAAAACTCTGAATGCAAATGCTGCAGGTGACATTCCTTTGAAGTTGTATTCTTAGTTCTCCAGAAGATGCTTAATGATACCAGAAAACATTATCCAAGGCACTACAACTAAGCCTTCTCTAAAGGCCCTGAGCAAAAGACGTCCAGCTCCGAGCACACCCGCCCAGGATGCCGCACGCTGTCGGATGGGGGCAAGCCTGGGCACACTCAGATTTTAACTCATTTATAGGACCTCCGTGTCAGTGTCTTTCTGGGTGTTCGGTGCACTCCAGGATTAATCCCTCTCAATTTTTCAAGTAAGAAATAACCAGGCAGCACAGAGATTCAGTCAGCAGACAAAGGCTATGCTGGTAGCCCAGCAGGAACAGTTTGCTGCCCTCGAAACGAGGCTTGAACCACGGGGCACTTTCCCTGCCTGCCCGGGGCTCTGAAGAGGAGATGACAGAGCAGAGCAATGGAAAACAGGCTGTGGTACTGTCCCAGCAATTTCCAGTTCCCATTTAAATACCATCTCGCCTGCTCATGTTACATTTTCAGTGTAAAATGACATTCGAGCGCATTAGACGCCGAGAGCCAGGCTTAATCTCAGGGTGCCGCTGATATTTTACCCAGGGTCCACATCATGCCTTGAGTAGCTGCACAGCAGGACAAATAGTCTCTGCTGAGCTTTTGTTTTACATATTTATGCTGCTAATTTACATGCAATCTTCATTCGATCCTGGCCAGGCCCCATTTTCTCAACCTCCACCTGTTCCTAAGCCACAGGGCATTTGTCTCCAGCCCGGATTGATTGAACGGTGGGGGAAAAGTTGATGGGGTTGTTCCATAGAGATGCCTAACCCCAGAAGATGTTGAAGAGGGGTTTATGTGCACAAATATATTCATGAACAACAACAAGAGAGCAGGATTTACTGGTGCCTGCCACCAGTTCCTGAGTTATGACGAGGACTGTGTCAGTTGAGCTATTTTCAATGTTCTTTTGTTTAGGGTTGATTAGAAGTGCAGTCTGAACTGCTCGGCTCCCACTGGCAGCCTGATAAATACGGGCACAGCAGCTTTGTTGATTGTCCTCCTCTCCTCTCCCTTTCACTCCCTCTCCTTAAAAATGCATTTCCAGAACTGCTCCATTCATTCTGTAGTCAGGCCACCAAAGGAAATCAGAATTTACTGGAAGGCCTTTGGTTTTCAGAAGGCTATTTAGGGAAAGTAAGAGAAAAAAATCCCTTGGGAAAATCTCATCTGAAAAAAAAAAAAAAAAAAAAAAAAAAAAAACAGCGCATTTGGGAAAAAAAATCAAACACAAGCATTAGGCATGAATATACCAACATGCCACTAAATAAAAATAATCCTTAGAGCTTACACGGAGCTTTTTGACTCTACAAAGCAAACATTAACCAATTAGTTAAAGCTAAAACACAAGCGTTAAGGTCAGCTGTGCACTAAGCTGCTGCACTGGAAATCTGAACTAAGTCCACAGAATTAAATCACAGCACTTCGGATTTTCAGTAGCACCGCTCACAGCAGAGTCTGGCCAACTGATCAAATGCAAAAGTTGTAAACTTTCAGGTGCAACTTTGTGTGTGCACGTACACACCGTGTGCCACTAGAGCTTGGCTAGAGGGCTACTGACATTTTTTTCCAGGGACATTCAGATATCCAGGAAGATTTTTTCACTGCCTTTCCATTACTGAATTTTATGGTGAATAATACTTCTGGGGTTTGAACGCCTCGACACACACACAAAAAAAAAATCTTAAGTAAATACTGATGCTTTTAGAGTATCCACTGCATCATCCCTGCTCCCTGCAGCAGCTCTTTGGAGCAAGCAATTTCTGTTAAGCTCAAAGCTTAGCAGAGCTAGAAAAAAAAATATCTCAAAAGCATCTCACTGAACTCTGAAGTTTCCAGCTCTAAAACAAACATGCTTCTATCTCTTTAAATCTGCTTCCTCATAACCACAAACATGTATGTTTTTCATAAAGCTCTGGAAATTGTACTGGACCCAAGGGAAGGTACCAAGTAGAAACCCTGATATCTTGAGATTAGAACTCTACTAGTCCTGAGGTACAATGTGCTGTTTGTAACAATTATAATAATACACCTGTACTACCATTGTCAGTGTGGAGTAGCCACATGGGGTCTCATTAGTATTGTATTAGGACTGCATGGGGAAACGGATAATGGCCCATAATGAAAAATGCCAAATTTTCTATATAATAAAAATGAACTTGATTAATGAAAATCACTTTCAGGGAAAGAGTTACAGCGTTGTTAGAAATAAAAAATGATGTATTAATCCGACACTCTTACAGATGGTCCCAACCTCCTGACAACTGCTATTCATTTGAGATGCTATTAGCATGCATAATTATGCTAATTAAGTTGTAATTAAGCACCAATTCTTCAGAGGGCTTTTTTTGTCTATCATTTAATACAACTCAGCTTCAAAGAGTGCTTAAAGCTTTACACAGTGTTTCATGAGAAAGGGGTTCCCAAGTTTCTTAGTAAAGATTTAGCAGCTGAGCTATGGAACAGGGCCTGTAATCTTTGTTTTGGTTAAAGGGAAACCAGTAAATTGAAGCAGGGTCTGCCAATTGTTGATAAAATAATTAACACTTTCTGCTAAAATAGCACAGTTCATACTAGGAAAATTATGAAAAGGAGAAAAATGGTATAATTATCAATGGAGCCAACACCAGTGGCCTATTATGGCTGCTACCCCCTAATTTGAAAAAAATATATAATTCATTGAAAAGTAGATTCCCGTAAATAATAATAATGGTCCTGATTCAGATAGTCTTACTCGTATCGTATACCGTCCCTCATTCCAAGACTACTCCTGCAGGCTTCATTTAAATAACAGAACAAATTGCATGAGCTCAATTTAAATTGATCTGAAAAATCAATTTCATTAAACCAGGGCCAATCTCAGTGTGAACACTCCTGCTTCATTTTAACTTACACCTGTTTCCAATTGATCGAGGATTTGATCCAGTAAAGGAGCTGAGATAAAGCCACTCTTATTTCAGGATTTCTACTGTTTTAATGCAACTTTCCTGTTTAAAAAAAGTAGCTAAGGGTGTCAAAATCAGATGCAAAAATAATAATCCTTTTTGACAGTTCCTTTCTAATATTTCTACTCAAAAATTTATTAAAATGAGAGAAATCTCTTAAAACAGGCAGAAACCCAAACCTCTGTTTGCAATTGCTGGCAAATCCTTTCCTCCCTTTTGGAACAGGACTGGGCAGCATTGTGAAAGCCATATTCATACAATTCCCCTTCTCCCTTTTTCTAGCACAGTAGATCTCTACTCCTATTTGGGCAAAACCCTACTGTCACATTAAGTCAAAGGAAGATTTTTATTTTTAACTGATTCAGCTGATTTCTCGTCTTGTGAGCAGAGCTGAAATGGCAAACAGCTTCTTTTAAAAAAAGACTCATGATAAAAAATTAAACTATGTACTGTACGTGCAAGTTGACACTGTGAGCATCCAGGCTTGGCCAATTTCCTGGGACCCAAACATTTGGCTCGAATCCTCAGCCCACAGGACCACAGATTTTTGCTTTCCCTTTACTACAGACCCCGTCCCAAATATTAAATACACTGCCAATAAAACCTAGATCAACGTGGTATTATTTGCCTCACATGGAATACTAAGTGATATATATATATCTAAAAATATATAAATATTTTTTAAAAGTAAATGGGGAACATGCACTGTAAAATCAAAAGTCTCTACGCTAATCTTTGGATAAACACAACTGGTGGTTGTTAAGAAAATGGCCCAGAGGGGATTATCTAAAATACTGGTATGCTGCTGACAACTTGGCTGCCTCTTTTTTATATATTTTTTTTATATTCTTGTTTAATGCTCTGTTGTATCATCTGCTGTAATTTCAGATTGGTCTTTACTTCTCAGTTAGTTCAAGTTCTCAAGCACTGGCTGGGTCGTTTGGCTCAGATTTCAATTAAAGATGTAAAAGCAGAAAAGCTCACTTCTCTTTCTGACTGGATGGTTTTAACCTTTGGGGTCTTCAGGAATTAAAAAGCAAATTGGAGGCAGAGGATGTGACTTTTTGTCTCAAAACAAACAATGAAATTTGAAAGCAGGCTGGACTGCTTTGAGCACAACTGATAAACTCCACGGAGCCAGATGCCCACTAGAAATCCCTTGAACAATGTCTGGAGCCAGATTATCAGATTCCTGCATGAACGAGCTCATATGCAAAATGTGCATGATTTCTACATGTATTTTTCCATTCCTAAACAAGCAATCTTTGTAGGGTATACACAGACTGAACCTTGCAAGTTGCTACAAACACAGTCTCACATTCGTTAACATCTAACATCATGGCGCTGTGCGCTTGCTTTTGTTCAAAAGCAAATGTATGTACTTCAAATGACCATAGGAAAATCCACTGAAACAGTAGAAAACATGCATGTTGGGCATTTAGCCCTGATTATTCAGTATTTTGCTAAACAAAATAAAACACCACTGACTCACCCTATGCTAAATATAAAGCTGGGCACGGTGAAGTAATTATCTCTTCTGCAACCCCACATTCAGCGTGCTCCTAGTATCTCCCACCAGAAGACATGACTACAATTTTCGGTGCGATGATAAAAGCCATTGCCTGGTATAAAATACAGCACCAGTACCCTTCAAAGACTTTTTGCTGCTGCAAAATAATTCCCAGAGTCTGTCCCAAAATGTTTTGCACATCTGTCCAGCCATAGCCCCATTTTCCTGGATTTGCACTGGTGGCCCTGACTTTCCATAGGTTATTTACATAGCAGCCTGATCTATATCGAGGAGGACATGCAGGATTTCCTATACTTTCCTCATTGCTCTGAAATGCACTATGACCAACCGATGCACTTTGGCAGGAACCCGGCTGTACAAGTCCCAGTCTCGGGCAGTGTTTCCTCAAAGGACTGTGTGGCCCCTGCTTGCTGCAAAGCCGCCTGGAGCTCAGGCAGTTAGGAACAACATTTTGGGTGAAAACAATTAACTCCCATTCTCCTGAGATCCTCTTCTCTCAGGACTTTCAAAATCATTTTATCAAGTCAAAAGCTCAAATCGAGGTAACCTCACCTTGAAGAGGACCGATGCACCCTGCAATAGTGAGCCACCCAATAGGGCTGCGAAGCAATCCAGGGGGAACTCTCTGCGCTAGGGACAGCATTGGTTTCTGAACCTCACTGCTTAGCTGGGTATCGACTGAAACACACATTTCCACACTGCTGAGCTCTTGTCCCAAGTCCTTGTCCCTCCTACTCTATATAAATTTCCCCAATACAGATATTTTAGCAAATCTAACCAAGGTGGCTAAATGGAATATAGCAGAGCATGTTTGAAAGCTTTTAACCTAAAATACTTTGTGCATTTGTTTCTAATCTGCTGTATTTCAGCTATATTGAAAACTACCCAAACTACAAGAAGCTAGTCCGAAGACAACAAATGCAGGTTGCTCTTTCAATACAGATTGTATTAAAAGGAGTCATGTGTTCCCTGAATGTCAACCAACCATTGAGTATTGGCAAAAAGCAATTTCTTTAATAGCAAGGTTAATTGAAATACCATTGAAAGCTGATTTCTAATGCACAATCAAAATTAGTGGCTTTATCTGAAAAATCCAATTGGCATTGAAAAAGGTTGCTAGCTGATCATAAAATGATGAGCAGCATGGTGGTTGGATGAGTAAAATCACGGACAGGGAAGCAGAACTCTTCAGTTCCATCAGCACATGACTTTGAGAAGTAAAGGCCCTCTACAATCCATTAAGGATTTTGAGACTTTGGGTGAGCTGTTAAACATGAATATTCTCTACTCCAAGACAATGGTAGCTAATACTGGAGTCAATAAGGAACTTATACAAATGTTAGAAAACTAGGGAAGATTTTAGATTCCCAAGCACGGGGAAAGCATATCTCAAAAATTCTGCAATCCCAGTGAAGAAAAATAGCAGACTCATAACTGCACGTAATGAGCTACCTTCTCTTCCTTTCCTCTCTGGTAAGTATAGTATTTCTTTCTAGTATTATCTGTACAATTCAAACATTATCCGTATTCCTCTGATACTATATTAAGAATTTCCAAAGCAAGATCAACAAGACTGGTATGAATTCAAAGTTCGTAATGAAATCTGTAACTAAAAGGTATTTTTCTTGCAGGATTTCGTTTGCACATGTGAAAACGGAATCTCTAAAGAGGGCCTGATCCAAACCCCAAAGTCAGTGGTAGTTTTTCCATTGCTCCCACCAGGGTTCAGATTAGGTTTATAGTGTCCATTTATTCCCGGTTTAGGAAGGACCAAAAAACAAGTCTTGTTCCGCTGTAGACTTTTGACCTCCAGACTCACCACAAAACTAATGGTATAAAAAAACACTCTTTAAGTTACTGAACTTGGGGCGGGAAGAGCACGTGCCTGATGATTTCCCCAGAGATTGTTAAAGTCCAAAATTCAGGTCCAAGTCTAACTCATATCTGAAAAGAAGAAATGGGCTCCCATGTAATCTGTTTACCCTTCCTCGTCTGATAGAAAACAAAAATATGACTCAGTTGGCTTTCCTTGAAGAAGAAACAGAAGACAATCCAGAGGCTGCTTTCCTCCCACCCCCAGTGCAAGAAAAACAGTGAGAAATTATCTTTTTTCTTTTTGTAGCAAGCTCAAAAAACATCACAGACTGTATGGAACGTGGCACGTGCAAATCAGGCCCCAACAGTAGTAAACTGTTAAAAGGAGGAAATATAGGAATGCGAGCTGAGAGGAGAGGTGGTAGGTATTCCTACCCCAACCTCTGGCCCCATGCAGTAGAAACCCAGAGTGGTTAAAAGCGATTAGATTTTATAAACAAAAGAATGGGATACTTCTTAGTGACTCATTTTGGGGCTGCCAGACTCATGCAGAAGACACATGCGATTGCTTTTCAAGAACAAATGCTGATGTCCCTCTTGTCTAGTAGTGAGCCTAGTAGTGACATTTGGCTCCTTCTCCTGGGAGAGAATTTTTTCCAGTGATTCACAAACTGCGTTTATCATGAAACACGGAATAGGTGACATTAATATTCACTTTGAGCAAAACAACAGCTCTGATGTTTTGTTCTTCGTTCCTACCACTGTTCAATAAGATTAACACTCGTCCACTGGAAAGTACGTTCACAGTAAAGACAAAATGAATTTTACTCTGCAGAGCAATATGCCCTGAATACAAATAAAGCCCTTACATTTTTTGATTAATGTTATTTCATGCTCCCAGCACACTGGGACAGTACCACATGAGAAACTGGGAAAGTCCCAGTAAAACTAGAACATATGGTTACCATAAATAAAGAAATATACACAGTGGACAGAAAAATAGCTTCACAGGAATTGCACACAGAAAAATGCTTTTCCCAACACCTTTCTAGGACAGGTTTCCTCGAGGGCACTTTCTACAAAAGCAACCAGTCTACTCTTAAGTTTCCAAAGCAATGGTGTTCCTGCCATCTCTTCCGATAGACTGGATTTATGAGCTTCCTGCATATCATCATTCCACTGCTGGTTTCTCCCATCAGTGCCTTATTACTTCAGCAGTCACCAAGTATCTGAACAATCCTCAGACACGAAGCCGGATACCTGCTTTGTTCAGGTGCTGGCTGGACTGAGCGCAGCCAGATTTTTATGGTACCAAATGAAATACCTTCAGAAGATCCCTTCAGTTCCTTCACGGCTCGCTGAGAGCAGCAGTTGTGCACTGCTAATGGATAGGAGGATCATTTTCACAGCTTGCTTTCAGAAAGCTCTCTTGACAAGAGTGAGCTCTGAGAGTCAGGATTATTAATCCTGAAGTTGCTCGTATACCATTTTTGTCTGATACTGAGCTACTTACATACTACGACTTCAGTATGTTCATCAATACAACAAGGTCACTGAGAAATTTTGCAAATGACCACAACTTTTTTTAATTGAATTTCAATGGTTTTAACATGTCAAATACATGCATTTCTCTTCACTGAATAAAAGGATATTGTGGTGGTATCCTGCTTCCTTTTTAAAGGATATTCCTTACATGAGTGTTTTATTTTCTAATTAATTGCTGCTGGTAAAGCACATTACAATCCTTGGATTAGTAGTCCTAGATAAAGAACGAAATATTTGGTTCCCTTTTTTAGAAGATCATCCAAAACATTGTAACTCTTAGCCATACAAAGGCATAGCAGCTCCACTAAGTGTCCAAAGCAGACAGACACCCAGATTCTTATTTTCTTCAGTTATATTTGCATACCAAATAGGAAAAAGAAACCACATTAAACACTGCTAAGGGATCCTGACAACGAAAAGGATCCATGAAGAAAGCTTCTAACCATTCCCATCACTTGAGCTAAAATTAACAGATTTAAAGGGAAAAAAAAAAAGTAGAAAAGAAGAAGAAAGAAAGAGAAAGAAGAAACCTCTACCCTTCCCTTCCTAGTCACTCCTTCAAGGAAAATCCCGAAGCCAGAATAAAGTTTGCACAGGGTTTTAGTTACAGTTAATGTATAAGCCAACAATGTTTACTCAATATTATATAGGCTTTGCAACACACTACGGCAGTAAATTAGCTTGATATATTAGCTCTGTGCTGAGAAAATGAGACTGTCTCTGAGATCTGTAAAGCACTGCAAGTATTTCCCTTACGGTACAAAGATGAGTTCAGGTCACAGCAATAAAATCTAGGCCAACGTGCTGTGCTGCACACAGAAGAAAAACAAGCTCCAAGATCCCTGCTGCCCTCACGTAGACATGTGGAAAACATCCACTGACCACCACAGTGGCAACACTTGCCAACCATAAGGATTTTTTTTTCCTCTTCCCTTTACTTCTCCTTTTCACCCTGATACCTCCTCCAAGACAGTTCTCTATGGAGGACAACAACTGTACCATGCCTGGTCTTTCTCTTCCTTCCAATTTTCCCTACCGATAAATTTCTTCTGAAATAAAAAATAAAACTAAAAATCAGTCTGTGATGGGGAAGGAGGATTAAGGACAGTAAGATCATTTCAAGCATCTCCTATTTTCTTGGCTGTATCTTTCTACATCAAGTAGTTTGATCTTCACTTAAACAGCACGATGAGGCTGAGGAATCAGGGCCTTTCTGTAGGTTTCTGATGCAAATACAAATATCCTGGTACCTGTTCTGTGTTGCCAACTGCCTGCTACAGGGATATCTTCCAGTAGGAACCTGGTCACTGAGCTTTGCTCGCTATGCTTTTAGGGTCAACAGATAACCTTAAAAGAGCAAACAGTGTTTGCCAGAGGCTATGTTAAATGTTGCTCAGATTCATTGCTATTAAGTTTCTTGTTATTCTAAACACAGGAAGGACTGGTGTCATAATCGGTGGTTTGTATGTTCCCTGGGGCAAAGGTTTTACAGTGGAAATGGTGTCCAACCCTGTGCTAATGGTTCTTTACAAATGGTTTCTCACAAAGGGAGTCTCAGCTAAACAGCAGACTCCCTTTTTTTTTTTTTTTTTATTTTCCAGCAGAGACTTAGCCAGACCTACCCTACAAGGACAGCCGGAGAGCCTCCGGAACAAACCTCTTGCCTCTATCCCCTCCAATTCCTAGGCAAGGATGGCAGACTCGGAGAAACCAGCATCAGTCATTCCTATGGTGGTTAGACTGGCTCAGACGTTTGCTCTGACCAACGCATGACCAGTATAATGACTTCAGATGAAACTGGGATTTGGTAGTCCAGAAGACCAAGACAGCACAAGTCATAAAGCTACCAAGGAATTTGATTTCTGTTCGTCTGTACGCTCGTTTGCAGTATGGGAAAATAACATTTCCTTGGTACTCAAGAATGCTAAGAAGTTTAAAACAGCAGTATTTGTAAAGTGCTTTGAATTACTGAGTAGAAGGTATTCTACAACAATCAAGTACTCTCAGCAAAGCTACAATTTATGTCGCTGTTTGTGGCCCTTGTGTTACCTTCCTTTCTTATGCTCGTGGTTTGTCATTCAGGTAGAAAGTGATGAATGAAGGAACAGCTAGCTGTTCATTTAAAATCCAAGACCTTGGACTGAACAGTAACTTATCTCTACAGTTTAACCAGAAGAAAGAAAACATTATAACCAAATTAAACACGGGTCATGTGATTCTCACTATTGTAAAATGCTAACAGAACAAACAAAAGAGATATCGGGAAGGACATAGAGGCACTACAACTTCCAAAGAAGTAAACTACATACTTTGCCAAGCTGACATCTTTTCCATTGGTGGAAAATCTCTGATACTGCCATAACTAAGCACAGAATAAAACTGTTTGACTGCCGACTTGAGAATCTTTAACTGCTTCTGCAAATCAGATGGTATAAATCCACACTAAAACGTGGGGTAGGTGAATTCTACATTCGGAAGTTAATGAGAGCTTTGTTACGTTCTGAAGTACTGTATATATTATCTCACAAGCCTAGTGTCCTGAGGGGAAAAAAGTGTGTGCAATGCAGGTATTAAGACTACCATTCAAACATACCACTTTTACAATGACGCTGCTACCTTCAGCAAAAGCATATAATGTTTTGATTGTATCATCCTGAAAGTTATTGTTAGCAAGGTTGTAATAGCTGCTATTTGACTACAGGACTCAAAATGCGTACCTGCTGAACAAACAAATACTGCTGGATTCCTCCACACTCATGTCTCACGAACTTGTAAATACTGGCACAGTATTATCCAGGTACAGCAATTTCACTGACATTTGCTTAGAGATTTAAATAGGTGATGAACCATTAAGGTCAAAAGGATCTGCCTCTCTTTTTGCCCGTACTTTAAATCACATTTTAAACTTACAACATTTTACATTTGATTTAAACTTACTCTCCACCTTCTGCTCTACACAATTAATTCGTTTATTGAAAAATATTTCAGTGTGATTTCTTGGAAAGTAGATGTTGCAGTGTGAATATCAGGGCTGGCTCAGTATGGACATTTTTAAAATGGGAAAGACAAAAATAGTTTCTATTATAAAAAGTAAGAAGTGTGGAGCTGAAAACAAAACCAGTAGAAAATAAAACATTTTGGCTTGGTTTATAATTTTCTAGTGAAAAATATTTACAAAAAAAAAAAAAAAAAAGTCTCCATTGCTGGAAACAAATATTGCTATCAAAGAACTTGATATTTAATGAAACAATAGGGCCATGGTCAGTTAGCACAGATTAGATATGCTGTCTTATTATGCCTGAAGTCAGGAGTGATTCATTGTCTTTCCATTATTCACATCTCGTACAGTTACAATAGGAATTCCGGGAGGTTTTGGAAACTGCAGACAATTGTGACAATCAGTGCAAGGCCAGGATTTTGTGGGTGCAGCTTTGGGGCCAACTGAAGCCAATGACTGCTAGGGCCACTCCATCCCTGTTCAAATGAATAGTTTTGAGAACAGAAGTTGAGATGACTATGACTCAGGTCTGAGTATTAGATTCATGTGGATCTTGTTAATGACAGCAGATAAGTCTTGGTGGCTAAAACTGAAACCCTGTGTTGTCAGATCTTAATAGCATATGAAACAGTTTCATCTTGCACTATAATCTGGGACACCATTCTTTTCATAGTCTGACCCTGAGCAGCACTCTCTTTTTGGTACTATTTGTACACCTGTCCTGGGAAAAAATTATTGCCTAGTCATTATTTTAAACCACCAGCACTGCTCAGTGAGAGGGTTTAAACCTATTAGCACAATATAAATAGTACCAGTGCTAACAGCCTCCTATCTTTCTCATCAGTAGAGAAGAGATCAGATCTACTGTTTAAAACAAATGGGGGTTATAGGGAAAAAATGAGCTCCTGCCCTAGAACAGGGCTTAAATGCCTAAGCAAATAAATTTAGAGCTCAAGAAGGAGACAGAGAGGGGTGGTTAGAACATTAGCTAAACATCCTAGAAATGGTCATCTGAAACTGCACTCAAGGTTGTATTTTTTCCTGACAAGGCTTACCATGACAGCATTAAGAAGCTAGTAGGTGTCGAGCATGCTCCCTTAAAGAGCATGCATGTTTGGGAATTATAAATTGACCTTAACCAAGTCTTCCTCACAAATTGCAGTGTAGAGCAAAGGTTGGTAAACTTACTTTCTCCATTCAAAGTTGCTAAGAAAATCTCCCTGAATACTAGTACAAAGCCAAAAATGCATTCCAAAATATGAGCTGTGACAATTGAAATCTAATGCTTCCAAGTAAATTTGCAACTAGAAAAAAAATAGTAAGCAGAAAAAATGAAATTAAGAACTTATCTTTTTCTTGCAGTTCTGCAGAGTATGGCATTTCAGTTCACTTGATCACACCACATTATTTGGTCCACAGAATTTGTTTCTGTAAAGAAATGTATATGCTCTTCAGTTTATTGCACTCCAACTTGTCAAAAACATATGCAAAGGATAGTTTTATACAAAATTGCTCACTGGCATGGGAGTGAAGTAAGACTTCTCAAATGTTGCAGTTGCCATTCACTTTTGGAATTAATACAGATGGAATGGTGACAGTAAATTCTCACTTGTGTTTTCATGTGTATTATCTTCCTATGAAAAGCCCTAGCCCAACTCTTGCTTTAAAAGGCACCACACATGTCCACACAGGACATTAGTGGGATACACTCTGCCTTCACACTTCAAATTACCTTGCTAACTTCTTTATATAGGAAAATCAACAGAATGACCTCCTTAGTGATATGTATAGAAGGTCTGAATAGACTAGGTAGAATTCTGCGCTTCTTGCAATTAAAGCCAGAATTGCTACAGCCATCAACGAGTGCCCAACAGCCCTTCTTTTACTAATAAGAGAATTCATCTCTTTAGGATCAAAACAAATAAAATGCTCTGCTCTCATTCAAGTTGACCAGACTGGAAAATGTTCAGCAGACTCTGGACATTCTGGCTCATCCCAAAGTACCATCCTCCTCAACTGCTTTTTCTGATGTAGAGAATCCTCACACACAACTCCAGTTAGCATCACTAGAGATTTCTTATTATGTATTTAGGAATAAATTGATCTTCACTCATTAAATGCTAGGATAAAGGAATAGCACTTTTATTGTTTGTTTTTCTCTAAGCTGTAAACATCTACTGGGAAAGCTTGTATTTCACTTGTATACAAGCAGGCCAGTTAGATAGTACCAGGTTAGTACTCGGGATCCTGTGCTCACATCTGTTCTCTGCAGTCTCGATGAAACCTGAGCAACAGTCCAGACCTGGAAGAGGAAACTTGATTGCCCCTTTTATGTCTTTCACATGCAGCTACCATGATAAGTGTAAGTCAAGTGATGCAGATTTTAACATCTAGCTCACTGCAGCTTTGGAGAAAATAAAATGATGTACATCACCATTAACTGCAGCATAGCTGGACGTACTTGGTGTTTCCCATTTATATTGCACTAGTATCTGCAGGCCTCTCTCCAGTTCTGACACTAACCTGCAGTATTTTAGGTAGATGTTACTGGAAATAGTTTTCCATTTCCTTAATAGTCTCTTCTATTCTATAGTTACTTTGAAGCGTTCATAAAAGATGAGATTTAGAGAATATTGATATTATCATGCAATCATATAATCATTCTCTGGTTCTAAATGACATTTTCCTTGACTATACAAATAACAACAATAATTTATCAAATGACTGTTGCTCCCATACTTACAACTAATTTTACTTATAGCATTCAGAGCAAGCTTCAGTTATCACTTTTTTGTTTGTTTTACATCTATTTTAATCTGATTTATGTACTTTATTTAAATATACAATCTAAGTCATTCTACCAAAGATCATATTTGAAAAGGCAGATACTGCAAGGGCAAAGGCCACTGAAAAAAGTACATTAAGTTTAATGTCCTTTTGAGGGGACCTGCTTAATTAAAAATGGCCTTTGTTACACAAGGTTGCATAAAATATCATTTCAATGGAGTACTTGGGGAAACTTTCCCTGACTGTGACAGTGCTGCCAAAATCTAATTAGAGATTCATCTAGTCGTATATATCAATGTTATTGTCTGTCAGGCAGCCACAATGTATCATGCTTAAGTGGATTTTTAACTGTCTAAATCAGTCTGTCTAAACAACATAAAATAGGAAACAAATCAAAAGACCAGTTAAAATCATAAAAGTGACACGTATTTATTATAAAATATCATTTGTTGTATTAATCGGTTTAATAGCAGGGAGATGGAGCCAGGTGTGTCAGAGCAGTAATTTTCTGCACAAGATGATGTTTGTGCTGAAATAAGAGACAACACTTTTCAGCCTTTGTACGAGGACTCAATAGACCTTGCTGCATTTTATCAACATCCAGCACAGTTTTAGGGGGCAGTAGCTGTCAGAGAACTGGGCCTTTAATGTACTAGAAAACATGGTCTTAAAAACCATCCTGTATGCATTACAGTGCCAGGCAGACTTCCACTCAGCCACCGTGCAGCCTCTCCCAGGTGAAAGCCAAGTGCTGGATCTCTTCAAGAACCCTTGCGTAGCTGCATGCATATCCTGCAATCAGTACAGCTGGTGCAGGACTGTTTAGGAACAGTGCCCTCATTTTAATTATTTTTATTCTTAACTTTCCAATCTTTATTGAATTTTTCCTTTTTGAAGTCATGCTTTCATCACCCCCTCAGCTGCTCAAAAAATAATCACGTTCTTCTGTGGCACACTGGATGGAACCAGATTTACCAAACTACTATAACTGACACAGAAACATGGAATTAGGGGATACTAAGTACCACTGAGGGTTGAAGAAAAGAGTCTCTGTGACATGGGACTTCTGTTCTTTAATGTGCCTTTGACTTGTTGGCAACTTCCATACAGACAGCTGACAGGAGTACCTACATTGCCTCAGCTGCTATGACCATAGCAAAGCACTCTGGGCTCCTTTGGGGGTAAGCCGAGAGGTTATTTCTGAGAGGAAAACTGGACATGAGAGCTTGCTCTAGGGTCCAGTCCAAACAGCATGGCTGCAGGCCATCCCTTCTTCTGCCCAGGCCACCAACACCCCTCCAGCAGGCCTTGAACCTTGCGTCTGTCTGCAGACCCTTTGTCACCCCCTCACACACCTCCTCAGAGCCAGGCGATGAAAACCCCTCGCTGGACTCCGCAAGTGGGAAAGCAGCAATTAGAAGAACTTTTCCTAGCTGAGACCAGAAATAACTTCTATGGGAGATTCACAGAATCACCTAGGTTGGAAAAGACCTTCAAGATCATCAAGTCCCACCATCAACTCAACCTACCGAGCCCCTACCCTGCCCCTTTTACACAGCAGAGATGAAGCCACTGACAGAAGAGCTGACAGAGATGGGGATGAACTTCCTGAACACCGCTCTGTGGCCTCGTACATAGGAGAGGAGAATTAGGGACAACAGCTCCCAGCTGGGGCTGCTGACCCTGTCCCTAGGAAGGGAGCAGAGCACTGGCTAGAAGGCTGGGCCTGGCACTGCTCCCTTCTACTCCAATCTCCCCTGAGGGGCACTTTTTTTTCCCCCTCCTGTCATCATTTTTCCCCACCCCTATTGTTGTGCCCCCTTCTTTGTTCATTTCACTCAGCCATGAGGCCAGAGGCCACTTTTACATTATGCTATGCACTACGCAGATTTCATCTATGCCTACAACACCTACACAGCACTACATTATGACTGAATAATCTTCTGCCACATATATGTTGCTGACAGAACTATTTTTTTACCCTCTCTCTTTTTATAACAAAGGATTAAAAATTGAAAAGTTTCAGTATTGAATGCTTTTAACAAGGGTATGGCTTATGTACCCGTCAGACAGACAAGCTTCATGACCAGCCCTGTTGCTAGTCTAAAGAAGGGCTGATTTACGTTGAATATAGACCAAAAATAACATTGACTTAGACATGAAGATCATCTGTGGGAGAAAGTCACGCTCAAACTAGCACCTACACTCCTGTGTAGGTAGGCTGCCAGTCACTGACACAGCGGTTTACTCAAACAGTCACAGCAAGGAAGGATTTTGGTTCCTGAATCTGAAGACTAAGTGGTTATCATGGCTGAAAGGCCTGTATTTTAAAGGAACACATTCATTCTTATGCAATGACATGTCATGAATTTTGCATGAGGCGTAGCACTTGGTGTCAGAAATTATATCAGCTCCAGCTAGGGGGACAATGATACATATGTTTGTACAAAACACATAATATGTTTTATTTAAAGCGTGCCATAAATATTTTTGCCCTGAAGCAGAGTTTAAAATGAGTTCCGTAAGGTGTCATAACAAAATGTATGTTCAGAAAGTAGAAAGAGGTGCATCTATTCCTAAATGTCTAACTTCATCTGAAAAAATTGCTGGATATTCACTGATAAAGCTGCCACTCCACTCTGAGACGGCTGATACTAATAGAAAAGCATACAAGGCCACGTTTTCTGCCATGGCTCACAATTTATGCATCAAACCTTTTCTCTCTCAAGAGCCTGAAAAAAGCAGTACATTGAGAAAAGCAGCAAATCATACTACAGGTTATAGATGTGTGGCATTCTGTGCTATCCACTGTGAGAAAAACAACTTAGTAACCTGGCCCACAAAGGAAGAAGGTGGAAGCAGCAGCAGCACCACGGCAGGCCCCTCGTGGTGTTTGCCAGGGTCACTGTACCTGGGCCAGAACCAGACCAAGCAGCGTCTCAACAGGACTTGTCCTTATAGCACTGCATCTCTCCTCGGTTCAGTGCTGTCTTCAAGTACCTATTCTAATTGTATTTATGTCCTTACTCAAGCAGATAATGGAGAATGTGGATCCTGGAATTGCTCTCGATTATGGGACACAGCACATCAGGCCAGCTTGTGGAGCTGTGTCGTTACTGTAGATTTGTTCAGCAGAAATAATTAAAAAGAATAATTCAGGCTCTGGGACATCGCATCCACTTACAGTACTTAGATATCCCAAGGTAGATCACTGATTGAGCAAGGAGACTGTGTTGCTTTCTTCAGCTCTGGCGTGAGATTTGCATTCGTATGTATGTACACACAGAAGTACACACACACAATGAGCAAAGCAGGAAACAAAGCCAAAATAGCTCAAGGCAGCTTGCCATTTGAGTTGCACTCCATTTAACACTAAGTCACTCTTAATAAATCAGAACTGCCTGTCTCCTTTCTCCAAGAAACAGTTTTAAATGATTCCAAAATCCTAATTCAGTAACTAACCCTGAACCAGCAAACTGCACGAGGCAGTCTGAGCACTTTTTAATCACTCAGAAAAATGAAAATTAACACTGAATGTACAAAAGCAAAGTAAGTCCACAAGAGGATGTTACAGAGATAATATTTGGGAAACATTAGCGTGTTCACAGTCATAAACGAGGCCAGACGTAAAACTGCGGCCAACCATTTCTTTTTAGGTGTCCATTTTCCAGCATGTAGGCTCAGGTTTCAGAAACGGAGTAAAATCAGTGAGAGCCACAGTCCCCGTGCCAGGGATCTCAGCCCTCCTCTGTCACTGAGGGAGGTCTGGATGCCACTTCAGATTTAGAGCTACCAAAACAGCACCAGAAATCAGTGATATAGCTAAAAAGCTATACATGTGCTTGTGTTTTCCATTAATGAAAGGCTTTGAAGCCCTCTCCTTTTATACCTTTCTTCAGGCCCTACATATTTGGCTGAGTTATAATTATCTTGTTAGATAGCCATTAGAAACTGAAGAATTTTGTTCACAGTAATTTAGATTTGTGCAAATGCCATCATCTGGAGTGAAAATTGTTTCTGGTACACGGGAGGTTGGGTTTAGACCTGTTGTCTTGGACAGAAGAGCATATGAAGCCATTGATGTCAGCTGTGACTGCAATTTACATTAAGCAAAATTACAAGAAAAAAGAAAAACAAAACTGCAAAAAATAGTACAAAAACTTCAGCAAAAGGCTGACAAGGTCATCATGTCCCAAGATCAATTTGAAAGCAAAGACCTTACTACAAGTACTAGAGGCGCTGAATCAAAAGCCCCTCATCCTCGCCCAACGAGAGAAAATCATGGGAGCACACAGCAGGGTATGGTAGATTTCTCCTGTTTGATAGTAAAAGATTTAGTTTTTAAAGCAAAGGAGATCCTAGAAAGAAGGAACACTCCTCCGTTTTGACATGCAGCATTTCCATTGATTCTGAACCATCTTCTATTTAATCGATGTCAGTCTTTCCACTGACCTCGATAGAGGTTGGACCGGACCCACAGGGGAATCAATCCCATGGGTAGTAAAACAAATGAAGGTGATGGATTTCTTCATGAGCTAGTCACCAATAGAATTAAGCCAGTCAAATAGAATCAGATAATGATTTAAAATTCAGAATAAAATCTTCTTTCTCCCTAGCCCACACTTGTCATCCTTGGATATGCAGACATTACAGATCTGAGCCAGCCTCATTCAGTGCAAGAAATCTAAATACTTCAGCCCCTGTATTTTAGTGTTAGCTAACCCAGCAACACTTGTTCTAGGTGGAGACTAACTGAATAAAATAAATATTCGCATCACTGGGAATTGGAGCTCAGATAAGTCTTAAAAAAAAAAACAACTTGTATTTGTATTTTTGATGTGCAACCTAATTAGACCAGAGCATCTTTAATTAAGTGTGTCAGCCCCAGTGGAAGCCACAGAGTTCAACGCTAATAAAGCTGATAAGGTTTTTATTTTTCAGACTTAGTTTATTTAATGCCTCATCCATGTTAAGCCAATCTGTAACATATGGGCAGTTCTCCCACTATGGATTTATCGTTTGGGTGTTTCTTTTGGTGAATTAATGCAATCAAACTCCTGCCAGTGTTAATTATTTTTCTCCAAGAGCAAATCCCAGAATTGAAAACACACACACACCTGTTATTTGCTGCATAAGCCATAGCATAACAGCTGAAAAATAATTTCAAAAATGCTAGCAGAACACAGAATGTTTCTGGATTGAATAGAAGAGATTTGGAAAAAAATCAAGAAAGTACTATTTATATTTCTGGCTTTGTAAGACAATCAGCAGAAGTGCAACAATACCTAAGTCTATATCCATATAGAATGGAACAATTAACTTCAGTCTTTAAAGATCTCCTCTTTACAATTTCTTTATGTAAAACGAGAGGGTGGGAGGAAAGCTAAGTAATTATTGAAACAAGTTTTAAAGTAATGTGCCAAATTATTTATGCTTTAGAAGGCAAAAACCAAAGCCTTCTTTTGAAAAGGTATACTTTGGTTCCATCACGAGTAACAGAACTTGAAGACTAATCACTAGTGAAACTGTAGGGCTTATGTTATGCATCTCTGTAGTCTGTCCTAGCTTCCTTTAAATCTGTGAAAGGAGCTTCCAGCAATCCACCTCTGGGCAATGCAGTGGTGGTCCTGGATGCTCACACAGGATTGACAGCTCTTTGAGATCTCTCTCTTCTTCCCATTTAAGCCATAAGACTGGGAACATTAAGTCCCAAATCTGAAACACAATTTCACTGTGTTTGGACTTCAACAAAGCCACTGATCATTTTCATGGCTCATTTGTGCAGATTAATTGCTTAATATCTATGCAGTGTTTTGGAGGGGGAAAGTACTTACTACTGCTCTCCGTCCTGATAATCCTCTGCTGCAGTCTCATCCTCTCAGGTCTGGGCTCTCCATCACTATTTTAAATCTCTTCTGTTCCATACTTCCTCCCCTTGCAAGCAAACTAATTACTATCATATATAACAAAGGAAACATCCCTTTGTAGGGGGAGATGAACTAACAGGGATTTTCATTTCCAACTTTTTGCATCACTTGATTACTGGAGCTACAGAACACTGACTACAGAATTGTTCTTTACATTCTCGAGGCATATTAGTAACGCTGCTATTGTAGACACAAAACTGTTCATTGCAGTATTTGCACACTGCTCGTTGCAATCCTTGAGAAACTTCATTGATTCCTACTTCTTGCACAGTTCCTATAAATCATGCACCAAGTAATGCCAGCCCTATCTTCCCGTATCTCCTGCACTGAGCAGGTGCTATTCTCCATGGAAAGCCATCCCTACTAGCCTGTAGGCTCTCCTGGTCTTACATAAATTCCTTCTGAAAACTCATTTCTTCTGTGAGGCATGCAGGAAGTCAGCAAAACCACAGGAACCTATTCTTCATGATCACTGAATGCTTTTACTGAGGCAATTCACTACCTCTCTGCCTTCCCAACTACCCATTCATACACGGCTAACTTCGTTTGGACATCTCACCTGTCATATAAGGTCTTGACTGAAATGTAAGTTCCTCATAGCAGGGACCTTGTTCCCGTAGGTGTAGACAGAACATCCCCTCCACCCTCCTAGAGCTGTAAAACAGCAAACCTCTTTCCTACAAATGGTTACAGTGTCTGTTTTTTGGGACACTGCCGGCTCGTGAAATTTTGCGAAGCCATATGGGAGTTCACTGCCCTTCTCCACCCTTTCAAGAATCTACTGCAGGCACCAAAAAGGAAGCACTGACCCACAGCATGGCAGCTATTTATTTAGGTTTGCAGCTGTTAGCAGTGGTTCTCTATTTTCCCCTTTCATGCTATGACAGCCTGTCAATAAAACAAGCAGTTCAAACATCTATTTAAACCCAGGTCTGTCCACTGATATTTTATGGAAGGCCCAGTGCAACCTCCAAAACTGATTTCTGTCATTGCTGCGAGGAGCACAGCATCCTTGTACTTAAAATTCTTTTCGACTTATTCAGCTGCTGGTCTTCAGAGTACTTTGCACCTGCTTTCTTTACTTAAATTGCAGAGCTCCCAGAGGAGGAGAAAAAATGTCTTGTTTTCAGACCCAAACAGGATCTCATCTCAGATGTATATTCCATCTTTAACTCTTCCCTCCTATGTTTTGCACCTGCCTGGACAAGGCAAGCTCATAAACCTAGCTGTAGATCTCAGATGGAAATGCATTTTTTCCCCTTAAGTCATTCTATTAACTCTTTCAGTGGTTGACAACAGAAACCTTATTTCTAGGTGTATCCAGCAAGAACTGCTGTTACAAGTGACAGCTGTACAGACTCGCTATCCTCTGAGCCTCGGATTCTCTGCAAGAAAGAGCTGGGCTCACAGGTTACTCGCTGACACTGTTTTAACAGCAGGAATATTACTACACCTCTTATTATTGATCTAAGGGATTCTGAAGCAAAGCAGCTGAAAAAATACGTGCAAACACAAGGTTAGAAAAACAGAATACGGAGAGCACGACCGCCGTCTTAAACTGTGGTTTAACAGTTTCCATGACCTTTGCAATCTCCCTTTGGAGTCCTGCTTTTTGCAGTCCAGAGATACTGGGAAAATAGGAACTGTTTTATTTTGCTCTGCCGTTTTTTACCACTAAGATGAGAATGTTATTCTAGAAATTGTCTTTTAGACAATTTTTTTTTGACACTAAATGACACTAAAAGCTGATACATATACCTTTATATATTTAAGGGTGTCTTCTTTTAATATTAAAGCATTGTTTATACTTAAGTTGTACATTTTTTTTAAAACATGTTCTGGACAACTTAATGATTATGTTGCAATTTCAAAGTAATTCGAGGAATGAGGATAAAAAGTTCCACTGAAGGACAGCAAGAGCTACACTCCCAAATTTACACATTTTAAAAGCATTCCCTCAAAGCTTCTGAAAACCAGTGAACATGAAAACTCACAAGCATGTAATAGTACCTGTCCCTTCTAAACCATGTAGGAGATCTTTCAAGAATCCAACCACAAATCACCCAGACAACCTTCTTGGGAAGTTCATTTTTAAAACTCTCAATCTTGCATGTCTGGCCTGTTCCCTCCCAGCCTTGCAGAGACATGAAGGTATGCCTGAAGCCCACTAAAACATAAATTTCCTATAGAGGAGGCTCTATAGCTCTAAGCAACACAGGGAGCTGGAAATCTCTGAAAAACAAGGAATTAACAAGAGTTACGACACATCTGAGACTTACTTTCCTCCAGTATGAAGAAGAGAGCAAAACGAAACCCTGAAGAAGTATCTCACAAATTCAAGCCCAATATTAAAAAAAAAGGAAAGGAAAGGAAAGGAAAGGAAAGGAAAGGAAAGGAAAGGAAAGGAAAGGAAAGGAAAGGAAAGGAAAGGAAAGGAAAGGAAAGGAAAGGAAAGGAAAGGAAAGGAAAGGAAAGGAAAGGAAAGGAAAGGAAAGGAAAGGAAAGGAAGGAAAGGAAAGGAAAGGAAAGGAAAGGAAAGGAAAGGAAAGGAAAGGAAAGGAAAGGAAGGAAAGGAAAGGAAAGGAAAGGAAAGGAAAGGAAAGGAAAAGGAAAAAGGAAAGGAAAGGAAAGGAAAGGAAAGGAAAGGAAAGGAAAGGAAAGGAAAGGAAAGGAAAGGAAAGGAAAGGAAAGGAAAGGAAAGGAAAGGAAAGGAAAGGAAAGGAAAGGATAATCCGCTTGGAAAAACTAGTCCAATTGGCAAAGTACCCTATATGGAGAAGTTTTTTATCACCGGCTGCAATAGGCACGGGCTTCTCTTATTCTCAGGACCTGAAAATACTTAATTGTGCACAAAGTTATTACTTGTAGGGATTCTGTTCATTAAAATAATCAAATTAAGATTTTTCTAACAACAAAGCACAGAAGTCAATACTGATATTACTCAACAAACAGGCAGGGAGATGGAACAAAGTAAACATACACAAAGGACATTCCCAAGGACCCCCATATCTGTTGGGGGATTATGCTCCCAGGACGATTTTTAAAGCTTTAGCTCTTGGAGTCCTGCTCCAGCTAAGAATTTCAGCTTTCATTTACCAGTGAAATATGTTTCTAACATGAATGGTTTGAGGTGAAATCTTAAAAATACAAAATATACTAAATTTCACAATTCTTATGGTTACCCAGACTAAGGGGGAGAGTGGCCTCCAGAGCAGAGCAGACACTCCCGTAACCATCCCTCTCTTCCCCTTCCTATCCCCCCAGCCGTGCTTTGCAGAGAACAGCCCAGTGAGATCAGGAAGCCATTTAAGCCCCCACTTGCTCCTCTGATTTTCTTCCCTCCACATGCAACCCATGAAATCCTCGCGGTAACAGAAGGGAAGGAGGGCACCTGAGCTTTTGCAAGATGAAGAGTTCCCAGATGTGCTTTTTCGTTTTGCTGCGTAGCCCAGCTCAAGAAACACAACTGGTTTCACGCAGGGACCTCACAGCTCCTGTGTGCAAGGGAAAAAGCCAAGCTAAACACAGCCCCGAAACGTACACAAGTGCGCAGGGTGAAATGATGGGGCCTGTCAAAGCCCTCAGCAGACTTCCAGCTGTCTGCGGAAACCCTGAAATGGAGCACGTCTAGAGGAAAATGCAAAACTGTTCCTAAGCTCATCATTCTCCCTGTAAACAGGGATCCAAACAGCTGTTTAACAGCACATTGGGCTTCCTCCTATGGCCTCACTGCCCAATATGCTGCCGAGCATTGCAGGACTTTGTTGTTGTTGTTCTGAAGTGAAAGGCTGCAATTCGCCAGATGGACTGAGCCAGAGGAGTCCCTCAAAGCCTGAAAAAAAGTCCTATTTTGTATGACATATGAATAAGTGTCTGAGTCCTGAGGTCTCCTGGGCTGGGTCAAACCTCTGAGACCTTGATCTCAGTACGGGAGGTTCTGAGATTTCATTTCTTGGCACTCTACCACAGCTTGAGCCAGACAAAGCCTACCTCTACCTACATCACACTCCGATAGTTATCCTTCCATTAATCAAAAAAAATTAGGATGTGGCTGTTCACACTGTTTGTTTACTTGCCTAAGAGTGGCCTGTAGTTATTTGTTTTCTCAGCACACTCCAATTTCCCCTTCTGCATACACCCTGTCACGGTTTCTGTTCCGTGGTCGTGTGTTTGGGTTTCCTGCACGCTCACACTGACAGCCCACTGCCTGCCAGTTAAGAATCACATCAGTTACGAGATGCTGTTCATCTAACATTAGTCCTTCCATTAGTGTGGACAGTTCAAACTGGGCAAAATGCACATCTCATGCATAATTTAACGGACTTCATACAGTCAGTCAAAACCTGTTAGTACAACAGCATCAAAAAACCCAGACGATTTCTTTGGAGAGTCGCCACTGGGAGATACTGAAACCAAGAAATTGCTCCCAAAGATCAGTAGCTGTCTCCACGCCCAGCAGCAAGAAGTGGGTTGCTCATGACCTTTGCCTAAACTCACCTGAGATGTGCACCAGTACCCTGTAAAGTTTTTCTGGACCAAAAAGCCACCCTCCTCCTTCATCGAAATCTCTTGCTTTTCCTTCAGATATCTAAATATCTCCAGGGCCTTTTGCTTTTGATCCCAATGGTTCGTATCTGGCTGAGACAGAACAGAAAACTCCTCGGGGAGAGCCTTTTGCTTTATGACACAGTTTTGCTCACTTGTTTAAAGAAAGCTCAAAGGAAACTTGCACACAGCCTAATAACCCATACGAACAAATGTACCAAAACCAAAATTTCATGTCGTTTTCTCCTCCTAAATGAGAGCTGCGACGGGCAATCAGCAAAACTGAGCAGCGATATTGTTTATTGGTTTACCTGAATCGGTATCTCCATTGGTTTTATGTGAAAACTGCTTATATTTGACAGAGACTGGCAGATCAGTACAGCATCCTAAGACCAAGGCGTTCACATCTGTATCCTGCTACAGATGGCACCCAAAAAGATGGGGCTCCAGGAGAGCTGGCTGCTGCTGGAGTCACAGTGTTACCAAAACTACAATTGCCTCCAATCATTCATTTGGTTTTCTAGACTGCTCCGTCTGATTTCTTGCATTTTCACAAGTTTATTAGGTCTCCTTACACACTGAGGCCGTTATTGGCTGCCTGACTGTAAAAAGCTCGAGTATCTTTTGGTAAAACGAAGGGAGTACAGAGCAGTAATGTCTGACCTTTATCTGGGATGATTCACATACTGTGGCCCAATTCTTTTTTCCACTTTCCTAAATTAGTAATTCAAAAAAGGTGGGTTGGTCACCATTCGATCCCCTTACTGCTAATGGGAGATGACCCAAATATAGCAGGAGGAAATTACTGATAGAATATGACACAAAGGTGTAATTTCACCAATTGTCATTGACTTACCCCATTTATGATACCCACTTCTCCATTTCACAGACGTTCCTATAACTCTCCCTGTGCTGTTTGCGTGAAGCTGCACTGAATTAGGACCCACCACATCCTTTCCTCCTCACCCCCTTCCACTACCACTCTGGTTTTACCCTCCGCCCTGCCTGTGCTGTGCACTCGTATCAAGTGTTGCTTTGACTTTAGGTACTGCTCCAGCCCATTCTGCCCCTAGGAGGAGGCTCCTCATCAAGGCAGAGGTGTGGCTGGTGGCAGAGGTCTGCCTCACATCCTGCCTCTGAACTGGGTTTGCCACGCAGGCGGCAGCACATCTCCACCTCAGCTTCCCCTGCCATGAAGCACGTCATGCTACACACTGGTAAACCCCACAGGCATTGGGAATTACCTGCAGCAGTTAAACAGGGACACAGTGACCAGAAATGTCATGAGTCAGGAGCCTTCGTGGATCCCTATCATATGGAGTTTTTCCAAATGCTTTTGACAAATTCCAGGTAATTGCTGAGTGGAAGTGGCAGAGAACATTGTCCTGGAACAAGCCTCAGAACGTGACTTCAGCACAGAAACCTCTTGCAATGCTCCTGAGAAGTGCCTGAATAGCATTACACTCGCTCATTCTCTGCCTGTTTCCACTATCTGCTTTCTCTCTCTAAGCAAAGCACTCATCTTAGTGTCTCAGTCATCTCTGTGTTAAACAGAGACAACAGATCTACCTTCTTTGGAAGGCGTTTTTAGACCCTTAGGAAAAAGCTCTAGGTGAGATCTGAGTGTTAGAGAAAGACCTGCTACATAAATTTAAAAATCAAATAAACATGAGTTGTCATTCCTAAAAAAGATAATAAAAAAATAGAATAAAATAAAAATTCAGGACAGTTCGATTTCTGAGTTCAAGCTCTAAGACACAACAAAAGATGACCAATTATCTGACAATAGGAAAAAGGAAAAGATAGCAGTTTCAATAGTGAAAATAATATTAGAAAATGATAGCAGAGCATGTCACAAGCTAAAGGAGGTCAAGAGAGAAAAGAAACAGCTGTGATCTATAAGCAAATGGTAGGAGTTGGGATGCATAATGTATAAACACATGTAATATACTGTGTGCATTCACAGCGCATAGATTTTTTTCCCTTATTTAAATTGCTTTACAATAAGGCAATATTCTTCTCACCCATCCATGAAGAAGGTTCATAAGGCTAATGTGAGTGATCGCTTATGAGACCACAGGCCTCAACTTTAAATGAATGCGACTTAGATAATGATTTCTCTCCAGCTTCAAAGTCAAGGCTCTTCAAAACAGCCAGCAGAAACCGTACAATAGATCTGTTTTGAAGACAGAAAACAAGAATCACTGTTCATGCACTTTTTTTTCGCAGTCTCCCAGCTGCCAGACCCATTCATATGAACAATGTTTGAAGTAAACTACCAGCCCCAGATCAAGTACACTTGATGTCAAAAGTGACTGACTGAGGCAGACAAGTAATGCTTGGTGCCTGAACTCCGGAGTCACAGAGGGGTTTGAAAAAGATGAACTGGAATGGTGGTGGATGAAAAAAACATGAGCCTTCCTTCCTGAAGCCATCAAATGTCTCTGGAATCCTTGGAATCGATATTTCTTCACAGATGTGTGAAGATGGACCACTGAAACCTGTCCCCAGCAAATCAAAGTCCTCATAGGAAATGCATACGAGTCCCATTCTGGTCCTAGCTAGGTCTTGGCACCCGTTAGTTAACCTACAAGAATTCCATGAGTTTTATAGGATTTTTTGTGGATCAAGCAAGTCAACATGAATATAGGATCACAGAAGTTGGTCAGAAAGAAGTGCAGGTAAGGAAGAAGGTACTTTGATTACACAATGGTCAAGGAAGCTTTTGTATGCATTTACAATGACTTTCTGAGAGCTGTGCAGCAAAACCAAGAATGTTCCTGATATGGGGAAATGCTCCAATTTTTACCTAAGTACTTTCTAGAGAAAGGAGATTACTCTGAAGAAACAGGTCCTTTGTCTTTAGGTAGTATCCCTGGATGGGAATCCTGCCCAAGAATGTTAGAGAGTATAACAAGAAATTACAAGCACTTTGTCTTCTGAGTGACTTATTATGCTCCATGAAAGTAGTGAAACACTCATGCTCTCTGTCCCAGACACTCTAGAGCAGGATGTTTTATTGAAATGGTGCTACAGTGTTTTCCTTCCATGATTTATAACCTTACATATCCCCACAAGTACTGAAGGACACTGAAAATACACAGGCAGTCTTCAGTTTAATAAAAAACAGATACTATTTCAGCTCACTGTATTACCTGAACAATCTCCATCTTAAGAACGACAATGAAATCATGGGAAGGCAAAAGGCAACCCCCTGCAACCAGAGGATTAGATGACCATCTCAAATATTTTTTCAGATCTCCCCACAATCTTGCAACGGGCTGCCACAACTTAGACTCAATTAGATAAATATCATTGAAGCTTTGATTTAAATTCGTCTGTGACCCAAGATTAGACCACCAGATAAACATTAAACCAAAAGACACGTCTTTCTTGTGTAGTTCAGAAGTATCAAAACAAAAAGCAATCAGTAAAAAAAAAAAAGAGAAGAGAAGAGAAGAGAAGAGAAGAGAAGAGAAGAGAAGAGAAGAGAAGAGAAGAGAAGAGAAGAGAAGAGAAGAGAAGAGAAGAGAAGAGAAGAGAAGAGAAGAGAAGAGAAGAGAAGACTGTATAGGAACTGAATATGATGGGTTACAAAAGGAAAAAAGACATTACTTTAAATGCTACTTACAGTAAGCATTGTTAAACACTTGAAATCTTTTTTATCCCAAAGAAAATCTACCTTAAGAGGGTATGCTATGAATATTATTCTTATTTTTATGAATACAAATGAAATAGAAAATGGGGAACAAAGAAGTTAAAGAAGAAGTAAATTCAAGAACAAGTTTTCTGTCTTTCAGAGTCATGTTATTTTGGTCCACTTAAGGTGTCTTCCCCCACAATGAACTTTGTTTTACAGGACCAGAATATGGTATATGGCATAACTCTGAGGTTAAGGCTAATAGGAAATTAAGCATATCTTAGTGAAAAGCTCTTTTTAAAAAATTAATCCTCTTCTTACTCGGTCAAATAATGGGCAAAATGAGTTGTTTTTGGATAACTATTAGTAAGTATATTTTAGAAGGGCTTTTCTAAGTTTGTGTCAGAGGATATTTAAAGAAAATGAGACATTTGTAAGGGAACACTATTGGCCTTGTAAGCAACACAGCCTACCCCAACATGAGCTCATACTCAGCCCTACACCCACCCTGTGCACAGCCTCCCAAGCTAATCACCACCACAGAAAGCAGCCTGGCGAATGCAACAGACTTTGCTAGAAGGCAAGCAGAAGCCATGCCCAGGTCCCAAAACACCCCTCGGGCATATCCTGCCGGGGCATTACAACAAAGTGATTTCTGCCAGAGGTTCTTGCCATAGCTTCCACTTGATTTTCTTTCTCCTCTCTGTCCACCCCACCCAGCTTCTGATAGTCATCCAAGCAAAGCAACCCTCCTACCTAATTGCCTAGGCATTTCTCTTGCTTCATCACTGGATGATCTCAGCTCCTTCAACTCCAGCTTTGTTCTCCCAGCTCCCAAGTAGCAAAGGACTATCACAATGCTACCCCGCAGCTGGGAAATATAGACCCAAGGCTTGAATTAATTGCCCTCCGTCACAGATGACAGATATGAACGAGCTGAAAAGTAGATGCTGAGCCACCAGAACGTGCTTCACTACCGCTAACAGTTCAGTGATAGTGAATGAGCAAGCTGTTGAGCATCTTCCAAGGCTCACTCAGTGGTCACTTTCTAGCTAGGCCTCAAACGTGTGTAACTCATAGCTTATATACTACACAGTAAGCATTTCTTTACTTCATTACAATATTCTTATAATGTAAAACCAAAAAGTATTTCCACTTTTTCATAATTAGCTGCAATCTCATATCCAGTATAGAAGACTCATGCCTCCAATTTCCTTTAGACTCATGCATGCCCCATTTCATATGCATTCAACAAAAGAAAATTCAACGTCACTGCATTTATTTTTTTAATACTAAAACAACAGAAATAGGCATATTCAAATCTCTTCCCTGCACACGGGCTTATGTTCAGAAATCCTGGGAGAATCGATGCATAAATCAAGGCACAGATACGTTCCCACAGGACTGGTGGTAAATGACAAAAATGGAGAATGTTTAGGATTTAAAACTCTTCCAGCAGCTCAGCACCACGGGGCACATTTCAAAGCTAACTGTACATGAATTTTCTAATTAAGTTCAGTGCACAGCCTTCTACTAAAGTCACATGGGGCTTCAAATGAGAAGGAGATGTAACAGGAATATGACTTGAGAGTCCATCAGGTCTAGCAATCAGAGGAGGGGTACGCGCACCGGGAGGCAGCATCTTCAATTCAGAACAACACCTACAATGAAACAATAACTGAGAGCCGAAAATTTTCATAGCTAAAGAATTCTCCTGGCTGCTCTGCCCTCCTGAACATCTCCCAGTGCTATTAACGGGCTCACCTGGAGTTCAGATGCCAATTTTCCATAAAATTTTCAGAGAGCAGAGTCCCCAGTGATCTCATTGGCTATGCAGTGTTATTAGCATAGGATCAAAGCTCATCCTCATACATATTTCCTCCACAAACCTGATCAGACCATTTTATTTCAATGGGAGAGACAGATGCTCTCCTTTAGACCAGTTTCAGAAGCTGGTAAATTCATGGATGTCAGTGGAATTACAGCTGTGCAACACGTGTGTATGGAATAAGACAACCAGCCCCAAAAGGTGCTCAGCACACTGCAGGATCAGTTCCGAGCCCGACATTCTAGCAATTATTTAAAAAGAAATAAAATCAATTACAATAAGACACAGAAAAAAAGAATATTCCATTTGTAGAAGCTTTTCTACAAGAGTGAATTTTCCCTTTGTTCCCTGGGATTTGTAGAAGCTACACAGACACTGGATTTACACCCAGAATAAACTTGGCCTTTCTTGCATATATGTTTGACAGTGAGGAAAATTGCACAAACTCTAGTAAGTTGCACAGTTTGTCCTAATCTATGTTTTATTCTTTCACATACACCTCAATTTGAGGGGAAAAGAAATAGATATCAGATGTGACAAGTGTATGGGTTTTTTTCCCTGATATCTGACTGTTCATTTTGCCTTGGAAGGGCTGGAGCACCTTTCAAAAGTTTTAGCCCTCTGTTTCTGAGGAACTTATCCTTGTGGCATGTCTGTCAGTTTTCACAGTGCTCAAGCAAGTCTTTGCAATTTTCACATAATGGCAGTTGTTGACAGGTTGTTAGGGCTGACAGTGAATATGTTTGAAAAACTGTCAAGCTGGTGAAAAAAATTAGAGGGAGAGAGAGGGAGCCTCCTTACATTTGTAACAGCATGTTAAACTGTAAATGCATTCTCCAAATGCATAGGCCTCCTTCCAGTCGTGTTACTTGCTCTACAATGCCAGCATATGTGAATATATGATCCTTAAAAATTAATGTCAGATTGTCACTTTATAGGTCATAGTCACATTACTACAAAACTGTTTACTTTTTATAGAGCTGATTTTACTTCTAATGCTCAATAATAGCTGTTTCAAGCAAAGAAACTGCTAGAAATATGGTGCTATTAATGCTAGCTTTTAATTAGCTTAACATTGCCTTTCCCAGAGGTATTATACTGGCCACTAAGAGCCCATGGCAATGAATATATCCTGGCTTCTGTCCAAATGCCTTTCGCAGCACTGCTCAGAGGGGATGTGGAAGGTCTTCCAAAGCTCAACTGAAGAAAGGCGAATGGCCAAAAGCAGCTATGGCCCAGCCCCAGCCATGAATGCTCTTCCAAGGGCTCCACCGATGTTCTCTTTACTCAAAAGTGCCTGTGTCTTCAGACATGGTTGGGTACGGATGGTAACTTTATTTACTTTGATCAATGGTGTACTCCAAAATGGTCCCGTGAACAAAGCGGGCCAACATGCAGAGAAGCGCAGTTGGTGTGACAAAAAGGTAATTGCTTGGTTTCATTATTTTTACACAGATTTTATTCATTTTCCTGCTCCTGAAAGAGTGTAGTCAGCATCTCATATTAAGGGGGAATTTCTTGTTACATCTTTGCATTATACAACAACTCAGCAAGACTGATTTTTTTTCTTTGACAAACAAGTTTTAGTACTCAAGTTATTTCTGTGAAGAATGAACTTACAGTGGTCTGTCATCCAAATTCTCCTTCACATAAGGCCCTTCTTAAAATAATTTTTATTCAGATTTTAAAGACTTGTTCCTGCAGTCTTTTTATAGCACTGCTTTGGTTAGCATTTTAAGGGGAAGACTGTGGATCCTGAGTGTCCACAGCGTGCGGCTGGTCTACTTTGTCTAATATTGGAACAGACTAAAATAACTGGGAGAAATAAAGGGCGTCATAGCATAATCACAGTATTGGAATTATTATAACCACGGTAAGGCACTTCATACAACATTCACAAGAAAACTATTCTAAGATATCTCTTGAGCAGGAATTTGATAAGGTAAACTATAGAAGCTGTGTTCCAAAGACAGCAGTTTGCAGTAACATATCCAGCAGAAAAATAAAGATGTTAAGAAGAGGGAAAGAACTGAACTGGATAAATCACTGAAGGAAAAGAATTGAAAAGGTGATGTGGAAAATTCCATGGATGATATATTTCCCAGGGTTACATGCGGCATCAGAAAGTAAAGCCACTGGGACTTCAAAAGGTACAGGAAATATAAAAGAGAAAAGAACATAAAAGGTAACTAGAACAGAACTGTAAAGAGGAAGATCAAAAATGAATCGCGTAAAAAAGTCTAGGTAACACGACTAGGAAATACTAAACTATGGAGAGGAAGGAGGGTACGTGAGGTTGAGTGTGGGTTGGAATCCCAGGCAGCCCAAAACTTGACGCATCAGAGAAGACTTCTTCCAGCTCCTGCTGAAGTCAAGAGAAGAACTCCCATATATTTGAAGAGAAGCAGGATTAGGTCCTAATCCTTCTGCCTCCCTATCCAGTAAAGTGAGGATAATAATTGTATTGACAGGTAATTCTGTCTCACAGGAGTATCCTGAGGATTACGTAGCGTCTATACTGTGCTGTGAATTGCTAAGTGCTAAATATGATTATACAGGGATTTCCATCCAAAGATCTCAAAGCACTTTCCAAACATTAATAATTGAAGCTTTATAATACCCTCAGGACTGCACATGTAAAGAAGGCAAACAAGATTCGGGGCTCAGCAAAGCGGGCAAGGATTATTAGACTTACTTTATAGTGGATAAACTGCACCACAGTGAGATTAAGTGACTTGCCCAAAGTAACTGAAGAAACCAGTGACACTTCAGAAAATGAACCTAGAAGACCAGATTCCTTCACGCTTTGCACAGAAGAAAAGATGCAAGTGTAATCAGAGGCTCAATCAGCATTTGGAAGGAGGTGGGATGGATCAGGCTACAGCAGGGAAGTGGGACATCCAGAGAAGACTGAAGAGAGCACAAGAAAAAAAAAATCTTTTATTTGAAGGGTTTGTTTGTTTTTATTTGAAGGCAGGATTTGGTTATTTTTAGGTACACAAACAAGAACCAATAGTAGAAAAGACAATGCCTTTAAGCAGCAGAAAGTGTAGTTTATTGACAGAAGGCATAGCCCCTACTAAGAACAACATCAATTCTTTGCCTCACAGATTCAACAAAGAAGATGGGGAACACATGTCAGAACTCAGATTAATTTCCCAGGGGAAGAAGAAACACAGAAGGAAATGAAAATCATGTTAGAACAAGGAATCAAGAAACTAGAATGACTGAAGACTGATAAGACTTACGGAATGGACCCCTCTCAATTTCTGGAATAAAGTGCAAAGTGTTTACAGAATCCTTCAAAATCATTTTGGTAGCAGAAAGCTACACAACCTAAGTTGACACTGAAATGGACTTGAAACTAAAGATGGTTAGGATAGTTTCAGGAAATCACTGCAGTATTGACACACGAAAAGAACAGAAACGTAATCAAAGACAGCTTGTGAGAACATTTAACAATTTAGTGTTGTACATGATGACAAAAAAAAAAAGATCTTGTCTAACAAACATGACTGAGTATCAAAAGTACGTCTCTGGAGGTGAATTTGGTTTGACTGCATTACAGGATTACAACAGGACCGAACAACTACGTTAAAAAGCATCTGATGTGCCAGCACACGAGCAGTGACCTTGGCCTGGCAGCCAGCAAGGCTTTGGAGCAAAGGACCAGGTTACGGTGTTGCAATATTCAGGTGAGGCATTGCAGCAGGTGCTGAACATCAAAGTTCATCGTCAGGACCAGCATTTGGAGATGAAATGATTTCTCACACAGCATCTGTATGTACAAATCTCTCTCAGTCTTCTGAGCTACAGAGAATGTAAAACCAAGTTTGAAAAAAGCAATAAGCGGAGCACAGTAGGTGGTTATCTTGACAATGCTAATTCTCAATTTCTTTACAACTGTGAAAAGAAAGAAGAATGCTTTCACCTCCTCAGTGCAACACAGAGGAATTTTTAACATGGGTCCAAGATCTATCCATTTTAGCTACTAGAAAGGCTTAAAGAAAATACTATAAATCTATACAAGCACAGATCATTTTTATAAGCACGGAGGAAATCTAGGAAAAAAATGCATCACAGTAAATTCAAGAGGAATACACGAGTGTTACATAGTTATGTATCTACATGACTGCAAACCAACTTGTGAAAAAAAAATTTAAGCACTTGCTGAAAAAAATATACCGGCATAAAACTCCTAATTTAAAAGTACAACTCAATTTCAGAAGTATTCTTGGCTCCACTTCATTTGGTTTTAGATTTTGGAAAAGTTTTTCCTTTTCCTAAATGATTTCACTGAAGAAAAAAAAAATAAATGCAAGAGAGCAACACCTGAAACTGTAAATGTTGTCTTTTACTCTGATTATAGTCTCAGCTTTGTACCAGTTTTTCTCAGCTTTGCTTTTCCTAAATCTTTTTGTTCTATGTCATGACATATAACACTGGACATTTAGCTGGAATAGAGAACACCTAGTAATTACTTAAAGACTATTATGAACAAACCTGGTTAATACTGACCAAAAGGATAATCTCCAGGACCAGAATTTTCTCCTCTTTAATGGAATTAAGTTAGAGCCGAGCAATAGTGTTTGATACAGACAGGGACCTCATGTCCAGAGGTGTTACAAACATGCCAAAAACATTTTTACTTAAAAGTGATCTGAAATTTAG
This sequence comes from Cygnus olor, assembly GCF_009769625.2. Taxonomy (NCBI): domain Eukaryota; kingdom Metazoa; phylum Chordata; class Aves; order Anseriformes; family Anatidae; genus Cygnus; species Cygnus olor. The sequence continues at coordinate 5,556,163 of NC_049180.1, read as the reverse complement.
ACAATGTTGTGTTTTCCTGCTTAAAATTACTTTAGCCTCATTGTGAAAGATACCCAGGATCTCCAGAAAACATTGTGAAATTACCCTGAAAATAGTGTCTCAGATGTTTAAAGATCCAAGTAAGTTTTCTTTTAAAGACAGTGTGAATATTTCCATTCATTTTCAAGGAATAATTGTGAAAAACATAGATGTAAATGAAATGCACATAAAAGAGGATTTTTTTTTAAATCTTGGTTTCTGAAGCTTCCACACTTCCAAATAAGTTAGCTGAAGTTTTGCCACTGACTGCATCACTAACGGGATCAGGATCAATATTTTCTGATAGAAAATGATAAGGCTATAACTCAGTTATTTTGTTTCCCAAATAAAATTTAACATCTTCATCATCTGGATTCTTTTTTGAACACAGCCTATTTGGTAAGAAGCTGATGACCTATCTTTGACATAGAAAGGCTGTTCTTCCACTAAATAGGCTGTTGTAAATTCAGTTTTGATAAAATCTGACTCTCTGCAAGCAAAGAAACGTAACAGATATCAAGCCCTCATTCTTACACTTCTTACTGACATATGAGATTTGCCAGATAAAGGAATTTTGCCAGCATCAAGACCCTCGAATTTTATCAAATTCCTTTCCTATACCCAGTGCAAATACTATGTATTATGCTTTTTGTACATTAAAAGCACAACAAAACAACCAAAGAAGAATAAATACGAACACTCTGTAATTTGTAATGGATTTCTATCTTTGGGACTAAATTACACAGGATTGGACTTCAGAGTTTTAAAATTACAGATTTTCTGTATTTTTCACAATACTTTGGAAATGACATCGTTTAAGTTAGTCTGTATTATCCTTATGTTGAAAAAAGTTTAAATACTACTATCATAAACATAGAATATCTGACTTTAAATAGCAGGAGTTATCCAATCTGAAGTAGAAAAAAATTGGTTCAGTTAAATGTAAATACTTGTATTATGAAGTGACTAACAAAAACAGTGTGTTCACCTTCCTAATACATTTGTTGCTTGATATTTCTGCTGTGCGTGTCATATTTGGCATCACTAACTAGACTGTGTCCCAGAAAGACGCACAGACATTATGTTCCTCAGAGATCCCAAAATCTGCTAACCTAAAGCAATAATATTAAGAGAAAAATTACTTAAAACAAGCAGATTTTTTTTCTATTCTAAAATAAACATTTTTTTGCTATCCATTGCCATTAACAAGGAACTTGTGATCTAATAAATGTCACAATCAGTTTCATTTAATTAAAATAATAAATATTATACAGTAATGCAGATTGACATTTATATCTTCATTTACGTGAAGTTGGATTTATGGTCAATGCTTTATTTGATGGAGGCCACAAATAATGTCTATTAAACTGCCACAGGATGGACACAAGATCATATTAATGAAATTAGACAAGGCAAGGCACTGATATATGGAGCCCTCCTGCTAGAAAATAAAGTAAGTCATGTCCAAAGCAGATGTTTTTTTTGGCTGCAGTTTGTTTGCTAAATTTTTAGTGAGCAGTTTAACTTCACATACACAAAGGTTTAAAGGAACAGAACTCCTGTGACAACGCCTTGCAAGATGCTCTACAATTAATGCAGCACATTAGCTCGACTTCCCCTGTCAAACACATTAATGCAAGAATGATTCTTAAATGCAAAGGAATGTCTAAGACAGCACTAACTATAAAACTTGAGTTAAGCCTAAAATAAGGTTTTTGTGCTTATTGGTGGAACAAATACCTCATTTTAATTTGGCTAATTAAACATACATTCAAGCAGTTAACTACTGACATATTGATTTCTTCTCAATTCTTTTTTCTTTCTTTATAAAAAGATATATATATTTTTTTTCCCAATATTGGTGTAAGGTTATTACAGGCCAAACAGAAGGGATCAGCAGGAAAAGACACTTCCACAGGAGAGGACTCTCCTCTTACCTCCACAGTTGCACCCGTACCAGTTTTTCTAGCCCGTCCTGGAACATGACGCACTGGGTGATAGTTCATTGCTTCTCACTCCAGTTTTCCACGAAAGATAATCCAGCATTATCTATCCTCACAGTGCTTGCTTAACAAATCAGGCTAGTCCATTGCTCTGCTGTGGTGAATAAATAATCTCAAGTAGCAGAACATTGTGAAAAACAAAACAAACTTGCCTTGTGGGCAAATTATCTAACTGGATGTTGTGCGTGAAGTTCAGATAAACATTCAGTTACACGGAACAGCATCTCAAAGTTTGATATTTATCTTTCTAGATTTATTTTCACCTCGGGATCTTCATGTGCCATGTTAATACAATGCCACACAGGTTCAGTGTGGGGAAAAAAAAAAAAAAAGGGAATTGGGCATGGTCATTTTGGGCAGCAAGGTAGACTATAAAAGACCTGAAACAATGAAAAGTCATTATATTTTCTGCTTCTGAACTAGACAAATGGTTTTTAAAGCTGTGCCATCTAACAAACGGCCTGGTTTGGTCATTTATGCTAAAATTTAAGCCTGAGGGTCTGGTCTAAATAACAATACCTTCATTAATCAATTTCTAACAGCTAAAATCCTATTTCTGGCTCTAGAGAGGAATGCAATATAGTCAGCTGAAATTCGGCCTCACATTCCTCAGGCTCAGGTGAAAACAACACTGCGAACACCGCTGGACACGTTATTCAGTAATTTGTCCAGCTTCCTGATCTGTTTATCAGAGGACATGGAGATGATTTAAGTAACTATTTTACTTGCCCTGTTCCAGAATCATTTCTGCATTCTGTTTCAAATTCTCTCTTGAACAAAATTAATTTTCTTATACAGATAAATCTATGCTTAGGTTCTTGAGAAACCAGAAGCAGGTAAATACGAGGCCTTAGGCATTTCTACTTCCACACAACAGAAGTCAGGCAGTGATGAAATATGTTGGGTCAACCTGTGACTTTTAGCCATTGCCAGACACAATACCAGGTCTGAACAAGATGCAATCCCTTCCTAAGGGTCCTGCCACATGGGCTAAGTTATGCTGCTCCCCTTGTCCTGCACAAGAGTCCTTGCAGAGCCACGCTGCTCTGCCAAGTGTTGTAGACCTGGGCAATACTAACTACACTTCTCCATGCTCACTTCTTTGTGCGATGCCGAAGCAACCCTTGTCTCGCTGTTACAGGGCAGCCAGCCCACTGGAAGCCTTGGGTCAGCCTTTGTGGATGTACAATGTGAAAATATCAGATGGTCCGAACCAACCAAATGGCTCCCTGTTCCTGACCTTGCCTCTTAGGTCTGTCCTCGGAGCCTATGGGAATCCAAATGAGAACAGTGAACCCAACTGCAACACACAACCTGCCTGAGGCCCTGACGAGTCCATCCTGAGAAAGAGTGCAATAAATATAACGAGCATTTTATAGGGATATTTCCCTTTGGCTCTGCATCTGCCTTTATCCCCTGAAGAGACACAGGAATGCTGTGGGTGCAGAACACACCTGCTTTTACGAGGTATGAGAAGCATGGCAAGGGCAGCTGGGGAGGCGTCGTGCAAGAGGCTCCTGGCCTCTGTGGTGAGGGCACGCAACGTGCCACAAAGCCAGCACGAAGTCAGCGCCTCGCCGTGCAGCACCGCACAGAGGTGTTGCCACTGCTTCAGGGCAGTGCTTGGGAGCAAACGGCAGAAGAGAAGTTAACGCAAAGTTCATTAGTTGCACTAAGTTGTTTCATTTTATTTTATTTTCAAATGTACTTAGTCAGCATTAAGTCCAAGGACAGATTCTGATCCCTGAGACACATGCAGCTTCATCATCTCTGTGATGAGCACCCACTTTTAGGCACACCTCCACCTGGCTCCCTCCACCAGAGTCCCAAGATTTCAGAGGACAAGTATCACCTGACTGGGAACAGAGCACAGACACCTCCACATTTACTCACGGTGAACTTACATGTGATACCCAGTTCTGACAGTAGATGTGGCATCTTGGTGCTGATAACAACATCCCTATTATCAGTGCTTTCTAGGGTTGTTTTCCACATTGTCCTCCTCTACACCACAAGGCTGAATTGAACAATTTTCATTGACAAGCAATTCTGCATTACTCACATCGCACTAAAATCCTAGAAATGCAGGGCAGATACAAAAGCAGAGAAGGCCTGGGACATACATTTGAAAGCGAGAGAAGAGCAACTGGAAAAAAAACAAAACCACGTTGATCTTAATGACTGAAGGGCTGAGCCCCTTGATTTGGTCAGCTTTCTAGGTAAGCTGGAGATGTGCTGTCTGCCACAGCTTTCACGTTACAGGTAGCAAGCATGTTTCCTTTCTTCCACAAAACTTACATCACACTTCAACAGTCAGCAATGCGTAACCATCAATGAAGCAGTCACCTTACAATATACTGTTATTCTGTATGTACACATAGTTCTCATGAAATTAAAAAAAAAAAAAAAGCATACCAGCTACACCAAGAAAAGCCTCAGTCACTTGCAAACGTTGTTTTTTTGTACATACACATCTCTGATGCAACAGTCTGTTAAGCCAACCCTCCAGGAAAGGGCCTCACAACATTAAATGTTTTATCAGCTCATGCAGATGAGTCATTAAAAATCAAAGGTTTGCTGTCAGAGAGCCAAGCATCACTCCTTTACAGATAGTGACTTCCAAAAAAAAAAAAAAAATCAAACAAAAACCATTGTCTGCACCAGGTTTCTGTGACCTTAGTCATAAACATGCATACCCGAAGCCAAATTACAGTCCTGCTGAAATCAAAGGAAGTTTTGTCACTGTAGTGCCAAGGCCTACCAAGCTTCAGCTCAGACATATTACAAATCAGCCTACAGAAAAGACAAGGATCCTGTAAACAAACAGGATTGCCGTTACAAGCTACAGTGCTTTCCACTTTCCTCTCTTACCAAGCGAAAGTTAGGGCAACATTCCTCCTGTCAGCCTGCTCGACATGAATAATAGATATGTCATTTTTTACCTGTCAACAAAGCATCTGTAAGAGGTGCACTTGGTCCTTTTGAATATCTACAGCAAACTGTTTATTTGGCATTACACAGAGCTCACATTTTCCAGCTAGCAAAGAAATTTCCAAAAAACACATACATGTTAAGCCACAGAAATATTTTTACTCACACCTTATTATCCTTATGTAATATTTAATCATCTCCTCTCCTACTCCCTTGTTTCAGTGACAATTTGCACAACGATGTGTCAAGGAGATGGAAAAAAACAAACGAGGTCAAATCTGTGCAATAATACACTGGTGTTTATTTGCTGAGAGCCAACCCTCAGCGGCTGCAAATGCTATGACTCCTGTGCGGGCAATTGAGCTCTGCTGACTTACACCAGCTGTAGGCTGAAACACAACTGCTGAGAAACAGATTGCATTTCTGTAATCTTAAATGTAAACCAGGCAATGTCTCAGATACAAGAAGTAAGGACATTACAGGAGAGCTGAAACTCCATTGATGGTATGACATAACATTGCCATGCACAGAAGAGGACAAATTTTCGAGGGGTGTAAATGGCCACGCTTTCCCTGGAGCCCAGCTTAAGGCCACCCAGCGCTGGGGTTGCCACGGTCTCCATTACTCCCTTTGCAACAATTAGTCTCACTTCGCCTATCTTGCCTTTAATAGTCCATCCCAACAGGGCTTGAGCATTGCTCTCCTGTCAGCAGCTGGGCTGATGCGCTTGGCAGGCTCACCCCTCTGCACCACACACACTGGAGGTGACCGTCCTAGCAGCTGGGCCTCTTCGACCATTTCTGTGGCCATGCTCTAAATCACAGCTGTGAAATGAGATACTTCAAAAATAATATAAAGTCACTGCTGGGGACACAGCCCAACCACGCAAAAAGCCAGCAGAAAAGGCAGTGGGAAGAGGAGTCCTGAGTGATGGCAGGAAGGGAGGAGCCTCTGCCATCAGATCTCCCACAACAGCATTGTTATTCAAATGCCAGCAATAAGTCACCTTATGTCTGGACCTCAAGGGCCACAATTTTTATTATTATTTTTTAGGTTTCCATCATGTTTTATTCCAAGAGCTACCTGACATTTGAAGAGTAAACACTTCCTTCTCAGGTGAGGATTCCTCACAGTGGAAACTTTCAACATTTAAACCTTTACTGCATATACACAGACACAAAAGCAATCAGCAGTTACTTACATGACATACTATATGACAGAGGCCAAAAAGTGGCTGGTGGCAGAGCTGGGATCAACACTCCCGTGTTGCTAACTGGATGCCAGCAAACACAAATGACAAAGCCACAGCTCCCAATCAATGGCAGGCACTTAGCCAAGTGCTGTGGAAAGAGCTCACCTGTGCACGTTCAGGCCACACCACCCTCCTCCTAGTTTACAAGGATCTCTCGATTTTTTTTTGCCAACAGGAGCAATGGTGGGCACATCGCACGGTGATTTAGGAGTTGCACACACTTGTTCTGAGTGAGGCAAGATGTCCCTTTAAAACAGCAGCCACCCACATCCCACGCAGTAGAGTTCTCATTCTTGCTAACACCTCTAGAGCTGAAAAACTGATAGGAGACATTGGGGAAAATTAGGACAGGAAAAAAAATAAGACAGAATAGACAGCCTGAAGACTGAGGATACCATTACTACAACTTGACAGACCATTAAAAAAAGGTCAGTATCCACTTTAAATAAATGAACAAATTAAGAGAATACACCATGTTCAGCTACATATTAAGAAGCATTAATGAGAATGAGAATAGCTTGCAGTTCAGTTTACTTAGTTCTTTAAATAAACATGGGCTATTGGAAATGTTATACAACAATGCAAGCACCGTAAGTGTAGCTCCAACTCCTGTCATTCCTGCAGATGAGTTACAAATCTACAAGAACTTGTCTGCTCCATGCTTGCAGCCACCGCTAAACTTAAATTAGTAACTATGTAGGCCTCTTCCAAGGCATATCAGAGACCAGCTGTGCAAGGACCTGTCACCTTCTTGTCAGTGAAAGTTTTCTGTCCAAAGAACTTTCGTCATCCCTCATTCCTCAAGTAGCTGGATGTCACTTGAAGAGACAGCTGAAGTCACTTGCAATGAATGGTCTCAAATCAGAGCTCACTGCCCTTGTCACAGAAAGTCTCACCCCGCAGCTAAAACTGTCACTGATCATGTTTAGATATGTACGCTGAGGTATCAGATTAGAAAAGAGTATGCACGAGATGGGAGTTTAAAAGAGGCCAAGTTGCAAGGAAAATCTTAATAGGGAGAATCGAGGGCTTGAACGGTTAGCCCTTTTCCAAACCCAATTTATATTTCCCATCAAATCCAATAAAAGATATCTAGCTTCTAAAAACGGCATGTTTCCAACCAACATATTCAAGAAGGAGCTAAAACTTTAAGTACTTTGGCCAGAGAACATGTAGATTGCTAGAATATTATGGCACCTCTGCAGCAAGTTACTTCATTAAGAGGAAAATACCCAACAGGCATATCCTGACCTCAAGATTAATGCTCAAAATGGTGGATGCATATGCCATAGGATTTTTCTGTTTGCTCAAAAAAAAGCATTAAATTGGTATATTCCTAAGAAACTCTTCAGAATATGATATAATTTGCTGTTTGTTTGTGAACCTCTTGCTTCCACTAGCCATAGGAGCACTGCCTACTGGTTATGGCAAGAAACGGAGCAGTCGGAGCCCAGCAGTTGCTTTCCCGTCTCAGCTACCAACTTTTACATGACTTGTTTCTTCTAGGAAATCCAGCTTAGCCGTTGGCAAAGCTTGCTGTGTGGGCTTGCCAGAGAGCACTGAGGACATGTGTGACCTCCATGCTAAAAATAGCCACGTGAAGTTTGGTTGCAGCTGATAGCAGAAAGACAAAGGACATGGAAACATTCAGAAGATGCTCATTATGCTCTTCATCATTTCATTTTGCACTTTTATTCTAAGACAGTGCTGCACCAATAAGTCACAGGAGCTAGATCGCAGGGATGCTCTGCAAATTTGCCCATGACACGTTGCAGCCTCTGGTGGTACACAGGCCCGGCCCCAGAGCACTGCATGGCTCTGTCTTAAAGACTGAATTAGCTAATACCTTATTTTCCATATACAAAAGGATGTAATCTTCACTTGGAAGCATCATAAGCTTCTTTCCTTTTACCATTGATCTGTTGGCTTGAAAGTGAAATAATTTGTTCCAACCACTTATTTGTAAAGACTACTTGTCTTGCTTCTGCTTGAAAATGTGGCCAGAGAAATTTTACTCCAAATCCTGTATGCCAAAATTGTCTTCATAAATGAAGCTCAATAGAGTGAAGTACAATAATTCATTGCAACTCTTATTTTATTTCTTTAGTGTATTTGTTTTGCTCCTAACTGAAAACAAAAGAGAGAATTTTCTTCTAAACTTCATGAGCTAGGCTCTCTACAGAATAGAAACCCAATATGGAAAACTTTAGTCCAGAAAGTTTTATTCCTTCCCTTTCAGCCTCCCCCAAAATCACAAGCACGCACAGAAGGGAAATACAATCCCAGCTGCGCCTGCCACCAGCACTTACAGTTTTTGCTCCTGAGGAGTCCCAGCAGGGTACTGTGGCTGAGCACCGACCTCCTGCCAAGGAAATCGGTCAGAGAAGACAGGCAGGGATGACGTGCCCATGATATCGTGAAGAAAACTGAACTTAGCAAAATGGGATCACAGGATGGCCTTTGTTTTAGACTAACAGCTGTATCAGTTGAGTGGACTGACTTGTGTAAATGGCCTTTCTTAAAATAATCAAGAGAGAGGATCACCTTCCCGAGCCAGCCAGGGCAGCACGGTAAACGTACGTGGCTCAGACCTGAGTCTCTAACCTGAGTGACCAACGTGAACCTTGAAGAAGGCAACAGGCTCGAGCTGGCTTCAGCCCACGTGCTCCCTCCCAGTGACGGGGGGCCCAGCACTGCCACGGGGAGAAGGCGGACCAGCAATGGCAACCACGTGTGTATCGTGACACAGCTACATGTCACAGTCACTGCACTGCCTCTGTGTCATTGATCTCACAATATTGCTGTACCAGCAACTACGTCAAACCCCCACGCAACACCATGTGGCTACAAATAAGTAAATTCGATATTAGACATTAAACCCCACTCAAGTGGAGCATTAAAAACCATGGTCCAAGGCCAGGACTCTGACAGGTATAACCACTGGCTCCAAACAGGATCTCCTGGATGCACAGCCCTTTTGAAAACGAGGCCACTGCCTTCAAAATCTAAACGCAGGCTAAGGATCCTAACTGTAGGCTCCTATTTTTGAAAGTCCTTGCTCTTTAATTTTCATAGCATGGCAAACAAAGCATCTCTTTTCTTCCCCACTAGAAAGTAACCTGGGTTCAGAAGTTTATTGGAAACATAGCTGACACCCAAATCAACACAGACTGCAAAAACAACAGGCTGACAAGACAGAACACTTCCAAAACATCACACTGAGCATTAGGATGGCCGAGCAAAACATTAATATCGCCGGCTTTTGCAGTCAGGGACTCTGCTGTAGCTGGGTATAGCTCTTTAAGCAACGGAAACCTGGGAAAACAGACTTTGAAGATAAATAGATGGGTTTGCTTTTCAGCTAACAAATACAGGATCAACAAAATTGAACATGATGACTACTCCATAGGCAACAGTGATGCTGCCACGCAGATTTTCAGAAATGTCACTACAGCAAATAAGCCTCTGCTTTGCTCTTGGGAGGAACAGAAAGTGAGAAAGTGGAGTAGATTGTGAAGGGCATTTGGAAAAAAATAAAAAATAAAGACAAAAAATAAACAAACTCTGCCCATCACTAAGCTCAACTCTCAGTTGACTCAGTCTCAGGTCTGGGGTGGGGGTTGCAGCGTTGACAAAACAAAGTATTTTCAAAAATCTTCACCCGGAGAAACCATTATTTTAGCACTACGGAAAAGAGAAACAAAACCTCAAAAATAGTAATTCATTCAGCTCTAATAGAGAGGGGCCTACTTACAAAAGATGCTTAGGAGTAAAACTGGCCCTATTCCCCTTACATTCAAACCCAGGACTGGATGAAAGCCTCATTTGTCTGCTTCAGACTGAAATAAATGGCAGCTTTTCACCATAAGACTAGAGATAGGTTTTTGAACAGTGAAGGGTCTTTCTGTTGAAGTTCCACATGTAAAAGAACCCCCACAAACATGAACTTCATACGTTTCAGTGACATGAGTGCCTGTAGTCCTTTCACAAACAGACCCACTAATGATCTCAATGGGAGTTACATGCATAGAGAATCAATACTGCTGACACTGAATTAATGGCGTGCTGATATACTATGTTTGACGCACGAACATAAGAAATAATAATTCGGCAGTTCACTCTTCAGAGCTGGTAACTTATATCAGAGATGCTGGGTGCTTCACTATTTACATTATTTTGTTATTGCATTCTTTTTCGGAGCAGCGACTTTGACCTGGCAAACACCTTTTCCTTGCCAAACTATGCATATTTACAACAGAGAATCTGAAAAACATCATTCCCCTAATGTCTCCACAAGACAGTTTGGCAGTAAAACATATCTTTATTATCGCGTCACACTCCGTGCAGTTATAGTTAAGTGTCTGAGTTTGTCAGCATTTCCATTATAACCCTGACCATAAAAATGTGTTTTCAGCGAGACTTACAAGTCAAAGGCCTTGATTCTCCTCTCACTTAAAGTGATATAAATCAGGAGTTAGTGCAGACCTGGCATGCGTGAGAAGAGAGAGAGAGACTCAAAACCCTGCAAAAGGGGATGCTTTGCATACATGATGCTCAATTTGCAGACATCCGCATACAGAAGGGTGAGCCCATTTCAGCTCCATTCAGCTCACACATTTGTTGCATAAGCATCTGTATGAGTTCTACGCATAAAAGATCTTGTGGACATTTAAGAGATGAATATGCTCTGGTAACCCTAGGCTTACCTGTCTCTAAAACAGCATAACAATGTTGGTAGGAGTGAGGCTGTATCACAACTGAACAGATCAAGTCTGAAAATGGTGTTTTCCCTGAAAGGCAAATCTGATCCAGAGAAAAAGCACGAGACTATAAAGATAGGAATTTCTAGGTTTTGCCCCACTGCTGCCAGTGATTCGATGAGTCACCCCACGAGAGTTCACTTACTGTTCACATTATCACACATTCACCAATTTTAAGCGAGGACTCTAGCACTTACTTCTAGCGTTGGGCAGTTGTGAAGATTCAATACCATTTCCACGTGTTAAGCATTAGAGAAGCATTAAGTGGTTATAAGGCTCTGATTTAATGCTCCGTTTTCTGGAAGCTGGGACAGAGTTACACTTCTCAGGCTAAGTTTACCTCATGTTGCTCATCTTAGTAGAGGAAAGCTCTCTTTCGCTGCATGTCCCACAACATATGCTCCAAAGCCAAAAACAGGGATTTTCATGCCAGAAAGCAAAGCTTTGCACAGTGCAAGCCGGTGAACCTTAAAGAACAAAAACAACCTCACGCACCGGTACTTTATCCACATCTTGTTAGAGTTCCCTCATTTTTCCCCACATATTTTTCCACTTTTCCTGCCTTGGCCATTCCGACCACCTCTGCCCTCCGGCAGGCTCGCAAGGTCACTGCTGTTCCTGACATGGCACCTCGCAGTCCCCACGGGAATGGCTGTGTTGTCACAAATAGCATCCGAGGAGGGGGAACCCGGCTAGAAAAGAGTATTTACACACAAATATCTTGGCAATCAAGACGACTGTGAAAGGAAATGTACAGAAAAAGCCTATGACAGTTTAATGAAGTTTTGGTAACATGCTGTAGTTTTCCAACTGTGCTCAAGTGTGATCTTGGTTCTTAAAATCTGATTTTCTTTATTTTTATGGACTTAAAAGAACTACATCCATTTTGCTCAGCACAGCAATCTGAAAGTTCATGTCTGATCTTATTATTAATGCGTAGGAAGAATTGCATTTCAACGCCTGCCGAAGAAACTGCCTTTTATAAAGACAGTCTACAGAGATATGTTTGGAATTTTAAATCCTGGTGTTTTGCTTTTTCTTTAATCTTTTATTAATGGTTTGTGTTCCCATTACTCCAAACTGAGCATTAGGTTGCTGGGGAAAAGCGCCAATCAAATGTGTACAGCGACTGGAACTTATTTGAAAATAAAGGAGGTTTAGCTGATCAAAATCAGTATTTCGGAGATTTAGGCCTGTGATGGACATCCCATACTGAGGGAAAAACAAAATAAGAAAAAGGAGAATCACTCTGACAGCAGCAGGATGGGAGGCAGTGAGAGAGACTGGAAACCGGCTCCAATTTTGCTTTACGTCTGACTGATCAACCTCAGGAGCTTACGACAACCAAATTCAAATGCTATTTACTTTTTTGTGACAGAGATGGGCATAAATTAATTCTGCTGTCGGACCTGACCACAGCTCCTCCTGGGGTCCCTCACTCCTGCAAGGGATTTGTGTAATTTGTTTAACTCCAGAGGGATGATGGCTGTGATTTGCTTATTTGAAATGAGCCTATGTAGAAAAGGAAACCAAAACTTGTTCCAGCTATACTGACGGCTACAGCTCCGTTTTCTGTCCTTCCTCTGGAAATCTAGGCAACTGGGCAGATGATTATAACCCAGTGGCAAGCAAAGACGGGCACAGAAAAATGCAGCCAGGCAGCAGAAAAAGGCTGCTTCCCACACCCTCCTTCCCTTCCCAACACAAGCTCAGCCCTGGTTGAACAGGCAGCAAGTAACCACGCTCCTCGCTACACGCCAAGTCCCTGGATGAGAGGCAGCAAATCCTTTGCTATTTCCCCGTGAAAAGACACCATAGAGCTGAGGCAATGACAGGGGAACTTTCCTCTGCAATATGCCCTCCGAATTTAGTGGGGATGCAGCTCTACACTGCAGGGATGTTTAGCTGGGTTTCCAGAACTGTGCATGACAGCACAGGACATTTCCTTCTCCACAGAACTGTTTTTTATCACTGCTAAGAATTTTTTCTTGATTTAAAGTTACTTACAAGCATCATTTTAACCCAGCCAAATGGTGCTCACCGTGCCCTGATTCTAAGGTCCCTGTTGCTGTAAGGAACATTAACAACGTATTAACATCCATACATAACATTTTTCTTCTGTTCGCCTGAGGACTTGCATGGATATGGCAGCATGCTCCAGCACCAGCCCTAGGTAAGCACAACCTTTACAAAAGCAACTCAAACAGAAGGCAGGCGGCTGGAGGCACGGGCACAACATTCCTGCCTTGGCGTGCACATGGCATGCACCTCAAAAGGAGATGCAGGGTAATGGGTCAAAAACATGCTCCTTTTCTTTAATCATGCACAAAACCAAGGCTATTAAGTTCTGAAGAGGACAGAAATGCTCACAGGACAAAGATCTTAGCAAAACAAAGTACTGAAAAATCTTTAGGAATAGTTTAGGATCTGAGCACTGGGGAAAAGCAAACACGCACATACACACACCCTGCACTTTTCTTTTTGTAGAGAGCCTTAAGTGCTCTGGAAAGAGAGGCGTGGCATTCCTCCTCTGCTGGATGTTTGGTTTTTATCAAAACTTGGATTACAGGTCCAGTGTTCGGTATTTACCACATCCTATTAGTGGATCTTCTCTTAAAACCAGCCTTGTGTTTCTGTTTTTAAAGATTCCGCTTCTAAAAGACATAGGGATAGCCCAATAGGAAAAAAAAAAAATAATAAAAAAGATAGTATGTCAATTAAATAACATTTGAACCATATAAATAAAGTTAAAAATTTGGAACCGATACATTTCCTGTTTTCCTGGCTGATATTTTAGTTCAAGTCAATAAAACCAGAAATGTCCACAGTGGCACTGTAGCACCAGAGCAGTGCTTCATTACTCAGTTGAAACACTTTGTTCCATGCAACCAGTGCCTGATTGAACAGTGCAAGATAGATGCTGACAAAATCTTAAAACTGTGAGGAATGACATACATACAACATGAGAATCAAAATGACTACCTGAAGATGGGGCATGTTGCAATAAGAAAAACAGCCTTTAGTTATCCCAGTGAAATTCTGCAGAAGCCACTTGCAGCTGGGAAACAGACTCCTTCCACAACTAAAATGCATCTCTAAGAAAACATTATTAAAAGCAGATACGTTCAAAGACATTTTTTCTCCTTTGGTAGCAGAATCAGCTCTCTGTTCTGCTTGTCTTTTGTACCCAAGCAAATCCACTCGTTTTTCAGTGGTTTGGAAATGATGCACAAAGGGCTGCAATCACACCCAGCATATAGGAAACAATACAGGAGCCTCAAAAAGCACAGTGAGCTCAGCTATGCTACGTGTTTTCACCGTGAGTTTACCTGCTCACTTGGCGATCTCTCTTTGCTGGACAGTTGCTGTTGGTTTGCTTTTGGACCTTCTTGGGACTCTGAAAAGTCTGAAGAGCTCAGCCCAAAGCTCTTGGCTTCGCTGTTTTATGAGCACACACTTCTGTAGATCAGGCAAAGTATCCAAACACGTCGTTTCTAATGTTTCCATAGCACAAATATGTGCCCATCGGTTTAAAGTGATCGGAAACATCCCAGGTATAGATTTTAAAAGCTGTTTGATTAGTACTTGCTCACCTCAAAACCTAAAGCAGACCCAGCAGCAAGTTTTGTGTTCTGTAATTACCAGAGCACTCCAAAGACTGCGGGACATGACTCTGCAAGCACACATCCCACTTCAAGCAAACCGTTGTGATGCTGTGATGCAGATTTTATTCTACATTCACCTGCATAACGCTGCACAGAAAAATCTACCTGTTGCAGATCCTTAGCTCAAAAGTTCCCCAGTCTGTATCCTCACAGGTTCAGAAAGCCTTTTCAGTGGAAATGCACCTGTCCCTGAGGCAAAAAAGTAGGATTTTTCGGAACGGAGACAGAAGACGACAGAAGTCAGGCTAGAGGGGTAAGGGAGGAACTCAGAGCATGACACAAAGAGGGGCATACTCTGGTTTTCCCATTGGGAATTAGGACCAAGATTTGCTGACATCCTATGTTGCATATAGTGACATTGTTCTATGAAAAGAATAACATGAAAAATAAAAATAGTCATAAAAACCTTCTACTGAAATTGTAGGCGCCACTACTAGTCAGGTATCTTTTCATCCTTGTGCCCATTACCCTCCCCAAACTGAGACTGTTTGTTGGAGTATTCCAAAGGAAGAACAAATGAAGTGACCACACAGATCTAGGCTCCTTCATTT
The DNA here is from genome assembly GCF_009769625.2 of Cygnus olor. Lineage (NCBI taxonomy): Eukaryota > Metazoa > Chordata > Aves > Anseriformes > Anatidae > Cygnus > Cygnus olor. The sequence goes on along the minus strand of NC_049180.1, from coordinate 5,540,983 downwards.
AAAAGACATCCAAGTATTTGCAGTAACCTTCTGCAGTATTTCTCCATCGGTCTCTACTCAGAAACGTACCAAACACTCCTGGTATGCAGCTCCCAGGCAGGACTGCCTTTAAAACCCCTCTGTCACACCCTGCTGTATGCACTCGGCCACACAGCGTGACATTTCACAACTTCTTCTAATCCTGACATTGAATAAAACGAGGCCTTTCAAAACATTTAGGCAAACTGACCCAAATACGTTATCTGAGACAGTCGCTGATGAGAGCCATGTGCAGCTGAAATAATAATACTGCATTCCTGAATATTTTAAGTCACTCTAAGAACTTGGTAAGAGCTATCAGTAACCTTGCCCTCTCCTAAAAAAAACACGGCACGTACTGATGAAGAGATGTGCCCAAGATCAGACACCACCACCAGGTAATTTTGACCTCCTAAATCCACCACCTCAGTGCTCTATCCACTTGCCAGCCAAACTTTTTGCAGTAAGCGATACTGCACGCCCCAGCTGAACAACAAAATCGTGTCTGACACTTAGGAAAAGCACTGCAGTTGAACAGAAACTCTCGCTGTTGCAGAAGATTGACTATTTCCAGCTTGCCTCATGCTTTATTGCTTTAATCACCTGTGATACTTCTATGACTCCTGGCTAGCAGCTTATCTGTAACACAGAGGGCTCCACCGTGTCCTTTATTGCCTCCCTTGGCTGAAGATTACAGATCCCCACACACACGCATTTTTTTTGTTGTCGTTGTTGGTTATTTAACTATTAGTACTCCTGACTTGCATATCTCTACTTCTGCTATATATTGAGCAGTCCTTGAGTGACCTGTGCCAAACAAGAGTAGTTGCTTCATTGAAATCACAGCTCTAATTACAAAGGAAACACTACCATCTGGTGGTCTGTTTGAAAAACCTTTCGCACTGAAAAAGAAAATAGTTGTTGGCCTAATACTGACAAAAATCTGACTTTTTTCACAGGACTGAAGAAACCTCAAATATTTGAATCAGAAGAGCATGCATCCTCAATGCTGTTTCTCCCCTTTCCTTTCCCTATCCCCATCATAAAAAATATCTGATTAAATCCTATTCTGAAATACTGGGATAGCCCCATACCTCGTACACCTTCATTCAGTAGTTTTCACTTGCATGTTCCACCCATTTCACAATGGAGCAAGTTTTAAAGGTGGGAGAAACCTCCCCGCTATGAAAAACTCTCCTGTCACTCTCTTGTCCCTCAACGTTATGAGGAAAGCAATGCAGGGCAGAGGGGCAGACCGAGAACAGCCCTCCCAAAGCTGCCCAGACACACGACTTCAGGCTGTGCTGCTCCAGTCTGAGCTTCCCTGGTGCTCTCTAGTGTGACAGGTTAGAAAGCAGCCCCCAAAACAAACGGGCTTGCTACAGGCGACATTTTCCACGATCTATGATCCAGGTTGTCCAACTTCAGTCAAAGGGTATCACTATTACACCATCAAAACACTTCAGCTTCCAGCTGCTGGAAAATTGGACTAATTTTTTCCACTTAAAGAAGCAACCTTAGCTGCATGGGGTTTTGTAATTTATTTCCTTTGAAAAATCTTATTCTTTCGAATGTACAAGGTATGCAAAATTCAACACCACCTGGTGGTACCTGGGGAACAGCTTTACAGAGACAATCTCCTAAGATAATACAAACCCTCTTGTTTTTTTTTTCTTTAAGCCATTAACTATTTTCATACCCTTTACATCAGCTGGGATCTATATATCACAGACAAAGACAATCTCATTTGTTTTAATGGCTAAGTAAATTCAAAATGGAAATGACTAAAGCAATTTGTTCTTGTGCTTTTTTTTAATTTTGGTCTCTTCACTCCCTATTCTCCTCACCACTTCTCCCCTGCCCAAAAAGTATTTTGAGCCAAGGACTGGACTTCTGGCTAGCCAGCACATCTCTGCCAAATTCAATATAAATCAGGCTTAAGCAAATCAAGGATTTGGCCTCCAAAGTTCTTCAACTTCCTAGCACTAGTTAGGATGCTTTATTACTGGCAGCCTTCATTATAAGACTTCAAAGTCTGTCTTTTATACAGTACTATATCTAGTAAACAGTACTATATCCAGAAGTACTATAGTACTATACCTAGTAGTACTATACAGTGCTATAACTAGAGATTCAAACATTTTGGACACTGACTCGTATATCAACTTGTTAGGCTTTGTTTCCTGTCACAGAAGTTTCTCAAGGTCTCAGACATGATTACTAACACATCCACGCCTGTGGAACAACAGATACTCACTTCCCTCACTCGTTACTTTCAGGCAGCTTGGCACACCTTTAACTTACTGCAAACAGCATTTCCATCCTGCACAAAAAGCTGCTCAGAACACGCCAACAGTAGATTTTAATAAAATGTGTACATGAGAAGTACTGAGTATCTCAGAAAGCTGCTTTTTTCATTATGATATAAAACACATCATCTGGCTCTCGAGAACCAAGCAGTGGCCCAGCCCTCTACCTGGAAGTCAACTTTCACAGATTTGATGCAATTTAGACCCTGGTTGCCCCGAGCCTGTTACGCCGAGCTGCACAGTTGCATGGCTCTGGTGGCGCAGGCTGCGGTGTGCCTGCTCATCTGGTGTACCACCAAACACCAGTCACACCCACATGGCTTGGTGTCAGCTGAAGGAACCGAATTAGGCTTCCATCAAGCTGGTATACATGCAGAAATAATCAAAACCTAACACAGCTTGGCATCCTGCCATGCAGCAATCAATACGATTCCCTCTGCAAAGTGGAAGGAAAAAAAAAAAAAAAACAAGAAACCCCACAACAAACCACCACCTTTTAAATCCAAAATCAGTCCACTTCTTTTCACTGAAGTTTGCAGACTTTAACGGAGTGAAATTCAAACCCAAAAGCCAAAGACAGGAAAATGAAGTGTTAAAGGACTGGGTAGCACAGGCAGAATCACCAGGATACAATTGTTTCACCCCGAAGTACAAGATGGATATAACTTAGAAGTGTCAAGGAAATCTAATAAAGATGAGTTTTGGAGCAGATGTACGACACAGACAACAGATAACTGCTAGCATGCTTAATTAAAGCCGTGTGTGAAAAACATAACGGTCCGGATAAACTGCGAAAAAGAGAAGTCATTTCTGAACTGCAAAATGGATTTATTTTGATTAAGAAATACAAGAAGGTAATACAGAGAGCAGTGACCAGAGTTTCAGATCATACAGCAATAGAAAAGGAACTCATAAGCCCCTTAGGGACATGAGGCTACCCACCCACGCACAGCTTATATTTCGAGTCTTCATTTTAAGGCCATGACTTGACCTCTGTTCACTGAGACATATTAAGGTCTTGGCACAGTATCAGATGCCTAGAATAGTGAAGTATCGTAAACAGATTTAGTGTATGGAATTTTACACTGGCCAAAATTAATTGGCTAAGAGGTCAAATTACAGCTGTTAATATTTTGCAGTAGAAGCCAAAGCCCTCCGATTGCCCTGAAGTCTATTAACTGTTTCCATCATTGATTTTTTACATCTCTAGCTACTTTACTGGGAAAAAAGTCATATTTTGAGGCTTTCAAAAAGTGACAACAAATATTAAAAGTAGCTCAGCTTCGTGCAAATTCTGCTTTCAGCCCACTGCAGGAGTCACTGCTAAAGACATGCCCTGAAACAAAGCGCAAGGAAGCAGGGTGCAGGGTTTCCAATGCTAACCTAAAATCCCAGACCATCTAAGTTCAAGCAGTTCTTGCAGCCCCACCAGCTTCTTACATGAATTCAGGCGAGTCATCCAGGCACTATCGGCGCACACTGCTGATAAGGGACAACATCAAAGGCATCATCACTCTCAAGGGACCAATTATAAACTCCAACACACAGCTCTCTGCAGCAGCTCAGCCTGACCCCAAAAGGTCTGATACACTTCCAGATAGGTCAGCCTCTGCTGTGGCCCACCTGCAGGTCAGCCTTCCCTGAGAACAGATGGTCCTGAACCCTTCCTCCCTCCCTCCCCTCCTTCTGCCTGCAAACAGACAGGAGTTGAAAGAATAGGGGCCTACTGCTGGCCTTTTTGGGTGGCTGAGCCCCTCGCTATGCGCTGGAACCACGAGTAACAAGAGCCACATACACAGAGCTGGCTTCAGTGTAGACCCCCAGGTCTAGTACGGATGGAGAAGTGACTTCATAGCCAACCTTAATTATCATGTAACGTCGTGAGGAAATGCTTTCTGGCTCCACTGAAGGCAATGGCAGAAGTCCCATTATCAGGATTTTAGCTTGCAATGCTACAGCTGTATCATCGGATCACATCCTAAGTGTTTATATGCTATTGATAGACTTGCAATATATTTGAGCCAAATTCCAAAATTTAGACTTGGATATACAGTATTGTCAATGTAGATTTTATACTACTAATTCCCTACCCAAACTTCACGCCCATATTTCATACCTGAGCATGGAATTGCTGGACCCACTTCAGTAATTGCATCTGTGCCTGGCTTGAGCCCGAAAGTCAGAGGTGCAGATATTCAAGTTTATAGATCTTGAAATTTTGTGTATTCCAGCAACTCTTTCTGTTTATGAATTCTACTTTTAATAATATGTAAGTTTAGAGTTATCATGTTTCATGACAGTTTGCCAGTGAAATCTACTTCAAACCCAGGATGACTCAGTTGACCCATACATCTTTTCATGTGGCCAGAAAGGAATAAATGAGCTTTTAGGATCCTGGTGGGATACTGAGATGGTTGGCCATTACCACATAGAAGTTTTTAAACCTGCATTTCCTTCAGAGATGAGCACCTCACAGTTCTGCTGTGGTCTCTTGTAAGAGAGTGCACATAACCTATCCATACCTTTCCTCTCTGAGGATTTTTGAGGCAAAAAAATATGGGCCAAATTCCAAAAGCCATTGAGGAACTGGAATTACTTCTAAAACTAAAACCTAGTCCTGAAGTTTTTTTGTAGTTTTGGTTCCATTGCCCAGGTGCTGAGGGAAGCAATGAGACGGAGGTGGCTGAAATTGCAGCCCCTTCCCTGCCCCTTCACAAGTGCCAGTGACTGAAGCTCCCTTGACTTCCACCAGGGCATCACTACTTATAGCTAAGAAGCTGGGTTGTACTAAAAGGCAAACCACCGACAACCTGCCTCAATCCTCATTTTTGTTATCTTTGTTACTTGGCAAGTCAGTGGCAGCACATTTTCATGAAGGCAGGCCTCAGGAAGGATGCTACCTGGCTTCATCAACTCCAAGGCCAGGAGCAGATTGCATCGCGGCACCACTCCCCTCCGAGTCAGCATTGCCTAACCTCGGCGGTGCCTCCCAGCTGGCAGCACATGATCAGCACCTCACAATTACGGAACAGCCATGTGGTAGCCATAGCATCACTTGTATCACTCAATTCATCTTCTCCCACGTGTTCTTAAAAAAAAATAAAAAATGGCAGGAATACTGCAAGATGCCCAAGTACATATCACTAATGACCTATGATAAATATCACATGCACGTAATGTTGAACAGGCTACACCAACTGCCCTGCTGTACGCCCTTCATCTGAGACTTTCACTTCTTTAAACACCGTGCTCTGTAGAAAGCGTTGTGGATGCCTTGATTTTTTTTCCGTTCTTAATAGTGAAGAGGGTGGGTGCAAATAAAGTTAGATTCTAAATGACAAATTCAAGTCAAAGCCTTTTGGTTTAAAGGATTTACAAAACTTCCTCTGCACATCATTATGCAACGCTGCAGATAATGTATTGACAGGCTGGTCCAGATCACCGCCATGCTTAGATCAAAGACGAACACACAAACTCACAAAAATCACAACCTCCCAATAGGAGGGAATAACAAAAGGGCAGCTTCTCTTCTTCCTTTGCTGTCACTGTTTGTAAAGTATGTCTTCTTCCAAACCAAGAACGATGTACCCAGTGCTAACAACTTATTACTTTGTGAGGCCAGAAGGTGGAGTTATAACGTAGAGGGCCATGGCAGAACACCCAAAAGCGACACATCCAACTGAACATTAGCTCTATTACAAAAATACACTAGGATTTTGTGATCACTTAGAAAAGAAGCCACCCTGTTGTCTACCTGCCTTTTAGATGCTAGCATACAGCACCACTGCACTAAGACAAAAGCAGAGAGGGCGCTTAAAGCCAGAAAGTCGCCTACAAAAAGCAAGCACAACCAAAGAGAAGTACATTCAGTTTTTGCATGTTTTTTTTTTTTCCTAGCTCAGAGCATTTTTAGTAACATCTGCAATGAACTGTTTAAGTTACGCTCTCTTTCATGAATGCATATTATAAGTGAGTGAAGGCAACCTTGTTACTTCCATATAGACCACTGGATAACCATGTATATACATATATCTGTTGAAACACAAAGCCAAGTCAGTCAGCCAGAAAACTATGCACTGAATGGAAAATTTGAAACAAAATCATCTGCTGATTACCATCTCAGCAGTGTCCCTTTAAGCCAAAATAAACATTTAGCGCCAGTCCATCAGTAGTTAGTAGGAGGATATATTTAAGCTGACTCCCATCTATTGGCACCAGTGTAATTGGGGGAGGGAGGTTAAATATGCCACCCTTTCCAAGCAGTGCTGATTTCCCATCCCAGGCAAATGAAAATGAAAGCACATAACGTCCCTGAGAAGCCCCAGAGCCCTGCACTCACAAATGAAAACTGAGTCCTCAGTTAAGACTTGGCAGGAAAGCAACTCCCTGACGTTCATCAGAGATGATGCCGCTGGTGCAGTGACTGTATCATTTACATTTATACTCTCAGTGCTCAGCTATCCCAGAGGTCTGACTGCACAGCTGGAGATCCTTGGCCTGAAATTAAAAATAAAAATAAAAGCAAACCAAAAAAGAGTATCTTGAAGTTATTAAGGACTGAGGTTTCTCCTCAGAGATACCTACTACAAGACTGAGGTAAGGACTGAGAATTAAAGCCAGCAAAAGGAGACTTCAAGACCAACAGAAAGTCAATGGGCAGAGAATTTATTCAGAATGACAAAACCACGTGGTCGTGAATCCCAGAAGACCGAAGGGGACTAGCTTTATTCAGCATGAAACTGGATTCTCCTTAAAAATTCTGCTGAACTGGAGCTTGTAAAAATATAATAAGATAAATCCTTCAGGAAAGTATATGAACAAGCAAGAAAGGTAATATTGTATTTTGGACAGACTCCACATGAAGTGACATGGGAGCAGGTGAATCTAACAAGCTAGCATATATAGGAACATGGGAAAAAAAAAAGGAAAAAAAAAGAAAAAAAAAGAGATACAAGGGGAATACAGTAGAAAACACATCAACCACGATGGATTAAGGACAGAACAGTTCATGCTGCATGGCTCATTCCTGATAAAGCCTGTAACTGCCATACCACAACACAAACAAAACGGTTTTCAGCCTTTCATGGGGACAGAGGTGGAAAGAGGTTAGAGAGGGGAAGCCAGGAGGTGTAGGAGAAGGAAATGGCTTATAAACTTAGGGTTTTGGTAATGACTTAAATACCTACTTCAAAAAAAAAACAAAAAAATTGAAGTCTACAGCCAGTTAAATAATAGGCCTTAAAAAGTACAGGCTCGATTCATTGTGCTTCTTTTATGAGAAAATATTTAACATGTTTTGGGCTTAATTTTTTTCTTTATAGATTCAGAGTACTTCACCTCATTAACTAATGTATCTAGCAAAGGTCATAAAAGAAAAGGTATCATCAAAAACAAATGTTACATTTTTTTTTAAAGCTCTTGAAGTGATCTGCCTAACTCTGCTTGAGTGTATCGGATGCCAAAGTTTAATCAAAAATCTGTATTGTCATATCTTTCAATTACTATTTTACAGAGAATGCTACGATAAGAATCAACTAGATCAGCACACTAGCGAACTGCTTCTTATTAGGGTATTTCCTACACTTAAAATAGCTATTACACTATACATCACAGAACATTAAGTACCCTAGGCATCAAATCTCTTTATTATTCTCTGATGGAAATCATTGTAAGTGATAAAAACACATTTCAGATTCATTCTGAAATATGTGTGGGAGGCAGTCCCTCTTTGTCTTTAAAAGACAAATACCTAAGGTACACCTGTTGTATTGATGTGGCCTAACCACTTAACGTAGCTTCTAATATTTAGCAGATATGCGTTACTAACTTGTCTTTTATATTTATAATTTTTCTTTGCTTTTTCCTCTATCTTCTTGAACAACCTCAAGCACCAGCATGCTGAAAAACAGACAGTAGTGGTGCAGAATAAAGCCTCGTAAAGGGCACAGCAGTGAGTTAACTGCATCGTTGTGTTAAATCCACTGCTCAGCCACACAGCTTTCCTATGCAGCCGGGCATTCTGCCAACCAAGATTTCTACCAGAAAGAAGGCATGTTTGCAAGAGGTGCAGAGGTCCAGACATCAGTAAGTCTTCTTCAAACTGGCCCCATGTAAAGCACGTACACAGAGAACAGCACCCAGAGCACTCGAGAGGAATGCAATATTCACTTCTAACAAACCCTGCAGGGAACAGAGCAGGTGCGTGAGCCTCCTGTCTGAGAGAACGAAAAAAAATCTGTTAATATTTAACTCCCAAACAAATGCTGAGATTACTGCAGAAAGGCTTACAATTTATAGCGCATTGATTCAAGCAGCTGGTGAAACACTTAAAAGCCTGTAAGGTAATATGGTCATTAGGACTATTTAAATTCTTTTGAAGGAATTTAGCAAAAGATTCCTAGGCTGCTTCAAACCAAATACTCAAAGGCTCTCATTGACAAGCTGTAATGGGATGGACAAGAATGTTGTGGTGTTGATAAGAGGACCTTTAAAGCTGAAACGTGCTAAGGATAAGTTTTGACAACCTGGATGACAGCTCTGAAGGGAGAATATATCTGAAGAGGCAAGAGGTTTAGATTCCTATCACCCTTCTGAAGAAGAGCGAACATCCAGATAGTGAACAAATCTGCCCAAAGATGCTCTGATATATATATATATATTGTATATATATAATGCAGTTTTACAGGAGAGCACCTGATCTTTGCAACGTGTGAGGAGCAGCACAGTCCCTGCCAGTGGCAGGGCCACTGGATTATGCAGAAGGGAAACTTGTCTCACTATTCTGAAGAGATACTTATCAAGACCGGCTACCAGCATATGCTACCCTTCTTTTAATCAGTGACAGATCTGGACACTCATACGCTGAACAGAACTTTCCATCTGTTGTGCTGTTTAACAAGTTTCAAATCGGAAATCGCTAACATTTCTACTTTATCTGACAATCAGTGCCTCACACAACAAAAAGAATTGATCATTCTAAAAGCTGTGTATTTCCACTGCCCAAAAACGAAGTTTATAATGCAATGTATTAATATGCTATAGGAAGTTGGAATTATTTAAATACTGTTGGGCAGTGTAAACCTAATGACAGTTTTGCATTCCATAAATGAGAAGGGAGATGAAAGCACAGCTTGCTATGCCTTTGTCTCCTCTGGCTGAAATGCAGCCCACTGGGTTCCTACATGCGCTGCCGGCCTCCCCTGCGCCCCGTACCCTCAAGCTCTGGCACGTCCTGCTCTTTCCCTGCTGCAATACCCTCAGCTCTCCTTCCTGATTGCCTCCACCACAGTATCTCCACATGTTTAGTCTAGTCCGGCGAGATCTTCCAGCCGGAGAGGATCACCACTGGCTGTGACTAGACCAGGCCTATTCCTGCAGCTTGGCCAAAGAGCTCTTCCTCTTGGCTGCCAGGCAAAGCAAACACGAGCAGCCTCCGGCGGCTGCAGCTCTGCCAGCCAGATTTGGGGGACTACAGCTCCCAGCCTGCTGGCAGCCCAGGCTTGCTGTAAAAACTTCTGGGACCATTTGCACTTGTTAATCACGGCGCCCAATTTATATAGAGATGGAGAGAAAGGCACAACAGAGTGCCTGTTTGTAATTCTTGTTTTACGAATCCAAGAGAAACTCAACTGCAGTGATTTAGCAACTGTACCATCCCCTTTTCTCTAAAGATGATCACTCTTTAGCTGCAGAACTTACTCTCCACACGCCTGTATCAAACTTCTTGCTGCCTGTTGTGGCAAGAGATTGCAAGAAATAAGAGGAAGATCAGAAAATCTAGTAAAACCCTCACACCTCAGATAAGCACATTCAAAATCTGACAGAAGCTACATTCACAGAGATACTCTAAATGCTATGAAACCCAGGAAAATCATAATGAAAGGAAATTGCCACTAAACTACTTGCAACTTTTCCTCCTCAACTTTAAAGTATTAGCATGGGCAAAGAAGGGAGTGTGATACTAATGTTGCACCAAAATAACATATCTGCAAGCACCTGCACGATACTTCGACAAAGAAAGAAAGGACCAGGATTTAGTCAGAGCATCCCACAGACAAAATACTGCAAAGCTGCTGTCATTTTTGGTCAGCAAAACCAGAAGATCAGAATTAGTGGGAGACAGGAGTCAGAGAGGTGCTTGGGACCCAATCTAGGTGCAGGTACTGGTGCTTGGCCTTGTTGAACTTCATGAGGTTTGCATGGGCCCACCTCTGGTCAGAAGAGCTCTCAAACAGAGACACAAATCCTACTGTGACTTCATTTTATTTCTTCACTTTACCATCCTCATACCAAGAGAAAACCCTCAAGTTAATGGCTATGTAATTTTCCACAGTATAAAGTGTTAGATGGGCAGGAACATAGGAAGCTCTCAGGGGAAGAATCTTTAAGCATGTCGAGCTTAATTGTGCGAGTTTTCTCCTGGATGGGAGATCCTTACCAGGGAAGTGAAGGAGGCTGCTCACACCAAGGCTGCTCAGCCAAGACCTAGTTTCAGTAACAAGACTTGATGCTAGGACTCAACAGCAAACTAACTCTATATGTTGGTAGAGAACCAACACAAAGAGCTAATCATGAATTGTGGTCAAGTACATATATATGTAGAGATGGAAGATCACCAAGAAGGCTGTACAATATTAGAGGTTAATATTTTAATGATCTGCTTTTAAATAATACATCATCTTTTGAACAAGCTAATTCTTTATGAATGAGAGTCTTTAAACCAAATGTAATTGAGCTACAGTGTTTCTATAGCGGTGTCCCCTCATCCCAAATCTCTTTTAACACTCATTGATTTCTGCCAGACACTCATTGGAAGAATTAATTAATTTATGAACTTGTCATTACAAGTCATTGATTAAGGTGTCCTTCCTTAAAGATTTAATTATGCCCAAAGATAAAAGATTTGCTAATTATTGTATTTTATCTAATTGAAGCTTTGTATTACAAATAAAGTTCAAAGGTTTAAGACAGTTGCCCTTTCAACCATTTGGGCAAAGATGAGAATTTAATTAGAGGAGAGACCATGTTCTCACTGGCATCTTCAGATGTATTCCAGGAGCCATTCTGGTAACAGAATTGATGACTATTCAATGTGTGGAGACCCCCAGAAAATCTTTTAACCTTCTATTTATTTATTTATTTAGTCTTTCAAATGTTTTCACACCATTCCTCTCTGGTTTGGATCTATCAAGCAATATGACAGCCTGATCCTGCTAGTGAAATATCTTAAATCACAGATTTTAAAATTCCACTTGTCTTTTTCTTACAACTTTATTTCCTCTGACAATGGGAACAATTTCTAATAATGTGAGGTTTTAGGTTTTCAGAAAAAGATAGCAGCAATAACCTCACTTAAGAATTGTTCTTAATTGATGACTAGAGGAGAAAAACATCAATGTCCAAACATCAACATTTCCCAACAATAAACAGGAAAAAAGAAAACTACATAGGAATTTTCTTTCTGTGTCATTAAACAAACTCACGAGCTCGTAGGCTCATTTCATAATAGCACAAAATCCAGAAATGGATGTGTCTACAGAAAAGCAAACGCTAGCATACAAATGGCTCAATTTTAAAGCTTCCTAGGATGAGACCACATCTGCATAAAATTGAAGCACAAAGCTAACCTGTTTGGTACACGTATACATTTACCAGTACCGCATGCAAATATCACCTGCAGGAACTGTACTCGCAAGCGATAGCAAAGATATCACACTGTGTTCATAATTATTAGACTCTGTACACAGCTGCAGCTCTGAAGAGCTGGCCCACTGGGACCCCCTCGTTTCCCAGCAGCATTTACTGCCATCTTACAGAGAACCCGGGGCTCATCTGACAAGTGCTACACAGATACTAAGACTTCATGGCAGTATGCGGGCAAAGGCCCTGACAGTCCCCATTAAATATAAAATAATTACTCTGAAACTATATACTACTCTAGGCAGGTATTTGGTCATAATAAATGCCCACTAGACTACTAGCTAATGAAATTGCTTGACATTTATACATATAATCAGAAGTCTAATCAATCAATCCATCTATATACCATCAAACTACAGTTTTGAAACTGCTCTTGATTTATGACTTAGTTTATAGGAACAGAATATTCAACACTTCAGTGAGCCAGTGTTTCCTCACTTTTTATTTCTCCTCCTCAAAAAACACATATTGGAGGCTTGAAAGAGTGAGCAAGCTTTGAGTGTACTTTACTGAAATAACCGCATACCAAAATATTTCTAAACTATAGTACTTGGCCCAAATTCCCATAAATTTTATTACTTCTGAGAACTGACCAAGTAAATTTCCATGCACACAGGAAAGCCACCAAGGCTGGAAGAGGGAAAGAGAAAGACATTCATCAAATGGCCGGGTGACACAGCTTTTGTGTGAACGCTGCCATGAATATCGGTCATCTACAAAAAAAAAAAAAAAAAAAAATGGAAAGGAGATTCTGGATCACAGAGGTGTTATATTTTGAGTCAATGAGTTCTGTCCAATAGATGCCATAACTACTTCCAGTCCAAGTGCATTAAGCAGCTCTGCAAAGACAGACCAGATTTGTAGAACCAGAAAAATATTCTGTTCTATGTAGTGAAATAACTTCTAGTGTCCTGGTTATAAAGATCAAGATGAAGAAACATTTTGCAGAAGAAACCTAACCCCCAAGTGCTAATGCTGGATTACTGAGACGTAGACAAGATCCAAAAATTCACCCTCACGCCACAGGAAAAATGAAACCTGCTTTGCTTGGTGAGTTGAAATTTTGCCAGCTTTCAGCCAATTTTCATCCACAGGTGAAGGCTGTGCTGGTAAACAGCAGAGGCACCCAGTTCTCTAGGCTGCATACTGCACTCAACTCCTCTTTTTGTTGTGTGCAGAGCACAACTGTGGGTTAAGTACCACATCCCAAAGAGGAACCTTGCAGTGTGCGTGCCACAGAACCAACAAAACCCCAAACACTCCTCAAGCTTGTGCCTAATTTATGTCCAATCAAAAGAAAAACTCAATAATCTTTCTCAGCAATGTCTTTTTCCTCAGAACCTTCCCAGGGGACTCACCACCTTTGTTGTAACTCTTCGAGCTTCAAAACCCAACAGTTCTAGCCATGTATACTATAGGGAACACACGTTCTCGGCATGCTCCAAGAAATATCTGAGGGGGATCCTACTCCCCTCAGATGCTTACCAGCACTGTACAGAGTCAAGAACATCAGTAAAACTGGATTTGTACCTCTTCATTTATGAGTGATGAGGTAGAAGAAAGTTGACCATATAAAAGAAAGGCAGCTTTCCTCCCTTATTTTAAATGCTGATTAATACTTTCTTCAAATGAAAGAGCAGAGTATCAGAAGAGACAAATAAAAGTACTTTCTAAGACCTGAAAAATATCCATGGCACTTTACTGTAAAGCATTTGTCTTTGTACACGAGGCAGAGATCTGCATGTGCTCCCCTAGAAACATGCTGCACTGAGCTGGGCAAATACAGTAATCTCTGCTTAAACATTATTTCTAATTTAGGAGTAATTGTCTTCACTTCACTGCAGTACTTGTTGCTTTGTGGATATCCAAATACCCACATTGCAACTGAATTTCACCACCAGTGAGGCTCATTAACATAGCTGACAACTGAGCAGGCTAATTCTGTGATCTTGACAACACCGAGTGTGCACTTCAGAGTCTCTGAACGTACTCATCGTGTAAGTGATTTCAAGGGCTATCCGCAGCCTATAAGAGAAAAGTAGTATTAGCAGCAAAACATTTGGTGAGAAAGTAAAACTAAGCAGAACTTGAACAGCCCAAAATTGCCTAGGGAAAAAAAAATCACATACAAAAAGGATTAATTCCAATCAATGCATCTTTTTCTCTTTAGATATTGATCTTGCTGAATGAATGACAGCTCTCCAGCAGAGAAGTGGGGAAGTCACCAGAAGCTAATGCATTATTGCCAGGAGTACCTCCGTGAAGCCTTTATCTAATGCTCCCACTGCAGCCAGTAGCAATCTGCCTCTTGCTTTGTTGTATCAGAACCTGCACTTCCACGTTCCATGGGTACAAATCTCAAGTTTCAGACTCTAGAAGTTGCTGCCTTCAGACTATTTTTTATTTTTAAATTCAAAATTTGGAAAGGATACACAATTAAGCGTGCCTGTTGAAGCTTTCCTTCCTTGATGCTTTCATGCTGTCTTACACTGCAGTTTGCTTCATTGTTCATCAAGGGACTGCAAGTTACGAGTGGGGACCTAGTCCCTGCACGACGGGTTCTGCCCTCAGACAGAAAGGAGAAAATCAAAGTGAAGTGTCCTCATACTTGAGAAAAGCTTGAATCTTGTCAGATCTTTATGTGGTTTATTTATTTTCATAAGTAAGCTCCAATATCTGGGCATCTCCTAGTATTATTTATAGGCATTTCTATAGAGCTCATAATCACAGTATCTGAGTGCCTCACACTATTTACGATATGCCATTTATCTCGAGGGTAGAGCTCTCCTCCTTTCTGCTTTGAAGACGGCTTCTCATAGAGATAAGGTACAGATGATTAACGCCTTCTGCACTTGGCATCTTGCGACATGGCTGTTGGGGAAATGCAATTCTTTAATCAGACTCTAAAGGAGAGGACTTGGGTTCTGTTGATTTTTTTTGGACTGTACTGTTTTTCTCCGAATATGAGAGCATGGTCAATTTCAAAAAAAATTGGGAAGGGAACAGGAAATTGCATAAAGAAATCAGCAACCGTGTTTTTCTTTCTTGAAAAGCCACACATGACAAAATACCTTCCTTAAAAGAATAGAAACCTAAGCAATGTCTCCATCTGGTCAGTTATGTGAATACATGAACCACGCTACGTGGGGACTTCATGTCAGACATGCCTCAGTGCCCACCAGTATTCCAGGGAACATTCTTTCCCAGTCTTTCTGAGAAGGCCAGGATGTTTCCTGGAAGGCCGAAGGATGGAAATTGAAGCATCTTTCATACTGACTGACACTGAACAGTTTTTCTGCCTGGCATGAGCTCACATCCAGTGAGATTATTCTGCATTTTCTTGATGAGTGAATGCAGTTTCTTCAGCCCTGAGATGGACTGAGATTTGTCCTTTTATACAAAACATACAGGAAAAATGCAATTATCTGATAAATAGCCTGTCTTCAATGATGACTCTTGGAAAATATTTCTAGGAAAGAGTAAGTAGGACATGTTCTCAAATGAAGAGGTTACTTAAAAGGATGAGGTTTCTCACAGCTCAGTGGTATTCTGTCAAAGAGGTCAAGTTTCAATTGCTGAAGAGATGTAAGATTTTAAGCAGAAAATGCATGTGTATGGACAATACATTTAGGTCATAAGGAAAAGGCATTTTTAAATCTAACTCACACCCCTAAGGATGCTAATGATTCTTAGAAGGTCTCAGAGAAGACTAGAGAAAGATCAAATAAAGATAACCATCAATGAGGGTGACACAGATCTAACTTCTTGGCCTTCCTTGGCTATGTACCTTCAGTGTCTGACGCACTGAACTTAAGCAGAAACAGGATACTAACAAACAACCATTTCCTCGCTGGAGTAACTATGGAGAATTTGCTAGCAATACTCCCTTCAGCTATTAAATGAATTTGCATGGGCTTTGCTGCTACCCAAATTTCACAAGAATTTCCATGATCAAGATTTCCAAAGGAAGGAAAACTGCTAAGAGACGAAATTTATGAGAAGATAAGTTAATTCTGAAGGTATTTCTAAATAGCACCAGGCGACTCACTATGAACAGGCACTTCCACAAGCTTAACACATCTTCAGGAAGCCTCACCAGAAGTGTATTCTGAGTGAGGTGGTGTCAGCTTAGACAGATACATGATATTTCTATAAGATGAGTCATTTACTAGTTGCCACTTAGTTTCCCATCTATATCTTTTAGTCCGTCAGAAAAAGGAGCATGAGTTTTCACATGACGAAAGCAGAAATGCTGGTTATAGAAGAGCTGAATTCTTAGATATTTGTTGAGAACTTGAGAAAGATCTGAGTAAACCTTCCAGTGTCAGAACAGGAACAAAGCTCTACTGGTAAATTATTCCCGTGATAATGAACGTGGGGATCCTTTGGAAGTCAGCCCCAGGTTAGTTCTTCACACTTCTGTCTTTAGAGAGTTCTCAGCGGTACAGTTTGAACATATCAAGAGTGTAAAATACATTCCAAAATGAAAATAAAAGACAGCACCTAACTATGATGATATGCCCAAGAAATCACTATAAGTTCACAACCTAGCAAATTTTAAGTCAGAAATGCCACAAAATACAGTCAGCTCAGATTCCTAGATCTGAGCCTCATATATATATATATATATATATATATATATATATATATATATATATATCTGTCCTCCTAATATACCCAGGTGTGCTGAAGCACAGAGTCCCATTTCTTAGGCTGCCTTCCCCATAGAAAGCCAAGGTCAAGTGTCATTTCTGAACCCAGTGTTCTTACCCAAGTACATGGATGGGAAAGAATGGGACAGGTCCAAATGGATCACATGAAAAAATGCAAAGAAATAATTCACACTTAAGTTACACTGATGTGGATTTTGGAAAATTGACATTAAAATCAGCTCAGTATTTCTCACTCTATTTCCTTAGCAAAGAGGTTTCCAGAGAAAAACATCCAAATAAAGAATAAAAAGGCAAAGAAGAGAGACACTGAAAAGCATAAATAAAAGTGCAAAATAGATCTGTTCAAGCTGTTGAGGAATTTTGTAAGAAACAAAGTTCAAATTCACAATACTACTCATCGTTCCATTCACACTTAGTTGGGAGAAAACATTTGTAAAGGTTGCATCAAAGGGCTGCAAAAATAATTGAGGTTGTTGGAAAAGAGATGATGGTGAGTGAAGACTAGCTGGTCTCTATAGCTCAAGAGAAAGGGTGACCAAAGGGAGAAGCGGGATCCAATTTCCCATCGAGCCAGGAGAGGCAAACGGTGGATTGAGGCAAATGAACTGCTTCTCGGCTGCTAGTTTGAAAACAGAGGGCCATCAGCTGAAGCCAGGGAGAGCGATAGCAATTCAGTTACATTTCATAAACTGTGCTGGCACAGAACAAGAAGCTAAAGTCAGCACTAGATGTGAGCATCATAAATCAGATCAAGAAGCAAATGAACACACACAAGGCCTCATCTTCCTGTTTATACCAGCACACAGCAGGAGGGAAGGCAGCAAAATCGATTCAGCGATGGGTACTAAGTCCAGAAAGAAGAATGAGACCTGGGAGGTGGGGGTTGTTTGATTTGGTGTTTTTTTTTTTTTTTTTACTTTTTTTGCATGTTTTTTGTTTGGTTGACTTGATTGTTTGGGTTTGATTGTGGTTTCTTGTTGTTGTTGTTGTTGGGGGAGGAGGGAGGGTGGGGGGAATCTGTTAAAAGAACGAGAATATAGGCAACCAGATTAGATGCCCCTGTAAATGAGACAGACGCCAGTGGAGCACTCTTTCCTTTCTGTGGCAGAGGTCCCTGGAAGTGCTCTACCAGGCCCAGCACAGGAGACTGCATTTTTTCGGAGCTCCACTTGGAGGGAGGAGCAGTGGTGTTCCCATGCACGACGACGTACACGGTGTTCTCAAGAGAAAGCTGTTCCAGATGACAGATTCCAAACCAAGAAGGCTTCCAGGTCTCCATGTGGAAAGCACAGAGAAAAGCATAGGACATTAATGACTTTTTTTTTCTTCTTTGCCCCCTTGCAAATGTATTCCAAAAGTGTGATGAGCCTTATTGTTATTGCTAATGTCACACTCCTGGGAAGTTCCTTATCACAGACGGAGCTGGCAGGAGGGCAATCCCTGCTAGCATCCCTGCTATGCAATGCCGCTCACAACTTACAAGAATACTCTTACGAAGCCTGGCATGATGCTTTGCAGGTGCTAAATATTTTACTTCTCATATTGGGATAAGGAGCAGAGTAGGTGTCTTCAGCCATTTTAATATGCTTTATAATGTTCCAGATGCTGACTGCTAGTTTCACTAAGAGCTTCTCATTATCATAAAACTTACATGCTTTGTGGGCTGAAAAACCTCTTCAAGGCGATAATAATAAGCATATTAATTTGACAAAATGATCAAAAGATCATGCAAAGATGCTACTGGGCATGCAAGGACATTGCAAATAATCTTTCCCAAGGACTTGAAAAAAAATAATAGCAAAATAAAAGCTTTTTCCTCTGTGATGTTCTTTATTTAGGATAATAAAATTATCCTATTTAAAATCAGTACTGAACAGCCAGCATCTCACACATTCAAAGCATAGTAAAAACACTAGGTGACTGGTGTTCTGGAGCAGCCCTGTAGATTGACATGTGAAGTCTTTGCTGAGAACACATCTTTTGATTAGTACGGTAACACGGCCAATGTAGCTCTTGAGCAGTGAAAGCTGCATACGCTCCATAATGTCAGATTGTTTCAGTGATAGTTCACTGTAGACTTTTTTAAACATTTCAATGAGCTGTGGCATTTTAGGTTAGAATACCTGAAACATTATGTGTTGGAGACGCTGTTCAAAACACACCATGGAAAACAAGTGATAAGACGTCTCCCTGACAGCAATATACAAGTTTCTCCGACGAGTTTACTCCCAGACGTTTCACCAAGGGCAACTTGCCTCTGCCTCAAGAGCAACTGCAATCTACACGTACCTTAATGCAGCAAATGCTCAATTACAAACTGCAAAACAGCTCAGTCCCACTGAGCATTTCAATCAAAAGAGCAAAAGAAATATATCCTTATTTAGTCAGACCTAAAGACAAAAGTTACTTCAGGGAAGCCCTTGTAAGCTCACAGGACAGACTGTTTTTTCCATGAATGACCTCAACACCTTATCATTCCTTATTTCAGCCATGCAGTACATCTTTTGATCCCAAGAGATTAATGTTTGATATTAAGCCTTTTTATGGGTTTTATCCAAATGTCTAAAGAGTCTTCCCAAGGAAGTATACACTCAACTTGGGAAGCATTAACCACACAGTACAACTTGATTTTACGCACAGCCATGTACGTGAATCATGCCCACTTCTTTCCAGAACTGGTGTCTCCGAAGAAAACGTTTCAATATAAAATTTGAATCAAGGAAGTTCTCATGATCAAGTGATAGGAAAACTAAGCACTTTTTATTACCAGATATATTTTTTATTACCATATACTGTGATTTACCAGATTACCTAAAGACAAAACATGTATGCACACCACAGCTGTTAAACACTCAGGTACTACAGATTCAAGAAGCGCACGGCAGATTTACACCAGCTTTCAAGCACGCGGGCACCACGATACACTGTGGTTTGAGATGCTGCAGTTTATTCCCATGCTAAGTATAAAAGACAACTGTGATAGTTCAAATAGCTTTGCATAGCGACTGTTGAGATTTTAATGATAACTTTATTAATAATGTAGTAAACGAATGCTGATGAAATCTCTAACATTCTCTTTAACTGCAGCGGGTAATAAGAAATTGATCCATTTAACTCATTTTCCCCTAAGTTAAAAGGAACTCCATAAAAGCTGCCATTCCTCCTTTACACCAGCTCTAGACACACACCTTATGCCAGGATAGGACAGTAGGAAGACAATCGTACAGAACATCACTTACAGGTTCCCGAATATACTGCAATAGCATTGAAATATGTAATGGGTGTTGTAAGGGGGTGAGGCAGGAGGGATTCCAACTTCTTGGTGGGTGTGGTGGAATAAAAAGGGTACGACCTAAGAAAATGTCAAATACCAGTTTCCAGTAGGACAGCTGCAATTTGAATGACCCAACAAAGATGGATACAAAAGCTTCATGTGCTGCCCTCTTGTTACCCTGAATTTAAGAGAACCACAGTCTACAAGGAGAAAAAAGATGCCTTTTGTTTCTTTTTGCCTTTTTTTTAAAATAAACTAAAAAAAAAAGTAGCAAAATCAAAACTAAATATGACTCAGCCACCCAAGGAAGAAAGGTTGACAGCCTTCATCCTCAGAAGCATTCTCATTGCACTTGTATCTTTACTTGTTATGCCAGTGGGGAACATTTAAAAACAACCGAAGTGTAATAAAACAAAGCTAACACAACATATCAAAAGGGAATTTTGTATCTTCATCAATTCATTTAAGTTGATGGATCTCCAAAGATATTTATGTCAATGGAATGATGTCAGTGTTAGAGTCTCACAGACCCCTACTACTTCAAAGGTGCATGTTTGGACCAAGAAAGCACTTCCAAAATTCAGAGATACCTTGGAATTTGAGTGAAGCCTGGTTCTCACTAATGAAACCTCACTCCTTGTTGATCTGTCACAGTCCAGAACATTTAATTCCACTCAAAAGGACTGAGAAATCTAATGAACTTACATATTATGCAGTCCCGTTTTATATGCCTCAGTTTTCATTTCAGGATTAATAATAGTAGACAAAATCAAGCAGGACATTCACACTCCAATAGTGAAAAAGAGAGTTATAACAGACATCAACATAATTGATGTTTAACTGAACAAACCCAAGGATAAAAGAGGTCAATTTCCAAAGATTTACATCCAAATCATCAACTCATTCTGTTTTCAGAAACTACAAAAACTTGAGAGACTAAGAGTGATGAAACATTTTTTATATATAAACGATACTAAAACCACACAGAAATCAGTAGAAAATTATAACTACTTTAAACCAAGCTATAGAATTTTATGGCAAGGATATAATTTTCTGCTAAGTTTTATAGACGTGCCCAGAAATAAAACACCAGGCCGCTATTGAGTTTTATAGGGCTTTTCGGTAAGAATTACAAACAGTGGTATTCAAACAATACTTGTGGATCAGTTTGCCAGCAGCCCTGAAGCTGAAACTGCATTGCATAAACCAGGCATTGAATAATTTGGGATAATGAACAAATTCATAAAAAGTCAGTGGCTGTTTGTCAGTAATCTGCTAACAGACAAAGTGGTAAATTCATTGAATGAAAACTCCTGGCTGTGAATAGTTCACCCAACTTTACTGCTCTGCCTTTAAGGGACTGCCTGAAGGACTTATAACTCCACAGCATTCTTGCCAGGTAATTTGTGCAGCATTTTTTAGCAACAGTTAAATTAAAAAGCCCTTATGGGAAAACTCCATGAATTTAATGGAGATGAAATCAATATGGTTCTACAGAAATTACTCTAAAACCTTCAGTTAGATCTTCTCCCCCGATCTCAGCCCCTTTACAGTGCACGCTACGGTCAACACAGCATAAGAAAATCTTAAAATGACGACTACAGCTATAGGAAAAATCTCCAGCAAAAGCACTTCTGAGACCCTAGTAAAACTTGCTTTGCACCTGGAAGAAAAGGACAACCTGAAACCAAGGAGTTAGGCAGTTCTTGGAACAACCCAAGGATGCTGATATAGCTCACTTAGCTAGGAGCCAAATTATGCCAGGAACCACTCCAGCAGCTTAGTACAAGGAAGGCTTACACACTTTTCACCTTAGGATTTGAGACAGTGTCCTTCCTCTGGAACAGTCAAGAAGCTCATAGAATTAATACAGGAATTTTATCTCAGCTAGTGGACCACAGTTGTTTTATATTCCCACAGAAAAGCTGTTCTTCCTGACTCAATTCTGTAAAGTACTTCTCTTCGCCACTCCCTCATGCTTATACCTCCTTCACTTAATAGGAAGCTAATTAAACAGAAGTCAATGATGTGGAAAGCAGGACAAATCCCACTCTTTCCCAGAGAAATAAGCATGTCCTAAAAACCCCAAGCGAGGCCCACGCAAAGACAGCAAAGCGTAACAGGCTGAAACCACAGGGGGTTCAGGCAGCACTGATGGAGCCTCATGAACCCAGGGAGACCATAAAATTCACTTAAGAAACAAAAGGCTCACAAGAGAGGGGTTTGCAGTGCTGAGAATAATAGTAGAAGAAAATTTTACCCTACTTTGCACTGACATTAGCACTCAGGTTACAGGACAGCATTCCCCCACCAGCAGCCCCATACTCAGTTTTCACAGCACTGAAAGCAGTTGGTGAGTCCAGCAGGTGGAAGGATGGCGCTGCAACTAGGAGCTCCTGATGCTAGCTACAGCCATGCTTTCCTTTTTTCCTGAGACACCATGTGATAAAAACGAACGAAAGTCTGCAAGATACACCAGTTAGCATGGAAATTGTAGCAGCGGCCTAGACAAGGAGGTGGCAGACAAGATCAGAAGATTACATCTCATAACAGTTCTTTAACTTCAAGGGAAAGTATTTGATGTTGTCCCCTGATTTTTACCTTTTCTCCTGATTAGCTTTCTAAAGCTTAGTTTTCATATCTAAGCTCATCTAAGAGGATGACCAAGGAAATATAGCCTAGCTGAAATCAACATGGTTATTAGAGCTGTTTACATTTCATAGCTTTGTTTAGTACTGAATACATTTATGTGCAGCTATCATCATAATAAATGTAGATATCACTAATTACAATACTAGGTTTTAAATGCAACTTGAGAGTCTCCGGTGGCTTTTAAAGTGGCATAATACCACAGCCAATTCAAGTTTAATTAAAACTATCAGTTTAATTTAGTTTACATTTACAGCTTAAAAATAAGCCTTTAAATACCAAACCTTACAGCCATTCAGTAACTATCCAACTACTCCTATTAGGTACATGAAAAATCTGAATGTTTGATTTGATAATTTTTATTTATTTACCTTTTTCCCAATCCGTACTTGCATGTCATCTTACTCTTTACTTAGTTAAGAGTGGAAAATCACACACACATGCCTTTTCTTTACTTAAGGGATATATACGCATTTTTCCACTCACTGCTCAAAGAATTGGACAAATAAATCCCACTGGTAATTACAGCATGTAATCTTATCTGAGGTTCAGTCTGTTGCACTAAAATTCTCCCTCGCGACACCTAAAAGGGTAGACAGATAAAACAGAAGATCTCTGGAATCTGTCCTGCTGTCCTCCATCGCTGAAGCCAACAGCAACAGGGCTGGGTCTCAGCAAGCTGCCTTAAGCCTCTGAGCATAAAGCTCTGACTTTTAAAGGAGCCCATGAAAAC
This sequence comes from Cygnus olor, assembly GCF_009769625.2. Taxonomy (NCBI): domain Eukaryota; kingdom Metazoa; phylum Chordata; class Aves; order Anseriformes; family Anatidae; genus Cygnus; species Cygnus olor. Next base: position 5,517,628 of record NC_049180.1, on the reverse strand, counting down.
CGACGCATTCTTCTGCCCTTTTGAAATTCCCAGCCTGCATTCCTATTTGTGAGAAGAATTACTCGTATTTTATACAGCGGCAGTATTTAGGGGCCCCGCCGGAGCATGCAGCACGAGGCCCGCGCTTGGAAACCTGACAGGGCACCGAGCGGGAGGTGAGGCGGGGGCGCGGGAAGCGAGGCGGTTTGCTCAGGATCATACAACACATCATTAGAGGCCAAGGCCTTCTGATTCATCGTCGGGTTACACGGCTAAAGATCCCCAGCACGAGGGGAATTGTTCGCACAGAAAAACGATGCTTTCGTTTTAGGATTTATACAGCAAAATGTTCCTCACTTGCCTACAAAAACACCACATTCTGAATATTGTCAGGCAAAAGGTACTGGTCCAGAGGACTCTGGAGGACTCAGAGCTCCGATCCACTGTGGATCGGTGACGTTAATGCGAAGAGAGCCAGGCCATTGCAAAGGAAGGAGACGGGGATGTAAGCCTCCCCCGTACCGTGTGGCCGAACTTCCTCAGGTGGCTGCCCTCCTTTGCTCAGTACAGCAACAAACCCACAAGGAAGCAGGAAATTTGTTCCAAGTTAGAAGTACACGGGGTAGCCCCAAACAATTGTTGGTCTCTAGAATTTGAGCAGGAAAAAGGCCTGCAAGTGGCAGCAGCTGTACTTAATCTGCCAAGTTGATTATTACAGCTTCTCCTAGGAGATTTTGAAGTTCCAAATGGTGGAAGAGTGGAGGATCTGTAGTAAATTGGTTTCAACCTGTAGCCTTGGTTGGCTCTTGTTAAAGACCAACCGGTCCCAGCTGGAATTTAAAAGGCTGCACAGAAAAGCCCAGACTTGCTTCAAAGCTCTTATCTTCAAAAAGTGGTTGACTAACTAGACGTTTATCAATAGTTTAAAATTTCAGTTCTTCAGTAGGTTTTCTAGAAAACCTAGAATGTGGTTAAGGTTGCTTAGATAGTTATGTTTAGTGCAGCATTCCTACTTAGCAAAAAACTAGGCCAGAAATAGAGATACATCACTGTGGCTCAACTGGCTGATCAAATCCAAACTAAAAGGTATTTTTGACCAAAGATGAGCATTACTTAATCAAGTGCCATTCATGAAGCAGCAAACATCCGGAAAGGTTCCGTTTCTAAGGCCACATTAAAGTACCTTGCCCAATCGCAAGAACAACTGCACGACTTGGTTATTTCCTAGAAACTGTAAAATTTCCGGTAAGAAATGTTCAGAACATTCTTCAAAGTATTGATTTTTCTCAGAACCTTGCATCTGATCCACCTTCATCATGTCAGCAGTCAAGGAGTCAAGTGCACTGAAGGCACAGGAGTAGTGGCAGCAGTCGTATCACAGGAAACTTATCAGGACCAAGTGCAATCCATGATGATAGGAGCAAGGTACAGAAACTCCCTTTAGAAATTACATAAGGGGGGAAAAAAAAATAAACCCACAACTTTGATCAGGAGGGCAGAGTGTATGCATGTGCACATGAAGAGATCCTACCAAGGAACTGTCTGACTGCTGGCACACACCCACCAAACTGGGGGCCAAACTACAGCCTCCCCTGCTGGCTTACTTTCTTTAGACATGGAATATAGGCTCACCTTCTCGTGGCTCCACATCATGTCCATCTTGCTTGACCAAAAAGCACTACTTGAACATCCTCTCTAACGCTTCGACGCCACAACTACGCAGACATCTCAGGGACCTGCCGTTGGCACAGCTCTCAGTGATCTGCTGTCATGGACAATGACTGTTACATCACTATAAACTGGGGGAGGAAACACCCCATCAGAGGAGTCACAATCAGTATATGGCATCACACATTTAAAATAACCTGAGCTGCACAGGTTTCACTCCGGACATCCCAGGATCAGTACCTAAGAATGCATTTTAACATCTTCCTCGCAGCCCTTGAAGCCAATTCTCATCTCCCAGACATGCAGAAATTACACCTGCTGAAGCCAGCACGGTTGAACCATTGTAGACTGGCAAAATAAGGATTAAAGCATAGGAGCAGGTCAGAATAAACGTCAGATTAGAGGCTTGCTGATAGGAGTTAAAAGCTGACTTTCTGAAGAAAATTATATCCATCATATGCAACTTGAAAACATAGCATATATACACACATACGCACATTATAAACAGCAACAACACCACAAAACCCAATGCTAGTGGTGACTAAGGGCTAAGGGTGGCTTCCCTGAATTGCATCCCACCTGCCTAGTCAGCTTACTGAAACCAAAACTTCACTTATGTCCAGCAAGCTTAGTCTAGAGTCAGAAATAAAATTTGATTTTAATGTGGATATGAATGAAAGTTCCTCTCAGATTTATTCTCGGCGTTTGCTTGGCAACTATTGCTGGCATTTCTTTAGAAGGATTTTAAGTCTAGAAAAAAAGCTGTTTATTATATTGACATGAGAGTCTGAGTTTGTTCAGTATAAACCCTTGGGCTACGCAAGCTAAAAAGGCTCACATTCAGTTGTCAGAGAAGAGGAAGACACTGACAAATGCTGTCAAACAACAGACTCATATCGCAGCAGAGATCATTTCTTTTATCAAGAGGATCACAGCCTGAAAACCTGTAAATACCATCACACTGCTACGTCACTTACAAATTGTGATAACACTTTAACACTGAATTGCTACGGAACTTATTTCCTTGTAATAGCTTTTGTACATAAGGAAGGTGGCAAGACTTCTGAATTTTTACTCACCCACAATCTCAGTGGATGAAAGGAGATTTTTTTTATTATTAAATACTTAATAGATCAAATTAAAATAATGACAAAAGGAGAAATTGGGGAAAAGACACAAACATACAGTGCGATGTAAGTTCAGAAAAATTGTTTAGACAATCAGAAAACTACCTCAAATATAGAGGAGAAGATTTCAAGCTGGATATTGTATAAAATCCAGGAAAGACACTAGGATGTTAGGAATAAAGGCAGGACACCACCACCTTCTGGAGCTGCAGTTTCCTATTTCACAAATTCCCATGAACTCAGGGGGCTGCTGGGATATGCTGTCCCAGGCTGTGATCTATTCAGACAATCTGGTAATTGGCACCTTCTGAAAGGTCAGTTTGCATAGGAGACAAGACCTTCCCAGAAGAAACAAAGCAAATCACCCCACTCAGTAAGCTGTTGTGAAAATTTATATCCAAGAAGTGGGATACTCTCTTTTGAGAAAACATTCATAGGATGCACAAAGCAGGGGGAAAGGGCTGGATTAGACTGAAAAGAGCTTTCAACATCTGGCACCTGACAGGAGCTGCTGCCCTCGCATCATGGATCACTGCTACCGATGATGCACCAAGACGTCCACTTGAAAGAGAACACGGAATCCCAAGAATCATGATTGATGGTGTAATGCAAGTTGTGTTTAGAGAGCACCTACCCATGTTTATATGTTGGTTACTTGGAAACAATGTGCCAATGGCTATTTTTTAATTTGCATGTACAGCCTCGTAGAAACATTTCCACCACATGAAAGACAGCATACAGTATTTCACTGCGGCTTCTGGTTTCTCTCGAATGATGTCAAAGTCATATATTTAAATTTACTTGACAGCTTGCCAGTTCCAAGAGCGCTCGAGAAGTTCGTCACAAGATGCTGCTTTGACGCCGCTCCACTGTACATTTAGCACTAGCGTTCTGTGGGGGTTTTGCTAAGCCGGCTGGCTGTAGAAGGACTGGACTGAATAATGCATTTTGCTGGTAATGGAGATAAAGAAGGTGACGAAAGTATTTAAAGGTTCACAAAGTTAGAGTGATATATGCAGGAAGAACATGACTGGTGAGGATGCAATGGTGGGTTATAAAACAACTCAATGTAGTATAAAGCCTTACCCTTCCAAGAAGTCTTACAGCGGCCACAGATCACCTCTAGAAGTCTTCTATTTTCCTACTAAATTTATTTCTGCTTTTGGACACTGATATGCAATCTTGAGATTCCTTTCTTAACAAGGGAGGGTTAAAAACAATACAAAACCTACCTCCAATACCAAAAGAACAAGGTTCCAGCAGCATTAGTTCTGATGTCTGGTTCTTCATACTCAGTTCTAACTAATTCCCTCATCATTGGCCTGTGAGCAAGTTCCAATAACTCTTAACAACTAACTTTGCAAACTTTATGTTTAAAACAGCCTTTAGGAAAAACTAATAGTAACATTGCTTCAAGCAGTCTTTCTGTAGTAAATGAGCTGGTATCATTGGTGATGGAGAAATCTCATGATATCTAATTATGTGTGTGTGCTTGCTGAGGTGTTTTCACATTTGTAAGGTTTAAAACACTGACTTCATATGTTATTTTGGAATGCCTACCTCTGGACCAAACTGAGATGAAGAAATAATAAATATGAGCATCCAGCTTCCAACTACAGGACGCATTCAAGGACTGTAGTTTTAATGGGACTTTGATGAGACACCCTGAACACTCAAGTAATGGGAAATATATTTCTTGTCCAAAATATTTCTTGTACAAAAAATGTCAATTAGGTAAATAAATTTTACCCCAATTTTCTACTAGTTTCGTCTCCATTGACAGTTATATTCCTGTACTCATTTTGATGATTACGTATAAAGACAACTTGCCTGGAGTCCAGCAGTAGCCATTCCCTCTCCCAGGATGGCAATTACAAGCAGCTAGGACAGCTGAATGCTGGTTCTCACATCTCAACACCACAGAGCATGAAGAAGGCTTTCATTGCTAAAAGGTCTCAACCCCTTCTTCTACTAACACCTACAGGCTGCTGCAACCCAAGGTTAGCCACTACGCTGCAGACATGCAAGGTACTAAAGAAAGGCATTTAACCTTTAACTGGTGGTGGTCAGGGAACCACCTATTTTCTGGTTTTCTTTGTTTAACTTTTGAATGTGCGTGTGTACACTTAGTACCCAGAACAGGTCTCAGAAACTCACGTTCTTACTGTACACAACTGTCAAACCAAAGTGCATCAGCAATATAAAAAATAGATATGCAGACTTCATAGATTTTAAGGTCATTCATCTGCTGGAATGAAGGACAGCTGTCCTTTAAAGAGGACAAATAACACTATGTAGATATTTAAGAAAGGAGGTAAATACACTGGATTTTAGCTGCTGTCACTCGTCAGCCCAGAAACACTATTGCAACATCTAAGAAAAAATATAGCCGAACTGCAGACAGGCTGCTGCAACCCAAAATGAGGTCTGGCCAGCAAGTAAACTTTCTTTCCTATCAAGAATGTTATAGGTGTTTTAATAGTGTCAAGTGAGGAGGCCACCAGTATTCTATCTCATAAAATAAAAACACAAAAACACTTAAGTTATTTATTTGGAAAACACTGACCAGTTTTTTCCAGCCTCACTAAGAATCTACAATGCAAGATGTCAACTTATATCAGGAAAGATGCAATCACCCAAGTGAAATGAAGTTTTACAATATGGTCCCATGGCTCAGGCCTTTCCTTTACCGTCCAAATATACCTTTACAGACAGAAGTCTTACAAAGATATTCAAGTTCTTTCTTAATCTTAAAAAAGACACGGTCTACATCTATTTAAGGCACCGTTGTAACAGAGACCATAGAGTTGGTCCCCTCCCAAATGATGCTCCTGTGTTTTCACACTCCTGGAGCCCAATGTTTCCATAAAAGTTAATCACAAACACAGCCTTCACTGTGCTAACAGTATTAAGCTCAATATGATTCAGCCATTCCAGGTCATTCTCTAAACTCTTACTGCCTCTTCAGTGGGTATCTCCTACCAAGGCAGGAAGTGGAACATCAGCATATTGCACAACATCCTCCTTTGTGATGTACAATTCTTTTATTATATATTCACAAAAGACCACACAGAGCATCACATTAGGTCACCAAAATGTCCCATGCTCAGGAGCCCCTCTGATAAGCTAACGTGCCAGTTCTGACTAACCTTGACACCCTGAAATAAGCACGGTGGAGGGGGGTGGCAGTGGCTACCTTAAGAACAGAGGTGAGAAAGGGAACGTGGTAGTGGAAGGGAAGTGGAGGGCTTAAAAACCCAGGTAGCAATGTGCTCACAGCACAGATTTTGCCTGACTGCTTCAGTACAAGGAAAGCTGGCAGAATATCAAATATTAATTTTGATGAAGCTGCGCATAAGCTTTCTGCAATTATCAAATAAAGTGCCTCTACAGATTCTGCCTTACAATTGAACCAAGGTTATTATCAATTTGCTCTTGATATAAGGAAGCGATTTTCATGTACTTACATCTGCTCTCAGAAGGAAGAGAAAATGGTTCGTAAAGTTTCCATTAGCATACAAAAGCAGCAACATCTGCTGGAAGTCTTAAGAGGCTTATTGCTGTCACTTAATCAGCACCACGGGCTACAGTTGGTCACCTCTGCCCTCATCAGCACTCGAGGTATGGATGCGCTAAGGAGGTGCTTTATAGACATTTCAGGAGATGAGGGGATAATTTGACCACGGAACAGTTTCTGCAAGTCTCCTCTGTCTATAAAATACCTGTTCTGCTCTTAACCAGCTGAGGATAAACAATCAACCTATGTTGATTCTACCTTGCGTAAACCTGTAAGCCTAGCTGAAGTCATTAATCCTTTTGTACGTTACGTGACTTAAGTGAGTCAGCCTTTTAACAAGCAAAAGTTTCTTCAAAACCTGACATCGACTTCACTTCAATACGCTGTAGTTGCAGCACCATCTAGAGGATGTAAGCTAGAAATTCCTCACACAGAAGGGAAAAAGCATGGGAAACTGCTCAAAAGTTGTGAATCTTTACACGAAGTATTTTGAATTAATTTTCATTCTGTCATTTATTTACAGATTAAATTTTTAAAATTGTTTCGTACACGCCTACATGGCATACAGTCTTTCTTAAATACTTTCCCAGTTTATAATATTTGGATTCATGGAGGTAACAGAAGATTAAAACAAAACTTTATTAACAGACAGTGAGATTGGGAAAGATCCATCCACTCTAGATCAAATGCTTCCTCCAAGGCCTTTTTCAGGTGGAGAAAGGCAAGAACTTCCCTACAGTTTTGATTATAGCACTGCAAGAATGACTAGCTTTACTATGTTTACCTTAATTCTCACCTTTTCAGGAAGTCTCTTTTAAACAAAAATTAAATTTAATTTAAAAATTGCAAACAGAGAAATGGAATAAGTTTTTAATTGAGTAATATGCATTGTGTGTTTTATTTTATTTCACACCTAGAAGGAGCTGCTGACAATACCTGATTGCTCCCTGCAGAATTATTAAAGGACAAAATACATAATAATTGCCCCAAAATGGTTTATTCTGTATGTTCCATCTACCATCAAGACTAAAAATGTTGTGGTTTTTTTTTAATATCTTAGCCTGCCAAAAGCATTCACAATGCAGGACCACAGATCCTATAGCAGTTTCAGTGTCAGGTTAAAGCTCTGACCAGATAATCAAGTACGAGTAGTAGTCATCTCCTGAGCCAAGATGCAATAATTAACCGACCGTGTGTGATTTGCATTCAGTACCAGTGGAAGTTAAAATGTGCTAGCTTAAAATATAATTTTTTTTCAATCTTGTTTTTAGCATCTGACTTACCTAAAGGAAAAAATGTCATAGTGCAGAGGCTGTCTGCATCTCCTCTACTCTCATATCCCTCCTCCATGTAAGAGCATCCCACGTGGAAGAATCCATCAACCACTTCATGCTCCCCCACTCACTCCAAACAATCTGTATCCAACCACTGCACAGAGGAAGCCGGGAAGGAATGCAGGCCTGGCATCACCACCTCTGACTCACACCGGATCTCGTCAGCTGGGCGTACTTTAACAAAGGGCCACATAGGCACAACGTTGGTACATACAGGGGCTTTGGAGAAAAGAGGAGTTGATCTTTTCAATAGCAGTTCCCTGGGAGATGGGAAAGATGTACTTAAGCCTTCAAAAATGATGAAAGAAGTGCTTACAACTTCGAGTCAAGAAAAGTGATTTTCTTTAATTCTGATGTACTTCTATCCATGGGACTTGTTTTGGTATAAATGTTGCACTACAAACAATTTAAGCAATAACCCTGAAAATGGAAATACAACGGCATACAAGACTGAAATTTTTTTTAAAACAAAATTCTGAATGACTCCACCTGTATGTACCAATAATTTGTATAGAATATTCCTTTTATGTTTAAGCATCTGTTTTACCAGATCACTCTGCCTTCTTATCCGATTACTGTAAGATTATAAATTGATTCAATCCTGATTTCAACCTTAACCTCCTCTCTCCCTCTTTCTGGGTGTCCAAGTCCAAGAAATAAAGAAAGAATTAAATTCTCTTGCACTTACCAGCAAAGTCCTCTTCCTAGTTTCCATGTGGAGAGTTGTATTTTCTGCCACAGCATGAAAAAAAAAAAAAAAAATGGGAATAGCTTTAAGTATTTTCCATCCTTCAGTTGATTATTTTCCTCAAAAATAACTGAAAATGCAGAAATTTTAAGAGTTCAAATACCACACTGTAAATCCAAGCACCTGAAATTAAGAAGGTGCTCACTTGCTACTTTTACTAACAAATACTTAAAACTTATTCACATGGGTAAGCATTTCCAAGATTTCGGTCCCAGATTATGAAGAGTTCCTGATTCTCAAGCAGTAACACCCTGTTCTTAATACTGTATTTGCTACTGTGTACCAAAGAATAATGTTGCTTGGAATCTGAATACTCAGTTAAATTTCAAGTCATCAAGGAAATACTTTCATTTATTGTTACAAGTCTAAATCTGAGATAAACCCTATCTGAATGTCTGTAAGAGTCTGCGTATTTCAGTCTTTAATGCTGAGCATAAACAATGCTTCCCAGAGTAATCCTGTATCATGCTAGCTGCCATTTTGGCTCCAGTTCAGTATATTTTGCAAAGTGGAGCTGGTATTTTTATTGGTTTTAAAAAGACAAATAGGCATCTTGCATCCCTGAAGGAAAATGGCATTCTTGAAAGAAACCTTAAAAACTAAACAATATCAATGTGGCAGCAGAGTAAGTGGAATAACGTCCTTTCCGTTTCATTTTTCCATATTCCTGGAACTGCCAGCCTGGTTACTGGGGATAAAATCACCACTACCCCTTCCAGCATGCTAACCTACAGTGAACTGACCTTAATTGGACTGATAATAGCAAAGACCTGTCCCGTGACTAACAATGACAGCAGGATCAGGTTCACATTTTACAATCTATAAGTTTTCATTTAAGAACATATATCGACGGTACTAAAACAAAATTGCCCAACAGATGTTCCAGTCAGATTCAATAATCATGCACCAGTGCTTCCAATTGTCTAAAAAAAAATAAAAAAGTATCTGTAAGGATATCTCAATTCCAAAAATGCAAAACACCATAGTCCTTACTGTAGCAAAACTGCACAGGTGTATCGAGGCAAATTGCACTGCTGGCTACATTGCTCGCAGGTGAGCCGCGACTCACACAGCTGATACGGGGTCACTCAGATGGACCAGTACCACAGGCACAGTGTTCTTAACTGCTTTGTGCAGCACGTCATAGGACATCGGGTTAACTCCCACTGTGGTAGTTTCTGAAACAAATACACTGATGGTTCCGATCATTTTCCCCCTCCTTCATAAATCAGATCCTAAATGCAGTTTAATGCTTATCTGAAGGCACACCGACAACGTTTATAATTTATGCAAGCCCCTGCCAGTCTGAAACTTAATAAACTCCTAGAGTAATGTTGTTGCAACAGATAGAGCAATCCCACAGCCTGAAGTTATTTTCTTTCCAACGTAAGGCCATAAACTGCATTAAATTACGTGCTGATATATTGTTGCAAGTTTCAAATGCAATCCAGTCCTTAAAAAGTTGCAGATGAATAACTAGCTTGTTAATTTGTTCTTAAGACCACTCCATTTAACGTGGGGAAAAAAAAAAAAAAAAAGGTGTGGGGGGAGAAGATGCCTCCCCATGACACCAAATTTTTGTAAATGTGATAACTCTTTATGGTAAAGCAGCAGAAAGTCATTTCAGTAAGAACAACTATAGAAGCTTCATATTCAGCTCAGAAGATAAAGAAAATTACTCCCCTTGTGGAATACTATGTAGAGTCTTTTGAACACATTGGCATTATTTCCTGGGGGCACGGAAAGGAACAGGAGTGGCGCTTCAGAGGTGTTACACCTGAAGTCTGATCCCCAGCTGCTTTGGGAAGAGAGAATTGCAATACAGGGGTAATTCAGTACAGAGCCGCGTTGTAAAAGTAACCTACAGCCATCTGAAAGGTGCAGCGAGTCCCAGCAGCAGACGACACCCCATGCAAAGCTCGGTGCCTGTCTTCGTGCGGGTGTCGCAGCACGGCAGGATGGGACGGGGAAACTTCCAGCGGTGCCAAGCACACTCTGCGTGCCCACACGGTGCGGTAACACTTGGGGGGACACAGAGAGCAGATAAAGGAGCACTCGACACGAGGGGAACGCCTGTTTGTGATGACAGCAACCGAACTGGTATCTTTGGGATTTAGCTAGTGCAAGCTTCAACGTTAAAATAAAGAACAAAAAGGCAAGCAGTGCAACGATCAAGCCAAGTTCGTTGCTTGTGCTGCTCCCTGCTCCAAGCACGGGCCATCCCCAGTTCCCCAGCAGAGCTCCCGGCCCCCAGCCTCCCCCAGCACGCCGCCTGAGGCGGGCCGGGCCCGGGGGCTCGGGACCTCCCCTCCGGGGTCCACGCCGGTCCCCGGGCCCGGGCCGCCGCCGCCGCCGTCACTTCCGCCGCTCCCTAGCAACGGCCCGGCCATGGTAATGGCGCCGCCCGCGGCCCTGAGGGGGACGGGGCGGGAGGGGAGCGGGGAGGTGGGCGAGGGGCCGGGGGGCCGCGGGAGGGCTGAGGTGTGCTCTCTGCTCGTAGGCTGAAGTGGACGAAACCCTAAAGAGGATCCAAGCCCACAAAGGGGTCATTGCGACTATGGTCATCAACGCGGAAGGTAAAGCGCCACCGACTTTCTCCGAGCAGGCAGCCCTGTAGTGGCGAGAAGTTCCCTCTGAAGTAAAACACTGCAGAGGTTGTGAGGTGTTGAAGCAGTCTGCTTGCAACGTTTTGTGAAAATGCTGTTTTCAAGAGCATGTGTTTCACCATAAGGCATGAAAAGTTGGTTCATGGCCATGCCTCAAAGCCCCCTGTGCAACACAGCTTTGGATGCGAGTTAATGGAAAGAAAAGTCAAGACCTCTGACATAAGTCTCCTCTGATGGAATGACTAGAAGCATCATAACCTTCATTTAATTTAAGCTCTTTTGTATTATTAATTATCCCTGTTTAACTAAACTGTACTTTATTTTTCAGAACCAGGTCTTGAACATCTCTTGGTAGGTTACAGAAAGAGAGAATATGCTACTCTTGCTTTTGCGGCCATTTTTCAGTCCATAATTTGGTGTCTGCCAAACAAAGTTGGTATTCCACTGCTGGGAGCTGCTCCTTGGCCCTACTAAAAGTTCAGAAGTTCTTTAAATCATGTCTTGGTGTGTCATCATACTAGGGTGAGCAAGTTTCATGTCAGGCAAACTTTGGCTTTGATACAGAAAACTGCAAGCCAAAAGCAAAACTGGTCACAGAAATCAGTTTTCAGAAGCTAAGCTTCTCAGGTTTATCTTTGTTTTAATCATTCCTTTACAAATAAGACAACTCACTCAATTACCTTCCCTAAAATTTGGTTCACTTCCTTCACTTCTACAGTGCCCCCCAAAATCTACTGCTCTAGCAGCAGTTTAGATGCAGGTCAAGAAGTGCATAGCCTGGCAAACAGTAATGGAAAGGCTACTTTGCACTCATTTCTAGATACAGCTGTTTACTAAACGGAAACAGGCTAGTTTCAGAACAGGTATTGTTTCAGCTGTTTCTGTATTCTGTTTAAATAAACAGAAAGTGACTTGATCCAGTGGGCACTTAGAGGTAGCTGCAAACTCCAAGTGAACAAAACCAACCACTTAAATAACACAAATGGTCCTTGCTGAGTTTGCGGGCTGATACATTTCTGAAGGCAAAACCAACCACAGAACCTACTAGAAAAATAACCCTTTTCTTACATTGAATGTCTTGAAACAGTTGCCTTCTTGGTTTAATATGTTTTCCCTCTTGGGTGTACTACTGCAGTTTATCTTTACCTGTGGTAGCTCTGTGCTACTGAGGGATGCTCAGATAGAGCTGTGCAGAGCACTCATGACAACAGCATGCTTCTTCAAAGGCTGTTACACATTCCTTCCATCACAGCTTCAATTTACAGCAGAGGAAGAACATTCCACATTCCAGTTCTGCTTTTTTTGTACATTAGACTATTCAAGACAAGGTATAAAGTCCCTCCACATGCTGTTCAAACTTTCTCATCCTCACAAACCTGCAGACCATGTGGCACTGTTCCATCTAGTTCTTTCAAATCTTCCTATACAAAAAAGTTTAATTTCTCTCACTGCTGAAATATTTAAAACAAGTGTACAACTTGAATGAATCACAGTAAAATTATTTTAACCAATGGCACAACAATGAAGTTTCTCAGATTGTTCAGGTTCCCTACGAGATAAAACATTGTTCTTCACTAAAATATCTTTTACTAAGACTTCTTATTAGTGTAGGTAATACTTAGGTGAAGTAGTATTCAAGTGAAACAGCAAATGAAAGATTCCTGATGCAAACAGCCTGCCATTTATTTCAATGCTCAGTGTTGAGTTTTTCATTGAAACACTAAGCCACGTATACATTGTTCATTTTGGAAATCTCGTACTGTTGCTATCCTTCACATTTGTGAAGGAACACACTACAGCATTTCTAATGAGGGATTTATTTGCCTTTCTCTAATTTTGGGGCCAGAGGCAAAGAGAATTTGTCCTAAAGTAAACACAGACTAGCTTTAATCTGAGGATGTCACTACTGTCAACCCATTTTCAGGTTATTATTAGACCTTGGAGGATCACTTAACATTTACCACTTCCATTAAAAGTGCTGTATTTGTTGAAGTGATCATTTAGATACGAGGTCATATAAACCTGACACATTCATTGCTGCTTTTAAGTGACTTACTATTTAATGCCCTGACTATATAGATATTCTCATGCTAATGCAGTGCTTGGGAACACCTGCTTGTTTCTGTTAAAATCTCAATTTCAATCTCTGTAATAAACATTAGACACAAAGTATGTACTGGGTCATCCTCTTACACTTCACTACACATCATACCAACGCACGATTATTTCTCATGACAACACCGATTTCAAGTGATTCAAATAATGGTGTGCTAGGAAAACTATGGAATAATCTAGTGTCTGAGGAGGTTCTATTATTTATTTTATTCATTTGCCTCTAATTTCTTACCTGGCATTCGCGATCTTTGCATGCTAATTCTTTCATAAATCAAACTTGACTCATATTAATCTATTTTTGTATTCCTATCCTGTCCATCTGGAAGACGCATTGCAAATGTATGCAAAGAGAAAATTGCCTTGCCAGCTTCTAATCTATCATCTTTGTTAGGAGGTTGAATAATTTATTTATTTTTATTAGCGAAACAAACTTTTAAAAGCCAGATAGGTTCATACTTGCAAGATAACTGTGACCCGTGTTTAGTTTCACCTGGCAGCCTATTAACATAAAAAAACATGATTTGACAAATTATTGATAATGATTCATTAAATCATCAACAATCTTAGGTAATCACATTTTTAATAGTTGGATCAATACACTGTACTCTGAATTGTCAATATTTTGCATGTAATTGTAAGGGACTGTTCTAAGAGTGGTTTTGCTTGACAAATGCAAACATGCCACTTCTGCCCCTTGATTGCTCTTGGTATTTCACTGGGAACGTGTAATTTCTATCACTGCACATGCCAAGTGCTGCAGCTAAAGTATGGCTTAGAATCTCGCAGCCAAGATACAATCCCAGTGACAACTTTTAAACTGATGAAGCACCAAAACTGGTTAAGTACTAAAGAACAGAATTTGATAGACATTTAAGAGCCTTAAACGGCAGTTAGGCTCTTTCAAAGGTTTCATAAGGCAACTCAATGCTTAATTGTCACTGATTAATATTATCCTTTAAAAGACATGTAGATACCTGAAATCAGTAACTCCTTTCTGCTGCAAACAACCCCCCCCAAAAAAAAAAAAATATTTGTTTTATTTCTGTTATGATCTGCGGTATATGAATATGCAAATTAACTGAATGACTGAGTTAGAAAACTATTTGTTTTCAGGAATTCCAATAAGGACAACTCTTGATAACTCTACAACAGTCCAGTATGCAGGTCTTCTTTGTCAGCTCACCATGAAAGCGAGGAGCACAGTGAGAGATATTGATCCTCAGAATGATCTAACCTTTCTCAGGATCAGATCAAAGAAACATGAAATCATGGTAGCTCCAGGTAGTATTTCTATTAAAAATGGTAGAATCGTAGAGTCCTCGTAAGTTTCTTTTAACTGTTCATGAATAAGGCTACTGTAGAAAATGCATTTTAAAAATATGTATATGAAAAAATGTATATTCACCATGAAAACAGATACGTTAACATTTTAATGTACGGGGTTTAGACTACTCAAGATTGGAGGCAACAGAACAAGTCAAGAGGTAGCCTTCTTAACTTTCCAAAGCAGATATAAACCTATCAAATTCCCTGGGTAGTTTTAAGAAATGTTTCATTAAAATAGATATTAAATACCTATCCAACTGAATTCCTTCTAAAACTTCCTTAAGCTTTTAGAACTAGTAGGCAAAGACTGTCATGTTTAGAATTTATTCATAGTAAAGTCTATTCAAATCTTTTCTGTTTTTTCATCTCTAAATGGGGTTCTCAATTTTGAATAAACTAGCTAGTGAACTGAAAGAAGATCTCTGCACCTGCAGAAGAGGCTGCAGATGTCAAAAGTTTATTATAACAAGTGCTAGCTTATAACAAGTGCTAGCTTCCAGGTGCTTCTCTTATGACTTTTTTCCTCTTGTTAAAATATCTTTAAAGCTTCTTGAAGGCAAATATTCTGCTTACTAAAATAATTTTAAATGGTATAGTTAACATTTATGACAGTTTTTTGATCTGAAAACTTTTTTTTAATAAAATTACTTTTTTTTTTTTATAAGAATGTCTTTTCATATATTTTATACACAAAGTTGAAGAGGAATAGGTTAATATGGGATATTTATCAGGAAAGAAGATAAAATATTTTAACTAAATATTTTTATATCTTTTTGCAGATAAAGAGTATCTCCTGATCGTTATTCAGAACCCATGCGAATAGGCCTAGTATGGCAATATTTTCAGACAGTGATGTAGCTCTACTTGTTAAACTAATATTACTTATTGATAGTTAATATCAAACATAGCACTTACAAATTTTACATAACATCTAACTGTCAGGACTAAAATGTTGCCAATTTAATATTCTGTTGTAGCTCTACCAATTTGTGTGAGCAAATCATAATGCAAATACCAAAATGTTGTATGTTTGTCTTGATGTTCAGAAGAGCAAAATAAAGCAAAATACTTAAAGAGCTTTCTATTGGATGTTCGAGCTATTCTTGCAGTTAAGTCATTCTACTTAAATTTCTCACTGTTGGAGGAGAAATCACCTCATGGGAAGTCACAGATCGTGTGCACGTATGCATATAAATATGTCCCTGTGACCCAGACTAACCAGTTACATGAACTAAAGAATACAAATGTAAATAACATAGTTCATGTCAGTAGGGGACTAAGTGCTGCCCTGTCTTCAACTCCTGGGTGTTTTGTTTGTTTGTTTGTTTGAGTTTTCTAAGGGAAAAGAAGTGAAAGAAGAAACTATCTTTGTCTTCCAATTTCTGTGGACTGAAGCAACAGTTTCATTATGTATTTTCTGGACTGAGAAGTTCAAGCAGACAAAGTTGATCCAGCATTCTAATGTAAAACTACTACTAGTTTGCTGGCAATGGTAAACAGTGCCATAATTAAACCAAAACTTTTGGTAACTAAGCCTTTAGATAGATACAACATGTGAGCTGTACTTGACATGAGTCAAAGGGTGGGTTGAAGCTCATGTCCCCCAAACCAGGTCCATATTCAAATGGCAGCTCTGGAGACCAGATACCTATTGTTGCATGCCTTTAAAACAGATGCACTGGTAAAAGGCCTTCCTTAAGGTTAAGCTGCCTAAAAATCCTTTCTGTTCTGAAGACACGGGATGGTAGTGTCCCAGACTAACTCTCACGGCTGTTTTGTCCTCTTGGTTCTGGGAGGTCAGGACAGAAGCGGGTACAGGATCCCTGTTCTGGCCACGCTGCAGGCTTTTAATCAAGGTAAGCATGGCTACAAGCCTTTATCCCCTGTCATCCCAAAGTCAAGCTCAACTTTGCATGTGATTATTCACTACAATTGTGGAAGCAAGGGGAGTCTGAGCTGAGCCTGCATTCAAAATATTGTCCAATCATATTTGTACTACAAATCATCTCAGGTTATGCAGATTAAATGAAAATTTTATCAAGTTATTATTTAAACTTTAAAGTATCAGATTGTTTGTCTTCAATTTATCGCAAGACCATTTTTTTCTAGATATAACAGAAGAAAAATATGTGGGATAGCTATGAGGATGAAAGGAAAAATGAATCTGTTGAATACTGCTCAGGGATCGTTGTAGTACATCACATGAATTGTGGTTGAGGTTATGAAACTGATAAATCACTGAATGTCTCAGTGGATATGGAGTCAGCAATTTGCTATTAGGGTTATGTTATGTATCACTCAAAACTTACACAAAGGAGAGATATCAAAACCTGGTGGTTTTTTCCAATCTGAGTGTTTGCTCTGACTTTGCTGAACAGCTTGGAAAGGCTGTATTTCACTGAAAAATCTGAGAGGGTTGGTCCTGCTCCTGGGAGCTGAAGGTGTCTGAGCTTTGCAATCTCAAAGATTAGCAGACAGACTCAACACCCAGGAGATCAAGATCACCCAGTAGAGAGCAAGATTCAGTCCTGCTGCATATTAAGAGGAAGTCAACCCAAAAGCACAGAGGCCCAGGTTGATGGAAATTAAGCACAGCAATCCAGCTGGGCAGGTCTATTCAAAATTCTAAGGGTAAGGAAATCAAATGGGCAGCTATTGATGACACTGCTATAGTCAGTGCAGTGCAAGAATATCTTTACTGCTAGAGTGTTTTTGAAACGTGCACTGGAAAATAACCATTTTAAGTTATTTTGTAATGAACCAATATACTGACATGTGACAACGCTTTAAAAAAACACTTTTCTATTTGTTACCTTCTCTGCTTTTGTTGGGACAATTTCAGAAATCCAACTTATTTATTGCCACATGTTAGTAAACCTTTATTCTACTACTATCCTAACTATAGGCTACTAATGTCAAATGGCTACTAATTCAAAGACCAGATTTTTAATTTCAGCACATACCCAAAAGCATTGCTGAATTTCAACTGCTCGTAACATGTTTGGGGAAAATAGCTTTGTTTCTGTAGTTTTCTCTAACAGCATGAAATTCTGTGGAGGTTTTGCTGTGTAGGTCCAGCAAACTGCCAGAATTACAGTGCCTGTTCCACTTTTTTTTCTGTCAAAAATAGTATTGGCGTTGTAATTTCCAGCATCAGTGAAAAATATACATCAGCCCATACCACACAGTAGTACATTACAAAGAGAAAAGCGTAATATCTGGCAATGCTCTTTCATTTTTCTTTTTCTGATACGCATGTTAGTTCCCTTTACAGACTTTAATCCAATATTTATTAAGCAGCTGATGATTGCTGTAGCTTGATAAAGCACTCAAAAAGACACTTAAGCCAAATCATTAAAATTAAACACATGCTAAATCATTTTGCTGAAAAATGTTTTTCTATGGAAAAATGGCCTTAAGCAGATGCATGTTGTTCTCCAAGGGTCAAATACTGTTCACGAATTAGTTTATTTCACTGTTCCTATGAGAGGCGTAGATGCAGATAAGAGGGCAAAGTTTGGTCCATTTATAATGATGTGCATAGTAACAAATGTTATGCAAACGCACGGGCTCAGCTGTGCTTCTGCCAGAGACTCTTACCAGCACAGTCTCTAATCAGGTTTCCTAGAAAGCACTGTAGTAGTATACAATTTTGGCAACATCTTGACTAGAGAGCATAAATTGAAACACTCCATTTCATTTCCTGGTAATTTGTTCCTATTTTCTATTAGCAAAAGCAAACTGAACACGTGTCAACGTTTCATTCATGTCTTTCAGCAGGAAAGGGAGATAACAATAGTGAACTCCCCAACAATCCTAGTCGGAAACCCTTTATGAGCACATCGATCTGAGCAAAGGCGGGTCATTGAGAAGGAATGGAATGGTCAAGGCAAAAAACAAGGAAATATTTTAAGGTTTTTGAGCACCACAACCGCCAAACTATGTCGTTTAAATTGTCATTTATGTGAACCAGCAAAGATTTTACTAATTAACTAGTTAGCAGTTGACTGGGAGTAGGTCAAAAAGTAAGAAATATATTAAGAGATTAATTTCATAGATGATCATTTTGTCAAGTGAGTGTTGACGGTGTCAAGAATGTCTGTTGTTCATTGAAAAGCAGCTTTCAGGTTCAATTGTAACATGCAAGTTAGACAATTAGCCAAGAAAAAAGATTGTCAGTAGCATGCATTTGGGATCCTCAAAATAAACTAAAATAGGAAGTTCTCATAGGGTCAGCCTCCCACTTTCAAAGTAAAGTAGCGTGGGTTTTCCTTAGCATATAATCTTGCATGTCCCTCATGGGACAACAACTTATGCCAGCTGATTCATTCAAGACAGTTGTTCACTCATAAATTTTTCTCATCTGCCAATTTAATAAATTTAAATAGTTAATTTAATGTATATTCAGTGCATTTGGTAGTCTGGCTTTCTGTGGTTACTTTTTTTTTTAAACACAAAATTATCATTTTGTTCACTTTACACAATACACCTAGAAGTATCAAATTGTGTATTTTTCAGTTTTAACTTCAGCTTAACTTAAGATGTATGTAGCTCTGTAGTCTCACATTTGTACGTTAATTTAATATAACCGTGGGATGCAATGAAAGGGATACACAAACCGTGTAAGTGATAAAGCATTTTTTAAATACTGAACTACTAATTTGTCACTTATGCATACTTGCTGGAATTTAAGCATTTGTATTTTTTCTGGTAAGTGCATTTACGTGATAAGATTTTTAGAAGTGTAATGGTGAGGAAGGTGGTATTCAATATTAAGTCAAAATGGTCTGAAGTATACCGCATTCATTAACAGCAATTAGGATGTTCACAGTTTATCTAGGAAGTGCTAAGATGTTAAATATTAAATTCTCTTACTGCCAATAAATGAATTTTCAGACTGCATTTTGTAATATATTTATAGCACTTGCCAATGTAACTTCAGTGAGAAATTCTTCAGACTTATGGAAGACACAAGGACAAAACTTAGACAGCATTTTGTTTACAGAAGTATTATGTATGACATGCATGTATATGTACATAAATCTTGTATACGCAGCTACTATTAACTACATCAGTTTGTGGACTACACTGGATTCCCTTTAGAACCTATCTGATCATAAGCGTTAATGACAGCGAACCTGAAAAAATCAGCTTAATAAACCACCACAACCATATCTAAAAATGCAATTAGGAATTAATATTATTTTGAAGAGTTATTCAGTTAGTTTTTGAATTAAACAGTGACAGCACAACTTCTGAGGGTTTCCCCAGCCAGAGGAACCAATCCCAGCTCCACTGTGTCAGCACTGCAGGACACAAATGCTGGAGTGGACCCACAGAAAAAGCCTCAGTTTTCCTAAATAAACTGATGTCACCCTTTTAATCATGTTTGTTATTAAGTTACTACCTAGAGACAGCAAGATAATTCCCCTATTGATTTTTCAAGTCTCAGTCAGCTAAATTAGAGGAGCCGGGAGAATTCCAGGTTTGTGCTCCCTTTGCCTGGCACCTGCACAAATTAAATCTCTCAGTTTGTGGAAAAATTAGGTCATAACAACCAGGCTCACTGTGGGACTTCACAGCATCCATGGGGGAAAGGAACACTGATGCTTCAAGAGAAAGCTTAGAATGTCCTAAGTTAATTAGGCATAACAGCAGAGGTACACGGTGTATCTGCTCAGATCACAGCACTGATTTCTCTCTCTGAATTCTGGACATTCATGTTTGCGGGCACAGTGCGACCAGACACAGACCCCTGTAAGAAACACAGGGAGTAGCAGGAAAGGAAAAACCACAGGCAATCAGAGCTCATTTCTTGAGTTTGAAAACAATTTGAGAGGGGAAAAAGTTAAATCCCCAGGTTGCAACCAAGCAGAAAATCAGCTAGTCCAAGTACACTATTTTTGGTCCCTTTTTTTTTTTTTTTTTTTGTCATCTCTGCAAATTATCCCTAAATGATAACAAAAGCCCTCAGAGTTTATTTCTGAGGAATTTTCAATAGTTACATAGAACAGGGTGCACTTTATTTTTAAAGGCAATATCAATTTAAGTCAAAATTCTTCAGAGTTGAGGCGTAACAAGAGGACACGAGGTGTGAGTGCATGCATCCTCCCTTGGACAGCTGGGCTTATTGTTTTGGGCCATGCTGTAGTAAGGATTATTCTTCCTCTTTTCCAAAAATACCTAAGCCTGCCTTTGACCTGATTACCCTTTTCAGTGTCCCTGGCTCTACACCATCATTTGAGTGAAATTTCTCAATCTAACAGTTAAAATGATACACAAAAGATACCATCATCTTGAGTCTACGCCAGCTGGATCAAAAAGAAATCTAGACATTTTCACTGTTTTGTTGCAACTGAGTAAGACAGCTATACAGCTGCACCGCTGGAGGTTTAGATTGGACATTAGGAGGAATTTCTTCACTGAGAGGTGGTGAGGCATTGGAACGGGCTGCCCAGGGAGTTGGTGGGATCCCCACCCCTGGAGGTGTTTAAGAGACGTGTGGATGTGGCACTGAGGGACACGGTTTAGTGGTGGTGCTCAGAAGGTCAGGCTGACAGTTGGTTAGACTTGGTGATCTCGAAGGCTTTTTCCAGCCTAAATGATCTGTGATTCTGGGGTGCTACTTGCCATTGGCCATCACACATGGCAAAACAGTCCTTGGACTAACAGCTTGCAGGA
This sequence comes from Cygnus olor, assembly GCF_009769625.2. Classification (NCBI taxonomy): domain Eukaryota; kingdom Metazoa; phylum Chordata; class Aves; order Anseriformes; family Anatidae; genus Cygnus; species Cygnus olor. The sequence continues at coordinate 5,496,527 of NC_049180.1, read as the reverse complement.
CCACTTCTTCCTACCACTGTTTCAGCAGAATGACTTCACTGACTTAAAATTATTCTGCATTCACACAAGCTTTACTTGCCCCTTGTGTGCCCCACTTTGGAAGAATTTGAGTAATAAAAGTGAGACTCTTGGTTCATCAAACCACAAAACAGAAGCTAGTGACAAAAACTTAGCTCCCCCCTAATTCTTGCAGAGGTGTCTGTGCTAGTGCACAAGAGTACACCAGTACAATACAGTGCTACTTAGCTGTAGGCTCCTCATAAAGGCAATGAATGAAACAAGTCCCTGTTTTTAGGAAGAGCAGCTGTGAAGCCACCAGCCTATTGAAAAGACTTTAAACCATCGCTATAGGGCTTACCTGCAACTTTTCCTACATTGCTGCCCCAGTGAAGTTACCACTACGGTAGGTGGTAGCCAACTGATAGGTTTGTTTTTGCAAAGTGGGATGTTTCACTGGGTTTTAATGTATTTCACACACCCACAGTACCTCACTTAAAGTAATGCATTTCACCTTCTGCTGTAGGTTAGAACATCGGAAAACACATTTATCAGATCTTGTTTTCAGCGTTTCACAAAAATAGTTAAGGGTTTCCACCCGCTTTCCCTCCCTGATGATGTTCTAAGAGATAAGGCATGAAATTTTTCCTATTGGCACAGTTTTATTACTCAGAAATTTATTTTTAACTGTTCCATTGCTCACCATTTCCTATCGAGGGAGGTAACATCGATTTGCACCATTTGCGTTCAAAACAGCAAAACTACAAGGAGAGAGAAATTTATTCATCCACAGCATTACTTAAACCAGATGCCATATTAGAAATTACCATAATCTGTAATGTTTAGATTGGAAGTATCAACCAAAAAAAGGAAGCTCATAAGCCCTTTGGGTGTGGAAATAAGTTCCCCTGGATTCCCAGGGAAAGGCAGAGGAAAAAGGAGATTTTTGTCTAGGAACAGGAGTCCCATTTTATGGTGTCTTGTTTGACTTCTGCTGTAGATCATAATCAAAGACAATATTTACTCAGTGCCTGTGAATCAGAGAAACATGGGGAATAATGGATATACAAATATTACATGTGCACACAACAAAAAAATTCGTCACAAGAAAATTTGGCAACTAAATGCTTAAATTAACATTAGCATACTCAAATCAGGGCTTTTGTGAGCAAGCCTGCTATCTTCAGCTTCTATTTCACAAAGAATAACAAAAGTGGCTATTTTCTCAGAGCAGATGAAGGCATTTCATATAACATTATGGAATTAAAAGGCATGCTTCCTAAACAAATGCACCAGCACAGGCAAACAATGGAGTTTCCTTCACCCAGTATCCTTTATTAGTTATAAGTATTAATGTTGCTCCAGGAGATAAAGGAATCTGGAAGGTGCTTCATAATTTCAGCTCTACTCAGACATCCTTAGTGACAGACGTTTCTAATATAGATAAGGAAGATGGAGCGGATATTAAACCAGAACATCTCCCCATCTCTGCTTTGTTATTCTCGCAGAGATTTACCTCAAGCACTTTCTCCGTGCGGTGGAACTGGTGTCAGTTATTGCGGATGCCATTGTGGTCTGCCCAAGAGGGAAAGGCATAGGTGTGTGTTAACATTCCCCACCGGTGAGAGATCATCTCTATTGTGCATTATAATAAAAGAACGGGGGCATGCATATCAGTGGAGGGGGAAACCAGGGAAAAGAAAGAGGAACAGAGTTATTCACCTGCTCAAAAAGAAAATAAAGGAAAACTAAAATGTCTCAAATTATGAATTTTCATTCACACAGAGATTGATATTTGCTTTAGGACATGCAGTGTTTAAAAACAATATATTGCCAGGCAAAGATGGAATTCTTTACTAGCTTTTAGCAATTTTCTACTGTGGCATCAAGTGATTTTTAATGGTATTCTATGCCCCAGTGTAACACATCTAAACTTTTGAGCAAAAGCTTGCATTTGTTTATTTTTATCTGTATTTTGCTCCAGAATCCCCAGTGATTCATAGACCACAGGCTGAAACCAGGTTACTTTTGCTTTGTCTAGCCATTAGATGGCAGACAACAGAACGACCATGTCTGTGCATTGCGTCCTTGAGTTTGTGAAATAAGCACGAAAACGCTGCTGCTCTCTAAATTAGCTCGCTTCACATCCACTAACAATAAAGTACTCAGCATCCCAAAGGCCTTTAAATTCACCTTTCTTCTTTTTGCTCCCAAACCATACATTGCAACAACTCAAATCCTGCAATAAAATCACATAACAGCCATACCCTCTTCCTTGCCTTACAATCAGTCGCATGCAACTTGAAGCAGAAAGCATCGTCCTAGCCTCCATTCCCCACCATTCCTGCACTTGCAATTAATCTCTGCAATGAAGTAATTGGTCTCATCTGAACTATGACTGATTTCCCCATGGCAGGGTTTCTCAACAGTATGAGAAAATGCCTGACATTGCTCTCCTACTAAAGAGATGTTTAAGCAAGGGACAATAACTGCACATTCAGAGCCTCATTTTGAATCAGCGCCGCAATATTTGCCAGGCTATCTACCTACCAGCGTCAAACAGACTTTGTTTTTCACAAGTCGGTGATAACGTCTACACACACCTACTGACGTTGGGAGCACATCTGCAGTCCACAAAAAACAAATATGAGCACACAAACGTGTCTTATAAATTCAATCTGTTTCTGATTGTCAGATACGCCCATTTGAAAACCTACTTCTTGGTGTGATTGCATTGCTAATCTTCAAAGAATGCAAAAAAAATTGTGGAAAAACGTTCCCCACTGTCACATCAACAACAGGAAATCTCCATCTACCGTGACTCAAACAAGGTACGACTGGCAGTACTCTAAGTGAAAGACCTGTGAACATATGCATCAACATCACCAGAGATCTCTGCCAGTACAAGCTGTGGAAGTAGTGCTACATATCTCTCTTGATTGTTTATGGCCTCTGCCCTATGTAAATTGTATTCGACCATACCAAAAAACCCCAAACCCTACTATTCTTCCGGAGGCATCCTTGCACAGCCTTTTGCTGGGAGCCTCTACAGGGAAGCCCTGCCTCCGTGAAAGCTGCTGTAACAAAGGAGTACCAGGTTTAGGCACTTTTTTCTGCAGTCCAGCTTCATGAAGTGTTTGAATAATGTCCGTATGAAGCAGAGCCAAGAGTAACTTAATGGGACTCTCTATCTGTAGGATACATTTAGAACAGGGAATGATGCAGCCGCGCACACTGTATGTAATATACTCCTCTACATCAGTATTGAAAGCAATGCCAGCTTCAGCAAACGTGGTCAGGGTAAAGTATCTACAGGAGCAAATTTACATTTGAGTTAGAGGGCATTATAAAAGTCACAGTGATTTACAGAACTACAAAAATGGTATCAAGACATCAGCATAATCTGTTATTCATTCAAGAGCTGTATCCCATCCAACAATCGAGTTCCAAAAACTTTCGTAAAAAGTCCAGGGCACTTTTCAGAAAATTCAGAAAAGGAAATGACTGCCTATATGCTGTTACCTGAACCACAGAGATGTAAAGGGCATAAAATCTGGCTCTTAAATTGTAAGAGGTGAAACCCAACATAATGCTTGTAAAAAAACCCTCTTTCTCCGTTATGCTTATTCACAGTAACTTTCCACAATTCTGCTAAAAAGGTGTCAGATGGAAGAGATCTGTGTTGGCACACCATGCCCAGGTCAATGTTCAAGTGCAAGCCTTCCTCTAAGACCCCAGAACATGGTGCTAAAGTAAAATGGGGCCGAGCGTGTCAAGCAGAGAGAAGCGCGTGGGTACTGCCCTACTGTGACAGGATAAACTCTTCCGACCTTCCTCCACCCACTGTGCCAACCAATCCTCAGACCTATGAGGATCAGTCTTGTGTGTCAGCTCTGTCCCTGGGCACAAGTGAACATGCAGAGAGCAGCCCCTACCCCTGAACCAGCACGAGGAGAGCCTGTATTTGAAGTTAACCAGCCAAGACCCCATCACTCACCCAAGACCAAACCACGTATCAAATCAACCTGGCCCACTCGCACACCCACTCAGTCCATTAGCTGGGGATTCAGTCATCTCCTGTAGAAACAATTACTTCTGCATATTAAACTCAAGGGCTGTGTGCTACATTATCTCAATCAGAAATTAATATTTCGGCATGCCAAGACTTGAAAATGTGCCCAAGAACTGGAGACCACAGCTGCCTAGCAATGTGCTTAATGATCCTTCAGGACCTGTCTACAATTTATGGCACCACATCCGCCAAGTGGAGCACAATACACAGCATGGCCAGTCTTAGCCCACACTGCTGCCAGCCTCTGGATATGGACTTTTATGGAATCTGTCACTTAAATGTGGAGCTTGTTTTTAAGTTCTCCTTGTGAGTAATCCACAACACTATTTTATTTCATTAATAACTTTACAAGATTAGGAGGTATTTTATGCCTGCAGTCTGCATGATCTGGAAATAATTTTAATAAGTACTACATCAGAGTGTGTTTGCTGCACAATAGACATCTACTTATGCTATCCTTCAATACACAGAAGGATGAATATGAATCCCACATGTGGGAAATTGTTAATATTATAGCATACAAGAAATCTTAGTGAATAGTCTCATAATATATTATTCATTACACATAGTGCTTGAAGACCGAGAGTTCCCATGACTACAGTATAAAACCAGTACACTCAGTGCAAACTTTGAGCTCTAAAACACATCCCAACATAGCTAGCTACCTTTCGGGTTACCAAAACAGGATAACGATGCAGGTCATTATTCAGCACAGGATGACTAACCACGACAAATACATATCATAGATATGATCATTTAGAGACATCACACTTCACTTGTTTTTTATCTCCTTGCAACTGCACTGTCACAGATTTCCAGACCTACTTCTTGCACCATGATACCCCTCCTGCCTCTTTAGACCCTTAGTCCTTCTCTCGCTTCCTTGGTTTGCATGCATAGATTATCTTCTAATACATCTTTTTTTAGCAACACTAGAAATTTTAACTACGCTGAAATACGCATTGCATACATTGCTGAATTATACATGACAATGCTAGTTCAGTGCTGTACTGTCCTGAAGATACTCATATTATGAGCCAGAATTAGAGTTTTCAGAGGGCCCACATGTCTTTAAAGCCCAAGTGTTCAAATCAGTTGCGGTATTTTTCTGTTGAAAAAGACTTTTAAAGCCTGACCAAATTTTGAACTCGCAATTTTACAGGACAAAATATTCCTGGGTATAATTCTGCATCTGCAACTTAGCCCAGTTGGATGTCTTAAAACTTTTCTATAGCATTAACATGATTGTGCATGTGCAATCACTCCAGTTACACCACCACTTACAAACTACCCTTTTCTAGTGGCTCAAAAGATCTCAGCTGGATATTCATGTATAATTATTTTCACATAGTCATCCTCTGCTTGTGAGAATTTACATTGGCCTGTCACTGGAAGTAATTGCTGTAAATTATTTTTGGCTGATGTTTTACACATCCAATGAACAAATGCACAAAGACCACACAACAGATAAATGGTGTTAAGATCTTTTCAAATCATTATGACTGGTTCTAGACTACACATGACTGATTAACAATGCTTTGATGATGGAGTAGGGGAGTAGGGGAGTCCCCGTAGCTTCCACAAACAAAAACACACCCTGCCATTGCACTGGATGGGCACATCCATGTACTGAATTATTAAATCAGCTACCAATGTTGTAAGGTAAATGTTCATGACTTCTCCTTCTACACCATCCACACGTGAGCTTGTTTCCCTTCCTGTCGTGCTTTGCTCAGCCACTGGCTGGGTTGTGCTGTCCACTTCAGTTCTGACTTTTTAAACTGTCTGGTTCCTCTCAAGAATTGCTCTGTGTCCTGGTTTCAGCTAGGACAGTGTTAATTTTCCTCCTAGTAGCTGGTAGGGTGCTATGTTTTGGATTAGGATGAGAAGAGCGCTGATAACATGCTGATGTTTTAATTGTTGTAGAGCAGTGCTTACACCAAGCCAAGGACTTTTCAGCTTCTCGCTCTGTCCTGCTAGCGAGCAGGCTAGGGATACAGCAGGAGCTGGGAGGGGACAGACCCAGGACAGCTGACCCAAACTGGCCAAAGGGGTATTCCATACCATCTGACATCATGCTGAACAATATATAGGGGTGGCTAGCCGGGGTGGGGGGGGCGGCTGCTCGGGGATAGGCTGGGCATCGGTCAACGGGTGGTGAGCAATTGCATTGTGCATCACTTATTTCGTACACATTATTATTATTAATACTATTATTATTATTATTGTTATTATTTTCCTGTCTTAATAAACTGTCTTTATCTCAACTCACAGGCTTCACTTTCCTGTTTCTCTCCCCCATCCCAGAGAGGGAGGGGGGAGGGTGAGCGAACGGCTGTGTGGTGTTTAGCTGCCAGCCAGGCTAAACCACAACAGTCCATTTGGCGCCCAACGTGGGGCCCGAAGGGTTGAGATAGACAGATTTGACCAGAGTGTGTTAAACTAAAATTGGTATAAGTATTCGACCTGCTTAATAGTTGCTAGTCACAATGTTGATTGCCTTAATCTCAAGTCTGCTGTGCCTGTTTCCCAAATTGAGTTTTATAGCATGTTACTTTCTGTATGTGCTCCCTGTCGTGCTGTTTATCCTTTCCGGGCCCTGGTTTAAGATTGTTATGGTACTGTGTGGTGTAACGATGGCTTATGAAATGATGAGATTTCTGGTCATGACTCTAACCTGGTATTTGTACTCAGCACTGTCGTTGACTCTATACTTCGGCAACCATATCTCAGAAACTATTAGCAATTACACCTATTGCCTTTTTTCGTCAGGGAGTCAATCTGTGGAGGGGACAGGGGAAGATATTTTTTCCTACCTGTTCACTCTCCCTTCCTCCTTCACCACCCTCTTATCCCCCGAGCTAGTTACGGTAGCTCTCCAAGATGTTGAATATCCTTGGGATACTCAGACCAGCATGTTCTTGTTGTTATGTCTCCTGAATGCGCTTCAGGTTTTGTTTAAGGTTAAACAACTACTTAGGAATCTCCTCTGGAGATCTGTCTTGAGGCGGGATAGTTGTGAGTGGCAGGGAGTGTGGGAGGATATGGGCAGGTTTCTAGAGCAGTGGGCACCTCCAGTGTTTTGGACATTCACCCCTGAACAACTGCAAAATCCTAAAAAACTGGTAGAATGCTTGAAAAAAAGGTGTCATGACTCTGGCAGTTCCAAAGTGACACAAATTACTGTAGCGTGCTGGGGTCTGGCTTGTGCCTATCGAGCTGCAATTGATATCAACCTAGTGACAGACCCTGCAGCCGTTCCAGCCCTTGCAGCCGCTCCCACTCCTGTGGCTGGGTCAGAGAAACGAACTGTAGCAGTGCAAGTTGCCCCTGCAGAGGGTATTCCAACCCCTGTGGCAGACCCTGTAGCTGGGTCAGAGAAGCGAGCTGTAGCAGTGCAAGTTGCCCCTGTAGACAAGGTGAAAAAATGGTATAGAGACTCAGGTCATTTAGAACGCAGACAGTCTTCTGCTAGGTCTAGGTATGGAGAAGACAGGGCTGGGCCATCAAACGTGCAGGAGGATGAAGATGAGGCTGAGGATGTCAGAAAATCAACAGTAACTACCCAAACCCAATACCAGCGTGAGCTACGAGATGTGCGAAAAGATTTTGGTCACTGTATAGGTGAGCGGCTTGTCACCTGGCTGCTCCGGTGCTGGGACACTGGAGCCAATTGTGTGGAATTAGAGGGCAGGGAAGCCAGGCGTCTGGGATCCCTTGCTAGAGATGCAGGCATTGACAAAGCAATGGGTGCTGGGACATTCAAAAATTGGGATACACATTTGGCAAAGGCCACCTGGTTAGTCAATACTAGAGGATCTGCCAACCGAGCTGGACCTGCCCAATCAAACCTGTTACGCACTGTAGAAGGGGATAAAGTTCCTGTAGTGCACGTAAGAAACATGCTGGGTAAGACAGTCTGGGCTACTCCTGCCTCAGGAAAAGGCAAACCCATTCGTGGGATTGCTTTTGCTCAGGGACCTGGATGCACTTGGTGGGTAATGCAAAAGAATGGGGAGGTCCGGTGTGTACCTCAAGGGGACCTAATACTGGGTGAGAATAGCCCATGAGTTGAATTGTAGTATGTTAATTATCATATAATACTGTATGTCATCACTACCATGATTGCTATATATCATAGATGAAAATGGTGATTAATTAGAAGGTATTGGAAAGAGTGTAACCTGAGCATGACATAAATGGTATGGAATAAGGGGTGGATATCTGTCCTGGTTTCAGCTAGGACAGAGTTAATTTTCCTCCTAGTAACTGGTAGGGTGCTATGTTTTGGATTAGGATGAGAAGAGCGCTGATAACGTGCTGATGTTTTAATTGTTGTAGAGCAGTGCTTACACCAAGCCAAGGACTTTTCAGCTTCTCGCTCTGTCCTGCTAGCGAGCAGGCTAGGGATGCAGCAGGAGCTGGGAGGGGACAGACCCAGGACAGCTGACCCAAACCGGCCAAAGGGGTATTCCATACCATCTGACGTCATGCTGAACAATATATAGGGGTGGCTAGCCGGGGTGGGGGGGGCCGGCTGCTCGGGAATAGGCCGGGCATCGGTCAACGGGTGGTGAGCAATTGCATTGTGCATCACTTATTTTGTACACATTATTATTATTAATACTATTATTATTATTGTTATTATTTCCCTGTCTTAATAAACTGTCTTTATCTCAACTCACAGGCTTCACTTTCCTGTTTCTCTCCCCCATCCCAGAGAGGGAGGGGGGAGGGTGAGCGAACGGCTGTGTGGTGTTTAGCTGCCAGCCGGGCTAAACCACAACACTGTCATCATTATTATATTTTTTTTCCTTGCTATTTCATTTTGTTGCATTTACTTCAGCATTTCCTTTCTGGCATTTTTAGAGCATTTGGCTTCAGCTATTTACAGGTGCACGCGCACAGCAGAATGGGAGAAAAGGGAACACGAAGAAAAAACTTCTAAAGGAAAGACGCAGTAAAAATACAACAGGTAATTGTCGGTGCCTTGACTAAATCCTTTTCAACCAATTCCCTCGACACAGGCCTGAAAAATAAAACCATTATTACCCATTAAGTAAGCATACATCTCCTGTGGCCAGCTGCCTCCGACTGGAAGGGGCTCTGCCTCTGGCCCAGGCAGCCCACAGGTAAGGAACATTTACAGGTACACGGCACCAAGCCCCACATAGCTGGGTGTTCCCCACCGCATCGCCACGGGGGCGTTAGCACAGGACTTTTCCCAGCCCTGTTGCCTGCTTCTCTCCCATATTCCAACAGCCCGATATTTTACTCTTCGAGCACTGACAATGAATAAAAGATGGTCTTCCTAAACATTGTGCAGCCTTCAGAGTCCGCAGGTTCGCAGCCGAGCGGAGGCCCTGGAAATGTAACCATCCATGGGATTGCTGAGTTCATGTGTGTGGCAGGCATTATGCAAAGCCAGCCATGATACAGGTGGCCGCCCAGGCTTTCAAAGACTGCGGAAAGACACTGTGTTTCACATGCACTTGCTGTGCCTTCCTCCTTGCCCACAGTTGTCCAAGGCACCAGAGGCAAGGCAGGACCAGCAGCCGGCCATCTTCTCATGAAGGTCCCAGGACATTTGGTCACTGGCTTTGTTAGGAGATGCCTCAGGCCTTAACAGCTTAAAGCCTTGACAAGGGCTGTTAACTATACACTTTTTCCTTCATTTAAAATTTAAAAAGCCTCTCAAACTCCCAAGAATTTGTATTTTAAGCCACTTTTGAAAAAGCAAAAAGAATAATATGAACTATCATTATTGCCAAGGACTTGCAAGGCAATTTCAGCTTGGTATGGCTTGAAACGGCTGCTTCAGAAACCCACCAGAAATGAAGTTTCTGATGCAAGCAGCAGATACTTTAAACTCTCTGTTGCCCTGAACAAACAAGAAGGACACAAACAATATATTTTGCTTGGTTAATTGAAATTATTCTGATAACTGTTTCCATGACCACCAGCTGTACATTTCTCCCTGGTTTCTGCTCCTGCTAGCCTTTAAGACACTAAAATCCTCTCCCCTGTGAGCAGATAGAGCCCACCCAAAATTCTGTTTAGAAACTCTCATGATTTAAATAAAGACAATGCAGTTTTGTTGTCACAGCAATCGTTATTCCATTGGATCATCTCAATGACTAATAGCACCTATTATGACTTTTAAACTTGGCAGATGCCAGCTTAGCATCACACTACGAAGATAAACATGTGTAACTTATGCTGTAACTAAGTCAATTGCAGTAAACAAGCACCAAAAGTCACTGTCAGCAAACAGAGCAGATGACAATTCTAAAACAAGGGCTGTGGCTTCCAAACTGTCTGCATTTCATTTTAATCTTTCAGAAGAACTAGCGCAGAATAGACCTTTGTTAGTGTGCCTTATACTTCCTCTTTTGGCTCACTAATTACAGTTCTAAAAAAGATTGTAATTCTGAATAGAATTGGCTGAATAATTCATAACACTTACACTTGTCTGTGAGTGTTGTCTGCAAGTAGATCATGATCATCTTAGCTGTATTCATTATTTAAATTTATTTGCCAAATACCTCCTACAGATGGTTCTTGATCTGTAGTTACTTGGAAGCTGCTAGTTGCAAATATTTAAAATTTATACGCTGGACATTCACAACTTGATATCTGGTCAAAAACATACATCTACTCATTTGCTTGTATACGCAATTACCATGCTTACTAAATCACTCAGACATTCTCATGTAAACATAGCTCGGAATTAATAAGAGTTACTACCACAAGCCTTCAGCAGTGACCAGTAAGGACGTTCATCAGGCGTGAGCTACATGTTTCCTCCCTGAGTCACGACCCTTCTGCTCCGTGTATAACAGCAAAGAGCCTTCTGCCCAGAAAAATATCACACAGCAGACACAGATGGCAGGGACAACACACAAACAGCGTCATGATCTTCTGAACACAGGGACAATTGGTTTGGGAACTCATTTTCAGAGATGAAAAAAGGAGGTGAACTGAAAGGACTGAATCCCATCTTCTCATGCACGAGGCAGAAAACTAAGTGAAATAGAGACGAACCATCAGCTGAAACGCCAGGATGAAATCCCTAGGAAAGAGACTTAGCCAACTTGGCAAAAGCAGGTGCATTCCAGATGTGGATCTTTCAAAGACGTTTTGTTTAGGCAGACTATGTCCCAATATTACAGGAGTTTTAAGTATTTGATGAGCCAGAATCTGGTAGCAGATGCTCCAGTATAAATCCATCTTCCACCACTGAAGCCACTGGAATTACCCCGTATTTACCACCGCACAGAGGAGATCAGAACATTTCTGAGTGAGAACTTTTGTTCCTTGATGACCTTTAAGAAACCAGAACTTCTTCAACATATTTCTCAGGATTACTACAATTAAAACTGTGATCAATCTTTCATACGTACTTAAATACAAACCACCCATTGTGCTCTAGCTAGGTATGAAGCCTGTTCTCAGTGCAGCATTAGAAAGGAGGAAAGCTTCTTGTAACTCTAACTCCCTGAAGCCAAGGTGTCAGAAGTATAATTTAAGCCATAGATAAGTGCAGGACTGAACAAGTATTACATATAAGCAATTTGCTAATGCCCTCTATTTCTCCTGCCCAGAAAGAAGATGGAAGGGAAGGAGGCGGTAACAGGAGCTTGAAATGCAACAGGATAGTGAAAAAGCAGTAGAAGAAGGAGCACAGGCTACAACCAGAAAAGGAGACCAAATTGTCTTAACACAGCTCTGCCTGAAACTTAGAATGAGTCTCACCATGAAAAATACTGTCCTGTACAGATATTTTCTCAATGTTTTATTAGGTACAGAATAGCAAATGGGCTGTCATCCACATAACTGCTCCTGCACCATTTGCCAGATGTTGTTTGCATGTCCACAGTAATGTGGTCATATTAAAATGTATAAAATTGTGATTTTCACCGGCTGCTCACCACCACAGCCCCTACTGAGCATCTTGGCCTAACGCAGGCTTTCAGCAAGATATAGTTGAGCAGACATTAACTGCAGATTTCACTTCTTCGTTGACCTACAGTACAAGTCAATTAGTGGCTTAATATTGCTCAGACATTCATTAAAGCTTGAAGTGGGCAGAGTTTCATCTGCTTGATTCTCACTGTTTAAGCGTGTCCAGGGAGAGTATTTATAATTGTTGAGTTGTGACCACGTACTTTTGGAGGAAAACCACAGATTACCTCTGCAGTAAACAGTATGTTATCCAGCTATTTTCTAAGATCTGTACTCAGTCAAAATATAAAGATATTCTCCTATTATTAGAGCTACTCAACCACCAAGTTTTAATGTGGTCTTTGAGGGTGCTTTGCTCTTCCTATCTGCCTCATTTAGCGTACTACATTTTGACAACTTTGGGCTCTGTAGCATCCCTTTCTCTTGTCTACCCCATTACCACCACTTAGGTAAGAAAACTATGTTTAGTGGTAAGATGATATCAGTCAATAATTATGCTTCCTTTCAATAATTTAAAAAGGAAACGTTTCATTCTTTGATAGTATTAAAAGAAAGTCGTGCATGTTATGTATTTACATTGATTCAGTTCTGGCCACCCACAATCACTGTCACTTGTATTTCGGCAGCATGTCAGAGAGATGCCTCCACACTCCCGATGAGATACACGGACACAGATTCAAATTTGTCAGGAGCTTAAGAGAGTTCTCATCATGGATTAGCCTAGACACCATCCGCAATAATTATAAATCATCTTGATAGGAAAAGCCTGGAAAGTGCATTTAGGAGTATGCGAAGTATATCACCGGGCCAAATGCATCCCTTCTGCTCCTGAGCACCAAGTCTCATCTCCATATCCACTGTGGCTGCTCAGCTCCTTCAGCTCTGCCAGCCCGGGCCCTGCTGCTTCTCTCTCTGCCAGGGTGGTGTTAAGTATTGATTTTTGGAGTACTTCTTAAGAAACGTATGTGCTGTTACGTGCCCAGTCGCTATGAATGCACACACCTCGTTAACTGCATAACATCTAGTATGTAGCTACTGCAATTTGTATGTGTGAATGGGATTATTTCAAAGTTTTTGCATGCTCACCCCGTTTCAGCTCTTTTTTTTTTTCAACTCGGCACAGAAGGGACCACACTGCTGGCTCTTGAAGAGAAAGAGCAGAAACAGAAGGGAAAGGGTACAAACTCTCATACGAACATATGGGGAAGAAAGAGAAAGATCCCCTATTGAAGTCAATAGGGCTACAATGATTTATACTCCCTGCAAATCAGCTCCTTAATCTACAAAAGCAGGCTGTCATAGCGGGGCCTGGGCAGCTGGAGAGAATACAGCTGTGCAACAGCCACTCCGCTCCTTTTCGCCTCGAGCATCATTTGCAAAGCAGCCAGCTAAACTCCAGCTCTCGCCCCATTATTGATTGTGGTGGTTGCTGATGTAAGAAGCACAACACAAGTTAATTATTAGATTCGGGGTTAAGCTCGCCTGACTGGCAGTTAGAAAAAACCTTATCTTGATGTGTAAACTCCAGGAATAGGTCAAGGAAGAGAGCTGAAGGAAAGTAAACATGGAGCACAAGGAATGTGGCCTGTGGGTTTGTGTTCTTACCCCACAGCCTGCAACCTGCTCCCTGCAAACAGAGCAAACCACAGTTAAATGCAGCACATGGAAAAGAAGATATGAAAAGCAACTGTACTGATGATTTATAGGTCTCCGGCTAACTGTTATCAAGCACAGAGGGTCTTATCTTCAGGTGATTTCTTCATGGCACTATCTTTACAGAACACTAAAAAGTATGAAATATCTGTCATGATAGCACACAAATATCCTGGACTGCCCCCTTTATAATGGATGGCTGAAAACAAGCAATAGTTGGCAAGGAAAATTAATGTCTCAAGAACAAATTAAAAAGGCACTATCATAAGCTGAGGAATGACAGCAGATCCTTTTGGTAACACACGCTCCACCTGCATCTCCCAGACGTTTAGCTGGAGGACGGGGTTATTGCTCCATGAGCACTAATGCCTTTGCTTACCAGAATACAAAGGTCCTGGGTAATGCAGGAAAGACCAGCACAGACCAGCCTAGCAGGGGATATTGATCTCTCACTTCCAATGCCTTTCCCTTGTAAGGCTGTTTGTCCCTTAAATTTTGCCTCGCGTTCGCTTTCTCAATTAAATCCTGATACCATCCCCTCCAACACCACATTTGGCGGTCTTGGATCACCAAAGATCTCGGGTGGCATGCAAGCAGCATTTTTGTGTTTTTCAGGGAGTTTTACAAGAAAAAAGGAGGGTGTTACAGAGTTAATCCCAGCAGAGCAGGTGCCTCCCCAGGATGACAGCCTCAACCTGAACCATTCCTGCCCAGCTGAGCTGAGGGTGGGACCAGCACCATTAATTCATCCTTTAACAGCACAGGGGGCTGTTAAGGAGGGAGGGTACCTTGGCACACACCTACTAGCCTACAGCTAAACTCTGCACCTTCTTCTGTCACCCTGGCTGAAACGAAACCTTCCCGGCTACACAGTGCTCGCCACAAAGCAATCCTATCCGGCGGCGTAGAAGGGGCTGTAACAAAAACTGTCCTCTGCCAGCCTGCAACACAAAAGGTTCCTCCAACGGCTGCCAGAGCCCACAGCCCTGCTCCCACCAGTAATCCCCTCCTCCATAATTTAATAAGCTTCACGGTAGTGAGGTTCGCCCTCCCCCACCACACAATTCCCTTCCCCATTCCCCAGACAAGCTATGACAGCCACAAAGAAGAAATATTCCCCGGTGCATTGTTAAAGGCCCAACTCCTCAAACCAAAGACAGGCTCAGTTAACATTAAAGCCTTTCCCCTTATGAGCAACCTGAGCTGAGATTAAGGAATGAGCCCACACTGTCAACCTTCACCCTGATATGAGGCTGGTAACTAGGGCAACAGCATTTCACAAACACACCATGCCATCCGATTTTGTCTTCTTACACCACAACACAAAATATGATAGGTAAGCAAATGGACAAATAAAAGCCACACACCTCTCCGGCTCATATTTTAGTCCTGAAGTTTACCAAGAGCTAGAAAAGGTTATTTATTAATGCTGCCACTAATGCACAAAGATAATCTTTTTCACTCTGTATGCGTGGCATACACCAGATGATAGCGTGCTCCTTTCTCGCTTGGACTCCAGCGTAATTATTTGCAGAAGGTAGCACAAAATGATCTTCCCAATATTAGACTCAAGCAGCTTGTCTGGTTTAGCTTGATCTTTATTTATAGACACAGTCTGGGAGCTTTCTGTATGCAGAGCAGGACATAGTGACCTACTAGGGCTCAGTTATATAATAGTTTCAAAAGAAGACTTAGTGTAAATTGACCCTAATCTGATCTTGAATTGTGACACATTATAACTCCAAAAATAAATGAATTGCATAGAGTGAGAGAAATACTGATTTATTTCCACAACTGGAAATAACCAAAGACTGATAAATCTAAGCGTTTCTTAGAAATTCCTCGAACTTTTAAAAACATCCCTCACGTTATCCTCATTAACTATGAACATAACAATTGACTAATATGTTATTATACTGTACAGCTCTGTAACATACCTAGCTCAGCTTCAGAGTCAGTTTCCAAATGCAAATACTGCATTCACAGAGAGTAAGTTTAAAGAAAAAAATCTGTGGTTTTTGAAAGCACAACCTTAAACTTTACTTGGCCAAATTTGCAAGGAGATGGAAACCTAGGCACACGCTTAAGCACACCAGTAGCACTCCTTCCCCATCAATATTTGAGCACACAAATTTACAACTCCCTCCCCACAAGCACTTGAGCTTGCAAGTGCTTTCCATGGGCATCTTGATTGTGTATTTCAGTTGTGCTCACAGAAAGGGAATACAAAAGAGGCATAAATATGGCTCAGCAATTAATTTGCAAACCTGAATCTGTATTCACAGATATTTTTACAGTATCTGCTTAGTTCTCGCTGATGAATAGCAGCTGTATGAAAATACGGGGACACATTTGGAATGGTTTTTAACAACTTTGAACAATATCTTCCTGCCAAACAGCTGATATAAAAGGGTCTTGGTATCTATGGAAAACAGGCCCATCGCATTCTCACTTTATATTGATATTAGCTAATTAATTGGCCAAACTCATTATGCATGTTATTCAAATTTGGCCTTTCTAAAATGCCATAGCTTGGGTTGAAAGTAATTTCTTACACGGTAGTAGTATTAATTTATAGTGATTGTTTGCTGGGTAAAAGAGGCTCCAGTCCTGCAGTTTGGACCAGTACGAGCAGATCGTTCTTTGCTGTTGCTGCTACCTGTTCCTGAAAAACTGCTTCTTGTCAACTGTGCTTGTCCAACACTTTTGCAAATGAGTATTTGTGCATTTTGTGCCTGGGTCAGGCACTCACTTCTCACCAAAAAGCTCTTGATACAAGAACCTCAGTACAAGGACGCTGCTGATTTTCTGTACAGAATTAACGACAAAACACTGCACCATTTGGAGGGGTATTCTCATTCAGAAGTCTTGGCAGCTTGATTCAGGGCAAAAATACCTCTCCGGACACGGACAGTATGTTAGCACATGGAGACACAGCATCTGAGCCCGCTGTGATACCCACAGAGAGCCTGTAATAGAGTTCCTTACAAATGCCTTCCAAGGCATTACCTAACTTGCATTTTCCCTAATATAGCTTCTGAGTAGGGTTTGTTTAGTGAAGGTTTAGAGAACAACATACAGGGAAGAAAAAGCTCTTATTTTCACCACTCAGGTTCTCACTACTCCCTTCTAGTCATCCATAGAAGTCTCCTTCCAAGAGAAGGCAGAAGAGGTCTCGCCATCCTCCCTCCACCAAGGGAAGGCTGCAGGTAAGAGGGAGACGGCTGCTCCCAAGGGAAGGCTCAGCGGTGCTGCAGGCACCGGCTTGGTCTCTGCAGCTGCTCCCCTCACCCTATTACCGCTTTAAAGCCACATCCCAAATCCCGCTTGATGTTCCAGGCACCAGACACGGGATATTCAACACCCTTTATCTTCTGCTTTGGCCTTCCCACGCCACACAAAGGTTCTGGCATCACAGTGACGATCTTATCTTCACCCTGGGGTCTGGAGGGTAAGGCATTACTACATTCCTCTACTTCTACATGCACAATCCAGGAGCAGAACCGATGAAAGTGAGGCTCCAGGCCAAAAACTTTTAAACAGAATTTACTCTTATTGCATCAGTTGCATTCCTATTAATGTGTTTAAATAGGCACTGGTATTTCATTTTTTCTTCAGAAATAATCCTTCTAAAAGACACTTATGTTTGCAAGTAGACATTATTTTTGGCAGGGTAAATGTACTGTGGAGGAAAGACTCTATTGTATGCTGCTTTATTTGGGAGTGAATTAGGGGCCGTAGGAATGAATTGCTCGAACTCCAGAAGAGATTTTATTACATACGTTTGGCATGGAGGAGGCAAAAAGTGAAAACTGTGCATATTTCTTCAGAGATTTTCAAAAATGAAAATAAAAGCTTCTTTTAATTGAAGTACCTTTGCTCTGAATAAATATTTTCATTCTTTACCCATAATACAAAATGCCTAATTGAATGTTTACTAATGAGCTTAAAATAGTTCATCTTGATATCGATTTTCCTTTTTACTTGCTATCACCATCTTACATTTTAATTAAGTTAAAGAAACAGAAAGGAGAAAAGGAGAAAAAAAATATAATCAATCCCAAAATATACCTTCAAAGAGATTTCTCAAGTTGTATAAGAAAAATACAAAGGTAAATCAAGTACAAGGGGGAAAAAAGTGTGATAGAAAGAAGCTTCAATAATAATTCTGTCTTGATAGCATCTTCGTTTTCAGAAGGGCCAAGAAACAAGTATTACCCAAAGGCAGGTAACCAGGTGATAAGAATATGGCAAGCTATTCCAAGGTAATCAGGAGTGGTTTCCCATTGCAGGCATTAACCAAGAAAACAAAGAAATTGGAAAACCAAGAGACCACACAAACATCATAAGCTTCAAATGACGCCAAAATAAATCAGATGATCAGAGATTGCAGGACTGTGCAGATGATAGAGAGATGCAGGAATGAAGCTTTCCAGAGGCACAATTACTGCAGGAGTGTGAAACAGCACCGTTTAAAGGTCACATTTTAGGGCTGTCTAAAATTGGACCCCTACTGAGTACTTACAATTCTATCTGAAATAAGTTTTCTGATACAGATGGTTGGCGAGTTTCTGCTCTGACTCCACAGCTCCATGATAAAATGAAGGATCTAGGACTAGCAACATTCCAAGAACACCTGTACCCAACTCATCTGTGATACCATGACTCTCAGATATTGTGACATCCTGAAGAGGTATTCTTCACTTAAGATATAGTTTAATTTCAAAACCAAAATTCAGGAGGGAAAAAGCCCTCTCTCCTCTCTTTCCTGGTTGTCACTATAAGATTCAAAGCCATGGCTTTCACTCTAGCCACCCAACATCAGGAAATTGGGGACACCGCTGGGGACAGCAGAAAAGCCTTAATACAGCAGACATTTCAGAACTTCTCCCACATGACACCACCTGGGTGGTGTTTTCTATAAAAGCCCACAGATAGCTGGCAATTCAATTCCATAAACTCTTCGCATACAGCATTTTCTCTAGTCTTGCTAACAGTGCCTGGATTATAAGCATCTTTGGGACACAACCTACCTTCCATCTCACAGTTGGCATACCATCCAGGAGAAGTGCAACAGGAGCTTCTGCTTGATTAGATCCCAGGGTAATGCTATAATTCAACTTATTAAAGAAATATGTCTGAAGTCAGTAAGACTTCTTCATGCACCATAGTCAGTAGTTTTGGAGTCTTCAGGCAACATGCCTAAGTCTTCTCCCCTAAAATACTGTTACATCAGTCCACAGGAGAGCTCAGCCATGTAGTAAACCAACTTCCCATTCCAAAGAAAATCTCTTAATATTAATTACCAGCATTCCCCAACTCTCCAGCCTAAGCAAACTTGAGAATTCATGAGAGGGTTCACACTATAAACCTTGCACTCTGCAGCACCAAGTTGGCACCCAGGTGAATTGCTTTATAGGCTGCAAGGGCCCCAAGCACACAGCAGCTGGGGCTTCCTCACCCCCCTGTGGCAGGAGGGCAGGAGCCTGCTGCTGAAGCAACACAAACAACCCAGACAAACCACTGCTTCCCACTGCCTGCTCCTGACCTACAGGTTCGCTCTCAACAGAGCTGCCTCAATGTGTGGGATGAGGGATGTTGGTGGTCTCATCACCTCTCCTCACAGGGGTAGGAATTTTGACCCAGGCCAGCCTCCCAAAAAATTCTTTTGTCTTCATCTTTAGGGAAACAACATTACTTCAACTACATCATTGAGAAGCCATGTTCCACTGTCAGTATAGGCTTCCAATTCCCCACTTTCTCCTTTCCAGCATATCAGCCACATAAATTACCCGTCTTCCTCTATACCTACCCAATGACAAGAGTATTTATTGCAGGTGCTCAGTAACTACTCCAATTACCTAAACAGCACCTGAGAATCAGGATGGGTGGAGAAAGAAATGTAAAGCAACCAGGCACTTTTCTGTAACACTACACAGCAAATGATCAGATACCAAAATATTAGCTGAAAATAAATGACCCTTTATTTTGTATTTTTAGTTAACTTTTCACCTGCCTTCTCAAATTTCTTGATGAAGAAAGCAATGCAAACATAGTTTTTTTGAAGCACTGTTATTATTTTAAAACTTCTCTTTCTTAATTTACTTTTCACTACTCTTAGCAATCACAAATAACACAGAGAGGAAAAACTTTTCCTCAAGAGAAGGCTCACTGGGAAGTCACCTTCAATGCCTAATTCTCACCTAAAAATGACTGCCTAATTTCTACTGAGATTATAACCTACTCATATTCTTCTCAAAACATCCCTTTCCCTCGACAGGTAGCTGTGCCAAGACTAGCCCAAAGAGCACACTGCCCAGCCTCTGCCCCAGCTCAGAGATAACACAATGGTGCAAGAACCTCAGGTTTCACTCATCTTCATTACGAGTTACTCTCATAAATTGTCCAGATTTTTTCATTTAGGCATAATAGTTTTGCAGTAACTAGCCACCATTTTATAAGCACAGCTGTGTTCAAGGGTTGAGTAGGGACAGCAAATGCTAAGAAACCTCTTCATTCAGTTCAGATCAGAAATGCCAAATGGGTGCCCTGAAGACCTCACAAGCAGGACCTTCAGCAGCTGACTGTCCACACAGCTTCAGTATGTCCTGAAAGCCAATGTGACTGGTAGCAATATGTCTGCAAACAACTATACTTCCCTCTTGTCTGTCTTTGGCACATACTTTTTCCCTGCAGGGCTTCGTGTGGGAACCAATTCAGTTTGTCTGAGTAGATTTCAAGTGTCATTTTCAGGAGAGAAAAATAATTTGTGTTATATGTTTTTTCAAGCTTCATAAGCATTACTAGCTCAGTATAACATTAGTCATATCCTTACAGTCCAGCAGTGCTATAATCACTGCTTTACTATGCAAACACTATCACTCATGCTTAGACTTTAACTAACTCTTTTCTCAGTGCTCTCAGCCTGTTAGAAATCTTGCTTGACAGCTTTTTGATATCTACACAGTATATTTCCAAGCCCTCAGCAACAAAACCAAAGCATATAAGATCTCTCATGATGCTGAATCTTATCCATTTGAAGGGTTGAGTTTCGAGTTCAATTATTTATGAACTATTAGTTTCCTGAGCTAATCAAATAATTTCACTTAAATAGTAGACCAGCTTTTTACCCTGGAAGACAGTGCAATTCTTTATAACCCTTCTTGGCAATCCATTTCCATAGGCAGGGATAAATTGCCGTGCACGTGCCATTCAGATTTAAAATTGATAATGGACAATCAGAAGATAAACATCAATCTTCCAGACGTGTTGTACCACATAGAAAACAAGTAGTGACAAAAATGTTTAGGCACCAGAAATGTCTGACTATTTCAAAAGCAGTCTACGGCTAAAAGAGTAACAGGATATTATTCTAAGAAAAGAGTTTCTGCATGAGGAGATATTCTGGCTATTGAAGAAATAATCTGTGGTGCAACATTTAATGTGGTCCCCCGAGAAAATTTACGTATGTAATTACTTGGAGGATAACATAACCAGTCAGGTAAGTACAGCACTGCCACGTACTATTAGAATCACAAACCAAACCCCCAAAATCATGAGATGAAATTAGAAATGTCCGTGGTGTCTCTCTTTGGCCTCGCCTCTCTTGTTCTCCTGATGATAAGATTCTGATATAAATTAGTGAACTACCAAAGAGATAGATAACTCATCTGGTTTTGTTGCATGTTTCTGCTTTAAGAGGGAATACTTCTTCAAGCGGAAATACTCGATTATACTTTCTTGATTATTTTTTGTATAAACACTGCTCATACTTAAAGCTTCTTTATCCAGACATAAATCTGTTTTCTGAAGTAAAAGCTAAAATTTTTATTTAAAGGATTGAACTTCTACAAACATTAGTATTTTAGCACTTATGACAGAAGTGTGGAAGCTGATAGTACTGCAAAGCCAAAGATATAAGAATCTGCCCTAGTTCTAACAACACACAAAAGAGGTTTTCACATTAATACCATCAATTTTTTATTTATTCTGAACTTTGAGTTTTCTAAGCTTATCTGTCAGTTCACAGAAGTATTACCCCAAGCACGACAATTCACAGTATCACCAATCCCTGGAAAGAATTTTTCTTTTTTCTTAGTAAGATATTTTCCCCCCCAGTTTATGCTGATAAAAGGAGTATTTTCATAGGGTGATAAGCTCAAATATTTGCCTTGATAAAGTGCTAACCACTTTTTACAGTATGAATAAGGATGGGTAATTACAACCTCACTTTCAAATATAAACAGCTGGCTTTGCACAAAACTCTACTTCCTTTCTGGAGCATTTTATCATGAATAAAAATACATATTCACAATATCAGGTTAAAAAATCACTACAGTCATTTGAAAAAGGTCCAGTGACATCGCTAGATTCTGAGGTTTACTGCACATATCATCCCCCAATTTCTTGTCTGTTGACATATCTATCACATCTCTCCAATCTGAGTCTGACCAACTAAAGACCTCATCCTACCTGAGCCTGCATACATTGCTGAGGTCAGAAGAAGATGAAGGAGCTTTGTGAGTCGAGCTGTAGTACATTTGGGAGTAGCAGTCTAAGCCATTCATGTTTCTAGGTCTCTACCTCATCCTTCATGCCAGAGGTTAATGTCAGCCAAATGGGATGTAAGTTATGCTTGAGATGCCACAGCTTATTTCCCGGGGTGTTACTTTAAACATGTGCTGCTCATTCATGGATACCTGAAGAGGGATTTGTTAGACAACTGGAGTGACAGTCTTTTAAACCACCACAGTTAGTCTACCAGAACTGTAAAATGCATTTTTGACCCACCTCTGAAGTTGGCTGCATCATTCTAGTTCTTATTGGTAAATGCAGTAAACATAATCCATGAATGTAACTTACCAATGGTATTTTATTTTCATTTAATATATTTAAATTTCAAAGCACTATATTCTTCTTTATTTCCAGGATGTTTTAACTCTAATGTATTGTTTCATGTTACTAAACTTCAACCAAGTCCAAATGCCATTCCACAGAAACACTGTACTCAGCATCCTCTGTGCATTTCTTTAGATATATTTAAAATCAGAATTACTGAGTTGGACTATGAAGTTATTTCATTTAAAAAATTCCTTCTTGGGAAACTGAACATCTAAAAATGAGATGTAAAGTCTAAGTGCAAGGATTTGGGTTACATGTTAGTCTTCTTCATAGTAAGAATCTATATATGTTATGTTATATTCACCAGGGGAATATTGGAAACTCATTTTCAAATTAAAGTCTGAGTCAGAACAGTCTCTCATTCAAGTAAAAAACAAAAACAACAATGACAAAGAGCTGGGGTAAAATACCTTAATTTTTTTCTGGAGGGAACACATTCTTCCTCCAGCTTATACCTTTCAAATTTGGCATATCAAACCTTCAGCCTATAGACGACTCATTTCATACAGTCACTGGTTATTTTCATGTATCTGGCATTATACACAGCAGGTGACCAATTCCGCTTGCCTCTGCCTTCCTGCTCCAGCACGTATTGAACACCACTCCATTTGCAGTCCCCTGTGACAGCTGCCATTTTGGTCGATGCCCGAGGTGGAGGCCTCCAGCACCAAAAATACACATTTCCACAGCCAGCCTCTTGAGAGCTGTATGAAACCCATCTTCTCCGAGCATAAAAACCAACAGGACAGTTTGTTAGCAGCCAGCAGGCTTCACACAAAGCACACAGCCCTGTCCTGAGCGTGTGTGGAGGCCAGAGCACCCTGCTGAGGGGCTTTTGTTATCTGGTGGCAGCCATTGCAGCCTGACCGGATGGAGCTCCCTGACGGCAGGCTCCTTCTCCACTTCCAGTTATTGTGCTCGGGGACACGGATGTAAACAGAGGTCCAGGGGCTGCACCAGCTCAGCTGCCACACATGTATTACATATCACTTGAAATAGTGGTGAGGTTTTATGATTACAGTAGGAGATGTTCACTCTGCAGGGTGATAAATCCTCTGCTCAAAAGCTCAGTGGAGGACATGTGGAGGATGCGGTTTGAGACTGACTGATCCCAGGCTTTTTTGTGTGCTTTTCCTGTTCAAGGTGTCAAATGATCGACCGAAAATGTGGGTATACGCATGCAACAGTGAAGAAGCTATATTATATGAAGTCTTAGAACACAAAGTAATGTGGAAGAACGTTTTTCAATTGAAAAGATACATGGAAGTATTTTCCATGAAGTGCTAGTGACAGACTTGAAACTACACCTGGCACCTATTAACAAGAGACATATGCGTTCATAACCACTGACGGCAACAGCACTAACAGCGTTAGGAACATGTAAGCAGCGTTTCATATGTGATGACTACTTAAAAGAACAGCCTACAACCAACCACATCTGTGCAGACTTACCGTTTTACATGCCCAACTTCCACAACAAACTCAACGTGATCTCCAGGGACACCCACGGCCCCCACACGTAAAACCACCGATCTCACCGAATTGTGGGGCCTGTCAGGCAGGACCCGGGCAGCCAGACCCTGCGGGGTTTGGAAGCAGGCACCGATACCCAAAGAGATGCATCTCTGCCCAAAACCAGAAAAGACAAAAAAAAAAGAGTTTGGCTCAGACAAGGGTTTAAGCAGGAAAGCACGATCCCAATTTGGGCTGAGAAACTAAAAACTCCTGAGCTGAAGGGGAAGTAGAAAGCATGATGAGAAGCCAAGAGAAGGGTCGAGAAGCCAGGGTGCATATCCTACAAGCAGCATTTGCAAAAGGGATCAAAGGTGGCCAGAGAAGCCTGGGCAGTCTTGGCAAAAGAGGAATCAGAAGCAAAACAGAGACTTACAGCCTGAGCCAAGGGACACATCCAACTGCCAAGAACAACTGGAGGTATTTCCACATCTGGCTGCTGGGTGGGACAAACCACCAAGAGCCCCTCAAGGAGCTGCTGAGCCAGGAAGGGTCCCAGGGCTCTGCAGCCCCAGGAGCCCCCCTGAAGCCCACGGCAGAGCCCAACTGCCCTGCCCCCAGCCAGAGACGCTGTGGGATCGCACCTAGATGGAGGGCAGGGAGGATTTAGCCATTTTGGGGAACACTGTTCCCAAATTAAACATACCTTCACAGAAGCATGAAGGAAACAGTGTCAACAACACAAGGCATTTTTCACCATGAGTTTTCCTGCTGCTTTTTTCATCTGTTGTTATCTTCCTTTTGAATTACACAAGAGCTACTCTTTCTAGTAATTGTTTTATTGCTGATAGTCTGTCAGGGAAGATCTGGTAGTGCCCTGCAAAATTCATCCTTGGCAAAAGTAACAAATATATGCACTGAACCTGTCTCTCTCTCTGGTGTTGTTAACATTATCCTTCTTTGGATATGGACCTACTGTCCGTAAGAGGTGATATGGTATACACCAAAGTTAATAGTAAATAACCTGATATAAAACTGCAGATGTGCTTATCAGCCAAGAAGATTGACTATTGGCCACATTATTGACTAAAGAAAACATATCAATGCATATCGACTCTACATTTCCAGTGTTGCCCTTTAAAACTAATGACTTTCAATTACTCAATGCAGCATTGGCAGACGTGACAATTGCTTATTCAAATATTGATTCCAAAGATTGCACGAGTGATGCTCCTTGAATTTACGGAGCACTAAACTATGCCTTTCAAAGAGCAGATGTACCTTTCAGCCACTGAAGAGTTTGTTTGTTTTTTGATCTCGGTCAATAATGGGGTGAATTTCATTGTTCTCAGTACTACTTTGTAGGCATCTCCAACAGAATCTCTCTAGAACCTACAGCTAATGATTTACAACATATTTGTCTACAAAGTGACTGAGCTGTTGGACAAAGTCTGCAGTATTGTGCAACTTTTTTAACAGGCTGATAATTGCTTTTTAATGTAAAATGTTTGCACATCATTAAAATGGTCTATGAAATCCACTGATGACAAAAAATATAGTAACCTGTCACATTTCACAAGGCACTCAAATGTGAAGAATTTGTGGGTAGTCTTAACCATATTTGCAGCTTCCAAGAGTTTATATTTCTGTTCTTGCTGTCATTTGCCTATTTTCTTGAAAGTGTAAAAAAAGGGGCTAGTAAAGTGACCGAAGCATTGTATCTTCTGTTATTTTATACAGATCTTTGCATTTTTTAAGCTGTAAGGGTTTTTTTTGCATATTATTGTTGTACTGTATGATATTAAAAATGTATTAATGAAAGGAAAGAACTGTTCTAAGAAAATGATCATATTAAGTAACCCCTGCAGATATTCTAGAGGGACAACTGCTTAACCTCATGTGTGCATACATACACATAATAGCAAACACTCACATACGTATTCATATTGTATATAAATGAAAACCCTAATAAAATGTATTTTCTCATTTGCTTTACCTACTCAAGGTTTACACAATAACATGGATAGCTGCCTTATTCTTTCATGTTCCATAAGTTGCTAAACTGTAATTAAACTTAATCTAAATCTCCACACTCCCTGCCAATATACACTGGGGTTTGGATTCGTGTGATTCTAAGCTTGATGTGTAGTCATGAGAATTGACCCACACCTGCGTGTGTCTCATTAAGACTGCCCAGATATGCCACTTCCAATTTTTCAAGTTGACCCTCTATCTTCTTTGCTTAGCTAAAGCGTTCAGTCAACTCCATCCTGCCAAAAAAATTCTAAGCATACGGCTGATCCTCAGCTCGTTTCCTGACCCTTGGTAATGCTTAAAATAGTGGATGCTAAGAAATGCTTCAAGAGCACCAGGACTAAACTTTCCTTTAAATAACCTCCTTTAGTGCAGGAAATATCCAGTACTTCAAGATGACCGTAAGTATCCTTAAGAAATAAATCATGTTTTTATACATTCATGTGGGGTTTTGCAAATAAACCTTATTTTGAAAAATGTGCAACAGCTGCGGGGTGTTCTCTAATTTGTAGGACAAACAGTATATCAGCAACTCCTCTACGTCTGGCCCCATGCTTTGCACACCCAAGTCCATACATGCTTGCTTGGTTCTTGCCCAGCTCGTGGGAGACTGAGGAGGTGCTAAGGGCTCAGGCAGGCCTTGCAGACACACCGCCACTTGCTGCGCTTTGCAGAGAACGGGGCAGTTCCAGAGAGTACCTGTAGGAGGGTATGTGCCTCTTAACCTGCCAGATTTGTTATTTCCAACTCAGGAAAGAGGAGCAGCCTCTTACTGAAACTCCCTTATGAGAACAAGGCTAGAGGTTCTGGTGCCATCCTTAAATGCGATTACTGCAATTGGGTCTCAGTATCAAATGCAAACTAAGGAGGATACTTAACATGTCAGTCTTGCACCTGATATACACAATGGATCACATACCTGTTCTTGACTGACTGCTGCTCTTCCAAACACTGTGATTTCAGAAGCTGTTCCTGAAGACTTCTCCATAAACGACATTTCAATTTAACACTACATTATCTGTGAACAACAGTTCACAGGCTGAGATCAGCTCTCATTTGTCCTTGCAATGTCTGCAGTCCAGGAATGGCGCTACAGATTATGATAATCACTTTTAAATTAATCAGGTGTAGCCTGCTAGGGCTAGTCCTTAAGGAGCCTTACGGCAAGGGGATGTCTTGCCATGCAAATACAACCAAATACAAGGTGCAGTGCAGGACGTCCCTGCCGGACAAGACCTAAAGGTGTGACTGTGGCTCCGTGAGTTGGACTGCTCACAGCTTTGCATGTCCTCACTGCAGACAAAACCTCATTTCTGCATACTCGTAGGGTGAAAAATGAACCATCTGTAGTAGGTTTTCCTAAATGACATTTTGCAACAGCAAGTATGCCAAAGGCCACATGCAGCTATGTGGGAGTGCACTGCCCTCGCTGCTGCAAAGTATGGGCATACAAGTGCCACTGATGTCAGCGGGGCTGAACACAAATGTGCCTCCTAAGCATGTGGCTAACTGCTCTACAAGGCTCAAACAAGACCACTCAGCATCTTTCACTGCTTTGGCTCCAGCTGAAGTTCAGATAAAAGGGAAATTCTTCCCCTCACTACAGTCCTCATGTGTTGCCACAGAAGCGTACTTGTGAAATGAAACCCTTCTGGCTGCCTGTGAGCAAGTTCCCGCAGCACAATCAGTGCATACTATACGTCTGCTGTAATATATACAGGATCTCCTACAAACTTCAGAGTGGGAGGCAGTGGATAGGAGGAAATGCTGTTCTTCCAAGCATGCTGCTAAGACAATTCATTGTGCTGCTTTATTCAGATTAGAACATGCCAGCGTCTAAGTGCCTGATGCTTTTTTTCTTGAAAAGTAAAGCAAGTGCTAATGCTATGAGATTTGTCTGCCAGTTCAAACTTTTTTGTGGAGGGCACAGTGCCTTTATCAGAAACAACTTGATGTATGGCTTCACATCACATACGGGCCCAGGAGGGCTACTTTATAGATCTCTAAAGAAAATTGAAGGCTTTGGTGGAGATACTTTTAAGTCTGAGAGCATGAAGAGCTCCTTCCCTCCTAGTAAATGCCTCTTCCACAGATAATCAACTGTTTCCTCTGCTCCTATTCAGAAGAGGCTTTTGCTTCAAAAAATACATGGCTGTCAAAAGATACAGCCTACAACTGCCATTACTCCTGCAACGATGCAGTTTTCTGAATTGGCTTTAGACGAGGCAGGTAGTGCATCCACAGTGCATCCCTAGCATTCTGCCTGAAGCAGCGCAGAGCTCGACGTCAGCTAATTAATACTGGTGCTAAGTGTCTCCACAGCTAGATTGCTGTTGGTATGTGAGCAACTAGTTTAATGTTAGTTTGGGTATTTGCCATTACACTGCAGTACAGATATATCCACAGTGTGATTTAAACATAGTGGGACTATGTTATAACACTCAGCAGAATTTTCAGGTAGAAGCAAACTTTCACTAGCCCAAGTTTACATTTGTGTTTTTTGCCACAGTTTGGCTACATCCTTTATTGCTACTTCCCATTTAAAATCCCTTGGAGAGGAAAGAAAGTTACCTTTGTGATAAAGATTTCCAGTTTGGGGCGGGCGGGAGGAAATACATGTCACGGACAAGTACTGCATTATTATTTTACTTACAACTTACATGATTCTAGTCTAGTTTCCTTCTTTTGTGTTGCAACATACTTAGACGTATTTCTGCTTAAAAAAGCAATAAGAAGTCAAGGCATTTGGGGCCTTATAGTAGGAGTGCTGTAACTCCCTGCACACCATTTACCATTACAGACCAGAACTCCATAACTCTTTCTATAAGGCTTGATATTTATCATCAGAAAAATCCAGCTATATTATAGACCTATACTGAAAAAAATATAAAATATTGGTCCTCTAGGCAATGGCAGACGCTATTTTCTCCTTATTTTTTTCTTATGCTAATAGTAAGTTAAATGAAGATCACGTCACTGAGCTGCAGGACTAAATCTTCTAGCAAAAGCCTATGTGATAAAGCCAAGTATTTCTCCTGGTAAATACCAAGCCAGGTACTGATCTGAAAGAAAATCGTCTGTATGATTATACAGCACTGGATATTGTATTCTTAGCACTTCAACACAGTAGAAAATCCCAGACAAAGGAAATCATCAGCAAAAAAATCACAGTTCCTGGTTCTCATTTACAAGAAAGCACCTTTAAACTTATGATACTGTAAAAGAATATTGAGCTGGGCATAAACATAATATAATATGCTATTCCTCCAAGGCCCCATCACTGCCAGCGTGGTATAAAGGTGACTGGACAGTCAAATCTACTTCACTATAATATTATGTTATATTCCATTTCAAAATAATGTTTAAACATAACACAACTGAATTGCCCTGAACTTCTGATTTGCAGCCCATTGTCCTTGTACTCCAATGGCAACAACAAAATGCTGTCAGCATCACGCTCCTAGATGCAATATAATCAGGTTATGCAAGTGAAGAAGTCAATGACAGTCTGCCCCTCAACCTGTACTCGCTCAGGAGTTGACTTGTGTTGCCTACACTTATGAATAGGGATCACTCTCATGAGTCATTACTGCTCAGTCTGGGGAATGCGAACTATACTGTTGGAGCTCATCTGTATCGATTGGCTGCATGGTTTTAGTTGAATGATAAAAATAAATTTCTTTTTGAGCTATTATAACCACAATCCACATTTAGAAATACATTTTCAGCTGGTGTGTATGCTTGCAGTTACAGGGATCCTCTCTGCCCAGTCCCCAGCCCATTATGCTGTAATTTCAGCTCTTGGCGAATCCTCCAGGCACTGCTCTGTTAGTGGTGTCTGGAGTACCTTGTACAGAGTGCCAGGAAGAAAATGAAAAGCTTGAGAAAGCATGCATCTTTCTAATAAATGATTCCTTTTCACAGTAGGTTCCACAAAGGCTTGTTTATCTTTATAGTTTGTCATCACAGAACTATACATCTCCTAGCTTCTGTGTCAATTTGCCCAATGCTCTACATTTCATGAATGAATCCAGTATTTCTACGCAGACCATGATCCCATTTATGGTTTTTAAAAGGATTAAGCATTTTTCTGTAAACAGTTTTTAACACGCCAGGCTGTGTTATAGTAAATCAAATCAACAGGACCAAGTATTTTTGCCATCTTAGCATTCAGAGTTTCAGCAAGATATAATTCAAAAATGCTACTAGCATTTATGAATCAAAATTCAACTATTTACATAAATCTTAAAAGTTCTTTGGCTGGGGGTGTGTCAACATTTTAGTTTTCCATCTAGCACTCCTTCTCAGTCTTGCTTTCTTCCTGATGATCACACAGCCAGATCTTTTCTTAAAAAGAGATGATCCGCGGAGTTTCTTCAACATTGCCAGAAAGAGCTTGAGCATTGCCTCCAAATACTCACTAAGAACTGAAGAATCATGTGACTGACAAAACTAATGGGAAGTGCTCCATCCTACAGGGACATGAGAATTTCCAACACCCCATGAACTATCCCGTCGCTCCCCTTCGCCAGCAGTTTTTGCCTCTGTACCCACACCAGCAGAAGCAAACTGGGACTTTCATCGCAACTACCAAAATTAGAAACGCGTTATAGGGGTCTTAACCAAAGCTGGTGGGAGGTTAGTTACAGCCCTTTTACTAGCATAGTTTGAGAGCTTCTCAGGAGCATTTTTAGGTTGGCAGAATTACTTCATCTCGTTCACAACTGTGGGGCACTTAAATCACAACCCGACAAGCAGAACCACTGAATCTTCAGCAGCAGCAAACAAATCTGTCTTTCCTTTGTGCTTCAGTGAGAGGACAGCCAACGGTGACAGCATGACAATGGCTAATTTGTCCCATTCCTTTCAGTGGCCATTTCCCTTAACCCCCGGGCTGGTGCGTTGATTCAGCCGTGACTCAAAGCAAAAGACCCTACCGCACAGGAGCACCACCTCCTCTCCTCCAAGCTCCACCACACAACTGTACTTTACTATCCGGGGAGGTTTTCAATCACATTCACTCAGATTTCTTAGTACTTCAGATGTTGGTGCAATGTTAAGTAATATTAATTCTGTTTATGCAACCTCTAATGCAGTTAAGTTTCACAGTACATCATGTGTTATTTGATCCTGTAATTTTGCAGCCTCTCCAGACTAAATCTGACCTTAACTGGTTTAACGCAACCGGCTCTGAACCAAATCAAAATATTGACTTTGAGGTTGAATATGTGGTTGAGGGATCTCTTTTTTTTTTCTTTTTTTCCCCTAACTGAAGCTAGAACTAAACCAGTGATATTCAGTTATAAGGTCACCCTAAACAGCAGAACCAAGATGGAGATTTTCTTCATTCGTTCCTATATATCAGATGGAGAACATTTTTTTTCAGAAAAATTCCTGAAATGTTTTGGCTTTGGCAGTATATCTAATTTGTCCTCAGATGAGCCTGCATGCATAATTGAAAGTATAGCAGCAATAGTGCTACAGAGGCTAATATTATACTTGCCTTCAAGATGGTCTGCAATAACAGAAGTGAGAGTGTAAGTTTAGCACAGAGAATTACACAGACCGAGTTACATACATGAGCTCTAACACAGGACGGGAATCTTCACTAACATTGTGGGATTTGCTACTACAAACAGCAGTATTTCTGAAGTAATCTATCCAAACCCACATATTTCTGGATGTTAAAGGAACAAGTAACGAGGGTCATGGTCTTTCTCCTCTCTTCTTTTTCTATCCGGACAACAGTGTGCAAGCATTGCAAAAGTCCCACCAACTCTGATAACATCAACACATCACCTATGACTCAATGTGATGTTCATTAAAGTTAAATCCAATTTATTAAAAGGGACTCTAAATAAAAGAATGTGCAGTTGCCTTCAGCCAGGCCTGAATCACACTACAATTTCTGAATTACTTTATTAACCACAGTTACTAAATCAATAATATCTGGATCAAAACCATCTCTCCTTTAGCCTTGTAATTACAGAACAAGATTCTGCTTTGTGCTATTATTGTGAAATAACTGATTCCACAAACTTCAAGGGAATGGTATTTTCAAGACCCCCATCTGTTCCGTTTTCCTCAACATGTTCTCCTGTCAGCTAAATTGTCAACCTTTCACTCGTCACTTGGGCACCTACCGGAAATTTTGTCTCATCAATTCAAGAGCACAACCAAGGCAGGCATTTCCTATCGTAACTTAAATGACCACAGTGCATCAGTAGTGCAACAACGCAAGGAAGGTTTCGTTACAGGAATAAGGCAGATGAAAAAGTAAAATACCTTTTCTGACTCGTAATCAAATGTATTCATTCATTTTTAAAAGAAATAAAAAACTCTGAAAGGAAAAAAAAAAGAAACTAAATATGATGACTGCACAAGTTGATGATGCCCTGGGATATTTTAACTTGCTTGCCAAGATATGCTGGGTTTTGTGAAGCTATTGTGCTTATTCTTGTTGTTCAATAAAAAATAATTAGTTGCTATGGTAACTGCCACATCATGTCATGCTCATGTTGTTTCTGGGATAAAGAGCACCTTCTTCAAGAAAAAGTCATCGCTTTGTGGTAAAATGCTTTTGCTTTTTGTCATATCTGTGAGAGACAGTTTCACTCTGGTTTAAACTTCCTGCATGGAGATGACACCATATAGTCAGACACTTCTTTTCCTTTTCTCCATAATCCATTAAGCCGTTTGCATCTTTATTAAGGAATTAAGCAATGGTTATGATAACAGAGGACACAAAATATCTTCAGTATCTTTTTGGATATTCAAGAAGCAGATTTGTACTGCAAACAAAGTAGTAAAACAATCAGCTCAGTACACATCTTAATAACACATTTCATAAAGTGCTGTATCGATCGAATTTGTATTAAGTGATACAAAAATGGAAGTAGATTTTGAAGAAAGCGGTTCCAGCCTATGCACAGACTGAGGGCTGTTCTAGAGCGGTCAAAGCCCTGCTAGCAGTGCAGGTCAAAGTAAGGCCTGGGGGGTCTGACTACGGCTGGTCCAGTGACACTGTAGAAGGTGGTATTTCCATGTGTCCTTCAGCTCTCCTTTCACCGTGCCAGTGCAGGCTGTTATCTTTCAAGCTCACTGGGACCTTCCAAGTCTTCCCTGAGGGTTAGTGGCTTGAAGCAAACCAGCTCTTAGCTCACGGTTCCCAGCAGCTGCTACATTCCTTATCGCTCTCTTCCCGTTAAGTCCGTAGCATTCATTCAAGCATAGGTAGCAGAGCCAAAAAAGTCATTTTCCATTCCCAGCAGCCTATCTCTTTATGCAACCACCCCACCACCCACTTTTCCAGTACGTACAGCTACCTAAGCAGATTCTATGCAAGGTGAGGTTTTGACTTTACTTATCACAACATCTCTTTGTAAAAACTTCCTATGAAATAATTAACAAATATGTTCTTTTAAAGAGACATTATCATCTAATCTAATTTTGCATTCTGTTTTCAGCAAACAGGCTAATAGTTGTTTGTTATTTTACCATTCCAAGCCAAGGTTTCACAACAAGGGAGCCCAAGCATGGTTTCTGCATGCAAGCTTGCGATAGTCAGCAACGCAGACATGCACAGCCAAACGGAGGCGCTGGATGCCACTACGTCCAAGTCATTCTGGTCATCTTTCAAGATGCCCATACAACATGAACTCATACAATATGAGCTTTGCAAACTTTGTTTTTGTAGTTTGGCTAGTTAAGGCTCAAAAATATTTTTTCTATATAAATAAAATCTGGTATTCATTTAGCAACCTCTCAGGTTTTTCAGCGTTGCATAAAGGAGATACAGAGCAGACAGGCCAATACGGATGAGGACAGGGAAGAGAAAATCGGGGAAAAAATCTTACTATAGCAGAAGACTATCAATAGTCTTAACAGACCTGTGATGAGTTAATGTACCTTTAACATCAATAGTAATTTGAAAAGCATACTCAAGGTGCAGTGAAACACACCTTACCTAGGTGCAAGAACCTAAGGAAGAACATCTTCATTCCACCACTGTGCTTCCACCAGTTTCTAGAAGTGACAAGTGCAGAGCCACTAAGTACAACAAGTACCAAAGCCCCAGCACCTGCGAGAGGTGAACATAAGCCACAAGCTTATTTGTATGCACACAAAAATCTACATTGACATAATGCTATTTCTGTTCCATTTCAGACATTCCAAATGTCACATTTACAGCTGCACATGCAATCTTAATTTGTCTCCCTTGTGCATCCAGCCTGTGCATTGTGGCAGGCAGGCTGTCAGAGACAAAATGTGACCTTGTAGTCCAGGATCATAATACCTCCATGCATAGAAATGAATACTGCTTGCATAATTACCATAATTCTGATATTTCTCAGTCTTCTGAGTAGATTTTTGCCATCTTCCAGGTACTAGACTGGATTTTTAAAGTCTCAGATTAAAGAAAACATTTGTGTCCTGCACACCTTTTAACATGCTCTCTCTGCTGTGAATGAATACCAGCAGGAGGACTGATTCCTCACTACCCAAAACAGGTTCTCAGCACTGGAGAATGGGGCAAAATATACATGAGCTCAGAACAGGGGAAGGCTGTTACCTTCAGAAGATCTTACTGCATTTTTAGCGCTACATGCTGGGTTCATACAGTGCTCCAAAAGTGGGGTTGTGAACCAGCAAAAACAGATCTTGGGTAAAACAAGGGTGGGATGCTCAATGGTGAGGATGATCCCACCTTGCTCTGCCCAAACCACGCAGGCATCCTCAGGACAATGCTCTCAGTGTCTGCTCCTGTGCTGCTGGCAGCATGTGCTGGGATCCGCAGAGTTCAGTGATTTTAGCAAATGACTGAATTTCCCTGAGGATCTCCCAAGAGAGAAGGGCAATAGTGATTTTTAACATCTCACAGCTCGGTTAAACCTAAAAGGAATGCCATTGGACACAGTAAAGGCCAGTTTGTAACCCTGGAGGCTTGGCTTTCTGGTTTGTCCTTGGGTTGTTTTTCCTTGCTAAGTATATAAAGATTGCTGTAAGCACTGTGGATGCTAATGCTTCTCTCAGAAATGTTCTGACTTCTTACACTGGATGATATTAGGCAAACTGAGTGCAAGAGGTTGGTTCCACTTCTTTTCAATTACAGCAAATTTTTATATTAATACACCGAGTATGACCTGCATACTTCTGCCGTCTTTTTCATGTAGCAAAAGGCTTGACTGAAAATCTAACGAAGAAAAGAAAACAACATCTAAAAAGAAAAATAACAGTTGTCATTAATGTAATTTGGGGGGTGGGATTTTCACAAAGGTTCCTACATTACTTTTAAAATATATTGATATAATTTTATGTTTTTGTTTTTGATTTTTTTTGGCTGAGATTGTTACTCAAGTATCATTGATAATTAAGTATCTTAATTAATATTTTGATCCTGCTTATGAGAAAATTTGGAAATTATTATTAAACAGGAATAGCTCCCAAAACAACAACAAAAAATAGAGCTATTTTAAACACACTGGAAAGAAAGTAATCTGGAAACTATAAGAATATTTCCATGTGTCTGCATTTTTTCAACAATCAGACTAGAAGGCTTTTTTAATAGCCCTACACCGATTTAAAAAATATATATATATTTTAGGACTCCTCTTTTAACATACGATAATTTAACTTACAGCATGATTTTTTAATCCATACTTTTGACCCACTTGCCATTAATTACATTTCAACCATAAAGCTAAGCAAACAAAGGCTGTATTTTCCTTTCCATACTGCACACTGGCTGCAGCACATGGCGCTGCTCTGGGGTTTGCAGGCCTTGCAGGATGCCACTCCCTTTTCCCTAACCAGAAAACATGAGTCAGACTATTTAGCAAGAGGCAAGAGTTTGCTGGAGAAGCATTTTATTGTAGCCAGTAGTACAGTGGCGGGCAGGCGGGGGCACAGTTTGAGTCTGATTTTTATTTATAGATGCATGTACAGGGTATGACTAATGGTCAACATAAATCTGAGATGGAGTCCAAAGTAAAAGTGAAACCTTATTGTTCCAAGGGAGGAAAAAAAAAAAAAAAAAAGAAAGAAAAAAAGAGCCTGAAAGAGCAGAACTTGGAGCCTGGCCCACAGCTTGGTCTTGGAGGCAGAAGCCAGTGGCTGCCTCTGCACTGCCCTCCACAGCAGCAGATGGACACACATGCCCCATGGCAAGCTCTGGTTATGTCTACATTTTAGAGGCTTATATCCTCTTTGAAACTTATCCTTAACCTAATTAAAATCTTTCTGGGTTTGCCTGCTTGTGCTGTCCCTGCATGAAGACAGGCACACATGCACCGTTTCCTCTGGAAGGCAGAAGTGTAGGTGCACCTACAGCACTAAACCAAGGCACATGAAGGAAGATTAAAAGTCTTTATCAATGGGGGAATCAGAAAACAACTAGGATTCTATGTGATATATGACATCAATAATAACATTGGCGAGGAGACAGTCCTGCACTACAGTAGTTGTGCAGAGCAATTCCAGGGCAGCAGCAAGCTGCCCTGTGCTGCAACCCAGGGGCATTGCATGTTCTGCAGGCAACTGGGAGCACTTTCGGCTTTCCCAGGTTTCTTCCCGTCAGGTGGGACTCACCTGCAAGAAGAGCTACGCTGCAGTGCTGCTAGCACAGCCCACTCACACAGCGCTGGTCTAAGAGCAGCCCGGGCAGACCCTGTACCTCCTTGCTCAAAGACAGCTTGGTTCCCTGCCACCAGCCAGCCTGGTGGTGTTCACATACCCTGTGCCTCTCAGTCTTTATTTGCCCTATTTTTACCCCGCCGCATTCAGACAAAACTTACCTCTTTCTAGATTTATTGGTGGGAAATGACAGTTTTGACAGTTTTTTATGGCCTCTCACCCGGGCATCACACCAGGCACAGGAGGGCAAAGAAGGTGGTGTCACAAAACTGCTCCTTTCACTGCTGCCTGGGACACAAATCATTTTCTCGTCCCACTTTCATTTTCCAAATTACATTCACCTAGTTTTTGTGCTGTCTTATGAAACCGCATATGAATAAATGTTCCCTAAGAGGTGAATATTTCTCTGGGAGCCCCATGTTAGCCGTTAGCCACAGCACAATGTTTGGAGATAATTTAGTGGTGGGCACAAATAATGAAACCATCAAAAATTAAAATAATTTTATCCCAAAGCTGTATCTATAGAACGATGCTTACTTCTCAAAACTTGCAATCAGACTACCAGTTCAGTGTACTAAAGCAAACGCAATAGCAAAAGCCTTACTTACAAAGTTATGATGAAAAAGATTAATACAAACCTGAAATCAGTAATCTGAAAGCCTACTTCATCATTACTGTGTCCGAAGAACATTGGCTAAGTATTGTTTCATTGATCATTCTGCATTTGAAAATATCACACTTTCCATTACACACATACCAAAGAAAGGTCTTTCCATTTTAGCTTGGCAGTGACCCGGTTACCACTGTGTAAATTATCTTAGCACTATCTCAAAACCACGAGACTGCAACAGGTCCTTTTCTTCGCTAATGATTACAAAAAGCAAGGCACAGATTTTCAAAGACACTGAAACTTTATATGGCTTGAACTCCTAAATGCTGAAGTGAAGCCTGAATTAAGTACCCGATTCTGCCCGGTTGTCTTGAATATCTGCAAATAAATTCTACATCTGAAACACTTTTGGACATTGTCTATTTTAACTTCACAACCTACATGTTATTTATGACGTATGGACTATGTTACACTTAACATATGACCACTCTATTAGGATTTAATTTCTGATTATTCACATTAGATATGTCCTTATTAAGAAGATACAGATGGGAGAAGATTTAATAATTATTCTTTTCATATAAATTCTCTGAAAGAAGTCAGGCAAATATTTCTTCATAAAAATTAATAGAGG
This sequence comes from Cygnus olor, assembly GCF_009769625.2. Lineage (NCBI taxonomy): Eukaryota > Metazoa > Chordata > Aves > Anseriformes > Anatidae > Cygnus > Cygnus olor. Next base: position 5,458,577 of record NC_049180.1, on the reverse strand, counting down.
TCTGCCAAACTGCTCAATGCCTGAAACTAATTTCTTTTAATCACCAAGCAAATTAAATATTAAGAAGCTACATTTCCCATTTATTTCATAAATTTCTGTGCAAGTAGGAATGAAGATTTCCCACACAGTCAAAATCTAAAGAGACAATGAATTAAAAAGGCAGAGTTTCAGACTTAGCTGAACCCTGTGGTCTCCACTGGAGAGAGAAGTTTTCACTCAGCTGCTTTCACATTCCATGCTGTTACAGAGCAACACTGCACGTGAGAGCTAGGCTTGGCCACCAACACTCCTATTGAATAGTATTTTTTCCTCTGCACAGACCCCTCCAAACTTATAGACTTGCTGTGGACTGGAATAAAGGACAACTGAGGCTGCCCAAATATTTCCTCAGCTGCCCCCACTGCCTTTACTTTAGCAGATCCATTCTTCTTTCCACGCTTTAATTTTCTTTCAACCTTCTCCTGTTCAAGCACACAACATTTTATTGGCTAAGCAACTTTCCTAGGATTAGAAATCTATGCATTTAAAGTAAGACTCTTATGCCAATTAGTGTACATAGGAAACATATTTTGCTTAAATGAATATATCTACCTAAATGTCATTTTATACTTCAGCGGGGTGGGGTTCTATTCTGACAAGGAGCAGTAACTGTGTGTAGTGCATGCATGTGTAGCCAGTGGGAGAGAACAGGCAAGCAAATGCTACAAAATGTTCACAGACATCTTTATGAACAACATACTTCTTATTTCTCAACAACCTGAACAAATTCTGGCACTTCTATTCTTTCTGGAAGGCACTTGGGCCCCAAGTGGACCACTCACATCGTCTTGAGGAAGGCCTGAAGAGCATGGCCCCTGGTGAGCCCCCAACGATTCAGGGAATAAAACATCTGAGCACAACAGCCCGGTTCAACCCTGCTCCATGGACAATGCTCATTTCTCCAAGTGCAAGAAATTTGACGTTGTGTTGTCAGGTGAGAGCCTGCTGCTCCTGGCATCACACGATGCTCGTGCTAGGTGAGGCTCTCCCCAGACACTTCAGTGAAATTCATGGTGGAGAACCTTTTTAACAGAGATTTCAGGAAGGATATTGACAGTGCTGGGGCATAAAGTTCTCTCTTTTTTTCTCCCCGTGATATCTCAGTATTACCTCCTAAACTACCCTGGTTGTGAACATGCTTCTGGCTACAAGCTGTGCTTCTTCTGGGCTTTGCGAGAGCCTACAGTGGGCTCGATAATTGTACTCTGCCAGGCTGAAAATACTGCTCGCCACTGCTGTGCTCCCTGCTCCTGGAGATGAGAATTCAGAGATTAACAGCCTCGTGGGTCCGAGGGCAAAGAGGGGTCAGCCTGGGAACCACCTTCCCTCTCTTGAAATCAATTCCAAATAACAAGGCAAGGAATAAAATCCTCCTAGCACGGTGAGGGGCTGGGGAAGCTGCATCTGTGCGTGGCACGGCTGTGGTTAGACATGCTCGGGGTGCTGCGTGGGGTGCCCAGACAACGAGCTGAACGGGTTGGAAAGCTCTTAACTCCCTGGAAGAACGACATCATTACTTTTCCCATACGTCTCTTTGCCAGTCAGGCTTAATGCTGAGCCACACCATTAGTCCCAGTACAGAAGAGGAAACAGTGATCCGCCTTACCCCAGCCCCGCTGAAGCGCCCCCGCCTGAGCTGCGGACCCTTGGTAGGCCTCTCCCCTTCCTGCAGCAGGCTGACACAGGCCTTGCCCACCACCACCACCTGCTCTCCACTATTTGGTACTTCAGAAGCAGGAGGCCTTACTCTGCTCCTGTGGCAGGGCCCCAAGACACCACTGACACCTCTTAAAGCCCATCTCACAGCCGCAGCGCTTGGGCGGGAGGACATTTCCCTGGGCCCTCTCACCTGATCTTGCTTACGGCGTGGTTTCACAGGCTGGCAAGGGCAAGCATGCTGTGCCTATGCGATGTGAAAGAGGTGTGGTGGTGTAAAATGAGCAGTGCCATCTTTGGTTAGTAACGTTGTTTTTCACAGACGTTACATCCTAGATAAAAAGAAATTTGTGCCTATTTCTTCTTGATGGCAAAGCATTTGCAAAGCTTGCCTCTCCAGCTTGCTCTGCACACCCAACTCCTGTCTCCCTGCTTTGTTTGGGCTGCTCTAATTTACATAGTATTTCCTCTTGCTGTGGAGATTTCAAGGTTACGCTGGGGTCAAGCTGTATCTTTGGCAAATCAGGATGTAAACAAGTCTGGGTAACTCACGTGCTGCTGCCCTGCACACCCTCTTTTCTGTTTTTGTTTTGTTGGCTTTTCTTAAGATTTATATTAGCATCAAAAATGATCTGGAATCCTTTTAAAGATCCAATTTCATACTTGCCAGCATCCAGCAAATTGGCTACATAGCAGGGAAATGCCAAGTGCTCCAAAATAACCATAGTAAAGGAGGCTATGATAAGAAGCCCAGCACACCAAAAATTCATTGGAAGAGCAATATCCTGTCAAGTAGGATTTGCTCATGTAGCAAAAAGGGCTTGACTCTTATGTTCAAACAGAAGCATCTCCATAAAGCACCTTCACTGAAAAAGAAAAAAAAAAAAGGAAAAAGGTTTGATTAGGGATGGAATAGGCTTAGAATAATTCAGGCTGGTGAATCCTTGCCAGCTCCACTCCTCCACACATTCCTGCCTGCATTCTGATCTCATTATGCGCCGGGTGAGAGCGCGAGCTGCACTGGAACAGTTCTCACCCATCTGCATCCTCTTCTTACTTCTCAAACTGAAGGAGGATGTATATTTATAACTCCGTTGGGGTACTGTGCGGATTCACGGTGCAAAGGCAGAGCGTGGCATTTGTATGCTGGGCAGCACTAAGTCACAGGGTAGCTTGCACAGACGATGCATGTGTGTAATATTTGTTCACCGTGTTTCATGAAGCTTCACTTAAAATGGATACATGAACTGCCCTAATGCCTTGCTATTTCCAAATTAAGACCAAAGCTTATGTTCAAACACCGATTTCCCCTCCCACAGGTATTGAGCATCTCTGGACCTGTCAAGCAAGGTCCCCCTAAGGATCTGTCCCGAAACCAGGTCGATTTGGTGTTCTTGTTAATGACTCAGCTCATAGAAAGGACAGTGCAGAAGCTGTGGGTGCTAGGGAAGACTGCAAGTGTTTTAAAAGATTCTTTCAGAATTCAGAACAGCCTCGATGAATTGAAGAAACGTCCTTAGATCAAGCAAAAAATTCAATAAAGGCAAGTGTGAAGTACCGAGTAAAGGAAGGAGAAATCAAATGAACAAATACAAACTAAGAAATAACTGGTTAAATAACACTACTGCAAAATGAGTGCTGGGAGTTTTGGAGGACACAGGTGGAATATGACTCAACACTATGATACACTGCAAGAAAAAAAGTAAAGCTCATTCAACGATGTATTAATAAGAGTGATGCATGCCATAGGAAGTAATCATTCCCTTTCATTAAGCATCAGTGAAACTCCTCTTAGGGTGCAGTTTAGAACACCGTATTTTACCAAAAATGTAGACAAATTTGAGAGGAAAACATCCTTCCATAAGGAAAGGCTGAATTTCTTCTCTATTTGTTTGGTCTAGAAAGGGGAAGACTCTGGGGAATATAATAGGAGCTTCCAACACAGTAAACAAGAATATGTGATGGATAACAGAAGAACTGATTTAATTCAGAGAACGCAATATATAGGCTGTATATCAGGAAAAGTTTTCTAAGAATAATTACGAGCTGCAGAAGGATACCTGCAGGATATCTCTGTGTCTACCTCATTATGCTTACCTCTCAGCAAGGCTGATCATCCCCAGCTGGCTATACTGTGCCTGGTGGATAGGCTGCCCAAAGTCAAAGCGGGCTGTTCAGAGCGAGCTGTGTTCTCCCTGCCCTGCACCACATCTCCCAGCACTGCACTGCAGTCAGATGGCACCGGGTTCCTTGCAGGACTACATCGCTCTGATTCAGGGCTCGAGCACAAGCTGTGTAGCTGGGCCGGAATCGCTTGCCCACACCAGAACGGCAGAGGCAAGCGCTGCTCGGTACAGGTTACTGCCAAGGACACGAAACCACAAAGGGAAGCTAAGCAGCACATTAGCTCGGTGTGTGAGCTAAAAACGTAGGGCCTGTTTCCAAATCCAGGGAAATCCTCGTGCACGAATCCTTGTGCGGAGCCAAGCCGTCACCAGGCAGGTCACCAGCAGTAGCCTCTCTCCTTAGGAAAGTGCATCTCCCAACTCCTTCTTGGCCTGGAATTTCACTGGCAACCCTTGTGCACAGAGAATCCAGACCATCCCAGGTTATTACTACTGAAAAGAAGGGAGGACAGTAATTCTTTAGCTACTTATGGCAGTAAAATATGTCTGCTTGTCTGGGCAGCATTCAGCACTCCACTGTTCCTGTGCTCAGACTACCCACAAACTCCCCCTGCATTAACCAGCATGGAAACATCATGGGACAGGTTTTTCCAAGTTCTCTCACAGTCAGTACATGGTGTCCTTGCAGGAATACCCCAAGTGCATCAGCCTTTCTGGGGTAAGGCACCATGGGTGAGCTGAGGATCATGCCCAAAACAGAAGGCTCTGTAGCAGAGGTGCGACTGGGAGCTCATCAATCACTCCCTTCCAAGTTACTGCCATGGGCATGGTTTCGGGGCTCTTCTTCGGGATGCGACAGCCCTTGTCAGAAGCCCAACTGACCTCAGTAGCTCCAGAGGAAGGAAAAATAACACCCTCTTTGTCTCCGAGCTGGAATATGACCCAATATGTACATATGGGAAAAAATAATTGCAATAGACAAAGCCATGGGCAATTGGGCAGATGATGTGCCTGCGAACTATGAACATCTGTTGTGTGGTAAATATGCAACCATCAGCTTTTCTCCATAGTCTATAAACAAATTCAAATAAAAGAACAGGGCGATAGCTTTTATTTATATGTAACTGTCTATCACAGAAGTACAGGAATTAACATGCCATCGTACAACGGTAACTGTTGACAGAGAAGCTCATTTGCAGACCACTGTTAACTATAGGGTGCATTTCCCCAGAGCAATCCGGATAATATAGGATTTTATGGGATCAGCTCTCCTCTGTCCCTCTCTCTCTGCATCCCTTTGCCACCTCCCCACTCTCTAACACTCCCTCTCTGGCAGACCATTGGATTTATCGCCTGCATCGCCAGCATCCACCTTGATGCACGGGTGCTGCTAGGTCACGCCACCCACTTGCTGGAGTTTCAAAGAAGCTTCCTCTCACTTTGCAGGAGCTCCCTAGAAATATCCACAGCTTCATACTTCTCATTCAACCTCTTCATGCCCATACTCTGCCGTGGTACCTACAAAAAAAAACCACAACGGTTTGGTTGCTTTTTGCGTGGAGCAGTATTGGTTCCTGGTTTCCTTGTAGCCTCTCCCAGGCCTTTTTCTCCTCTTCCAGAATCGAGGCTTGCAGGTGCTGCAGTAATAAAAATAAATAAAGGCTTCGCCATTAATTCACCTTTTCTTTCTATAGAGGAAATTGTGATTGGCAGGAAGAATTTGGGTCAGACGTGCATTTTGTGCAACCCTATTGAAACCAACAAAGCATTAGGAGGTGGAAATGGCAGTGCTAGAAAGGACCCAGAGAAACAGTCACCAAAACTCCAAACCAGCCCGTTACAAACACTGCAAATTGCCATCACTGAAGCAATACTTTAATGCTGTTAAAACAAGGTAAACACACTTCATTTAATCCAGCTTAGTGGCACACTGTCAACCACAGAGAAATTTTATTACCATTAAATTGTTGCTTTTCATGAATAGGTTCTTGGCCACTGGCTGAAGTAAAGCACCAGCAGAGGATCAGAAGCCTGCAGGGAGCTGAGCTGATAAGAGAATGGGTTAAAGAGAAACTATTCTTATTTGTGTGACAATCATCTTGTGAGAATATTTTCCGTCTGTGCTATTTTTGGTTCTCAGAGAGCTTGTTCTTACGAGAATATGGAAGGAGAATTTGAATAGAGGCATAGTAAGAGCACTTTGCATGTGTGCCCGCACACCCCCTCCTTCCCCCCACACCTCCATCGGGGAGCTCCACTGCTCAGCAAGGTCAAATTATATCAATAAGGCACTGCAGGAAAATCTTTTACATTCCCAGATTGGTTAGAGAAATTAAAACTCATCTCCCGGGATTTTCAAATCAAGGAGTGTTGTTTATTTTAAGGATCACTGTAGCATTATATTTATGACTCATTAATCACCTTGGCTTGCAAATCTATGTCAAATGAGGAAACTATTAAACTTAGAGGATTTGCACACGATGGCCAGGTTCTCTCTGCCTTTAACTGCATGGTCTAATGGAAAGAAAAGCCTTCCTTTTCTGCACAGAGAATTGGAAATTATGGACAAGTCTCTGCAATTATGGACTGAGTTACTTAACCTTTCTGACACTGATTCTGTCCCACAGGTCTCTTTTGGGCAGGAGCAACTCTCAGTGTATGTTTGTGGTGGAAAAAGATTTACTGGAGCAGCTGAAGGAATTAATACCTTTTGGTGCAGCTTCCGTGGTCCTAGTGTGGCTTTAGCTGTGTCTGCACACAGCTGCATTTGGCCCCAGCTTTTATAGTGCCCACAGTACAGGGGGCACAGGTAGGATGTATGCAGCATCCCAAAAGCTTCCCAGACCCTTGACGATGGATCCTCCTGATGCTGGGCTCTGAGCAGGAGCAAGGTCCCTACTGCATAGATATCCCCTACAATGAGAAGACCCAAGGTGTGCTCAGCGCCCGCAGCCGTGGGCAGCATCAGGCAGCTCAGCTCTGTTTTCTAACAGGACAGGTTAGCGGGCTGGTAGTTACACAGATTCACTGGGCAGCACCTCACCTGAGTGAGCAAGATGGGAGCCCGCATTTCATTCAGGACTCTGAAGAGGCACTTGACTAACTCAGTTTTGTTTTCCATTGATACAAGTTTTAAAAATTACCTGCCAAGGGAACTGGAGGATACACTTGAAAGTCTGTTCATGTAAACAGCTAGAAAGGTCTATTTGTTCTACTCCTGCTGGAAGTGATATTCCTGCTGAAAAATGTAATGCACTTTTTTTTATCTCCATGGTATTGAAAATACCAGACATTGATTGTGCTTTCAGCAGAAGTAAACCCACCACAATCAGGTCACACCTCTGATGTTGGGAAAGAACAGGGCTATAAGCTTTGCTTATTGAGAAGCCATTAACGCATCGCATCTCTCCAGTCCACATCCATAAAACACAGGCTGGAACACTGCTGTTACAGGATTATAAACCGCATGCTGCTGGACAAGGACTTTATAGTGACATTACTTTAAAAGACTTTAAATTTACAGACTTTTCCAAAGAAATTTAAAAATGTATCCTGAATTTGTCAACAAGCTTTCACATAACAGCAACGTTAACATTAAACACACAATACTGATTAAACATCATCGTGAAGTTACTGCTTTAGGTTTTCAAATCTCTTTCCCGATGGTAAGGAATCGATCCGTGTGCTAGTCAGTGAGGGTCTGACTATTTGCACAGCACAGGAAACTGAAGCAGGAGGATTAAGAATCTCACCTAAGGTTTTTTGCAGGCTACAATCTGCACGCTGCAGAGCAGTGTAGTGATCGTGGCAGTCAGATCATGCAGAACAGGGACCGGGTAGATTTGGCTGGATTAGACTGAAACTCTTTTTCAGCTATGGGTTTCCACAGGCGTCATGGTAGGGAAGAGAGACGTGCACTCCCAGATCTTGTCTCAGTGTGGAGAGCCTGGATGTGGTCCTGGCTCTTCAGGCTCAGACACTGCCAAATGGGGAAGGATGAAAGCTGGGACTAGAATTCATTGTTCCTAGCACAGTTCCTACCACTACCTGTAGTTAACAAGAGATCCTTAAATAACAGACACTTAAAATGAAATTAATGTAAATTAAATAGAAACATTAAGCAATGACAAAGATGAAAGAAATGGCAGGTGTAGGGAACCAATCTATTTTGCTGTGATTCTCTCTGAACTGTAAAACTACCTAAAAATTCACAAATTCACAAAAAGTTAAGACTGTTAACTAAAAAGTTTTTAAGGTTTTGAGTGCTACAATAATAGCAGTTCTCACCACCTATGAGTTCTCCATTGGCTTTCATGGTTCAGGTGTAGGAAGATTCGGACCATATGTGCGTGAGGCAGTGAGGCTGAGCACTGCCCCAAGGCAGGAGATTCATGCAGACCCAAACCCTTGAATCCCATCCTCCCAAAACCAAGCAGCACACCACCGAACGCAGCCTGTGAAGCTTCCAGCCCTGCATGCCCTGCATGGCTTACGGGATGGCAAATTCAGGTAGCCAAGAAACACTTAGCAATAGGCAATGGCTGCAGAGAAATGGTAATGGGGTGGAGAGGAAAACCTCTATCCCAGAAACAAGGACTCAGCAGAAGGGCAGATGACAAATGTTCCCCCACTAGCATGTTCCTAGGAAGAAGCAGAACCCACTCTACTGAGCGATTTTTAAAATACCCAAATCTCTGTGGGGAAGTTCAGCATAACAACTGCACTCAGTGTTCTGTGCTCGCTTTATCCAAGGACTCTCTTCGTCCACCCTACAAGTGCCTGTTTTAATCCACTTGGAAAGCAGATGAAGCCAGCTCACAAAAAGGCAGTTCTGATGTGGGATGAGGGTGCCACAGGCAGGGAGGCAGGGCACAGCAGTCGGTGTACTTACTGTTCATATGCCATCGCTCTGTGCTAAAATGTCCACCAAGGATTCCAGCAACAGGGTACAGTAAGTCCCAGTAACGCTTCACCTACTAGTAACCGGTTTCTACTAGACCTTGTTTATTTTTTATTATTATTTTTTGAGGCTCTGATTTCATTCATTTTCACTATTTCACTTGTTCTGCTAAGCTGAGGCCCACTGTATTTCTGTAGGACCCAAATAAATAAATGGGTCTCAAGGCATCTTACCTGCGTCCTGTTACAAATACCCTCTCTAGAGGAGACACAAAGCAACAATTTGTAAAAAGAAATCTCTGGAACAGTGTAAACTTGAAAAGGAAGCACCATGTTTTCAAAACCAAAGTTTTAGGGTCTTCCTCCCTCTCAGAATCAACAGAGCTCTTGCTTTAAGGTACCACTAGTCATAAAAAAATGTTTTAGTAACAAGCCACATTAATGGAGATATCTGCAACAAGCTGCTAAGAATAAACCAGAATCGTTTCCATCAGGGGAAAAGAGGCTTTCATGGGCAAAGGAGCAGTATTTGCTTTGGAAATTACAAATCTCTGAAAACATTGGTTGAAATGATAAAAACTGATGTGGTGATGACACAACATACTTGCTCATATTTCTCAAGAGGTAGCAGTACCTCTCCCCAGTATATACAGCAGGAGTTACAGATGTGTGGCACATCAAGAAACGAAGTTCTTCAAAACTTAACGATAGCTAGTAAAAAAAAAAGAAAAAAAAAAAAAAAAAACAAAGATCATGAGTTAAACATTAGGATCCAACAATACCCTAACAGCACAGATACAGAGGTATGGACATTTAAAAGGTTTCCATTCCCTGGTCTGCAGGCTCTGTACAACTTGTCCCCTCTGCAGGAGATTAGGGGAGCTCTATGGCTACTCTAATTTGCATCATCTGCAAATAATCCCTAGTGGCTAAAATGGAGTCAAAGACAGGCATGACAAATGGGCATCCCTGCCTTTCTCACAGGCACACCCCTCTTCCCTTGTTATCCTGGTTTTCCTGTCAGGAGAGAGAAAATGCTGATAAGAGCCACCAATTCAGCTCCTTGGCCGTGTCCCCCACGCAGATAAGGAGACCCTCCCCGGACGAACAACATCTGCTTTAGACACGACTGTACCTGGGAGATTAGGCACCAAGTGGCCTCGTTACGGGAACATAATCTCCTTTGCATCTGATGGGGAAGAGCAGGCACGAGACAGATCTGAAAATCAGCTCGCTGCCTCCCAGCCCTGCAGTGCCTGCGTGTCTGCAACTCACCTGGAACCCAGAAGGCCTTTTGTCTTCTCCCGAGCCCAGCTCTAAGGCCACGGATTCTGCTGGGTTTGCTTTAGCTCGGCTATGTAATGTCAACACAACAGCAGCTCCGGCTGCACACAGATTGGTTGGAAAAGTAGGTCAGCATGTGACAAGCTGCTCTCAGAGTAGCGTTTCTCTCTCCTCTCCCTTCCCTCTTTGCAAATGAAGAGTGCTAAACCAGTTGCTTTGAAAAGCATGCAGGCATTCGCCCTGTCGAGCAGGAGTAGAGCCGTTTTGCTGAGCATGTTGCGGTTCTAGACCACTATTTTCTTGCGCCATTTAGAACAACATGCCGTGGGTGTGATAGGCATCATCGGAGAAAACACTTGTCAGTACCAACATTCAAATTACTTACCAAAAAGATGGTTTGAATATTAGAAAACAAGGGGAGTACATAAGCAAGACCAAAATAATTATAAATATTAAATGAATATTCATAAAAAATGCAAAGTTTTTACACAGTTCAAGTTTTTCTGCCGCAGAAAATGAGTTTCACAGTTGTATGCCAAAAGAACAGTCAGAAACCGTGTTTTAGCTCAGAATACAAAGTATTCATTGAAAAGGTCTTACATGTTCATCAAACAAAAGAGCTGTAAGTAAATCAGATAATTATTGCAATCTGCCTCAGCTACCAGCACTGCCCAGTGGACATGGATCTGCAATGTGCAGGGAGCTGTTCTCAGTTTTTAAACCCAAGTTCCCCATGACAAGCAACTACCCATTTACGCCCAGGTGATAAACACAAGAAAGAAATGGGGAGTGCCCATAGATTAACCACCAAGCAATCAAAACGAGCAAATAAATCAAATAAATCCAACAGACAATTTACCACCCATGCACACTCTTAATGATACTGGGAACTTCTAGCAGGTAGACTGGTGACTCCTTCAACTTCTCTAGATAGTTTAACTCTCTCTATATATATGTCTTAAGACATATGTTAGAAAACAGAACAAAACATCACTGTAAATGTATGCACGCCACTAACAGGCATTACCTTGAAAGGGTTCTCTCTTGGATCATATATATAATGTAATGAAGTACTGAGGGCAAGAGTTGTAGTATCAAAAATGTCCTTTTGTCCTAATTCAAGAAATACTATTAATTCCAAGAGGAGTAATCATGAGCTAAGAAAGCCAAATTTGGAGCTGGATCCCATTCAAGTCCCCTGGAAGTCAATGGAGCCACTCTCAGTGATTGTAAAATGAGAAGCACTGGGCTTGTGCCCATGTTTAGTGTTGGACATGTATTTTTCCATGGTACATATTTTTCCTATATATAATGCAACTTTTTCTCTTAATTTCTTTTTCCTCTGCTTACAGTATTACTTGTTGCTAGCATTAAATCCATCTCGGTTTTATCATAAACTGTCAGTCTCTGCACAAGTACTTGGGTAAATTTTCCCTTAAACTGCTACCCAGTGTTTGTGGGTAAAGTAGCCATAATTTGTTCCACCTTTGGACACATGCTACATTTCAGGCAAAGCTTAAGAGGAAAGCATTTTATCTTTCATCCTAAAACAAGCAAGAACCCATTACTCTTGGGTCTGTTACTCTTACTAGGGCCAATGACAATCTTCCACTGGCAGTTTGGTCAATGGGACCAGACAGATACAAAGACAGGAACAGCAAAGGAACTTCTTCGTGCAAGACTTCTGGTGCAAAGAGCTGTAGGGGAAAGTGCTGAATAGTGACTAAATGGAAGTTTAACTTCAGATAGAGTAGCTCTTTATCTACAGTACTGTTGTACTTCTTTGGTTCTATCATGGACTGGGACCCCAACAATGCTGGGTCTTGTACAAACAGATCAGAAAGAGAAGACCTGCCCCAAAGGGCACTATTTCTCGTACATATATACTTTAAATACACAAGCAGAAAGAAACACATTATAGTTATCAACAAAATATCTCTGTAGACAAGGTTTCAAGTAAATGAGGGGAGAGTTGACTATTGCAGCAATAACATTTCCAAAGAAATTTCAGACTAGCAATTAAAAAGGCTGTTTGGTTCAATGTGGAATATGCTTTAGACAGATCTAGTCTGTAAGAGCCTTATTTAATTGCTGTTACATTACTCAAATCACTGCCTTGAGGGTCCAGCCAAGATCAAGCCCGAGTGTTCTGGTAAACAGGCACCATGCCTTGGATGTACCGCCAGGACACAGGCTGCACCCCGACGTGGTGACACAACAGGGACAAAATTGTTCCTGCACATCAGCCATGACACACTTACCTGAGTAATTCCCTCAACTGATGAGATTTAGGCAACCTCCACTGGAAGGCCTCTAATAATCGAGGCAGTGAAAAGGATTGCAAATTCTTATCTGGCTGCACCCTGTCTCCAGGAGCATAGCTTAGAAATGTTGGAAATAAGAGTATCTTCTGTTGACTTCCATTTTTTTGCTTTATTGCAGCCAGCATAAATCAAACTTCACAGTTAACTTACACATATTTTTTTCCTTTGCTCCCTCTCCCCTTTGCATTTAGTCATCGTGGTCGTCTCTCCCCCTATGATTTGTTTAATAACAGAGGGGGGAGAAGACAGAGAAGGAGGCTCAGTCTGATGTGGGAACACTTTCTCCTTTGTATCAAAGAACCATCTGCTAATTTACAAAATACAAACAAAGTTACTGGATGTGCAAGAACCCCTGTTGAGAAGCCAGGCACAAACAGTGCCTGTACCACGGCAAGGAGTGCTGTGTTTATTCTGGAATGCACGGCTCTCCGCGTTTCTTTTATCTTTGGCTGTTTTTTTCTTCTTTTTCTCATTTTATTGATCTAAGTTCAGCATAGCCAATTCACTCCAGCAAAATAATAAATACGGAACATTTATAGAACGCTATTCCTACTGCAAAAAGCGCTTTTGGAGACAAACAGAAATCATATGGAGCAGCAATTATTCTGCAGGCTAGTGCAGGAAAGGTTTACAGCCCTGCCTCCTCCAGCCTCGGTGTTTTGAGGCCTCAGTCTCTGTCGACCCCATGTTTTGTGAGCAGTCGGGTGACACCAGGGTCGCGATAGTCCAACTGCTCTTTTCATCCTCTCTCCCTCACTCCTTTCTGCACCATGCAGGGGGAGGCACAATGCAACACTGAGGAAATATCTCAGCCTTGTCCTTTCTCAGTTGTTCTGCAAGTGAGAAAAAGAGGAAAAAAAAAAAAAAAGGAGGAGAGATACCTTCGGTGCTCTTAATCTGCAGCAAGCAGAACGACATGCAGCAGTTACTGTGGTCAGCCAGCTCACTGTGGTCTTACCACAGCTCGTGAGAATGAATGTCACCCTCCAGAAGACACAGAAAAGAAATCATCCAGAGGGAATTTATGCGAAGCGGTTGTTAGTAGTGGTTTATGTTTAATGCTCAGACCTTTTTCTTAATTTCAGCTGGAACTGAACTTTTAAACCGGCCAGAAATATGTACATACGTGTAGACAGACCTGCGGACATATCTCCTACAAACTGGGAGTCTGTATGGCAAAGATAAGGCTGTGCACAAAGTACAACTAACACAATGCTCAGAGAGCAGGCTACAGAATGACCCTTTTCTTATAAGCTGGTTCTATGTTTTCACATGAATTTGGCATTTAAGGATCATACCATGGTGACAGGCCTGAAAGATGACGTCCTGTATTAACAGAAATAAAGAGCAGAGACTGCAGCAAGGATAACTGAAACACATTTTCTCTTCCTTGTGTCTCAGCTCAAAAGAAACAAAAAACAAAAATAAACACAAAACATTTGAAAGAAGTATCCCCATGGGAGTCTGGGTAGGCAGCGGAGTCTAGCATGTAGGGCCAAAGCAGCTCCCAGAAGGGCAGGAAGGTGGTTTTGGAAGCACATTTCCCAAGAAGGATGGATCCGGGAGCTGGTCGCAAAGCACCAAGGGGTGCCGGCAGGTGGTGGGGCGTGGTGCTGTATGTTTGTGCCCAGCCCAAACTCAGCCCCTCCATGCAGACTGCTGATAAGAGGTCAGTTCCAGTGGCAGGCTCCTCAGCTAGGGATGTGTCCCCATCACAAGGCAGACCGAGGTCACCCGTGTCACTGTGCCGAGCCTACACGGAGAGCTCCTGTCTGTAACAGCTTGCAGGCGCCAGCTTCAAGGCTCTGAAATGATGGAACAGAAGCCCTGATGTAGCATCAACTGTGACCCACGGGGACCTGTAGGTTTTTAAACTAATTTTTCATTCAAACTAACAACTGCATTCTGACGAATTGAAGATATGGCACTGCAAAAATAAAATCAGGAAACAAATGCACTGTGTTGTAAATTCCCATGATGCAAATGAACAGAAATGAACATGAGACTGTCCACTATTTCACAAAAGCAGGTCGAAAATTAAGAAACCTTTTGAAATATTGCAATGGTCTCAGATACGACTAATGAACCCACGCATGTAGGTATGCATGCCCTTACATGAGCACCCTGCTGGTACAAATAAGAATCAAGCATGAGTTACAGTTTGTCACCTAAGCTGACAGTCCAAGTATTCCTGCACAAATTGCCATGATTAAATCACAGATTTGTATTTCCTGCAAAGCAAATGCATGCTGGATTTAGAGTGGACTTTTCAATGCATAACTGATACATATTAAATGACAAAACTCTATTTGCTATGATGTTCAAGACAACAGTTCAGTAACATGAAGCTATCTCCATGCTAATGTCTGCTGTGTATGTGACAACGTAATTTCTGTCTCCCTCTCTTCCTTTCCATCCAAAAAATACATGGTTTGACTCAACACCAGTAGAAGCAAACCTGGATCCAATGGAAGTTCTGCTAATTTATAGCAGATTTTACCCTATATAGTTTAAGAAATACTGCTGAGAGTACAGCAACATCCAGTCCATCCATTGACCATCCAACGTCCTCCCAGTGGAAGGGATCCCAGTGAGCTATGAGTAGCACTGCACAACAGATTAGCTCATGTTGCCGTCTAAATCATCATCTGCTTCAAAACGTAGAACGAATGCGCTGCCAACGGTAGCTTTGACAATAATAAGTGGCAGCACACAGGTGCCAGGTTTTCTTTACCGCCCAGGGCAGGCTGTCATTATTCTCCGTGCACACAGGGCAAATCTGCTCACACCTGAGTCCCACGCCATCACAGAAACCCTTCACGGGCTCAGTGCAATGACAGTACAGGAATCCTATGAATGGAAAATATTTACATCCAGACTAAGCTACAAGTGTTTAATAAGTACAAGCTAGAATAGCTTTTTGGAAGGGTTAAAAAGTTAATTTCAGATAAATTCGTGTTACCAACCTCTTTTTCTGTTTTTACAAGGAAAACCCCCATTCTCAAGAAATGCTCCAATATTCTAAGCTATTTGAGTACCTTGGAGTATTTCTACCAGGAGCTGCGACTTCCAGGGGAGTTACCCCATTAAGCTTGCTATAAAGCTCATCTGACATAAAAAGTCCTTGGAGATGCCGTTATCAAAAATGTGAGCCTGGAATGGGAACATGTTGGCTGATTCCTATAGAATCGAATGGGAAAGTATTAAAGATGAATTAATTTTAACCATCAACCCTTTCTGATTTGTTTTCAGCATTCTTGTGAATAGATTGTGTCATTCATCACTCAGAAGTATTCAATGTTTTCTATTATTTCTATAATACAGAGCCCATTTGTTCAAATATCCAGGCTATCATGTAACATCTTTCTCCCTGGGAAGGGACTACGCAGAATGCAGGAGGCTGGAGCTGCTTTAAATAGTTTCCACTGCTCTGTGTACACAGTGTATGATTTTCCCCTATCATCCTCCAGCACTTTTCCATTGCAGCTTTCAAATGTCACACAGTGCCTTACACACCTATCAACTCTCATGCACTGTGGGGGAAATTTTAGTTTCACTTATGTTGGCATAATCCCACTAAAGCCAGAAGGATTGCCTGGGTTTATCTGAGATCAGAAGGCAGCCTCAAGTTAGGCTGAGCTACTAAGTGCTCGGAAGGAGCAATTATGCTCTGCAGTGAAAGACGCAGGCTTCAGAATTTAGACTGACACAGGAGCTAATATTCCCCGCACAAGGATGTACAGAACTGCTGTTGCTACTTGACCTCGGGAGGTGTTTGTGCTGAGAGTGTCATTTTTTTGCATAGGATAAAGCCAAATTGCTGATCATTTCTAGTTTTTAATAAATAAAATCAACCTCTCATCTGATATCATTAACAGGAAGGAGACTGGTCTTTCCGAATAAGAGCGATGTATAATGGCAGTGTATCCAGACACCATCGGTGATGATAGATTAAGGAGATTAGAGGAGATGAAAGAAATAAAATTCAACCCAAGCTCGTACTGCAATGGCAATGAACTCAAATTCTTATTCTCTTGCTGTCCCAAACGACTTGGCATTGCTTGGGCTCTCAAACAACTGTCATATTTCACACCAGAAATGCTGCATTCCAGTTTAAGTTTGTGTTTTAAATTCAGTTTTGTAAGGCATTGTGGGATTTTCCAGACTGAAAGGCATCATATATAAATTTAAAATATTATTATTATTTCAACATTATTTATGGATACCATCTGTTCCTAACTCTGTTAGTGTCTCTTCTTTTTAATGTTCTTATCACAGACTGCCTTGCTTATTACTTGCTAAATTGGTCAGAATTCAGTTCAAGCTATCTTTGAGTTATATGTTTACCTCAATGACTGCCTGCCAAGAATGATGTTTATGGCATATCTTGCATTGATTTTAGAATTTCTGAAAGTAATAAAGCCCCGAATGTGGTTCATTTATTCTCACAAATTAGAATCTGTCATATTAATAGAGTAATATAGTCCTGTCATCGCTTGTGTTTGTTTCTTTCATCAGCCTGATAGGAAGGAGAGGTTAACTTCTTGTTCATTTAGGCTGTTTAAAAGGCCTAGAGGAAGCTCTTGGTTTCTTTACAAAATTTTCAAGAATAACCACTTCAAACCTGCTTCCCCTTGTTGGTGTAAAATACTCCTGCTCTATCACTTGGAGCCCACGAGATTCCCCGGGGCAGGGCACCGCTCCTTGGGCAGGAGGACAGGATCAAGCTCACCATTACCTGCAGTAATAGTGCTGTGAGTCAGACTACAGAGGTTATATTAGAAACTGCAACAGATTCACCGAATAAATCATTACCCCTACCAGCAGCCATTGCCCCTCTACAGCTGCCTGGAATTTTTATTTTCTTGGTTTTAACTTCATAACTCCACTTTCCTTTTCCTTCTTGCTTCCTCTTGGCTGACACATTATATAGCTGCTGCAATGATCCTCCAGCCAGGAATGCTGGATGAGCGGCTGCCCGTGGACTGGTGCCAACACCACTGGAAACTGGAAAGCAGCGCAGGCTGGCTTGCACCCGCGTCTCCTTCCAGACTCGGATAAAAAAACAGAGCTATGCAACAGAGATTGCTGACCTACGAACTCAAGATTTTCTCCCAGCTGCCCCTGTGGAAAAATCAGCATGTTAGGGGGCCATGCGCTAACCATACACGATGCCAAGCAGAGCTTCATATTTCTCTCACTGGGTTTTGAGAATGCCATGCTGAGATCTGTGAGACATCAATTATAAATCTGAATGTATCTCTCAAAGTTTTTGTGCATTTTTGTAGATCGCCCAATAATAGCACATAGCTTAAGCAACTAACGGAACACAAGTCTGCTTCCAATGTGTCAAATAATAATTGTGCTGTAACACCACAGTGCATACATGAATAAATACAATTCTAAATTCAATGAGATATTTTCCTTCTGCTGCTCCTCCTGCCGCAAATGAATACACCAGCAATTAATTACTGTGCTCAGCAACTCCCTGCAGCAATTGTGTAATAGATTCATTTTCAGTCCCTTGTCTCGCAACCTTTCAGATAAGTTTCATGGGTCTGGAATAGCAAGCATAAAAATATATGTTTGTGTTCATTTAATGTTTGTAAATGTTAGAGTTCTCAGACATCAGCAATGACTTCCTCAAAGTTCTGCTACACTGCTTGTAAATGCTGCAGTGTCTTTCAGTGTTAGAATAATTTGGGCTCGCAACTAGGAGTAAGGGATCTTTCTCAACCACAGATATTTGCATGTTACATGTTTTGACATAGTTTACTTATATTTAAATTAATAACATTTGAGAAACAGTACGATATTAGCTCTGTCAGTCATTTCGGTGGGTCAAGCTAGACCAATATATCCCAGCCTCAGAAAAGTCAGTGGAAATTCTGCCACTGACTCAGTGAAGTCAGGATTTCACCAAAGTCGCTATTTGCGTATCACCAGTAAAAATTAAGAATTGAAACTAACATGCTGTCATTGCACCTCTGCTTTTTTACACAATTATTTTTCGGATGCACCACTACAAGTTGCCGAGCACTTCAGGCGTTATGAAAAGGACTTCCATATCAAGAAAACCACAAAGCTATTTCCTGATCATATTTTGCAAGCGTGAGGTCATGTGCCTCGAACTGACAACACAGCACAGGATGAACATTGAGCAGACACTGCCTGAGTGATGAAATGCAATGCAATAATACTAGTGTCTTGATGACAATATTATCTAATGTTGCACAGATGTCTCAGAAAAAGCCAACTTTCTATGGTTCTCCTGGGCAAATACAACTCCGAGAAGGGAAAACACAGGAACTGGGCAAAAACAGGTACGGGAATCAATCTGAAATCCAAGTTTTGTGAACTTGAAATGAATCCAAATATCCTTGGGGAAATGCCTTTCTGGGCTGATTGAGCAGCAAGAGTCAACTGCTGGCCTTTTCCAGGCTAAGCTGGAAAGTAAACCTCCTGAATCTTACAGACCAGGTTTGAACCCTGAGTGATACCACATATACAATAAACCAAGAATAATTAACAAAAAAATAAGTCTGAGCTTTCTGATTGGAAACACTGCATGGTCCAGTGCTTAGACTAATGGACTGGGACTCAATTCTGGTTTTGCTGCTATTGGATATAGAGCCAGTGCTGTCTTCAGTGTCATCCTCCAAGACAGCAATTCACTTTCCTAGACAGATGTATACTGCCTGATTAAATAGCAAATTAAGGCTTTGCAAACAAATGATTAAAAATAAATAATTCGTACCAAAAGATCTCACGTGCCCCTTAAACCAAGACATCGAGAACTGGCCAGTGAGTTTACTGTGAGTTAAGACTAGTCGTGAAGTACTTGTAAGAATCAAATGTTAATGAAGAAGAGAGGAAAATTATTAAATGCTTGTCCTAATTTCTGTCTAGCTCTGCTCCTCAGATTTCTGCTCAAGAAATATTCATGCAGTTCTGACTAATTTGTTAAAATTCAGCTCTAGACTACACAGGACACACACTGAAGAGGTGTCCTTTTTCTAAGAAATAGTCCTTTATTTGGTTATTTCAACTTATTAGGTATCTGGACAGTACATCTCTAGGATGGAAGAAAAATGGAATTTCTTTCCTGCTGAATGGTCTTTGGCTTAATCTTTCTGAATACAAAAGCTAGCAATGCACTAGTATAGCTAGGTTAAGATCAAAGATTATCCTTAAATTGGACTGTACAGAGACTGAACATGGTTCTGGACCGGGCATTTGCTACATAACGTGATGTTTGCTTGTTGGAATTTACAATAGCATCTACAATTGACATTTTGCAACTTTTTTTTTCTTTTCATGAGGTAAATGAAAACTTTCAGTGGATTTCTCCCACTGTCTTGATCCACGTAGGTGCCCGCAGTGACTAAGTTTGCCTGTGAGGCACATGGGATTTACCAGTCCCTCAGCCTCACACTCCGTAGGGCTTAGCCAGATGCTTGGCATATCCCACCATGGACAAGAGCCATCACGCACAGACTGCTGACTTGGCACAGCAAGGACGATAAGTACTGCTCCATGCTACTGGACATCTTCACTAACGGCATCTGCAGACCATCCACTGTGGAAGATGCTGGCCTTTACCTCTGCAGTTATTCACCGATCTGTGCTTGCAATATTTGCAGAGAGGCCTCATCTCAGTGCATGGGACTCCCACATGTCCATGCAACCCCTCCCCAGGGAACCCAGAAAGTCATGGTTATTGTCCATCTCCAGCCCTTCCAAAGAACAGCACTGTCTAATCACTTCACTTAAAAAATCCTGGCACACAACTGCTGCTTTCCTCTTTGTACCTATTTCCTCCAACTTTCATTCCTATTATAGAGATTTGGTCAATGGAGACA
The DNA here is from genome assembly GCF_009769625.2 of Cygnus olor. Taxonomy (NCBI): domain Eukaryota; kingdom Metazoa; phylum Chordata; class Aves; order Anseriformes; family Anatidae; genus Cygnus; species Cygnus olor. Next base: position 5,438,387 of record NC_049180.1, on the reverse strand, counting down.
GGCAAATACCTTTTTTTTTTTTTTAATCAAAAAGCAATCTTTCAAAGACTGATGATTTGTAAATGTTTTTGAGCAGTGCATTACTAACCACTTTTCCATGCTGCCTGGGCCTCTGAAAACAATTGAAACCTGAGAAAACACATGTGATATGTTCTCATTTTCTATTATATTTTCTTAATAGGATGGCAGGTGAGTCAGAGTTGAAATTTTATTCATGCAGGAAGTCTACGGATCTAACTTTAATCATCTACAAATAACAGCCAGACAGAATAAGAGGAAGGAAATAACTATAGGGTTGATTACCAAGAGATCCCATGTTTCTGTACATCTCCCCATAACCTTAGTTTCTTCATTTCAGTCTCCTCTTCCACCTAGATGACAACAGTTCACAGGACCATTGTGAGGATTAATTGCTTAATGTCCCTACTTTGCCTTTGAAAATGTAAAGCTCTCTGTTGCCTTGCAGTTTAGGTGGATGCCCAAAGGGATTTACAAAAGTACTTAAGCAGGTTAAATGCCTACATCCCACTGACTCTGAAAGACTTTCCATAAACCTGACACTATACATGGAGTAGCAATAAGTGAGAATGTCACCCCATCTCTCTATATTGGCCAGGACACCAGGACAGTTTTCCTATTCTCTTCTAATGAGTGCCCTAATTCACAGGCAGCCTATTCCCTCAGCTCACACACTGGTTTGAAGTCAGCACCTACCTGGCTCAATGTCTTCCATGGCCCAAACCCGTATCTGAGCCCCTTAAGCTGCTACTGCCCAGACAGGGCTTGTTAGCTGAGCAAGGCCAACTCCTAAACTGAACAACAGCGAACTGACACCAACAAAATGTACATGTACAGAGACATTACGGTGGTGCAGAGGCACGGTGTGCCAGGCGCTCTGCTGTAGCTACCGAGTTGCTTGAATTTGTCTTGGGTTCCTCTGTTGACTCTGGCAGAGCTGACACATACGGACTCCAATATGCAGGACTCCCCTCAAACCAGACACAAATAAACTGGCCATGTAGGCTCCCTTATCGTGTTAAGATGCTATTGCAACCTGTTACACTTCTTCTGTCTATTAAATGCCAGCTAAGCCATTGCTTCTGAGTTGCCTCATCAGCTCAGAGATCTTGTAAGGAGGAATCAGAGGTGACAAAACCTGAAAGAACTGGGCTTTTCCAACAAATACAGCTGCTCAGAGCAACGACCCAGTCTGATATGCCTCTGCAGCACTGCCAAAGGCAGGCCTGGAGACTGCACGGCCCCAGCTACAAGCAACACAGCTGCAGTTTAGGTCTAAGTCAGCTGCCCCCAACTACCTGCTCTGCTTCTTGGCTGGTTTCTGTGGTCTGCACCGACCTGCCCGTAATGGGGCCAGTTTGTGCCACCAGTACCTGCGTGAGCTGGTTTCAAGTGTCTAACATAGCTTTACCCTTGGATCAAACTGTGGACGGACCTTACCAGCAGTTGCAAATTAGAAAACTGGTTTTGTCATCAGAGAGGCATACTGAAGGACAAAAAAGAGGCTTAAATTACCCTTTAAAATGAGCTAGAGAAATTGGCTAGTGCAGAATGCAGCAGCTACTTTATTCTCTGGTAGGCAATGCATCTTACCAGGAACATAAAATGGTAGAGCTCTGGGTTTTGTCCCTCAATGATTATATGTATCCAGGTGGAATTTGAATTTTATAAACCTCCAAGCCCAAATTGTCTTAGGAGCTGTCTGTTTAAAAGAACACATTTCTCTTTGCACATTTCGGTCAGCACTGTAATCAAGGGAGCCACATATGCTGGATCCTGTTCAACTTAATAGATAGAAATTTGGCAGTAGAGTGTTCTCCATATGGGGTTTTCAGCTGCAGAAAAGCTTCTGCCTTTGCTATAAAATAGATTGGGATTGTTCCTTTCCAGAGTAGGCTGCCTCTTCATCTAGACGGTTGAGGAGAACTGGATTCAAAAGAGAGCTGGCTCTTTACACGGAATAGAGCGCTAGTAAAAAAAACGTGCTGGCTTTCAAAGGGTGTTTGTGATGTTCCCATGAAATTCTGAGCGTGTTATTACTCATTTTACCTTGATTGTATTTTTGGTTTAAGTTTTATCAGGAGCACCAAGGGAAATAGATTGGCCCGTCCATCAAATATAATTTGTAATGAATAAATGTGTCTTTCCAGTCACCTATCTAATTGTGAAGGTGCAGAGAAATGTTAGAAGATTTGGTGGCCTAATAGGAAAAATGGACCACAGAAGATCACAACGAAGTTATTTCACCAAAAAAATTACACTGGGATAAAAGAATAAAAACATTTTCTCAATTTACTGCAGGTATAATGGCTTCATTGTACAGACTCAACTTTCTTTCCCATCAAGGCAAAGAAGTTTAGCTTGAAGTAATTAATTTTTGTAGGCAAAGCCTGGCATTTCCAGAGTTGCCAATGGGAAAGCAGAGAACAATTGAAAGGACAGGAAAAAACTCACAATGAGATCACTGAGAATAATTCCAATAGCATGAAATTAATGTAAATTACAAATAGCTCCTATGAAGCTAGTGTAAGAATCTGTGAGAAAAAAGAATCAAGCCCAATAACCTAAATATGAATCACAAAGAGAAAAAAAAAAGAATAAATGCATGACCATGACAGAGGGATTTAATAATACGTTAAATTAATATTAACACTGAATAATCACCAAAGGAATAAACACTTCCTTGAGAATGTTCCAGTCATATGGTGGTAGTTTCTTGCATGAAACGCATAAATTTTAATGATTATCTTGTCTCAGTAAATCTTACAGAACTTATGCAATCCAAATGGATTTGATTATAGCTTTCAGGAGATGCATCTTAGCTGGGTAACAGTTACTTAGTATAATAGACAGCAACAGGAATGTTATCAGGTGAAGCAGACATACAGGAACCTACCTAGAAGCTGGTTAACACTCCGGCTCCATCACTCTGAATGTTTGCCATTCTCTTTCTAAAGTGGTTGCTTTGTGGTGGTTCCTCAAGAAAGAAGAGCCAGCAGCCCAGCTTGCACAGTGCCAGCAATTACGATTCTTCCCCTGTTGCTTTTATGTACACGATATAATTAATTTAATGATTTTAGGTTCAAAAATAATAAACACCACATATAACTGAGTGGTGGATTTGTTTCTCAAGAATATGTTTATTTGTGCTCACCAGCAGAACCAAAACTATTACCCTTAACTATTTCATTCAGACACCGGTTCATTCTTTGAAGGTGTTTGTGTCTTTGCAATGGAGGCTGGGATGGATTAGAATATATAGCGTATTCTGAGATGGTGCCTGTGTTTTCTCAGTTCTGCCCTGCTTTGGTAAGTCATTGTCTTCTGTTGTCTAAATGGGCTCAGCTATGTCATTCTTATTACCAAGGCTTATTTAATTCATTTACTAGGTCATTGCTTGGGATAATATATGCAAATTGTACATATTAAGAGTGATATGAATTACATCAAGCATTGCCGTTTATGTGGAAAATTCATCAAATGTTAATATAAAATCTATAAATAGAAAGAATAAAATAATAATAAAACATGAATGTGCAGCAAGCATAAAAAATGAAGATCCTTAACTGCCCATTTATTAAGCAAATAAGGACAGCATATCCTTAACCAGAGAGCAAAAAAAAGCAACAGAAAATGACTCTGTGTTACAGCGATGCTGATAACCATTTAAATCAGGTCGCTAGTATTCAGACAGAGTTTGTGCTTGTGAATGGGGAAAATGAAAATGAATGCCATGAAGGAATTCTGGCAACTGTGTTGGTTAGAAAGCGGTAGGAGATTTAAAAAATAAGCCCACTGATTTAGTCTGTATGACAAAACTTATCACAGATTGCTTGGGCACTACACCAAACAGTTGGAAGAAATGATAAACCCAAGAATAATGTTTTCTATCATTTTGAGTCTGTATTTTCTAATTCTGCGATTCAAACGTTCTTGCTTGCAGGTACAACCTGGGACGTTACTGGCTGGTCATAAAGTGTCCTATATCGGCACCAATTCACTTTTCTCATATTGTAAGAACAAATATTCACTTATCATTCTAGCATCTGGCATAAAAACACCCATAGAATTTCATATATCCCTACATAATTTGGCATAACTGGCAGGCTTTTCTAAAACTGAATAACTGAATAATAATGAAGGCCATTAATGAAGATTAGAAACATTACAAAGAGTGAAAAAATTAGTAATATAGTTTCTTATATTCATAGACTGACTATGAGAAGAGCATTTCTGTAGAAATCATGCATAATTATTACTCAAGGAAGAGGATATCAAAAGTAAGTTATTTGAATTTTCACTCTTAAAAAAAAGTTCTCATTATTGTAGCCTGAATTGCTCACTTCAGGAAACCAGTTAGCTTCATCCTTTCTTCCTAATGATTACATAATGTTTCCCTCCTCGATTGTTTTAATTCACGTTCTCCTTTCCCCATACATTGATAGCCATTTACAACACCACACGTACATCCTTTCAGGAATCCATGTTCTGCATGTTAATTTTGTCCTTATGACAGCTGATTTAAATGAAGCAATTTTTACTTTTCTTTAAAATTCCAGATGTCATTAATTTTTTTTATCAGTCTCTAACAGAAAACATACCTCAACACTTTTCAATACATATTGCTAGCCTTTATAAAGCTCAGTCATAAAATAGCGTAGTGTTGCTTAACATCTGCTCATCCTTGTAACATAAAGGGAAAAAAGGCCCCACTCTTCCAACGGCAGTTGTTCAGCTTTCGCAAACAGGCTTGTGTATTGCTGCGCTATATGTTGCACAAGCTGAATAATAAATCACTGAAAGTGAATTCCCCCAATAAACAAGTTTATATAAGCACGATCCTCTCAAATATGATCTGCTTTTCCTGGTTTGCATTTGCCTATTTTGAAATCCAGCATTTGTGCCACCACAGAGGGACAAATCCTGGTTTCTTCCTAATAAATAACTACTTAACTCTTAAAAGGTCTAACCTAAGATCCATGTTTGTGAATTAACAGCTTTTCATTGAATCTGATATCATCTGGGTAAGGTAAGGATCACAAAATGGGTAGCCTGCCTCCTTCCCAGTCAAAGGTAGAGGATCTTTGCCCAAGTCATAATTGCAGAGTGTTATACAAATTTTTCTAGTATATTTATTAGTGGAGAAAGACTGCATTCTTTTGCTTAGGTTGATTACATTTGGCAGATACGATAGGAAAGAGGACCTATTTTACTGATGCTTGGACAAACCCGAGAACACACAGAACAAAATTCCACCTCCAGCACTCAAGTGGGCCAGGATACGTGATCACACTTTATATTTAGAGTACATTTTTAAGTAATTTATAAAAGGAATAATTATTAAGACGTCCCTTAAAATATTAATAAAGTGTTACAAAGTGTTTGAGAGCAACTACCAACAGACTGCTAATAAGGATGATTTCTGCTGCTTCTTCCCCTATACTTGTGGCCATTGGCACTCCATTGCTCACTTCCCTGCAATTCATGTTACTGCTACTCAGTATATTAACCCCATGTAAACATAACAGCAATGCAAAACGTTACCAGATGTTTAAAAGAAGCTATGAAAACCATCCCTTAGGTTCCGTAGGCTTGAATCATTAATCTATAAATTCTTTGGTTTCATTTCTACTTAAGCATTATAGGATTTTTCCAAAAGGATTTGGTGCTCTCAAAGGTAAAATCTTGCTTGCCTATTAATGCATGAAATCTCACTAAAGTCACTGAAACTACTCGTGTGAAAATACATACTCCAGTTCATTACAGAAAGATTAGCCATTTGGGCTTAAGGAGACGGTACGCAAAGTGCCGCGGTGAAGAGAAGTAGTTTCAGCCTTTCTCATTTACATGCAAAGCAAATTCTTCCACCATTTGCTTCCAATTTGATAACTGAGCAAAAGCATAATAATAAATAACTCAAAAAAAATGTAATTTACTTGAATAAACCACAGCTTCAGACTACGGGGACCTGCGGATCTATTTTTCCTGTCACCAGGCAGGGAGCGGAGGAGCTGCCATGGAGCCTCCATCTCGCCCCCGTTACACACGACCTTGCTCCATCTGTGGGTGCCCGAGCAGCTGTCCTACGTGCAGGCCCGCTGAAGAATTCGGGCAGAAATTTAACCAATGGTAAAAGAAGGGGCGAAAATAAAATAGAAGGCTACACATCCAAATACAGGTGTTATATTTGGGGGCCCAGCTCCCCGCTGTGTTTCCCAGGGAGGTTTCCCTGCTCCGGGAAATGATGGTGGCAGTGTTGTTCCCATCCCTTCCCATCCCATCCCAGCCTGCCCCTTCCCTTCCCTGCTGGCTCAGGGAGCAGCGAGGCTCCAGACGGCACCAATGGCCTCACCAGTCACCAGGCCCAAGGTCAGCAGCAGCAGTTTTGGTGTGGCTGCTTCTTCACACGATATCTGCCACTTGCACTTTGTAGTCCCACCACCGCAGATAACACTTCCTAAAACTGCCCGCAAACGGTAACTCCCCGGGTGTGTGAAGCAACGCCCCGCGTACCATTTCACACTCTTTGCTTCACCGCCCCAGGGTGAGCCTACGGCCCTTGAACAACCCTGCCCGACACCCGGCTGCTGCCTCCAGGGGAGCAGACAAACCTGCGGAGCCTGGCTGTGGCTATATAGGTGCTCACCTGCTCAGCACGCCTGCTGTGGTGTGGGAACTTTGCTAATTTGGGGCTAGAAAGCTTCCATGAGCAGTGAGCGTGAGGGCTTGCTGCAGGAAAGGCTTGCAGTGTGACACAGCTACCCAAGAAACGCGCACAGCAAAGGGCAGGTGAACAGCAGAAAAAAGCAAATTGCTTAGATAAAAGAGCCAGCTCCCACGTGGAAGAAGTCTCTTAGAAATTAATGGGCAGGACACCAAGAGCATGCTAGAGGCAACTGTACAGAAAACACTACAAAAGTTGACAGCATAATGGGGAATTGTCTCCTTTTTATGGATTGGTTGGGTTTTAAACAACTTATAACGAATGCGACTGGGAGAGATGTTTGGTAAAATTCTGGAAGAAGGTTGAATAAATTCTAAAGAAGATAATCATTTTTTTTCTTTTAAATTCAGTAATTATTTTCCTTAATATATCTGTAATACAAAACATTCATGTAATTATTTTCCTTAATATATCTGTAATACAAAACATTCATGTATCTTCCGAACCCAAAATATATACAGTTCTTACTAGTATTTACTGTAATCTCCTCTGGTTTCTAGTGTTTGGGTATAACTTTGGTCTCTCCAAAACTGATGAAATTATGCCAGGCTTTGCCCTCATTGATGCAAAGACTCTCATTGACTCCCCATCTCAGTTTTAAGAAATTTGTGCCCTGGTCTAAGAAACCTCCAAATGCCCGTGTTTAAATACCTATGATTTACCCAAGTATGTTTGTTTGTTTGTTTTTTAAATTTGATGTACATGATAAGTAAAATAAAAACACTTGAAAAAGAAATAGCATATGCTTGTCTAAGTAACAGTAGAGTGCAGCTCAGCAATACTACAGTATCTATATTGCCTATTAAATAAATTCATTAATAATTATTATTGGTCTCACACTAACTAACAAGTAAAGGAAATTCATGGTAAGGTTAAGAAATCAGTAACTCATTCCGCGCAACCAAATTGAGGTTGGCCTTCTCAAGTGTCTCTGATCCTGTGGCAGAATTTCAGCCTGTACATAGGGGAAAAAAAAAAAAAAAGAATTGGTCACAGCAGCGCTATTATCCATTACAAGTAAAAAGCAATGAAATGACATGAATTTTGGCATAGGGCCCAGACCTGACTAAGGCTATTGCAGACTAGCCTGACACTGATATATTCTCTGGTTTCCACAGAAGTATTGTAAGTTTTCATGGCTGCAGCAAAACCGCACAATTTTGTGCTCCCTGCCAGATTACCTACACTGGAAAAGGCTGATTCACAGCAACCTGAGGCACTGCATTCAAGAGCTGGGCATGACCTAGAAGTGGCAGAAAGGACTCTGGATCACGTTACTACTGATACACAGATTACTGGGCAAGTGTTTGTGCAGACCAAGAGGAGCCTCAGGACAATCTTTGGAGATAAACCAGTTCTCTGTGCAACGACAAGAACATAGTTCAGAGGATGGACATCAACACATATTTAGACTATGAAAAAGTACAGTTGAATAATGCATCATCATGCTTTTTCTGATATTTTCTCTTTGGAAAAAAAAAAATCACAGGAAAGTAATTACAAGCTCATTTTGATGGGCTCAGATTCATCATTTTCCATAGAAACTTCAGAGACTGTAAATGAAATATACAGATATATCTGAAATGCTAATTGTCACTACATAATTGCTACAAGGCTGAAACATGTTAACTCAGATCTGGGCACTCAAACAACTAAATCTTTGAAAATAATGCAAAGAAGGCACTTCAATCCCCTTCTGTAAACCTACGTGAAGTACTATCTGAAGAAAAACGTGGAAGAGAAGTCAGATGAACAGCAACTCTGCAGATACACAGTACAAAACAGCCTTTATCTAAACAATGGTACAATTCCATTATCTGTTTTAAAGGGGAAAAAAGGATTGGTATAAAGGAAAACGTTATACTTTAAAACTTTAAACTTTATGCTCAGAAGTCCAGGAAGTCAAATGATCTGCCTTACAAATTGTTATAAGTATTTTTAATGAGTGTAATTTCTTTGGCCAAGCAAAACCAAGGCTGAGAAGATGCAGTCACCGGTTCCAGATATACATGTGAGAAATAGGAAGAAGAACTGCTTAAGGAAAAAGACAATGCTAGCATTAAACAAATATGTTGTGGAAACCTGGAGGACATTTCTAAAAATCAGTGAAATTCTGAAACAACTGTCTAGTAGAAGCAATGGAAAGGGGAAATCTAACTAGCTTTTCAATGGAGCATTAGCAATTATGAGGGACAACTTAGGCTGATGAGCAAACAAGATGATAATTTATCAAAATGAACATTAACATATTGATAATTTGAACACAGGAAAAAGGTTAAAAAAAAAAAAGGAGCAATTTGAAAAGGTAAAAAGGAAAGCTACCAAAACCTCAAACTCACTTGAGCTTCATATTCATTTTTGTGAAATGGGAAAAAGATACACCTAGAGTGAACATGTTTCCAGTTCCACTTCTTTCAAATACATACTTCTCAGCTCAAAGTATTGGTGTATGCATTTGAACTGAAATTGTACTAACAAATAACATCCTTTCTTTTTCCAAACATCTAATTATAGAAATGTCTACTGGAAAGAACAATCTGCTGGCTAAGCTGAGCTGGTGGGATCTTTTCAGCTGACCACATCATTCCTTAGCAGCACACTATAGGGCTTACAAATGTTAAAGGCAATATGTCACCATGTAAAGTATAATCCTTGCCGTCTGACCTTCTACGTGTTGGTTTAAAGTAAACATCTTAAGGAAAATCAAATGTTGTCAAGATATCAACCTAACAACAGGAAACTGTAAAGTCTTTTAACAAGAAATAGTCAAATTCCTGCATCATTTAAGAGTCTGTCTTTATTATATTGCTACTAAAAATCTTTGCTATTGTGCTTACTAATTGTAGTAGTCCTTAAGATCTCTGTAATATACTCTGGAGGATCTAAATGTCACTGGATTCTGTCTGGAATTTCTCTTCTGGGGTTAGATTTCCTTGGCTGCATTGCTCCTCTCCGGACACGGCAGCTGGCAGATAGGCTGAGTGAATTTGGGGATTCCATTAGTGTGGCAGCAAAATATAACAAAGAGTGATTTCACGTTACATTTCCATCCGATAGAAAGATTACACTTGGCTGTTACCACCAGAAAGGACTTGTTTTATTCTGGGTAGCTCATATTTAGATAGATTTTCCCTAAAATATAATGTTTATAATTGCTCTTTCCTGTTCTAACTCTGCCTTTAAGGAGCAGTCCCCAACATGGGAGGAACACCCACCACACCTGTTATGAGAAACCAGGGCTGAAGAGATCAAAACTCCTACCAGAAAGGGATATGGGCAGCAAACTCCTCTGAAGGTGCTGAATTCCTGGGGAATTGGGTTAAAATACTAACAATGAGCCAAAATTAACTACTGGCATTTCAAACAGAGTCATCAGTAGAAGACCAATTCAGAATGCAGTGTGAATAGAAATACTCTCGTTATTTTGTTTTCTTCCATATCTTTTTGACAGTTTCTTTTCTCTTATTTGGCAGCGTTGTCCAGGAGCACCAGACATCCCCGCTTGGTGTAATGGTGGTAGTGCTGGAGAACTAGACAGTGAGCACGCTGTAACTGGAAATGCATCCAGTGGTCCAGTTTCATCACCAAAACCAAGTGAAATGCATGAAACAGACAAACTGCAGGAGCAAAGAAAATTAAATACAGTTCTTCCTTCACTTTTAATATCCTAAGATAGAGGTTCCAAAACACGGCATGTCAGCAGCTGCATGCAACGACCAGAGCACGAACTAACCACTGCTCGCTCCCCGGGGGCAGTGACCAGGAGCAGATGTGAGCAGAAAGACGCCCCGAGCAGTCCCCCTGTAACTTCCACCACTCCTGGCAACCTGTAGCCTGGGGACTTCCTGAACTGGAGCTTACATCAGCATCTTCCTGTTTAGTAGCCCTCAATGGACCTTTCTTTCATGAATTGTCTAATCATTTTCAAACCTATATATACTTTTGGCATACGAAACATCCTGTAGCATGGATCCCATGACTTAATTGTGTGCTGTGCAAAATGAGTACTTCCTTTTGTTTGCTTTAAAGCTGCAGCTCAGACGTGCTATCTCATGCCTTATAGGTGCTGTGTTGAGAGAAATTGAAACCAGTATTTCCACCTTCAACTTGCCGTTTAAAACCTCTGTCCCATGACTGCTGGGCACCCTCTTTCCCGCTGAGCAGTCTCAGGCTATTGGTCTCTCTTCTGTGGCCATCCGTGCTTGATCACTGCTGATACCCTCTCTGCCTTTCCTAATTCCATGTTATTTTAGGGGTAGATGGATAGAACTGCACAACATATTCAAAATGTATCTGCACCATTGAGTGCACCATCTTACAGCAATTTTTTATTATGTTTTTCATTTTCATCCTAATAGTTCACAACACACCATTAGCACTCTCCACTGGATCGAAGTATTGAGGGGACATTTTCGGAGAAAGGTTCATAAATGATTCTAGAATCACTTTTCTCACCTTAGATTTTGACATTCATCTTCAAAAATAATTCATCACCAGAAATCCTGATCAACTCACCACTCCTGCTCTTTCTGTAGTTCAGTTACGAATACATTACACAGCACAGATTCCCAGCCAACATGTCTAGAGGACAACATTAGTTCTCTTTCTAATAAAAAATGAGAAAAATTATTACAGCTTCGTTGTATTCATTTTTTCATTTCCGTTTCTTCTAAAATCTCTCCTACCAGGACTTTAACACAAAACAGGTCTTCAGCCTTGGCACCATAAAGGAAAAAATCACACGTTCCTCTAGCATGAACACCAATGCAAATAATTCACTCAGCTTCTCTGCCATGTCATTTTTCTTGCTTGTGCATTTTACACATCCATTGGCTAAGCAGCTTCTCTGGCAGAATCTCTTCTCTGGAGGAAAAGGTATTTTTCTTCAATGGTTTTATGCCTTCAGCTAGTTGTTCCTCAAAATCTTCTTAGGTCTGCCTCATGGTTTTATATTTATATATGGTCTGTTTTCATATTTAAACGGCTCTTTTCCACCTCCCATTTTGAGCCAGATGCTTCTTTATTTATAAAAGCCTTCTTTTACACTGCTGTTTAACCATGCTGCTCGGTTTTGATAGTGGTATATATTTACTCAAAGCCTCTAAAATGGCTTAACAGCTCTAAGAAATATTTACAAGCAGTACTACTAACTCACTCCATAATAGTTGTATATACAATACTTTGAAACTGTTTTAAATGCAATGAAAGCATAAACAAAGTACTCCATTGTTTATACTAGAAAAATACCATTGTTATTAAATCTGGGGAGGGGTTTTAATATCCACATTGAAACACTTGCAACTACTTAACAAGAGAATTAAAGACCTGAGAAGTATAACAAGAAGAATGGAAACTCTCTCACATCCAACATATTGATTCCTGAGACTCTGCGAATGAAAAAAGGTAGCTTCCCTCACCTTCTTTGGTGAATTATTGATTAGCTCAGCCTTAGAAGTGCCCATTTCTCTCCCCTGATTGCACGGCGAGTTTGGATAATGAGCTCTTACTTTGACATCTACGCTGTAGATATTTAAAATTAGGCAACATAAATCCTGCCAAGAGGAAACTTGGTTGTGACGCTTTTCTACTCGCTATGCTAGCAATGAAAATAACATGGTGTGCAAGGTGTGACGGTCCTTCACTACTATGACAAGACACTTCTGTACTGGAGTGATGGAGCAATGGTCTGTACAGATCTGCTTTGTACCGATTGGAAAAAATAATAATAAAAGAATATTCACATCAAACCTGTATTTAACAAGGGCATTTTAGGTAAAACCACTGTGACCAGATTTAAGTGACTGCTGGACAACCAGCTGAAAGAAAGGTCTGCTGCTACACTGAACCCAAAGCAGTGTTCTGTAAGCGCCCTTCAGTAACAGGCAGGTTTTGAACCTGCTTTAGGTGGAAACCTCGTAGTGGTCATTTATTTCTGAATTGTAGAGCCTTGACTCTTTGATCCTCGTGCTTTTCAGGTATATAGTCAGGGCAGAAGTCTTAATTTACTGTCACTGATGTGTAATTTATATTATCACCCATGGCCACAGCATTTATTTTTGGGATTGTGTTGGGAAGTGATCCTAAATCACCCCCAGCTTTGCTAAGTAGTGTAAAACAAGAGTCAGCATATTCCCTGCTTTTTTTTTTTATTTCTTCTTCTTTTTTCCAGCTATAACTCTAGCTCCAGCTGTTTTTGGCACCAATATTTTCCATTACTTGCAAACAAGGTCAGTATTCTTTGTGGGCCTTTTGTGTTCCTCTCCTATCCAGTGTACCTATGGTTTTGCCTCCTAATATCTGTCATGTTGGCCATAACTGTGCTTTTGGAGCCTAACAATGGAAGTTTTGCAAGTGGTGAAATTGAGGAATATATCTTTTTTATGATCACTTTCCAGATACACTTCAAAGCCAGGTCTCCCTAGGCTTCTACCACTAGAGACTTGGTGCACCCACGGAGACTAATAGAAGCTGAACACTGCTATAGGAATTGCTGTATTAACTACTGTCCCATGAATTGTACCCTCTGCTGGAACCCAATTCTCCTCAAATTGAAACCAGTGGCAGAACTCCAGTGTTATTTATTTGTAGGGAAGGGTCAAAGTCATAGGAAACACCGGACAAGCTTGTAAATGGCTTGTCTGAGATAAATTAAATATGTCATTTGTGTCTAATGGTCTCTCTCTGCCAGCACAGAAAGACAGCAAAATAAAGCACTCTGCAACATAACAGGGAGAACTGAAGAGATTTTCTTGCTATCTGCAACAGCATCCACCAAATGCAACAGGGATCCTCCAGGTGTTACCAGGTTCCAGCTGCTGCCGAAAGCTTAAAGACTCATATTATCCGGAACATTTGGCAGGCATGTGTAACCACAGCACTGGAGACAGTCAGCATTTGTAAGTGTTTGAATCCTTTTACTTCGGCAGATCAAGTCTGTAATTTTCAGTCCAGGTGATTCCATTGAAATATCTTGAAATATCTGTCTCAGGCAATGTTCTGCTTTTTTTTCTCATTGTTCTGCTTTTTCAGCACACCCAGTCCAGCCTCTCTTTAACAGCCTGCTGTCTGTTAGGACACCCAATATAACACTAAGCTCAGTATTCAAGGTATGCATTTATGCTTTTCTCTCATAGCATCATTCACATCAAACACATGCAGCAAAGCAGAAGGAACAGGCACAGAAAACAGCTTGGTAAAGGAATGCAGTAGATCTTGGGAGCCTATGAAATGCCTCATGGTACTGCCTCAGATCCACATATAATATTAAGATTAAATAAACCTTTTAGAAGTGATACTAATTGCAACAGCTTTATGCATCTCAACAATAATTTGGGCATGAATGGGTAGTGCAAATACATTCCACTTTGGTTTTTGTTTTTACATATGAATCATTTATAAGTATTTAACATAGCAATGTCTAGTAAAATGTTATTGCAGTAACAGGGATACCAAGTCACTATCTCTTTCACAGATCAAGACCAAACTCCTAGTATCAGCATTTTCCTCCCCATTTCAGATCACTCTAGGATTTCCATACCATTCCTTAAAGATAACCACATATGTTGCTGGCGTTTTACAACCTTCACAAAAAGTTGTCCATGAACTTCCAGTTATTATCACCAATTAATATTACTAAAAAAAAAAATACATGAGACATTAGGAGAAATAAAGGACAATGAGCCAATGTTTGTCAAACCTTATAGCATCATCAGTCACACAACAGATGCAGTTAAGTCACAGTATTTTACCCTGAAGCATATTATTGCTGTTCCTCTCTCTAAGCAAGCAAGCAAGGCTCAGAAGCTGGATGCAGTCCAAATCTTTCCATTTTTAAATGAACTTCTTCTCTGTTTTGCCCTATTATTCAGTAAAATGTCCCCAAAACAATGGTTTTGTAAGCTATAAACAAGTTAGGCATTTAAATAATTAAGTTTGAATGGAGAAACAGAGAAAATGTTAAAGGCTTGTGTCTTAAGTCAATAAAATTAACAATAATTCTTAGTTTTAGTGCTCAAAGGAACTCCCAGCTCCTCAACAAGACCAAGATCCACTTGTGCTAAATGATCTGCAGCCACAGTCCAGAAAGTTCTCTGCCCTTTGCACTTCCCAGTTCTGCAATGAATAGAAGAGAAGTACAGGGAAAAACAATCCAAACCAGCCACATTTGCTATTCTTATAGACCAAAGGATTTACATAATTTATTAGAAGGTTTTTCTCTCATTATTTTCCCATCCTCCTCCTTGATCCAATAGACAAAGCCTGTCGCTGAGATGCACCCAAAACTGAAAAATTCCCCTGAATTTTTTTTTCTTTTTCCCCACATGCACAGAATTTTGACCAGTGTCAGAGAAACCACAGTGCTATCTAGCCATTTAAGAATAATAATCCCTAAGTTTGGAGTCTGTATTGTACAAGGAAGCCTCTCCCAAGAACCTCCTATCTCCATTCCATCAGACTGCCTGTCACTAAATTCTGGGAGATGGGCAGTGCCAAACCACAGCCATACGTTCAATTCAAGGTAGCAATAATCAAAGTAGAGATAAGATGACAACTATTTCATGAACTACAGAAACCAAGAGTATGTGATGCAGCATTTCTTAAGCATGGCTTGAAATTGCACAGGGAATGGCACTGGAATCTCTTCTGGTTGCAAATAAGGAAAATTTACCCCAGTGCAATGATCTACATAAATTCTTATGTACTACAGAAGAACCACATTAAGAACCTAAAATTGGCCTTACACAACAGAAGGTGCTGTGCTGGCAGTTTGTGCAGAGATGAGCATCACTGCAGGGCAAATTTCAGCTATGGTATGTATTTGCCTATCTAGCATCTGAGGATCTGGGCCAAGCATTCTGCACACAAATACATACCTCTGGAAAGAAAAGAGGGAGAAAAGCCTTAGTTCCTCTTAATGCATACAGCAGTCATTTGGGAAATCCCCCCAAGGACTTTGCTCTGAAAATTATTGGGCAAACGTGTCTGAGAATGTGCATTTCAAGAGCGCTGTTAGAAGTGAAACTGCATCCATCAAAAGGAACTGGCTTCCTGTTTCTATTCTTCTTGCCTTTCATTTTTCAGATGTGTAAGCTAGATAATGAAAAGCCATTCCAGACCATTTTAGGTATTGCTGGGATGAAGGTAAGGTTGTTATCTATTTGAAAGAGAATCATTTTTCATTGTCTGCCGGTATAAACGGGTAAGAGACTCTTTTGCTTTCCCCTCACATTCAACTGACATAAAAATCTTAACATTCTCTAAAGGGCAGTATGGAATTCATCCATTCCATTTGCTTTAGCCCGCAATGAAAGGAATAGGGACTGGTGCCTAAAGCTATGTTTTTCCTTGAGCATTTGGAGTGTACAAATTTCATGTTAAGTTGTATTTATTTTACATGGCTTCATATTTTTATTCTTCATTCTTTTTTATTTCCTCCTTATCAGTGTTGCAATATGTGCAGAGTGCAAACTAAAGAAGGAGCTACTTCGTTTTGAACTTTGACTTTCTTACAACAGCAGATGGGTATAACTGAGACCAAGATCTTGACTTTGTGTCATTTAAAGAGAATTCTGATAACTCATGTCCCACTGTCTACACCAGAAGACTGGGTCTACTCCTCTGAATGTGTCCCCAATACATTTTCATCATCTTTTAAAATATCATTCGTACATCTGCTGAGCCAACTGACTACTAGTTAATAGGGTATAGTAACAGCATCATTTGTCAGGGGGGCCTTGGCTAAAGATAGTGACGGTGAAAGACAACCCAATTCTGAATTATGTGAAATTACTTGAGAGAGAGAAAGAAGACAATAAAAAAGCAGTGTTTTTCTCAGTTGTTGTATATTTCTTAATTCTTTAGGCCTTCCTCTAACAGTCTTTTTAAGTCATGAGTCTTTCAGAATCCAGACTAAACTCAGCAAACCAGCCCACTGGTTTTGGGTCTTATAAACAAACATCTCTTACAGTCAACAGGCAACCAAACAATTCCGTATTGTCAGGTATAAAAAATCCCCGTTCTGGAAAATCAAGAATCATGCAAGCTAAATGTACGCTCACTCCACTACACCAACTTTGTTGATTAAATTTCTTGTATGTGAAACAACATGACTCATAATTTTCATGAAAAAACAAAACGCCACAGCAGTTTATTAGTATAAAAAAACCTCTGAGGAACAACGATTCACCTCATTTCTCAAACTACTCATGTGAATTTCTCAAACCGCTCTGGCTGTTTTCAGAGCTGAATTGTACTTTTGAGTTCTAAAATTTACATAGACTCATTTTTCAGGGAAAATGTATTTCTGGAGTAATGAGCCCAAGGCTGGCTGCATAAGGCTTTGAGTGAAATGGATATGCCATGTGCAATCCACTATTCCTTATGCCAGGACGAGGCCACTGGATTTAACCACACTCCCATCATGCAGCTTTATGGAGAAAACAGATTTGTCAAATCAGCAGTTTTTAACTGAACTCAAAAGCTTTTTCTATTTTTTTTTTCGGTTAATATAAAAGCTGCTACAAGAATAAAGATGAAGATTATTAAAAATAGAAACCTGTGTAAATATTTCTAAAACCATATTTGAATTGGGCAGATTGCCAAAAGTGCTTACTGACTGCAACTGGAAAGACAAATGCTTGGTATTCTTGAAAACAAGCCATTTAATAAGTAGCCTAATTCTGGACTTCTCTTTGGACTTGTGAAGGAGTCTTACACCCTTTCATGTTCCAAGACTAGAGTGGACAGTTTTGATTGGATCTTTACAAAGCCAACCTAAATTCACCCATTGAGTCCTACATCTAACCTCAAATCACGTCAGTGATCTAGGGAACTGCTCAAGCACGGTGCAGAGACCGGACACTGATTTACAACATGAAAAGCCATGGGGACTTTCAATCCCTCGGTTCAGGAGGTGCTCCTCCCCAGCTGTTGTATGGCTACATGCCAGTCCTGCCCTTCCCCTTCTGATGTTCAACAATACAAAGTGCTCTTCAGCCCAAGCCCTACGCATTGCAACTGATCATCTTCCAGTATAGATTGCCTGAAAGCGGTGTGACACAGCAATAAACTACAGAGCTATCCCTTAGCAAGTGTAAAATTAATAAACATTATACTTGGCAAGCTTTCTACTCAACTCCCACTGGTCTCAGTTCTGCCTCAGGACTGGCACACATCTTTGCACCTGCATCAAGTCAACTTACGGCAATGAAGATCTGGCACAACACCGTTTTGCTAAGTCAAGTATTGCTAAATTACACCACATTAATTTATTTGATTCCATTTGTCGTTACACAAATGGCCACCTTTTGGAACAGCAGTTGCAGCATGACTCCATCATCTCACAGATTTTCTCAGGACAAAAAAGTAAAAATAGTAAGTCCTCTGCAGCTTTTGCTCAGGGATTTGCTTTGGCACAGCGCTTCCTTCCTCAATCCCTGCCAAATGTCAGAATGTTTGGAGAGAGAACATTTCATTCTTTGCCACAAACAAAGCAACACAGAAATAAATGAGCAGTTAAGGGAGAGAGACTGTAGTCTTCTCACCTAGAACACACTGTGATGAGAGGCAGTTGACTGCAATACAGGCTTCCAACTGTGGGACAGCTTTCCCAACCCAAGTATGTAAACCTAGAGCCTGCCAAAGGAGGAAACCATGGGGGTTTTGTTATTATTTATTTTCTATTTTACTAAGATACTTTGGTATTTTGAGTTCGCCTGACAACACCTGGAAAAAAAATCTTCGAAACAATCACCAGGTTTATATTTCCCCTTCTTTTCAAAGAAACTAATGTAAAGAACAGCATTGCTCTGGCCTGCAGGCACCTCTCCAGCCGGCAATTACAATTGAAAAGAATTACAGCTGCAATCTAGCTGAAGGAATTGTCTTATCTGCTCCACGAATGCACCCTTGGGAGGATTCTTAAATGCTATTTTATATCCCCAGAGAAGAGTAACGCAGAGACAATGATGAAAAAGGCATCTGTTTTAGATGTGTGTAGTTCTAACCACTAACATTGGCTGTGTGATCTATGCCTGTGGATAGTATGACTACTGCTCATTAAAATTTGATCATAGATTGCTCCAGATCTTATTCACAGTGTAGAAGCTCAAAGGAGACCCAAACGCAGTCAGTCTGGAACCTCCAGAATAGGTGTTTTAAAATGGTGAGGGACAGGCCATAAAATCTGTCACATTTATGAGAAGGAAAAAAAAAAAAGTCTTTAAATTTGTCTGACTGCTGCCAGCTGTCTTCCTGGCCTGAAGTAGCATAGGTAGTATTTCACCAATATGGACTCCTCCAATGACAAGTAAGACAGGAGATATATTCTGAAAATAAGTTTCAAGAAAATTGATCTAGAGAATGTTCAAGAAAATTTTCCACTAACAACTCTCTTTTCAAAAAACATCTCTATCTTTGAAAAGCCAGGTAATACAGATTCAAGCTGAAAGGACTGCAAGTTTTCAACCTTCTCTCCTGAATGACATATGTTAAAGAAAGTCTTCTGGTAGCACCAACTTGCATCTTCACTCCCACAAGGATTCTTATTCCCTGTGCTCTCACATAAACATAGGATACACGAGACCCCATTGTCCTTTAAGAAATTATCCTAATCATGCGTCAGCCACATCTGAAGCATCAGCTCCAGATCATTCCAAAACTAGCATTCTTCACCCAATTTTAGTACGTCTTAACACAAATTTAGCTGGCTTAATCCCAAACCAGAGAGAAAACTGCTAGACAGAGTTTGAATGTAGATTTACTTAAACTGGTTCTAAAAAAAAAACACAAATAGTGAGGTGTCCCAAGGTATTTGTTCATATACATTTAGTCAGCTGTTTTCCAGCTAAAAAAACATTAAAGTGAGGTGGCACTTTCTGTTTGATCCGTCACATACTGACGTATAGAGATGGAAGTCACTTGTTCTTCAAACAACCCCTCAGTGTATGCAGAGAGACCGGTTTTACATATATCATCTTCCAAAATCCAAGCTTCTAAATCATGTTTCATCCCAGCCCCCAAAAGGCATGGAGAAACAACAGCACTCTCATTAAATACCCACCTCTAATCCCACACGTCTAGTCAGTAGTGTTAATGATCTTCAAAGGCGTGGATTGTGAATAAGTCTAGACACGCTAGGAAGGCAGTCCTGGGAAGCTGAATGCTGAAAATTGGCAAGAAATGATGAAATGAATAACCTACGTCGAGGTGCGCTGAGTACCTGCGTCGTTGTTGTCTCCAGTTGAAGATGTAAGTACTCAGCACCCCTCCAAAACTGGGAGTTGGGAATGAGAAGCTTACTGCCAAACTAGAGCCAGCCTCTCGGAAGATCCTGGTCTCTCTGCCACCTACCTAAGGCATGGGCTGAGAAGAGACAGTAAATGTGTCTGCAGTGCAGGGAAGCACACTGCGGGAATGCCCTTGCTAGCATCAACCCCAGCTGAACACTCTTGTGGAGATGCCAGTTCAAGTCCAAAAGCCTTATCAGTTTGATGCTGTGCCCAAGATAATAAACGAGCCTGTGCATAGAGATAATCGGCCTAGTTTCAGTCCTGTGCTGACACAACTAAAATACTTCTCTATGTGGCAAACCCTGCTCTTGCAGGCACGTCTTCCAGTGCACCACGCTTGGTGTGCACCATGCACGTCCAAGGCTTGGGTCCCAGCTTACGTCAGCACAGGAACTGATAGAAAAGCAAGGGAATCTTGCTTTCGAAGACATTTAAAAAACAAACAAACAAAAAACAACTTTACTTTCACTGCTTGCTAAACAAATTCTGCATGTATAAAGAGCAGAATTCCGTACCTGTGATGAATGAGAAGTATTTTCTAAAAGCTAGGCCTCCACATTTTAGGACAAAGATTATAATTGCCTAACACATTCTACTTCTATTCTTTCTGCCTTAATACACATACTCTGTCTGAATTTTCTCCTCTTTAATATTTTGGGGAAAATAATACCAAGATTTAAACTCGGTATTAACATTGTTATTCTTTTTACTAATGACCAAAGAAGACTGTTGGTTTGAGGAACTGCACCAGGATTCATTCAGATCTTAGACTATTTTAAAAATGTCCAACTTATTTCTGCAACATATGCATGATCCAGGACAACCCCCAGTCTCTTTGTGTCTGTCTATCCATTTGTAAAATAGTGAAAATAACATTCTTTATTCTTCTCTGTGTTGCCTTTTTTTTTGAGTGATTATACAGCAGCTACTGGTAAGAGGTCTCAGGTGAGGTAGTTAGAGCTTCTCTGCAATGAATAATTGCAACACAAAACACAAATAAAATGCTTCCAAGTGGCCTTTTGTGGGGATTTGTCACTGCAATATTAAGAACAGGTATAGAGCAAGTCAATGCTTTAGGTTTTCTTGATCTATGGTCACACCCTGAAACTCAGTCATTAAAAGGACATGATGTTATTTTGGAATACTCATCCAAAACTATATTGTTAAAAAAATCTCCATTGTTAATATTTTTCATGACTGATTTTGTTGTCTAGCCCCACGAAGGCAGCAGATAAGAAAACTGAAACTGCAGACACAATATTGATTTTGAAACATAGGAACAAAAAAGAGAAAATGTGATACACTACCCTAGCAAGAGAGTAAAGACACAAGTAATCTCTACAGCTCCCAACAGAAGAAAGCAGATGTTTGTACAGATTCCTTTAGTCTTCCCATCATCCCGTTCACAAGTGTTTCACAACGGATTTATGTTTTAACACTTAACCTATTACACTCAGCACAGAGCATGCAATCCTCCAGGTATCATCCATATGCAATCATATTTTAAAATGCATTAAATTGGTGTATTAGCACAAAAAAACGTACATTTTTAATGTTTTCTATACACTAGCAGTCAAATTACATTTGCATAAACAATTACAATTCTACAGATCATTCACACAAAATACCTTGGTCACTTGAAGTAGCATCATCCTTTTACAGAGACTTACAGAGATGTAGTTCTACCAACTACACACAATCACTGAGACTTGCTGCTTTTGAATCACTAAGGCTTTTTACCAAATTGTCTAAACCCAACTCTCTTGCCTTTCTTTCATACCAAAGGAAAAAAAAATCAACTATAATGAAAACCAGCGATGCCATCAGCTAAAACGAGAACCTTCAGACTGAACTAGTTCAAACGTTAATATACTTTTACTAGCTCTATTTTTAGGTTCAGGTAAACCACTTCATACAATATGAAGAACATAAAAATATGATAAAAGTAGAAAGTAAGCACACCATGTGGGAAGCCAGAAAACATGCGGCGCATTACCAGGTAAAGTTTATTTTTGTCCCCTTTCATATTCAGTCCTTCTTACTGTCTTCTGCTGTGCCACATTCTGCAAAAACATGCATTTACTAATAACAAACACAAAGCAGGAAACAGCAATAAGGCTGACCGATTAAAAGAAGGAAAGAAAATTAATGTCAATACTATCAAATTAATTAAATATAGAGTTGGACAGAGGAATCTAATCAGAACATATACTTCCATTAAAATCCAAGCAGCTTGAAAAGTTAGACTGGTTCTATTGTTATTTTATCTGAAAGTGTTATTTCGAAACAACTACATTTTAAACAGCATTGTGTTTAGAACACAGTAACACAATTCTGCATACTTTTCAGGATTTTTTCCCCTTTTCACTTCTTCCTCACCCAGCACAGCAATATTTACTCAGGCCCATCTCAGGCTTTTAAGTACAGAAATCCTGGCTCCTGCCTTGACTTGCTCCTGTCCGGCTCTCTTACTTTTCACCCCTGTAAACAGAGTTCTGCTGGTGAGCATGCCCTCAAATCCAAAAGATGTTATCAGATTATTCCCGTTCCCTCTTGATATCATTAGCCTCTCTGCGGCTCTACTGAACTCTTCGTAAGCCTTCCTTCTGTCTGCCCGCCCCACTTCTCCACACCTCCTGGGACAGGCTCATCAGCTCTGCTCCTCTCTGTCAACAGCCACCAGCAGTAGGAAAAAGCTCTTTTTTCCTAAGCTCTCTTTTCAGAACGGGACAGAAAAGGGCAGGAGCAAAAGGATCCTTTCTGCAGCTGGCCTTGCTCAGTCTGGAGACTAAACCCAAGCAGAGTCAGGGCTGAGGGTGAAGGACGGAGCTGGGGGATAGCTGCACATGCAATGCAATGCAAGGAACATGTTTGGTCGGGACTGGAAAGCAGCAGCTTTCAGATCAGCAGATGGGAAGGACGAGACCAGCTGCAGCACCCCAGGACCACCTCTCAAAGTATCTGCAAATATTAATGGTATGTCTCTGATACGCTAGAAAGAGCAGCAGAAATTTGAAACTTCAAAGAAAAGAACAAGAACTCGGGGTCTTTTCAGCAAAACAGATGATTGCTTTGGAACATCCAACTCAACATTTTTAACCTCTTGAGGATGGCAAATCCAAGAATATACACTTCAGGCCACTCCTTTACCTCGTATAAAGTACCTACTGCTTCATATTGTCCCAGCTTTGTGGTTTTGGCTTTCCTTCTCCACTGGACTTTCCTCATTGCCTCATTATTGGATTTTCAAGCCCAGCTGGGGAGCTCTGATCCTCTGCTATGTCCCTGAAAGTGATCACTTACTCCACGAAGAAGTTCAAGCCTTTTTTTTTCCCCAAAGAAAATGCAAAACATTTCTCTTCCTGAAGAATTCACAGTCAAAGGGGGAGGAGGGAGAGAGCATTTGTCTCAGTAGAGAATTAAATCAAATTTAAAACCTCAAAGAGGGAATTTCCAATTTCCGCACAACTCTAAGAAGCGCACCAGACCTGAAACGAGGCTGCTTGAAGAACAAGAGGCAGGAAGCTGCAACCAGAAGCAAACAGGCTTTGCAGCTGGTGCTGGAAAGCGGGGAAAGAAAGACACTCGAACACAATCCAAAGCCTGCAGAAATCGGAGAGTCCTTCCAATGAGTGTCAACTTTGGACTCAACACCCCCAGGCGTTCTCTGCCAAAGCGAATAATGCTGCAGTGTTTTACAGAATGATGAAAAAACAGCTAGGCATTTCTGATGTAACAAATAAAGGAAAGATAATGGCAATTAACCACACAGAAGAGATCAGCTTCTGTGGACAAAACAGAAACTGGTTTGGCAGCAGCTTACTCAGAAATGTGCTACAGATGTACTCAGCGTCAGGCTACTGGGATTCGCTCACAATTGGCTTTTTGGAAATAAAACAAATCAATAACTAAGAAATTACACTCCGTGTCATGTCTAGGGGAACTCCTCTCCCTGTGTGTGCTAGGAGAGAGGATGTACAATCATCTCATGCTGGTTTGGGCTTTCTAAACATGGAATTAAATGCCACTCATATCATAGCACTTACATAGTGGAATTACTGTGCAGTGTCATTTCAGAACACATGACGGTGGTGTTAACAAGACAGCTACTACAACTGGGTAAGCCCCACTCGAAGTTTTTTTTTCTTTTTAACCACCTACCAGTGGCGCATCATTTCGTATTGATTAGCAGTATTGTGCAAATGACAGCCCATGGAACAGGTTCAGGAGAGGTGGGGGTCTGAAAATAAACAGCGTTACATGCAACCAGCAATCCTTACTTACATAAGATCATCCCCCAAACCACAACAACACGCCGAATATTCAGAAGAAAAAATGAAGATGTAATTGTCACTTATGGATAAATGTGTTTTGGTTTTAAAAGAGCTGAATGATTGTAAGGGATTTCATCAAATCACATTGCAGCTGTAATATTTAAAAAGCTCTAGCTGCAATGTTCTAGATTATAAATTACGTTTGATTTCAGTTT
This sequence comes from Cygnus olor, assembly GCF_009769625.2. Classification (NCBI taxonomy): domain Eukaryota; kingdom Metazoa; phylum Chordata; class Aves; order Anseriformes; family Anatidae; genus Cygnus; species Cygnus olor. The sequence goes on along the minus strand of NC_049180.1, from coordinate 5,413,867 downwards.
TATCACTCTGAATGGATTATGATTGAAATGAGTATGCAAAGTAATTGCCCATGCATGCCATGCGCCACCCTCCCCCGCCCCCCGAATCTCTTGTACACAAAACAAGGTAACTCGAGGGAAAACGCAGGGAAGAAAAGTTAGTAAATGAAAAACAAACCCTTTTGTCAGGGCCTGTAATTTTTCTGTATTCTTTCGCAGCCAATATCTGCACTATCTTTCATTAGCAGAGCACTCCGTCTGCAGCTATGGGTGGCGGAAAATAATTATTATGTTTCTCCAATAAAAAAACTTCTGTTCTACAGAAATTCATTCCATTGCCACGTACTTTGTACTGATTTACTTCATCCTCATTTTTACAGAAATCTTCCAGGCCCAGTAAATACACATATATATTCATGAAATCCACCTGCTCTCTTTACTTCACAATGGATCTGATTTGGCATGTTTTTTTCTATTCCATTTGAAGGTGTCACCATGCTCCATACTTTTCATGATAAACACCTTCAAAAAGCGTGTGGTTTTCTGTTTGCTTTGTTTGAGGAGGAAGGGGGGAGAGGGCTCTGCACTCAGGCGAGAGCTGGGCTGCAGCCTGATTGACAGCGTAATAAAATATCACAATCTTTCTTTGTAATCTTGCACAAAATAATGTAAGTTAGCATTACTTCAGCAAAATGAAATCTGTGACTCTTGACACTGTATTCACTCCTGTCGCATGCAGGAAACGTGCTTTGAGTCTGGGAGGTCTGGCGCTCACCAGCTCTGCTCTGCTAAAAGAGGATTTATGTATGTACAGATATTAATTACTAATAACATCAGAGGAAAAAAGCACAGCTGAGGGAGAATGCTGCCTAAACTTAACGCAATGACTAAATATCAGCGATAGGTATGAAGAGATGAAGCCTTCTGAAGGAAAGGTCTCGTACCTGTGAGAAAGGAGATATTTGCCTTCCATTTCGATACAGAGCACCGCACGCACGCGAGCATCACGGTGGGCATGGAGGGCGAGTGGGTTGTAACAGCAGTATAAAGAGGTGCAGCAGGCTTTTCACAGATGCTCAGATTGCTCTTTGGAGTGGTTGCCTCCATATTCCTGAGCCCCTTTCGTACAACTTTTAGGTACCTTTAACCAGCAGCCAATGCTGCTCAATTGCAGGAGCTCCCAGCTGGGTTGCACGCGGCTGCACCTGCTCCACACCAGCAGGGCCAGGTAAAGGCACTTGGCGGGTGAAGGCTGTGTAACGTGCCCCTGCAGTCAGAGAGCAAATGGGACATCTCTGTACCTGGGGAGGTCAGAGCCAGGGGGCTAAACAGCAAGCACTTACGGGACATTTTATTCAGAGATGGTCTGTCACGTGAAAGGAAAACAACCTAAAAGGCTGCAGGTTGGACGATCTAGTATTCAACTGCCTCTGATAAAGAAGTAAACAAAATTGCTAAGGGAAGAAAGACCTTTTCCCACTTCCCCTCTTGTGTACCTGTCACAGCAGCCCTGCACATGACTAAAGCGCTAGTAACTCCGTTGGAAACACCACTGTCACGTCCCTCAAACCAGTAAACTACCACTCTCTCTGAAAGACTTCCTCGGCTATCTACAAGTTACTTAATGCTTAGCAGAGCATATGTGGATAATATGATCTTTTCTGTGAAAGCAATAAAAAAATTATGTTAATCCCATACCTAAAAGGTATTTTTGAAGTAAAATTGCTTTTATACACATTTGTTACCTGCTATCTAGGTTTGTTTCCGTGACTCAGGTGTGTCTAGATGTCACAGACCAACGTACCGTTCTGATCCTACCTTACCCCATACAATCCCACATGTGTACAACGATTAGCACAAAGAGCCTTGACAGGGCATGAGTATAAACATGTTAACAGAGTAGATGCAATGAGCTATGGCTAAGTGAGAAAAGCTTGATTTACATGATATAAGAGACATTTTCTTCGCCTCAGGAATTTTTAGAAAGACAAAGTAACTCAGATTTTCATGGTACTTATTAGTTTCTAGTTGCTAGGAGTCTCATTTTGAGGGCTTGTCCAATTTTACAGCTGTATCAGTTGGTTTACCCAATAATCCTAAGTCTCCCCACAAGACCTCCTTCGTTCATAAAAGATGAGTGGGTAATCCAAACCACAGAAAATAGACATTATTATTTTCTACTCAAACTAAGCAAAACTAAGGCCCACTATATATACTAATGCAACACATACAAGGAGGCTACCAAAACTCACGTTAAGCACCATTCACCCAAATTTCACGTAAACCACACTAGCTTCTTCAGATGCTCAAAAAACTCCTTTCAAGAACCCGAAATACCCCATCTAATTTACATGACAGTCAAATTTGCCCTCAAAGAGTTGCTTAAAAAAGAGGGCACGGATGTTCTCGTTCAAAGAGCAGGCTGCTGGGTGAGATAAGGTCAATTCCCTGGTCAGACTCCCCGTACAGCAGCAGACAAGTCCCTTGGGACCTGGTTCAAATCCAAAGTAGTCTTTCCAAGGACTTCACGTGGGTTTTGAAGCAGTCACTAAATCTCCCCAAGCTTTATTTCCCCCTCCATGAAATGCATACATGAGAAATTCCCACCATATGCGTTAAGATGCTATATGAACCAGGCCTGTGGAAGGACACCCACAAGGACAACCTCAGCTGGAAGTAAGGCCACGTTCTTCATAAGCCACTGACTGAACAGGGGAAAATCTCACATTTTTAAAGCCTTATATATAACAACAGTTCAAACTGGTATTAGCAAGTTTTACAACGCTTTTGGATGCTTTTTCTTCACGTGCTTTTTGCTGTGACAATGTCCATCTAAATCCTAAAGAAATCACAGTTCCACTTTTTTGTTCTGGTTTTACTCTCACTGAGAATGATCTTAAAGTCAAGTGGCCTAGGCCGCAAAACCCACCCTTCTGCTACAATGCTCTGCATACCCCTGGGATGCAGTGGTGCAAGGCAGCCCAAGGAGACAGAGGCAGCGACCCAGTGCTCTGTAAAATTAAGAGTGCACTGGAGGGAGAAATCTCCCGGTTGGGAGGCAGAATTGTCATGTCAGATGCTTGGGTAAAACCATTAGTTACATATCCCACAGCACAAAGTGCACGCCACCCATTTTTTGTGTAAAATTATCCCCTTTTTTGTTAAAATTGACTGCTAAGTTAGCTATCATTGAATTATTTTCCTTGGCAATAGGCTTAATTTTTGGTTATTATCCTCCCTGCTGTGTTCAGTTTGGATGCCCTGTGACTGCTGATTTCTCTCATAATATGTCTGTGTAGCAGCGTTTCAACAGATAGATCAACATCAACAGATTTCAGTTTTAGAACGAGGCCACGGGGGACAACGGGGAGTGAGGTGACAGAGAAAGTGAGGCATGCACACGTTTGTCAGAATTCAAATTAAAGAGAATCTTGTTCTCTTACGTCCTCACAGAGCTTCATCCTTCATGCTGCAACTGCTTTCCAAATACACCAACGGAGATACAGATTTAGAGCAGCTATTGTTGATTAAAAAAATGTGGTGGAAGAATTTTAAATATTTTTTTATGAAAGGGGGGTAGGGCAGAAAATGTGTTAACTTCACAAGCTCTGTGGAAAGCCTGAGAACGCTGTTCTCTGCTGAATCTGCTCCTGAGAAGGAGCAGTAACACATCTGTCTGCTTTACATATCCCCATGGCCCCCCCACACCACAGTGTCTGAGTAGACGACATGCTTACAGTATGCCTGTGAGGCAGGAAAATCCTGCTCTCTCTGTTTCCAGACAGAATCAAAAGAGTAAGTGATTTGCTCAAGGCCACATGGGAAATCTGTGAGATACGAGGAATTAAACCCAGAGCTCTTCAATCTTACTTCATCTCAGGCTGCATTCCTGTACAGTACAGAGCTGAGCACAAATGGGTTAATAGCACATGGATTTACACCATCTCCGGTCCTCAATGGAAAGTGTTTTAGCAGAGTATTTCCTAAGGGTTCTAAATAAAATGACACCAGACTTATCTGGTTCTCTAATAATCTAATATGAGAAATATTATTAGTTACTGAAGCCATGAGTTTTATGTCATTTACAGAATAAAATGAACCCTGAAAATGATGTGGAGTTTTAGCAATATCATAATCAAAACCTTCAACTTTTACTTGCCTTTGAAGCAAAAAGCAAAACCAAGTTCAAACGTAGCATAGATGAGAGTTTAAACATTCTTGGAACACCCCTAGCACAAGTCAGCATTTCAGCTCTGACTGCTATGGCTCTGTTATGGAAGATGCCTTCCCTCGGTGGCTGATCTGAATACTAAAAATACAGAACTAGAAGATGGTCTGATACAGCCCATTCTTGTGACATTCACATTTCATCCAGATAATACTGCTCCTTCCATTGATGTAGTAGCTTCTAACAGCGATGGCAAGGAAAGGTACATCGTATCAGCTCGAGAGGTGAGTCAGATAACTGCCATTTCACTCCTACAAAGGGCTGCCTTGAACGTGAATCTAAGCAGCACAAAAGCAGCACATCACATGCGTGACTTCCATAAGCTGGGTGAGGCCAGCCTCGAAGCCCAGCAACGGTATCACTTAAACTGGTTGTGAAACATCTCAAAGACTTTCTCAGCTTGTTTTAAAGACCTCTTTTATCCTCCATTGAATTAAGCATAACTTCTTGTAAACTGTAATAATTCGTATACATTCTTCTAAGCTGGAGACAAAGGGATAGATCATAGGGAGTGCAGTAATTTACAACTGTGAATATAAATTTGGCTGTCTCGGTTCTCACACTGTCAGTGAGGAATCAGCTGAGACTCAGAGGTGACAGTGCCACCTCCACCAGACTTCCAGCAGCCTCACATTCTCTGGTAGCCCAGGAGCTGCCGACAGATTGCATCTCGAGGGCTAGTGTTCTCTGGACACCTCACAACTCCAGGAAGACTGTGCTATAAATCAACAGACATAGAATTTTGCTTCCCAATTAATCATGGGACCAAAACCCACCAATGAACGACAGGTTAAGAAGCTACTCACCATCTCCACAAAAAGCATCGAGATGTGGGAGATGACTGAAGCTCGTCTTGGAGAACGAGGAAGCAGCCAGAGTCAGCAAAAAGAACCAAGGAGACTATGTAGTAATTTGATTATCTAAGATATTTCACAGTAATAACATGCTGTATTTCTCATAATTTTCAGTGGAAAACATATTCAATAGCATGATCTAACTGAGAAAATATTGCAAATGTTTAAGAGCAGCTATAATTTGTGATGCCAATAGCACAGAGGTATTTGGTAGAATTTATGTGCACATTGACTTTTACTTATGCTAGTTGAGCATCTTGTAATACCTATCAACAGGTGAAAATATGCATTATACTGGAAATGAAAAAAGATTAGACATTTGATGTATAATAAGCAGTCACTGAATCTTTAAAAAGCCTTGATAAAACCAGTTATAGTGGGTTTTTTCAAAAAAAAAAAAATACATAGTCTTTGTCTAACAAAATACAGATATCCCTCCAATGCAGGCTAAAATTAACCATGGTGCCATTACAGTTAATAAATAGAAGTTGTTATTCATCGATATTGATTAAATACACAATGTATCTATTACAGCTCTATTAGGCAGGCTGTGACCACCATAAACGTACTATTATCTGCTAAATATAAACGTTATTAGAAGACTTTCCTACAAATAGTCCTAAGGGTAAATTTAATTTTCCTTCAATTATCTTAGGTATGAAGTTGAGAGTTCAGAGAGGTTTTCAATAAGAAACGCTGCTTAAAATTCTCCAGCATTTCTACACAACTATTAATTTTAAAACTGCCATTTTCACTGTGCTTGCCTTTAAATTATTGTATCCTTTTTTGCCTAACTAAGAGACTTTTCATAAGGGTTTTTATTAATTTAGAGCTCTATTTCTAGAGCTATTTTTAAATAGAAAAGTGGTTTTCAGGAGTCCATTGTCCTATATTTAGAGAGGCTGTATTTCTAGCAGTGTGTTTACAGAACTGTTTTACACACATTCTCCCAGTCATGTCACATAATCAAGCATAAAAATAAATGTAAAAAAAGACACCCAGTAATAAGGGATGTGTTCCTCTGTATCCTTACATTTGACAATGTTTGTTTCTCTGTTTTTTAAGTGTGATTACTGTATGTTCATGATATCAAAGGCAAGCCAAAGAAGTATCCTCAACTTTCCCAACCAGCTATGTCTCCACTCTCTGGAGTTTACAAGCAAGAAGGCCTTCACAGCTTTCACCATGACAATCCTATAATACTCAGGGTACCTGCTGCCCCCAAGTAATAAATCCTCAAAGGTTTTAAGTGTGATCTGTTCCAAGAAATCAGTTATTTTTAATCTACTTTCACCATAAATGGTTATTTTCCATAGTTATCCATGCAAATATGTCCAACATACATCTATACTTGTGTGTGTATATAATACATAAATATGTAAAAGCACACATTTGTGAGTCTTACATCCAACATGCATATACATACCTGCATATACAACAGGTAAAAGGAAGCTCAAAGATTGAGCTAAGGAAAGAGGTGTGGACTGTCTATTGTTTGCTCTCAAGATGCCATAAAATAATGTTACTGAATAAGGCACATTGCTTTCCACAAAGAAAGTTTCTTTTTACTAAAGTGTATAGGATTTTTTTTCATGAAGCTTCAGAGAAGCTGAAGAAAATTCACAGAACGTGAAAATTCTCCATCAAGTAAGGTGAATTTCATCAGGATAGTATCAGGCATCTAGAAAGGAGAAAATTTCTCTAAAAATGAATTTATATTTTAACAGAGAAATACATGAATGAATAATGGAGCAGTACTTAATAAAATCCAATGGAATAAAGAAGCAATAGAACAGACAGATTAATATATGTAGGACAAGAGTATCAATACACCATGTTGTCATAAATACAACAAGAACAAAACATTCAAGAGCAACAGAAATGGGTGAAGAAATATGAAAGACGATCAGGGACAGATTTTTATTTTTATTTTTTGGAAAGATGTAGTATGTATTAAACATCAGCTCTGCTGAAGGACAGAAGAGATTCAAAACTTTGTTATGCGCACAGGGAAATTAGAAGAAGCACAACTGGCAGGAAAGGCTGCAGCCTGAGTGCTTAAGACAGGTGAGATGTTATCAAGCAGATAAAGCAAAAAGAGATGGGTGAAAGGCATGACAAGACATCTGAGAGGGTGACAGCATAATTTGCAGCATGGGCTGCTGACATATGAAAGGAGGCAGCAAACCTACCACTATATAACTATGTATTAATTTTCAGTATGTTCAGTTTTGGAGAGAAAGAAAATATTTTAACAATTAATTGTGCATAGTATCAATCAAATGATGAAGTCCATAGAGAGCTAATTTGATAGATCTTTCACACAGAGCTGCCTTGACCCATACCTTACTGCAGGAGCACCCACACTGCTTTTCTCAAGGCTGCCACACAATGCCAAAGGAAAGGATGCACTAAAAAGTTTCTTGCTGCAACATATTCTACAATTCGGACAACAAAATTTCCGCTTATTATCAAAGCTAGCTACCCAGAAGATGCATTGGTTCAAAAAAAAAAAAGAAAATGGGTGAAGCATTTTACTAGCCCCCCAGAAGAACAGAAGGAATCAGGATTCAATCCTGCGCCTGGAGCAGCAAATATACCAGGGCAGACTGTAAAGTTAGAGCCTGGTCCTACAAAGTGGCAAATAAAATTGTATTTTTGTGGAAAAAAAGAGGTATTTGTTCAACTTTTTTAGATTGTTATTAAACACAGTTCACTTGTCAGTAAAATTTTGCAAGTTACCACCAACCATTTTTTCTGATCAGTTTAATTTTATGCCACAAGAAACACTTGCATCTGTTGATTAAGATCTGCTATTTCCACTTAGCACCTCGTATCAGAAGTTACCTGGAGCTAAAAGGAAGGCAAAGAATTCTTTGAATAAAATATTTATATGAATTAATTCAGTGGTAGTAGTAATTGTTACTGAGTTCATTCTACAAAATTCCAATTTTAATTCACCATTCTAGTACTTTATGACTGACTTTTTAAAGACCCGCTGAAATGAAGACAAAAAGATGTGCTGGGTGAATTGGTTTTCATCACTGCAAAAATCTGAGCTGCTGTATTTACAAACCTGTACCTGATGCTTTAGTGTGTCATTTTTAGTCAGCTGTTTCTCTTTTGAGTTTCCCTGTTATAAATGTAAGTAATGATCAGTAACCATTACAGTTTTATATAATTAAAAGAACTAAGGGAATTGTAGAGTAGCTTAGTTGAAGTATGTTACGCATGGCACTAACCTCCTTCAGACAGCAACAGGCACGTCCTTGACACTCCTTCCCTCCTCCATCTCCTCCCATCACCCAGTTACTCACACACACACACACAGCCACCAGAGGCCAGGTTATCTGCAGGCAGGTGGCTCGATGACTTACAGATACCAACTCCTAACAGCCACGCAGGCCGACGGCTAGAAGCAGTGATCAGATTTGGCCTGCAAGAGCTTCTTCTCCATTAACGAGTCCCAGCTGAAATTATCTAGAGAAGGGGTGACCAGAGCAGAGCATTTAAGTAATCTGCATCTGTGTTATGGTTGGTGTTGTGTCTGTCAAAGTCCCACGCCGTGGCTTTTGCTCAGTCTATCTCAACAGGACCGGTGGTTTATTTATCAGTTCTGTCACTGACTCACTGTCTGTCTGTGGGAAATTAACTTAGTTTTGTCTGTCCTCCAGCTTTCTCAACTGCAAAATAGCAATAGACTCTTATATACATAAGTATACACAAATCCATGCGCACACTTTTACCACTTAAAGAGGATTTTTAGCATGCCTTGTAGGTCGAGGCCCTAGAGTCAGCATTTAACGAGTGTAACGTTTTAAACTTCTTGCCACATTTTTTGATATACCAAAAAGTTGTCCAATAGCAGCAGTCTGCACCTTTCAAAAGCATCCTCAGATTCTAAGCTAAAACAAAAGCTATTTAAACATTACAATCAAGGCAAAAGTGACTAGGATATGAGGTATATTCAGATATAACTAATCATACCTGTAATATTTTTGTTAAATACAACATCATGTTATGCATCTCCAGACACTTTGAAGACAGAGTACCAGGTTAAGTCTTTCAGCTTTGTATAAAAGGACTTTTTATGCAAAATATTCAGCAGAATTATGGCTACCACTAGCTATTTTTCCTTTTTAAAAGAAGTGATTAACCCTTTTTTTTTTTCAGGCTAAACGTTTTATTCATTGTCTATGTTGTTTTCCAACTCATAGAGGAGGTCAAAGAACAGATTATGTTGCTGCATTAAACTCTTACTTTTTCTTAATAGAAGATATGGGAATAATTTTCAGGCAGTGCTTCTAAACCAATTGATCTAATCACAACTTCTCGATTGTTGGTTCATATTTCTTGCATGCCAGACCTAAGGGTAATTATTCTGTGGTACATATGTATTTGGTGGAAAGAAACTTCATAAGTGGTTAAAAAAAATTCTAGACATTCTTTGCAAGTATTCTATACTGTAAATTTAAAGTCAGTTAGAAACAAGTTCTGAAAAGTCAATAGTTAATGATCCTGAGAAAGCCAGATAGCCAGGCAAATGCTCAGATAATACTTGCCTAATCTATTTTATTTGTTTGGGTATTTATAGGGCGGTAATTAACCCTGACATCATTAATCTTGAATGAGCAAGGAAATTATTAATATCCATTATTTTGCTTGCAGTATTTACTTCTGTTTCTACAAACATCTCAAGACATTTAGCAATTTTCAAATACTTTGCTAATGTTAATGACTCAGACAGATTTGAGAGTTTGTCTCCATTAATGAACATGAACAGTGAAGGTAGAAAGTAAGGGTGACTTTTCAATGCCACTGGCAGTGCTATGTCACCTGAAACACCTTCCCTGGCAGGTATGTGGTGAGGGCTCACATTAGGAGATCTCATCACACGCAGACATTCTTGAGGAAACATTGCAGTCCCACTAATTACTGCAATCCCATTAATACCTCGCAAAATACACGCACCCCAGCTAAACAGGTAGTTTCTCACTGTAAAGTGTACTCTCACATACCCTTATCACACACACGGAACATTTACGGAGGACCTGAACAACCTTTGAGCCTTCCATGACAGCTGATTTGTATTGGCCTTTGGCTTCAGTCTATTATTTTTTTCCAGACAATTGTTACTTCATTTTATGTACCGTGTATTATAAAGCTTGCTGTCTAGAGTGAGGTTTAGTACAGTATTCCCAACAGACTTGATGAAAATCCCACTGAAGCCAATGAACCTCCCGTTGACTCTCATGAACACTGGTGAAGGCCATGAAAATGATTCTGTGCTGTTATTTTAGGTTAACATCCATGTTGCTTCACCCCTTATTAAACTGCGTATTATTTATTCACCCAGGAACTTTAACCATAAAACTGAGTCTCTCAAACAATTCCAGGTGTCCATGAAACACGAAGAGCACCATGGCTTTTGACAGGAACTTACACAAGATACTAAACCACTTCAAATAAAATAAAACACAGATGCAGCAAACTTCCAGCTCTGCAGTTTTCATGAGACTCAGTTGTTGACATGTGTATCCCTAATTGCCCTGGGACTCACCTTCCTAGTATAGTGGTAAGGAAAAAATAAAAAACAACACACAAATCCTGTTAAGTAAGGAACACAACTTGCACAAATGCTGCCTCACGGGACAGGAGTATAAAGGAGAAACTGGAGGCTGTGTATGCACAGAGGAAGGGAAAACCAGAAAGAAAGGAATAAGAGAGCAAAGCTGGAGCAGGTGGGCTGGAAGTGATGAACAGACAAATTTGAGAGAGAAGGGAGGGAACTGAATGTAATGAGTAAAAAGAATCTGTAAGAATAAATGCAGCATTACTCAAGCTGACCTTCATCCAAAATTTTGGGGGGTTGTGGTTTTTTTTTATTATTATTTTATATTTTTTCTCCAAGCTAATAGGAGTAGGCTTTGTGAACACAATCCTGTTCTATGCAGGCTGAAAACTTTGGGAGTTGTATCTTCCTCGTTGAGCTCACACACAGCTGTGTTTGGGTCCCAAATGCATTGGATCCAGGTATGTTCAACAGACCTGCCAGCTCTCCCAGTGTGGATACTACTCCGTGGTTTATAGCAGGAAATCTCTCTCTCTGTGCTGCTCTGAGCAGTGACTGAATACATTTGTCTAAACGCTGGATGCCTGGATATCCTGCAAAAATGGCCAGCTCACAAGAACGCTGAATCACATATGCATAGAGCACTGCATCAACTTCACTGCACATATGATGCACAGGCTGTGTACAAATGTGCAGTATGCCTGACCCAGCTGGGATGTGTCAGATTTTCTCTGCATATATACATCAGCTGTGCAACAACCATCAGTGAACCTAATGCTTTTGGACCTGCCGGCGTTGGTAGGTACATCTAAGTTTTGCTTGGCCTAAGGGGCTCTGGCATTGCTTTTTGCCTTGGCCTTTCTGTAGCACTTGACTCTCCTCTCCTGTATCTATTTTCATCTCTGATTCACAAACCCTCCCTTGGTTTTGCTGTCCTTTCTAGGCAAGCAGTTTTGCTCTTTTTTTAAGCTGTTCTACAGCTAAAAATGCTCTTCCTATCAATGAGGTAAAGCCCTGTGTCTGCTCCCTTTTTCTCAGAGATTATTTGCATTCCTACCTAGAAGGCATCCGTGGTACTGAAGTCCGAGCCTTAACACACAGTCTCGTACTCCAGATTCCAAAGAAATTACCATCTTCTAAATAGCTGAGGACAAATCTGACAGTCATGTTTATTTAATGATCAGCTATTGCAGTGTCCACTGCTTAGACTGGAATAAGTTCTGATGCTTACTGACCCTCCGATACCACCAGCCTGTAAAATACAGTCTGTGTATGATTTCATATCTACAGTGGAAAACATTACCAGGCAGTAGCTCCGTAACCTCACTCAGAACTCATAGGTAAATATAATCCTGAAAATATCACGCTATCATTACATAAAACATCAAATGCCAGATTATCTTCACCTTATTATAATAATTCCTCCTGGCACGGGAACTGATCTTGTCCCACTTAAGCTAATTTGAGTTTTGCTATTGAATTCAGTGAGTGGAAGATAAAACCCAGAGGAAACAGAATAAAAGAAGGAAAAGGAAGATGATTCACTATTAAATACAAAGTAAACTCATGCTTTTTGCTGTTCATGTGTAAATGTTCAGGGTGGATTTTCAGAAAACCTGTATGACTTCAATGAATTTCCAGACTCTTGGTGCCAGAACGCTGGTGACCAACTGGAGCATCCCAACTGCTCCATGGCTCTTTGCAGCACTCCTGTTCCAGCCTTCTCGCACTCCCCTCGAGACTCATCTGTCTCTGACATTAGCGACAAGGGAGATAGAGCAGCTGGGGAATCAATAGGGACAAGCTGAAAGTTATTTACAGATGTTAGCTGAGAAAATGGAAACCTGCAGAGCAGGGTAGTATATGCAACTCTGTATCTCAAAATAAGTGTTCTGCTGTTGTTAGAAATGGAAATGTTTTCTACCAATATTCAGCTTTTGCTGTGAGCAACAGCACCTACTCTCATGCACAAATATTCTAATATTCCTGACATGGAAAGTCTAAACTCTCAAAGTGAAAGAAAAGAAAAAGCACCGTGGCATACTTCCAGTTATCTGCTGAGGCAAAATGTACAGTGTTTCCTACATCTCAGCTTTGTCATGGCTCCACAACAATGGCTTCAGCCACACACAGGATGTTTATGAAGATCTGAAGAGGGCAACTGCCATCAGCCTCAATGCCATCTTCAAAAAGTTCAACTAAATCCAAAATTTATTTTGAAATTTACTGATGAGCGTGTCCTGCGTCTATCCACGCTTCAGCCATTTCACTGGACGGCAGCCAATCTACGATCATTTAACCTCATCATAAATAAACAGGCAGAGATGAATCATAATCATACTAACCATCCTTACCACCATCCCATCCTTGACGCGAGGTCTGGGAGTATGACACACCACTGCCGTCCACAGATGTCTACTTGTTCCTAATCTTATAATTTAAATTGATCACCTGAGTAAAATTACACAAGAACATGTTGTACTTGCAGGATGAAAGACGCACTCTGCAAATCTATGAATACTACGTCCTGGACAAATTGCCTATCAATGAGATTGGTAACATCACCCTTCTTACTACAGCCCATAATTGAATTCACAATTTGGAAAAAACGTTCTCTGTTATCTACTTCAGAAAACCCAGTGTAATTTCTATTTTAATAATTCTCTTGCTCATAGAAAATAATTAACTCAGAAAATTATGACTGCTTTCTTCAGACAGGTTGAAAAAGATCATTTTTTTCTTTATTTATCCATCAACTACTTGGTGGCATATTCCAAACACAGTTTGTTCATATATACCAAAATTCCACGCTAGTTTTATAACGGCCAATCTGAAGAACTATTCTGACTAAAGGAGACAGCAAAATTACAAAAATATGCCAGAAAAACAAAACGCAACTTAACATTTCCATAAAAATAGGCCTGATTTTCAAGACAGTTGTGCTTATCACTGGTGTGATAACTGATCTTAACACACAAAGCAGAATGGAAGTATCAGTTGCAAGTCAGATGTCTGCCTGGCCTCTGGCACATACCTCTCCTTCGTATATGAGATTGCGTAACTCCATGCTGGGTTTCTACACCAGCATTTTCAGGTGTCATTCAAAACAGATATTCATGACTGTTCTGTTTCCAAGACTGGCCTTAATCAGCCCGGTAATGCCTTCACAGTAGGCTCTCGCTCTCAGCCTTCTATTAAGGCTATAATTAATTCTGCAATTCTAAATGTTCCATGGCTATAATTTATTTATGGGTCCAACATTTTCCTCATATCTGAAATTAGATTTTCAGCTCTTTAGTTTTTCCTAAATCTTCCCTTGATCATTCTCAATATATATGGCTACTACACTGAGCGTTTTTCTCTCTGTGACATCTTCAGAAAAGGCCTCTGGTAGAGGATTTTCTGGTCGAGTGCGTTGTGATAGTGTCACCCAGAGTAAAAGTCTGTGCTAGTTGTTTGCTCTGAAAGGCTGACTCACTGCTATCATTTGCCTTTCCCTGTTTTAACTTGCCTTGAACAACACACTAGTATTACTATTATCATCGGACACCGCTCATTGTCATTAGTCTCTTTTCCAAAAATTAGAAAACAATGTTAGAAGTGCAAGTCATGCTTTCTTGATCTTTCTAAGCAAGAGAATACTGGAACCCCAATCTAAAAACAAAACAAACAAACAGTGAATAATCGCTGTGGTACGATATATTTGTTTATTTCAGACACTACATAATCAAACCAGCCATGGTAAGTGAACCAACATGGTACATAAAGCCAACAAATCCCAAAGAAGCCTTCCAGCCAGCATGCACACAGCCTGACACACTCAAGGGTTTTGCTGCAGCCCTCACTGCCAACCAGGATACTCACAGGGAAATAATCCCCTCGGATAATCTACCAACAAAATGAGCCTTACCTGTTTCTTTTTTAAGAACAAAATGTATATGTTTACTAGTGGCTCAAAAATACCTATTTTGCAAACAGTTTTAAAGATGTGAGGATGGACACCGCATATTTTTCTGGCATTTATCTCTGCTGCCACTTTTTACATGCAAAGATAGCACGGTCTGAGGTAGGCACGAACCAAAAAGCCCGCTTTCTCCTTTCAGTTCGGTCACTGGCACGTGTGAAATGATTTGTTTTGCTTCAGCTTGGTCATTTATGCAGTGCTTAGCACAACTTTGGCTGAATCTCTAGTAACCACTCTTATAATAAAGATCTTATCTGTATAAACTGCTGCAGTCCATCTAGCAAATGCTGCTTGTACCCCGCGATTCTCTGACAGGTACACTAATGCTGATGCATTACTATCTGATAAGTACAAGTTGATACTGGAAAGCTTAAACTATCCCAACTGAAGAGAAAGAGCTACAGACTTACATTATCGCTCAATTATTTTTTCGATAATAGGTATTATGCAACTCCATCTGAAGCATTTGCTTGTCTCTGTTGCCTCCAACATACCTTCTCTGCTTCAAGCTGGAGAATGGCATCTGCTGTGGTATTGGAGCCTACCTACCAATTGCCCATCCAGAACACTCGTACAGGCTCAGTTTTTTCTGTTTCAAGGATGGGAAAGAAAGATCTGGTGTGTGAGTGCCTGGCTGTCAGAACACCTCTCATCCTCTCCAGCTTACATCTCCTGAAGAAATGATCCTCTGTGTCTTTACACGTTACATCAGGGCACAACTGACAATATTATGGGAATTACGTATGTAGTGTAACAAGAGTTATGTTTGCTGATCATATGTTAAGAAAACAGGAAAGTCTCTTGGTTCGGTTTCAAGTGTGTAGGCAAACCAAAACCTATTTCTAACTGTCAAGAAACCATACTACACGCAGTCTGCCACACTAACGAAACCACGGAATGCCACAATGATCTGGAGTCTCCTTTCCAGGTTTATGTCACATTCATTCTCTCAGCTTAGAAACACATTTGGTTCACAGAAAAAAACAAGGAATGGCTTTAAGTGAGTCATTTATACCTCATCCAAATCATGCTGCTCTGCAATGCACTGCAATGCTTCTCATCCTAAAAGCAGCCGCTCCATTCAGCTCAGAGCCTGTTTTATTCGCAGCCCTCCGACAACTATTTTCCTCTGTGAGAGCAGAGCTCCCGGAGCACATTTGTGTATTCGATCCGAGCAGACATTTCCGTGATGAGGGAACCACAGTGAAGGAGTGGGAGTAGAAGGTGGGTGTCAAAGAAAACCAAAGAGCTATCTTGAAAGCACATTGAGGACAGGAAATGGAGTTGGCTGTACCTCAGCTATGAGACCTTACTGATGACAGGGTGAGAAGGAAGTTAAATGACAGCATCAGAAGGAAAGGAGCATAGTACGGGGACCCAAAATTACATGAAATTACTGGAAATTCCACTAACTGAATGGGATCAGGAAATCAACCTGATGAGGGCATAGCAGTCTCTGAGGGATGAGGGACAAGACTGATGTAGCTAGCAAGCCACTAAAAAAATGATTCGAGACAAATTTAAAAGAGAACAGGCAGAGGGGTAAGAGTTTGTGGATGCCTGTGTGTGTACCACAGGCAGTGATACAAATAAAAATACTGAGTGCTTTGAAATGCTCAGTCACCTGTGATGCTCAGGGAGAGAGTCTCATGCTTCTTACTTCAGAAGGACATAGAAGAGGAACTAATTTAAAAAAAATAGAGCCAGAATACGGGTAAATATTGCCTTCAAATAAGTAAGTCCATTCATATTTTTAGAGAGGAAAGCATATCTAGAGATAAAAAGGCCCCTGAGTTCAGCCTCATTTTAGGAAGTTTTAGGCAATCACACTGTGATTTCTAGAGACTTATCACGTCTGTACCTGAATGTCCTGTCAGGCTCTCCCAGCAGAATCTCATTGCAACTCCAACACTTGAAGGAGCTGAATTCCTACAGAACAGAAGGGAAAACAGAATAAATATTTCGACTTTATGCATTTATTTCAACATTAATTAGTTCTTTAAACATCTGTGATTGAAACTCCTCACAATCACTTAAATTCAAGTAGCAAGAAAATGATACTTCTGATTAGAAAACTAAATTAAAATACAATTAAAATAATTAAATGTGAAAACATGTATTAGCTATCATTATTTTTTACCCTGAAAAAATCAGTGCCACCTGAAAACTAGTGCATCCAGCCATACAAAATGCATAATTTCTCCAAGCCAGGAATGTCAAAAATAATCTCCCCACATATTCAGCTCCACAGACTCCTACATAAATCACTGAAGATATCACCCTAAGGGGACTATGGATGAGTTGCCAATTTCTTTCTGGAGGCTTGCAACAAAACTCTCTCAAAACAAATTTTGTCAAATCATAAGATCAAGGGATGTTTTGGAAAAGCAGAGCGTTTTGCTGTGCTCCCTCCTATTGTGGCAAGAGACTCCCAGAGAATGCAAGTTAAATAGTTGTATCTGAATTGATTACTAGCCCCCACATCCACTGACATTAAATCAGCTGGTGACAGCTAAATCACGTAATTTTGCTATTCACGCTGAGCAACAGATGCGTAGCCTGACACAGGAACCAGATTACCCAGTGAAACATCCCACTATCAAATCAGAGCAAACTGGCTTCATTACACACTCCTTCTAAAAGAAAAGACAAAATAGTTTAGCTAGCACGTTTTAAAGGACTTATTTTCAGGACACTGAGTAACACAACACCAGCACAAGCAGCCCAGGAGTGGCCAACATGCCAAGCAGCAGTAGGATGGAGGAATTTACCATCGTGCATCACCAAGTGAGAAGCAAGGTCCCTGCAAAGACTCCCAACCAAATGCCACTGAACTTCCGAACAAATCTGCTGCGACTGCATTGCAACCTTCTGTGATTACTTCCCATGAAAATTGTATCAAATGAAGATTGCTCACTGGAACACTGAATTTTAAAGGAATGTTGCAAAATATCTCAGGAAAGTGCATTGTGAATTTTTAATTTAAGTATCCACATCAGAAACAAGTTTGTAAAAGTTTTTGGTCGTCCAATCAGATAGACATTTGGTGTGACCTGTGAGTGCCAGTAATACAATTATAACTTCAAGTGTTAAATAAAAACAACGAATCCTGAACAAGCATCAGAGCAAGAATTAATGAGACACGGTCTGCATTTTTCCTGACACTAAAATATTAGAATTGTAACTAATGACACTAGTATTTTTTTTACCTTTTTATTTGGTTTTCAGAAGAAAAAAATACAAAGGGAATTCAAATTCTATCCTCCAGTATCAGCCACATGTAGCAATTTATGCAACTCCATCCCACTCCAACTCCTACTTACACCAAGAGAAGTTGATCCAGCTGATCCAAGCCAGCTGACTGAACGGGACTGGGATCCAGCTGACGGTGTTCTTGGAGAAATAAAAGAGCTGCAGCTCCTCAGCTAAATCCAGTAACAGGGGTTTTCTCATTCCATTGAGCTACAAATGGTCCAAACTACACTAGGCCTTAATAAATCCTACTGAGTCATAAACGTACACGATAGCAAGCGTATCATGTTTTTCCCATTTTGGGTTTCATAAGTTATTTTTGCTACAGAAAACTATTGTGTATCTCACCCTACAAAAACATATATTAACCAGATGTTGCTTGGTAATCCCCAAACAACTCATATTTTAGCTTATAGCATGCAGACGGATTTTCAGCTGAAGAAGAATTGAATAAGGAACATCAGGCATCCAAATACAGGGAGCTATTACAAAAGCATCGATGAGGCACTGAAGAAGGTCATTACTAATTAAGAAAATAATTAAGAGGACATGACTGCAGAGCAGGGCGAGATTTCCATACATTGTACAATTGATACAAGAATGTATCATAAGGTTGATACGACTCCTGTTAATACCAGGTTCACTGTTAAATCGCCTACAACTAAGACCAGTAATTTACCGCATAGCTTATGGAAAATTTCTTCCAAAGTCAAGATGATAGAAATAGAATAGCAATCAAAGTGATCAGAAAGCCTGCAAGAGGCACATATGAGCAGCCACAGGTCAGACTTCACCAAAAAGCCATCAGGCTCTTGCAGAGGTTATGCTGAGCTAAGCCTTACCCCACAGCACCCTAGAGGAGCGGTGCTCAGGCTTGTGATGCAGAACAGCATGTGAAGCACGAGGCCAAGTCAAATTTCTGTCAGCCCTTTGCAGTTATGCCTCCAAAATAAGGGGGCTCTGCAGACAACTGTGCCACAGCAAGGGGAATGGGAAGAGTTAACAGCATCTCCAGCCAAACAGAGCTGAGGCCAGCAGCCTGGGGAAACCTGAAGGGGTATCAGCCACAAAAAAGACCCAAACCCACTGTTACAAAATGTGTGGGAAATTTAGGCCAGAATGAGGGTGGAAATGAATTACCTGTGTGCTGATCATCTTAAACTCAGCCCTTTCTTCAAGTCTGGGCTCGTACAGGTGCTGGTAAATTGGAAGGCAGCTTTTAGGTGTTTTAGTGATTAAAAAAGTAGATGGATTGTGAGTGGCTGGACAGGTATGAATCAGTCCATCAGCGTATCAAGAAAAAAAAAAACATAGTGAAAACCTCACATCCTGCCAGACTTCAAGGGAATTTAACACATCAGGACATACGTCATACACTTCCAGATTAAAGCTTTCATGACCTTTGCTAAATCTCATCTTTCCTTCTCTTCCTTTATTTATGTGGTGACCCATAAACAACAACCTCTTCTTTCATAAACAGAAATTGTAAAATACCAGCTTACCATGGCCATGCATGTCTTCTTTCACTGTCACTCTTAAACAAATAAATGAATCATCTTCCTCAATCCCCTACAATATAAGCCCTGACAAAAATGTTTGCTAAGAGCTACAATAGTCAGAGCCATTTCATGCTAATATTTCATGCTCTGATTATCTTTTTTCCAGTGCA
Organism: Cygnus olor; assembly: GCF_009769625.2. NCBI lineage: Eukaryota > Metazoa > Chordata > Aves > Anseriformes > Anatidae > Cygnus > Cygnus olor. The sequence continues at coordinate 5,394,349 of NC_049180.1, read as the reverse complement.
TTACCTTTAAAAAAATATATAACCTGTCCAACAATACTATTTACAGTTCATTTCTGTCCTGTGAATGTTTTGTGCTTGTTCATGATAGTGTTCTTTATTTCTTTGGTTGATGACACTATCACCTGTCACTTCATCTGTCATTTACACCTCATTAATATCAATTATGCCCTCAGGGGTGGGTTTTCTCATCAGAAAATGGCACAGAGGGTCTGCAAATGGAAGAAACACCAAGAATCAGTGCCAGAAATAGTAGAGACATCGCACCTCTTTCTCAGACCCTCAGATACTCCTGTGTGTAATTACAGTGCATTGACATTGGGAAGTCTACACCTTATTAGTTTTAGCACTGAGAGACTCCTCCACTGTCTCACATGTACAGCCATCTGCCTAACTGCACAATGATGGACTTACATCCTATTTCATTGCGAATGGGGTCTTACCAGACTTTCTAAGAGATAGGAACTCCAAACATCCTCCACTACAGCCCCAAAATCTCCATCCTAATTTCACTCGTCAGCTTCTGATGCCTTTATATAGCACATTAGCATCTAGTCTGCCTCAGCTTTTCCACTTCAGAGGCCATGTGTCTCCTTGTATTGTTCCAGTTCATCCACTGGACCCGCTGCTCCCATGTTGCACCATCAAGACGACCACTCACCCAGATAAACCTGGTCAGTCCTGTCACAGCTTTGGCAGCAGACGGCTGTACCTGTCATGTTAGATAAGCTACCCCGTTTGCTTCACATTAAACAGCAGGGCAATACACGGAGGGCATCTGGCACGTGAGAAACCTCAGTGAAAAGACAGCTCTATCTAACAGGAACTATGAACAGAAAAAAAAAAAAAAAAGAAAAAAAAACTAGCAACTGGATGAACTGTATTTTAACATTTAAAAGATTCCTCTTCTGAATGAAAACAATTTATAAGGCGAAATCACACAACATCACCTTACTAAGAGATGGCCCGTTCTTACCCTTGACCTCTCCCAGCTATCCCGTTTCCATCAGAAAGAAGTTTCCATCTGTTAAGAAGTTCAAAAAATTTCATGGAATACACAGAAATCTTTCACCAACCGACAGTCTATGTGTCTTACTTTAGTTTTAACAGAAAATGTAATGATAAGGGTCTGAAAATCTGTAAGCACAGTCTACAGGACACCTTCCAAAATATGACGAGCCTTCACATTAAGTCTTTATTCATCTTTGAGGAAAGACATTGTGTGGATAGTACACCATTTGCGATATTTTCTCTGAATAGACTGATGTGACTGGCCTGTATGTAAATTGTTGTCGAGTTGCAGCTTTTAATTTCCTAAGTAGCCAGGATCCTATTACCCTCATCTCTGGAAACATGGGAGCTCTTCTAGCAAAAAGAATTGCAGCAAATGCCAGAAATAAATAGGGAAAGGCAACCAGGTAGGGTGGTGGGAATCTTACGAAGCGATGATTATTTGTACCACAATAACTCACTTCTGTAACTTAATTGATTTAATGAATCAAATGTTAAACAAGAGCTGCAAGATAAGGTCAGGATCTCAGGTTTTATGACTGATCCAAAACTACAAATATCAGTTTACATAGTTCATAATACCATGAGAACTTACAGCTCAGAACATCAAGGACTCTTCCAAGAGAAGTTAGTCAAAACATGACAGAATTGCTATCTTCTTTCTCTCTTCCCCCAGCACTCAAAATATAGATTTTTTTGTCCCAAAAAAATGCAAACTTTCAAGCTATTTTCTTAAGTTTAACCATTTTGATCATTTTGATTGGAGTTATTTTACTGCACTAAAAACTTAATTTTTTCACTTGGTAAAAAATTTGTTTTTAATATATAGAAAAGTTTTCATAGAAAATTTTCAAGAAGCATTAAGTTTAAGTTTCTATTCATTTGTTAAATAAAAACAACCAAAAGAGTTTTAGGAGAAGGGCAGCACAAAATTCAGAAGGAAGTGCAATCTCCAACCCAGACTGTAGCAGCTCGCCTCAAAGCAAATGTGAATTACTAGTTTAAGTGAAGGTCTGTGTTACCACATCTGCAAGGCTTTTCCATTCATGCTATGCAGATTATTAGCGATCGTGTATTTGACTGGAGTGTGTACATACACAAATTCACTTAGCCTTTAACCCAAGCAATAACATCATCTCAGCAGGAAGCTGGGGGGATAAAAACATTCAAGATCCCACAGCAATCCTATATTACGGCAGCAGGAGTAATACGAGATAGAATTGACCCAAGTTTCTGCCTATCACCATGCTTACCCGTTAGCTCTGGCAATGCAGCGAGCCCCACAGGTGCAGGGCAGCATTTTCAAAACCCCCAAAGTGGTTTAGAACAGCGAGCACAGAAGCAGTTGCTGTTCCTGGTCAGCTAATACACACCTGGCCGCAGCACTCATCATTTTTCTGTGGCTTAAGGTAAAACATTGCCCCACTTTCAGATGATCTTTAAATGGGATATTTGTGCAAATACCAAAATCACGCACAGATATCATGACTGTGTCTGCTAATGACCGACTAGATACTAATAATTGTGCCTAACTGCACATGCAGTAGAAAACTAGATCCAGGTGGTGGAACGCAGAATTAAAAGCAAGTATCTGAACAAAGGTTGGTGGGTTTGGGTTTTTTTGTTTTGTTTCTTTTGTTTTGTTTGCTTGTTTGACTTGTTGTTTTACATAATCTTAACAGATTAGTGTCCCCTACTGTGGACTGGGGATGTTCTGGGATATATCTCTCATGATATTTATTACCTCCTCCACTGGAGAACTGACAGATTAAATCAGTTTGTACTTAAATATTCTAGAGATGGAAATTCTGTGTCAGGCCAAAGTATTAATATTGCTTAAATACTATAAAGCAGGTGCAGTATTTCAACTCTAAGGTGACTAGGAAAAAGGCATTGTATAAAGCATAATACAAACATTTCGTAGTTGGGACTTCTGCTCCTACTCTGTTGTTATTATTTTCTTTCATTATTTAACTTCAGTGTTGATAAAAAGTCAGCTCATACTGGAAATTACTACTTAATATTTCAGGAACTCCACGATTTTTCTCTTTTTTTGCTCCTTTGTTTATGTTCTTGAAGTAACCAATTGCTTTTTAAAAGAATGGATTCCTTTTTAACTATGAATTACACAGTAATCTAACAAGGAAGGAGAGGAATTAGTCATAAAAACAATCGTGTGTTTAAGCACAGAAGAATGCGTAGAGCTGGATAGTAGGGGGTGGGAGGCCGAGACAGATACAAAGCTGCCATAGCTATTTTAATCAGCAAAAATAATATCATAGGGGAAAAAAAATGCTAAGCCAGCTTCATAGCCAGCAGAGGGAGCCAGGAAAAGCCCTTAGTATGCAGAGTTGAAGAGTAAAGACAAATTAAAATAGATGCATCTCTTCTCACACCTTTGCTCACATCTTCACCTCTTTGCTGAAAGCGATACTCTTGGATTCTTAATATGAATCATCCATTTCCACCAGGGCATAGTAGACGCAATGAGATATCTTTAAATGTTTCATACCTACTTTCCACCAGATGCCAATAGGATTTCTACAATTTACAGAGAAAATGGAGACTGCTGCATGGACTTCAATGTCTTATCTACTTCAATCTTCATTTCAGAAACAAAAGTTCTCCTGAAGTATTCTGCAGGGCTCAACCACAAAGAGAATGCATGCCCCGACCCATGGCTCGTGCTTCTCCCAAAATTCTTACCCAGATGATTACCTGGAACCAGGTGACAGAGACTGACACTGCACCTGAGTGGTGAAATGACTAATACTGGATTAACAATGGACTTAGACGTTGCTGTTATTCATCAGATAGGAGAGCAGGAAACTTGAAGCATTATTCAGCCAGCAACATAAATGACTGAAGAAGTTACAGGACAGATTAGTAATATCACATAAATCATTTTTTTCTCACTAAGCAAACAGACTAGTTCACGACGAGTTGTAGAAAAACCCAGCCACACTTCTTTCATTGGAATTTGTCTTATTTATGCAGCTCTGAAAGTCTGACCCAGAGCTGGGCAAATGCTCCTTTAAAATAAAATCCAGAAAACATCCTTTGTGGATTGTTTTTGTTGGTTTGTGTTTCTTTTTTCCTACTTTGCATAAATGTAACATTTCTTGGGTGCTCATTACCATCTCTGCTCCTCAGCCACAAAATCACATAGGTAACTTTATTTAAGTGAATAATCCAGAGCCTGAATGGACTGGTCTTTCACGGAGGTGATCAGCTCTTAGAGCAGGACTGACTTTGGTCAAGTCATACATAGCCTTTTTTTTTTTTTAATTATTATTTTTTTAAACACCATAAGCAAAATATTTGTTCCAGAACATCTTAATTTTCATGTAGAACACCAGAGTAGCCCCGCTAGGTTCAGTCTGACAACTGCTTTACCTTGGCTGGTCACAGATACAAGGTTCTGCAGGGAACAAGTGAGGATGCAAGCATTTCTGAAAAAAAAAATAAAATAAAAAATTCCAGGGTTTCTGGAAACAGATCTTTGTCTAATACTTCCAGAAAGCTATGTTCACATTCATAACCCTACAGATTTACAAAAAAAAAATTTGAAACACACTATAGTGTTCAGAAATAGCATCACTTATCCCATCTGAAGGACTTTGATCAACATTAGGCACTTACAATGCACCGGCTACAGTGAGCCACCACGGACCAGGATTTTTTTTTGAAACTATTATCTTGTAAACAATTCTGAAGTGCAACTAGAATCAAGGAAACATCAGTGTACTCATGAGCATGCTGTTATCAGAAAAGGCTGGAATATGATTTATAAAATCCAACTCTTCGTAAACTGGCTGTACTCTTCTGTGCCCTCTTGGAATGCCAGAACGAGCAGAAACAGGCATTTTAAAAGTCTGTAACTCAGTTCTAAGTGCACTTAGGACAAAAATGATTTACTGAAGCTTACGTCATGTGCTATTATTTTCCACTATGACACAGAATCATAGTTGTTTGGCCCATAACAGTGATACGCAAACATCTTCTGTCCCAAGCATTTGCTCTGTGGCAAGAAATACAGAGCACATTATGTTCTCAGCTCTTCGAGCAATGACAGAGGACTATTCTACTGGCTGAGCAGAAGAGAAAGGAAGAAAACTATCCATGGCTTGTATTTATAGAGCCTTTTTCTGTAATTACATAAATGTTGCCTGTTCATCTGCATGCTGTAGATTGCAAATATTGCCTGATCTACCTGACTTATCCCAAATGAGAAAGTATTTCACTTAGCCTTTGCTGTTGCTTACTACAATTTCCCTTTGGTTTTTCCTGAATATTACCTAAAAATCTTGTCTGAATATTTTGCAATGCTGTAAAACTGTGATAAATCTCAATTATAAGGAAATACTTAGCAAACAGGTCAGAAATTCTTTTTTTTTTTTCCTTTTAAATGTGGTGATTACAATAGTCCTGGTGTTTTTCCCCTTTGCGAAGCGTGTACTTGTTCCTAAGAGATACCGATGTGTGTGCCTTACCAATGTTCTTTATCTTAAAAATACCATTAGTAATACACAATATAGCAGTTGCTTTGGTAACTGATTTTTTCCCCTTTTAAAGGCTGAATAAATAGTTGTGTAATACACATGTAAATTATCAGCAAGTATGTGATTGCATTGGGTCTGAAGCAACTTTCATACCATGTTTTTTTTCTGTTTTTCCACGAATACGCATAAATGTTGTGGTATGACATGCTTACTAAGTAAGTAACTTTTGTCAGTGTGGCATGTTGTGATTAAAGGAGGTTATTTGAAAAACTACGAGCAGAAACTGCAAAATTAACAAGCGTTGTGAAAAATAAGACTTCAAATAATTTCATTCTACCAGTAACCTTCAACTTAACAAGAGTCCCACCTGTACAAAAACTTAGGGAATTAAATAACTATAACCTGCATATTTTGAGCTGAATCCAGGCCTGTTGCTTTGTGATTCTGGGACAAAGCGACTAAAAGAGCAAATCTTCTTAAACTGCACAAAACTACTAATGTCTGGCTCACAACCTACTTTCTTGTGCGGACTGCTCAACTTTCAGAGCAGCCACAATCCTGAGCAGTGCAATCCTGCACTACAGTGGATATATGGGACATCTGCACTGTAATATCCCAAGGAAGCAGAGGAATCTCCCTGCTCTCATAACACCCTGTGAAAAGACAGGGAGCAGCTAATGAAGGGCCAAGTAATTCCAGCTGACTTCTCTACCAAAGTCCCACCGACCCCAGTGAGAGGAAGGAAGGCACTGTGTGACTCCTGGCAAAATGAAACACATGACACTAAGCAACAACATTTCCACTGAGAAAGCACTTGTTACTAATTTAGAATCGCAGAAGATTTTTACTTACATATGTGCATACTTTGGCATAAGACAGAAAAAATGATCAATCATGCCACTGTGTTACACCTAGAAATAAGAACAGTTCTACCCCTAAAATGAGTGCAAACACATTTGATGTCAACCATTACCATAACATCTCTCCAGCTACTTACTTAAAATAATGTATTATTTTATTACCGAGAGCATTAAAATGACATGTTTCTATAGCAAAGACTTAATTAAAATTCAGATTATAATAATAATTTAACGCTGAAGCATAGAACTAAACTTCTTTTGTTATAAATTCAAAAGAGTACATTAGCACTGATATATGTCAAGAATATGCCGTACTATCCCATTTGTGAATTAAGTGCATATTAGAGCAGATGACCCTATTCTTATTCCTGCTAATAACGGCCAAACTACTATTCAAATACTGCCTGACTGTACCAGAGAAAGAACGAGTAAGTAAATATTTTCTAAGAACGATTCCTTACAAAGATATTCTCAACAGATCTACCGTTTCTAAAACCCAGATACAAGGGCTACCAAAGTCAACTGAACCATTCCTGCGAGTTTTGGCTCTAGGCCATAAGAAAAGAGATTGCTTTGAAAGTGCGGTGGTCCTGCCTCGAGTATTTTAAGAATATAAGGACAGTGGGTCCAGCAGCAGTTTCAGGCTTCAAGGTGTCAAAGGTCCTTCAAGGGTGACAACATGGTAAGAAAATGTGGAATAGACATGAAATTAAACATAAAGACTTCTCCAAAAAATACTGTCTTGTCAAAGATATTAGTAAATAGGACATAGGTAGTAGCTGACAGCTGACAGGAGTGACTTTGTGTAACTCCAGAAAAATTTTAATCCTTTTGCATTGATTAATGTTAAGAATTTATTTTTTTTTCATCAACCTCCAAAAAAGATTGCCCTATTTCCATTCAAAAGGGTGATACTTCAAAATGACAAGTGCCATGGTTTACTCTCTCTATGTGGATAATCAGACATTGTCAAACATCATCCTTCCTATCGTCACTTCAGAGGAAAAATGTAAATTGGCTTTCCTTGTGTTTAATTTTCTACTTGCATGTCCATACTTGCACCTCAGTCTGCACAGGAATTTAAAAAGAATTTTATTCACTCCCATCATTTTTTCTGTATGTGTGACAGTGCAGTGAGCTAAAACATACTTTTTTTTTTTTTTTAATTGGATTCACACTTCCAGGCCCCTATGAAAAAGATGTTGATGTTTCCAAACAGCTATGTCATGTAATCTGATGTCCAGTGGGACCCGGGCTCATTTAATGCTTGTTACATGTGATTGTCATGTTTTCTCTACCCCAGTTTCTGACATTCCACACTAATTTAGAACACGCAGCGTCATTACCCCGCTCTGATGCCTTCACATTAGCTAGCAGTTTTACCAAGTGAAGTACTTCCCTTTTATCACTATAGGCAGTGAGTTTCATGTGATCTTATTTTCAACAGCAAATTACTTCCTGTTGTGAGTTCAACTGTTCGAAACACTCTGCAAAGAATCATACACTGCAGGAAATAGTCCTGTTCTATTTAAATATTTGCTAGTTATAGAAATTACTTCCTTTCCAATTGCTTTGCTTCTTTTGCTTTTTAAATTGTTCGGTTTAATTATCAAACTGCTTTCAAGTACAGGATAGCTGGGTTATTTTTTTAAGAGTACTATTAGCTTTAAGTTATTTCTGTAACTAGTACCTGTTTTTATTAGATGATCTTCACCTCCCACAAAAACGATTTGAAAATAATTACAGCATCAGAATAAGTAACACGGGTATAATTAAATTTTAAGGGATAAGTTTAAGTGACAACTAAACAGTGATTTCTTCATTCTGATGGACAGACCTTGTCCCTTCAACCCTTAAAAAATCAAAATAGCTAAACATTTCCTTCTATTTTTTTCATATCAAAGCCAAAACTTATTACAATTTTATTTAAAATGGGAAAGAAGACAGTCTCATGTCAGATTAAGTGCATTAAATGACTCCTGGGGATATTTGATTAAATGTTTTGGAGGCAAGTGCACAGTGACATGAGCCTAATGAACTACCAACAGCTCTGATTTGATCCAAATGACACCACTTTAAGGTTATTTAGAAAGGTCGCTGTAAAAATAACATCGTGTTTTTAGCATCAGCTTCGATACCTGCTTGCTCAGTAGAGCAGCACACATGAAGCAATGACAAAAGCAGTTTTATGAAAGTTGAGTAGTTACAGCTGAACTTTGTCGTTTACATCAGGATCTAATTATAGAAGGCTGGGTCACGCCGGTGGCTCTGCCGGCTTCCTCCAGCACACCAGCCCGCGCGGCGGACGGGGAAAGCCTACCACGGGCACGGCTCTCCACCTGGCAGGAGCCATGTCTCCACTCCTGGTCAGAAAAGGAGGTGCGTTTGTGTTTGATTTCACATGGGGCCATCTCTGATTCACCTCTGCTCGAAAAAAAAGAAAAAAAAGTATAGGAAACAATCATTATTCTACAAGATCTTATTCTTTGCCTATTCAAAGCTCTAAATGTAGACTTCACCCACCAATATATTTTAAGAAATCCAATTGAATGTGTGAAATAAGCTCTAGCATTGCTGTTTGTTTTTTTTTGTTTGTTTGTTTTTTAAAACACAACCTACTTGATCACCTTGTTGCAAAATAAAGGAAAAATCCACAAACAATTTTGATCCACAGAAAGTCACATCTTCACAGAGGCGAGAAGTTCAGACGTAAATGCTGCTTTCCAAATTACACCGAAGACCTACCTTATTTGTCAATTTACAGGAAATTGTCTGCTGTGCAATACGGTTGTGAAAACAACAGAACTGCGTAGAGGAGGACAGCACTTTGTAAAAGAGGAGGCAGCCCTGAAAATGAATACAGAAACCTGCACTCAGGATGCATGAAACTCCCTAAGTTTCTTCTGCAGAAATCAAAATATTAAATTATCACTTCTTCAGCAGCCAATGCCCAAACTGTCACTGTTAGTAGTGTCGCTACAACACTAGGTCATTCTCTATTTTTCACTTGCTAAGCTTCAAAAATTTGGTCTATTCCTTTTAGCTAAACTTTTAAATTCAGTCCATTTACCGTGTTTTCTGTTTGCATTTGTGAAATTAAAAGTCTGATTAAACAAATTTTTTACCGAAAGGATAGTAATTATTGACAGAAAAAATATAGTGCAGTTTTGGTATCTTTTTTGTAGGCATCACCACTAACCTTTCCCAAGACTGTTTGGTCCTGACTTATGACATTTCAGTCCTGGGACTTTCATGATCGTGTTAAACGTTGCTTTTCATACATCTGTCAGTTACAGATTACAACTGAAACAGTTTCTATTGATGGAATTTGAAGCTAATTTCTCCTTAAGAAATAAGTATACAACTATATGTAAATGAAGCAGCTGTAAAGTATTTATTAAATCCATATTTACTGATGAGTGAGCCCCAACTCTGCCTGTGCTGAAGAATTGCACTGTTTGAAGGAATGGAAATGGTACTAAATGGAGGGTATTACACTACAAAAGAAAACACAGTATCTTCGCTCACTAAACTAAGCAACAAGAGGGTCCTGAAAACTTAAGCAGAAGGCCAAGATCTTACAATTCTCGTTGTAATTAAGGTGATAATTTTATATGACTGAATTAAAAACAAAAGAAGGTGCCTACTCATTGCTGAAAAACTATTTGAAGGTCAAATTCCTCTGCAGCTGCATAGAAGTCACCTGCATTTCACATAAAGGGCAGAACTGGCCCTGCATTAGGAAATGAAAATAACTCTCATATTTAATCTGATATTTCCTCTGCTTCTAGGTCTTTAGTATATGTGTATACTGATGTTATTTCATAAATTTATAAATCTGAATGGCCCAGTCTTCAAAAAGACAGTCTTCCAAAGAACTAATATATAAGCATAAAAGAAGGGAGGCAATAAAAATGTTTACAAGCTTGGTCCATACAAACATTTTCTGGCAACTAAAATTATTGTATTATTTTAAAGGATTATGAAGTGAAATGAAAAAATTATGAATCATGATTATGAAGTGAAATGAAAAAAAAAAAGATACCTCAAATATATGATGATTCTCCACATGTTCGGTGCAGGACAGCAGTCCTGCCTCAGTCAGCAGAACAGTCTCACTGTGCTGCCAAATTCTTGTAGGTTAATATTTACAACAGCAAAGAGCCATGCAAAAAGATACATTTTCTACTGGTATAAATGATGCAATGGACTTCAAAGGAGTCACCCCTTCAAATGGAGTCATCTCATTCTGTCTACACTAGGCCCAAATGAACTCTTGTATTTCTTTCTAATAAGGAAAGCTTTGCATCTTTCCCTGTCCGCACACATTAACAGAACAGTCAGAAATTTTAAAGCGTATTGAACTGGAGAAACTCAGAGCTTAATACAGGCTGGAAGATTCATGTTAATGGTGGTTGTCCACAAAATGAACCCCAGAAGATTAGGTGACCAGCATTATACCAGTCAAGGAAGGTTTTTTTTAATCTGCTTTTACATATATAAAATGACTGAGTTTTTAATAACAAATGGAGACAATGACTGGTTCTAGGAGCTGGAGATAGCTTACTGAGGAATATTTTGAAAACCATCCTACCTTGCTGTTTACAGTTAATTACAGTATGAAAAACTCTCCAAATAATACTACATTGCTTCAGCTTATTGGGAAGAAGAATGACAAGTTGACCAGACGTCAATATTATTACCCAATAATGCAATATGATTCAGCAGCCTTTCTCATCTATCCTGAAAGCTGCTAAACTGAAATATCTACACAAATATTTCCATCACTAGTGCAAATAGTAGCAAATATGATGGCTGGTCTCGATGCGAGGATCTTGATGCGAGGAAGCGTTGCTGTCCCATAACCCTGGGGGCTGACACCTGGGGATCCACCACTGCTGCACGGGCTGGCACGGGAATCGTCGCCAGTCCACTGGGGACACTGAATTCTGGTTCCTGAAGGGATCTGGGCTTCGTGCCAAATTCTTAGTAAATCATAATTAGGAGCTCAGATGTTGGGAATTGGTATAATGATCATATCCAAGCAGGGAATTTGGTTCCAATCCCCTCACTTTACCATACAAATAGAAGAATGACCACCCAGCACTGAGAAAAGCTCAATTTAGTGATGCATATTGCTCAGTTTAACAGAGTGAATTGCACTTAATAATCTTCTGCTCTCAGCAATCTGTCTCCTGAACAATTCTACTTCATCATAGTGAACTAGTTCAAGAAGAAATTATGTTAACCTTGGCATTAAAATTCTCAGTAAGATATTTAATACTCACTTCTGGACAGAGAAATAAGGTCGTACAAGACACAGTGCTCTGAACCCTTTTTCCCCTTTGTATAGATTTGCAGCCATATTGGGGACCTACAAACACAGTAAGAAATCTATCAGACAGAAACAGAGCCTCTCCTTCACTAGAGCCCTACTTGGTGCAGAAGACAGAGCAGATATTAGGAAGGAGAGAGATCCTGGGCTGAGGTCCAGCTCTGAAGCCCCAGCAGGGAGTCCTCCTACAGTAAAGGATTTCTCTGCTAGCAGTCTGTGGCCAAACCCCATGCCCTTTGCATAATGGAACATACAGACCAGAACGTCAGCATCCATTCCAAGAATTGTGCCAGATATCAGTTAACAAGGAGACTCATTTTTACATGTTTTATAAATGCTGATGGCATTTATGTGAAGGCTTTGGGCTTTGCTGGAGAACGAGTATGAAAGAGCCCACTTTACTTCCTCCACTGAGGTTGCTTTTCTAGTTCCGAGCAGCAGGACTGCAGCAGAATCAAGATAAAAGAGCAGGTCGTGCATAATTAAATATTAATTTCTACCAAGTTTTTAGAAATGCCCATAATATTATTCTCAGTATGTGTGAGAACTTGGCTATTTCACTGCTCTTGTCTGGAGAGCTTTGCTTATGCTAACCTGTTAGTGTTTTCAATACTGTGAATTTATTTTCACTTCTTATAACTGATTGTCTAAATTAGATATGATTTTTCTTAAACATAATAATTTTCCTCGAAAAAATGGTCTAATATTAGAAGTAATTTTAGGCTGGCTGTATATTTTGAGGGAGATAATGTATTTTCCTGGTATTTTTTTAAAAACAATTCTGTGTTTGGACACATTCTGCTTACACTGGAGTCCGTGTGCACTCTGCCACTGATTTAGATGGGAAACATTAAGCCAAAACCAAGAGTGTGGCAAATGCCATCCTCGATCCTTGGGCTTGACCAGGCATTTCTCCTTTTATTTTTTTTTTAATCAGTTAGATATCATATCCAGCAGAAATACATTCCTCGTTGTTAGCCCGTTCTTTAACGGCAAAATATTTGACCACTGCAACATTTTTCTACTGGAGTATTAATGGAAACCTTATTACAGCTCCTATTATGTATTTAAACTATTTGCCAATTTCTTCTCAGCATGTGAAAACCCTTATTTGTGAGCAATGTACTTCGCACACTGGGAGTATCCCGAGGAAAGCAGTTACTGCATACACCGTGGTTACAGTGTAACGTCCTCCAAAGTATAAAAGCATTAGACAAAACAGATGAGAGTAGCTTTTCTTGCTGTCAGAGTCTGCAAAGAGTTACCCTCTAAAACCAGCTGTACCAAAGGCTGACCTTTCTTAAAGGAACTCAGTCACATTCCAGTTGGCAACACAGTGATTTTTATCAAAACACCTTCTGTTTTCAGAATGAATCTCACAAAATTTTGCTGAATTTGCTTTAAGTTAAATCTTTACTGGTAGTATAGTTTCTCTTCCAGGAAATAGAAAATATTGAATCATTTGTTCTTTATGACGGAAAAGGCAAGGAACGGATTTACACATATCTGTGATGCCTCCTGAAGTTTTATGGACATTTATTTTTCTTTAAAAATACCTAGCAGATGGCCCGCAAGTTTCCAGAAACGATCACAAAAGTTGAGCTTATAGGTCAAACCATCCTCTCTGAATATTAACAATGGAATAGCTGTTATTTGAAAACAAAAAAAAAAAAAAAAAAAAACAGCCCTATTGAAATATTCCAGTATAAAAAAAAAAAGAGGCAAATTAAAATGTGCTAACACCTCCTTAGAATTCAAACCCTTCAGAGAAAGAGTGGAAAAATCCAAAAAACAGACTAAGGGACAGGAAAAGATGATTAGGGTTATAAAAAAAAAAAAAGGTGTTCAAGAACAGTTGTTCAAACACCTTTTGAAGCTGGGATATGGAATAAAATGGGAAATAAAATGCCCATTCTAGAACACAGCACAACCCTCTTGCAAGCTAATCATATGAGCAATGTCTGTATACAGAACTCAGGAAATCAGGCTAAAAAAATGAGAGCATTTATGACTTCTGTAATGGCAAAGAAATGCCTCAAACCAAAAAACATATTAAATTAGCAATCATTTGCACCAAACAACTAAAGCAATATTTTAGAAGTCAAGTTCAAAATGTTTCTTCGTGTTTTGAAAGTGTTTTGGATGATCAAGCTCTGCAATTCAGTTAGAGAAACAACTTTACAAAGCTTCTCAGTTCATCAGAAACTGTGCTTGGGTGGAAGGTCACAGACTGTTCCACACCCAGCCATGTGATTCATCTCAGACCCACTAGGAAATAGAAATTTTTTTGTTTTGTTTTCTTATCCTTATCTTCAGTGCTTAGCATTTCACAATGTACAATATATGCTCAACTAGAGCGAAGTTATTCTTTATTGTGCTAGCTTTCAGCTGCGGGGAGGGAAGCTCTGTCATCATCATGACTAAACATCATTTTACTGGGGTAGTCTGCACTACAAACTGCCCCACAAAGCGAGGCACAAACATGTTTCTGTCTTTCATTGGAGCTGAACCTTTCTGGGTAACTTTCTTACAGCTCCTTCCTTCTCCTGTTGAAGCCTTGACGTTCCTTTAAGAATTTCTCCATTAGTTGTCCCAGTAAAGGGAGCAGAAAGGACAGCTCTGTAAAGGAGGCTGCACGATGGGACCTTCCTGCATACAGGGAAATACCTCAAACCAGAAGTGATAAGAATCGAAATTTTTTTCTGAGGGCTCAGCTGAAGCCACAAGTTGGTTCAACGTCCCGAGCTGGCCGGGAGGTGTGGCACCCCTCCTCGACTCGATGGCAATGCTTGGAATGGAGAAGTGACTGATGCAGCTCAGAAGAGGCTGTATTCAGCTGGGCTCTGCCATTACAGATCTGACATCTTAATGACAGGTTCGGCTCCAACGTTCCTGCATGAAAACATTCTTTTGGAAATTAAAAAAAATCTTTTGATGCTTTGAATTTTTCCCCCAAAAATAATCTTCGTAATTTTCTAGAAAGTTATATCACTGCCATACAGTTTTATGAGCTATTTCAAAAGTCTACCTAAGGTATCACTTACTATTCATTTCTATGGTAATTCTAAAAGTTTCCATGGGACTTTATTAAATTCTTGTAGAATCTTACTATTCTTGTTCCTATTAAATTTCACAGCATTTTTCCACAGGGGTTTGCAGTCTGTTAAAGCAAAAGCCTGGAGTCAGTATAATCTAATTTGGACATTCTGATGAATGAATTTAAAGGGAAAAATTGAGTCATCATTAATTTATAACACATTGCCAGACTTAACAGTAAATACCGATCACCACAGTTTTGGAAATATCTATCACAAAGCTTATGCTCCAAGTCTTTTACTAACTGGTTTGCTATCACAAACAAGCAATGTCAACAATTACATGCTGACGTAGACAGCTAGGTATTTGCAATGGATTCCAAGCCCTTATTCTTGAAAAGATGATTTTAAAAGACCAAAACCTTAGCTTCTTCCCCCAAATATTCTTATATAAAAAATAAACAACAGCAACAAAAGCAAGCAAACAAAATAGTTCAGTATCATCTAATTAGAAAGCAGCTTTAGTCTGAAACAAACATATTTTATGACTATCCAGGATGAACAAACAAATTGGGGCACAGAGCTAATAACTTATGCCAGCATCGCTCCATGCATCAAGGATCTTACATGCACATGGGAAGGCATTACAAAAATTAGGCTAATGTACCAGAAAGAATGAGTTTGATCTTCCATTACGGCATTATTCTAGCACCATGGCTTTGCATTTCAGGCAACTTCATGACAAATCCCTTCTCCAAGACCCTAGATAAGTGTACCTGCTGATCAGAATTCACCTCGCTTATGTTGGACTGCGGACCTTTTGAAAAAAATGGAGCAGATGAGTCAAGTCGTATTTCCTCTATGCTTGATACCTTTCATGCAAATGGCTTTATATTTGATGAGAGTATGGAAAATATTTTTCAGCCTCTCTGATCAGGTTGTTTACAGTCATTTAATCAGCTCTGTCCCTCCTTCAAGCAACTTTATGGGTTTCTCTTTCCCAGCGTAGGAGCATCATCAGGGGACTGATCCAAAGCATCTCAAACAGCAGGTGGGAAGATGCTATGAAAACACTGTGGCAGGCAGCAAGGGAATGCAGGATTCCCATTCTGAACTGACTACTTCAAGAAGTGAAGGAAAAATTAATATTCATTCCTTATTATCGATATTAACAATAAAGCAGCTAGATAAAGGCCAATTTATAGGGCTAACTTGTAATCTGCTTGTGGACGTCACAGAAGGGCAGCTACCTTCAGCAAAATAACCCAGGAATGCAGTGACCTATAGCAAAAGTGATAAGCTTTTGACACTGAACATATATTCAAATAAATATAGTCACTGCAAAGCAGTAAGAAATGGTGAACTGGAAGTTCTGCTACTCAAAAATCCCATACGGATTCTGCTCTCCATTTCACAAAAAGAGTTCACTGGTTGAGTAGGAACTGCACAATTCTTTTCTGAGTTTTTTGGATATGTATAAATGTATATCAATATATATAGTAAAATTAACTTCTCACATATGTAATACAGAAGCTCAGTGAATCTAACAATTCCGTACTTCGCACATTCTCTACATTCAGTGTATATTTTGTGGACGAACCTCTGAGACACAAACCCTAGCAATACATTAGCATAACAACAGTATATTAATAACATCAATGCCATAATAAAACAATAATAGCTTAAGAAACATCAATATTTTGTCACCCACAGATCTTCCATGGAAAAGAATGCTAATATAAATGCCACTGATAAAAGCATGACTTTATTCTTCTGTCACACACAAAATATCACTACCATATAATTAATGCCAGTAAACTCACGGGCTCTACTTGCGCATTGCTTTTATTCTCTTTGGGAGGAAATAATTCCGATGGTTTCCATCATGTGCAAGTCAGTTTTGCAATGAGTCTTCAATCCAAAAAAAAAAAAAAAGGAAAGAAATGCAGCACTTAAAAATTCATCAAATACTATGTTTTCAGTCCAGACTTGTACAACAAAAGGCAGGGAATTCCGTCTCCATGATTTTCCTCTGCAGCTTCTGGAGTTCTACTGCATTTCCTTTAACACATAGAACCAAACTGTATATACAGTTTTATGGATCAAATGCACCATATGCAGTGACATTATAATGCTTTCTGTTTTCGCTATTTTTTTCCGGATTTTTTCTCAATACCCAGTTTTCTTTTTTTTTTTTCCCCAATGACTAGCAAGAATTACGCTGACACGTTGAGCTGACTGATCACCAGTTGGCTGATATGCTGACCCTGCTTTGAGCAGGGAGGTCAGACTCTGATTTCTCCAAGCCTCTTCCAGTCTCAACAATTCTGTGAGTCTGGGGTTCAAGGTTAGCAGACAGCAGGTGAAACGTTTTCATTCTGTCACTCCACAGGATACCGGAATCACTCCTGTCCCAGCATTATGCATAGCCTCGGCAGCCCCCATTCAAGAAAAATGAACACAAACTGAATCAAGCACAGAAAATCATTACTAAGATGAATGGGAAAGGCAGACCTTATCTTCCACAAGAAAACTGGATGAACTTAGGTTCAGCCTAGCAAACAGGAGCCTGAAAAGGTTTATGATTGATTGTCTGAAGTACATTAAAGAGCTAAATACTGTGAATGTCTATTTAAGCTAAATGACAGCATTGACTTAACAACAAACTGTCCATGTGTATTAACCATTCTTGAAAAAACTTGCACCAGAAAATAGTAGAAAGGTCCTATGAAGGCTTTAAATAGCATTTCCATCTGCCAGCAATTCTGGCAGTACCAAAGCCAAAAGCTCATTACATTTAATATGGAGTTCACTGAATTTTGACATTTTTGTGAGGTCTGTCTGTCTTCAAACTAAATGCTGGGGAAGACAATGCAATTTTTCAATGTGCTTTAACTTTCATAGAATTTCACACTGTAATGGGATATGACACTAGAAATTTCTCTATCCATGTCTTTCTCAAATGCAATACACACAGTTTGAAACTATTAGCTATAACAACAAGTAAGCAATTTGTTTTCCACCAACTCAGGATAGAACTCTTCAAAATTTAATGCAAGGAAAAACTTCAAAACTCTCAGAACTGTCTACACTAAAAAAAGAAAGGCAGGCCCAGAGGCATACAGTTCTTGGAAAAAAGCAATTAACAACTTAGAAATTACAGTTCCTAAATCTTTCTAAGGACGCGTGACAAATCTTTACAGCACTAAAGCAGTGATTGATACCTCACATAAAGCCCCCTATTAACGACTGGAAAGACCAACAAATTGCTTGTCTATTAGGTCAGAAAATTCAAGGCAACAGCTTGTATGTTCTCTGTTAAAAGAGATGAAGAAAACATGACCGAATTAACTAACCTGAACAGGCAAAACTTGCTTTCTAAAACTCGGTGTTCCCTGGCCTCCCTGTTCATTATACATCTCAGCTACAAAAAGGTGGGGCGAAGTTTGAAAACCCCTTGGTCTCAGCCCTTGAGAGATGTTTAGCTGCTGATGTGTCGGCATGCCAGACTTTGAGCTGCAAAAGTCAACCTGGTAGGTAGGAAGCACAGACATTACGCACCTCATAAAATCCTTTAGTCAGGGCATTCCATACAGAAGATTTTGAGTCACTGGCTTCCTGACTTTCAGGACTTGTTAAGAACAGAAAAGCATACTCGATGGATCACTGCTGTGATGAAAGGTCTGTGAGTCCAGGCAGATGGCTCATGCCTTTTCAAAAACAGCTTTGTGTACAACCTCTTCTTCCCCAGCACAGTGTCCATGTGGACACACACACATGATGTTTGGTGGAGCATCACGTGCAGAGGCGTGTAGACTATGGTGAGACACTTGTTTGTTTGCTGAAGAAAAAGCAACAGAGCCTCTCTTAATTCTTCACAACTGAAAAAAAAAATCTTTAAAGTAATTTTAAATAGGGAAAAAAAAGATTACTTCCACTTGTTAGAAAAACAGTCTCTGAGGATCTGCTTTGAAACACTGATAGCACAAGTAGTTGGACATTTTTCCATTTTATCCTGCCTTTTACAGGGTAACAATTACTACATTATCTCTGGAGAGGGCACAAGTCTCCCTACAATTCACATTTTAATTCTGATTTTTATCACTCCGTCTTATGAAGTCTTAACCTCACTATGGGAATGGAAATACATCACCGACCTCGAGGGAGTCAGTCTGAGGCAGTTTTGTGTACATAAAATATTTCTAGAACGTGTGTGTAAGACACACAAAAGTTTGTAACACTTAAATCTTTAATTACTCTTACTGCAGGTTACAGGGATCACTCTCTTATTAGAGTAGTGAACTTCTGACAGGCTTTAAACAAATTGCTCTTGCGTGGTGGAACAGATCATGTCTAGCAACAGCCGCGCAGGTAAATCGCCGTTCTGGCTAAGTAGCAAAAGTGATGGCAGCTACCTTGTCAGCCTTCTTTTGAGAGCTCCTGGGGGAAAAGGGGAAAAGGATCAAGGTAGGTTCAGTTGTCAGTGCTCGCTTCTGTACCTCTTTACTGTTTTAATTTTGATGCTCAACAGATTTTTCTGAGAGTCTGTTGGATACCTGAGCTGACTTAACAGGATGATTAACTTGCTTAGACTTCAGTTTTTGGATAAAAGAATTTTAATTTGAAGGTGACTGCATTTATGTGCCCAAGTATATTCCCATGCCTTTTTTTCTGTGTAATTCTCCCATCACTTACTGAAATTTACTGCTTGAAAAATATACTGATATATTTCAGATGAAGGATCTGGCTCCATCCCATTTCATTTGACGGGAAGTCATTCAAAAATGTTGCTGGAAGTGGACGGGTCCCAGCGGTTCCCTGAGCTAACACCAGGTCTAAGCAGCAGCCATGGACATGCTGGCTGGTTGTCATCGCACTTTTCCTCACAAATATTAAGCCAAATATTACTATATGCTTTAAGTTCTTCTTCAGCATCGACAGATCCTGAATATTAAATAACTTTCTACTACCTCCTACAAGTTGAGGAAAACTCCCTTGGAGTTTCTTGGCATTCTGGATGGAGCCCAGTTGAAGACTTCAGCTCCAGCTTCACTAAACTGACATTTTAACCATCCACTTTCTTTAGCTCAAAGATAAATTACTATCAGAAACAATTCAAAGACCATAGCTATAATGCATATGTAATCCTCAGTAACATGTAACAAATAAATATGATGATTCTTAATTAACTTAGATTCTAAGATTTACCAACATCTTGCAAACATTAACTAGTTATTCTTGTACTAAACTGTATGGAACAACTAAGAGAAATGATGTACGAGCCTTGTCTCAGCAACGTACAAGAACTTTCCATTATACATAAACGGAATCATCTGGGACTGCATCATCCTAAATACTAAAATAAATGCAAAACTAACACTGTCATCTAGATGTAACTCTACATTTGGTTATATCAACAAGTGCCGTATTCTACTTAGAATTAACAGCTCCTCTCTTTTCAGATTTACCAAACTCTGGTCTTAGATGAAACAGACTTATTTCAAAGGTATCACTTACGGAATATTACTTTACAAAGGTAGACTTCCAACTTTTCTATAACTTCCCAAGTTGATTTAAGGGTTAATACACCAACTTGTGACTTGAGTCAAAAAAATGATGAAAAGCTACTTTAGCTAAATATTATTCTCATTTACTGTATTAACACAAAACTTTATATAAGTTCATATTCAAGTGATCAAAGCTGATGCTGCCTCTATCCTCTGTTTTAACACCATCATTTTTGTTTATATTATCAGTCACATCACTTAAGGCATCAACTGTGTTAAACAACAGTGAAGAATCCATTCAATATAGAGACACCTCTGTAACATAATTTAAATTTACTCTTATGCAATATTGTAAATTACTTTTGTTTTATAACTTAAAAATTGTAAAATTCATGCAGCTTATAACAGGTATTGATATTATTCCTATGTTAATATAATATTGAACATCTTAAAATGCAACAGGATGCAGAGAAACCCACTTGTGCTACTTCCCTTCAGTGGAATTAAGATCTTTGTAACTAAGTCAGATCAACCCCAAACATAAATTTTAGTATCCACACAATTTAGAAATTTAAGACAGGTTCAGTAGGGCAAAGTGGTTTAAAGTAAATTTAGTACTGAAATATATTTTCCATAGAACAGACTAACATTTCCTTGAAGGTCTGCAAAAGGCACTTTATGACCCATTAGGAATCAAATACAATATCTGTGGCATGAATGCATATACTGTAACATTTATCGAGACTATTTATCTGAGATAAAACACATAGGATACGAAATGTGAAAGCCATCATAATATTTTGTCCCCATTTATTTACCTGGCCAGGATACACTATTGAATTTCACAACTTCTTTATGACGGAGTCATGGGAATATGGCAATTGCATAAGTAATACCCCAAGTCAAAATGCAAAGCTGTAACCATTGAAAAAGTACAATTGCTTTTTATAACAGTTCTTAATCTGCTCTTTCCTCACCACTGAAATATAACACATTAACCATTTATTGATCTTTGATGTCATCATGTAAGCTTTAAAATGAAAAGGCATGGGCTTCAACAAAAACGCTGTTCCATAACAATTTAATGCAGTTGGCCTTTCTTGTAATATAGTTATACTTTCCAAAGTAAGTGTTTGTGATGGTAGATACCAAGTGTTAGAGTCACAGCAGATGCAAAAGGAAGGAGAAACACCATGGATCGCAATCATTGGTTTGCCTTGTGCAATGGTAAGTAACACTAAATAGAAAATACTTAGATACACCTAAGAAATTCTGCCTTTTTTGGAACCAATGCTTAAAATACACATACCAGTAGTGAAATTAGTTTTCAACTTGCTACTACACCATAGTATATGCACATCTCATAGCCAAATCCCTTCAAGCTCGGCATGCTGGAACCTACATATACAAGTGACTAAACTGACAAGCATGAAATCCATTTGGGTGCACGAGTCTCCCTGCCTCATGCAGACAAACGGGTGGTGATGCTCACAAACACAAGGTGATATCCCTGTGTGAGAAACTGTGTGCACGAACCAGGTTGCTCTGTTTGGCAGAAATCAGTGCTGCAGAAAACATCACCAGAGATGCAACATGGCAGACTGCAATCACAGACGCAGAGTGGTGACATCGGAGCAGGAAATCTCCACATAACCGCCTCCCTCGGTCTTTTGTGAAGGCAGAGGGTGTAACAGTCTGTGGATGACATTTTGTCCACACCAAGAACCTGTGCTAATACTGAAGTCACATGCTTTCGTTTCTGCTGCCTTTTCTTTCCAACTGCACCCGTTTTGCTGCAATACCATAATCAGAAACTGCTGAGTCATTCAGGACACACTGCTGACTCATGACTGTTGCAGCTTCTTTGCAGGAAAGACTTGACAAAGTGTTTTGGATAAGTAGTTGCAGATGAATTAAAACTTTCTATCCCAGTTCTTCTCACATAACAATGATGATAACATTTAAACGCCTAACTACCTTCTTGCTTGCCCGAAAGCTCAATGAGAGACTTAGTTGCTAACATGAAAAAAGGGGAAATGTATTCAGCATATTCTCAAACATCAGTCTTCTAAAAAAAGAACAGGCGAGAGAAATATCACAGCTTTAGAAAGAAAAGTGTTAAGTCTTACAGCAGGAAGCAACCAATGCCTATCGTGTACTTGGTGTCAGAATTTCACCACCATTTGGAAAGCTGGACCAGCAATGCCAGTCGCGGGTCATCAGGTCCCAGCATTTATTCAAGAGGCCACCTTCGCCGTGATGCTCTCCCCCAATACTGTAGTCGACGTTCTACATCCTACTTGATATTTCCCCCACAGAAGTAATGGGACATATGTTTTGCAGTTACAGTAAGAACAATGTATGGAGAGACAGGACTCTCAGACGATGCAGTGCCAAATACTTTTCTGTTCCATGATGTGGCCCCACTGATTTCAAGATGTGGCTTTAGGGATGAAAGAAAGAATGGAAATATGACTACATCGCAGGCCAGCTTTTGAATGAAGAGACAGAACACAGCGGAGTATAAGGAACATGGTGAGTAACATATAATTATGTTTTAAAGCAGAACTATGGATCAAAATACTTATTAATGGAACCCCTGAATTTATTAATTTCACTAAAGAGGTAAGCCACTAAACTGTCTTCAAAGTGGTGTTAATATAAAGGTCAGTCAGTCATTAGCAGCATAAAGTATCCTCCTGCACTTTGGAGAATTCGAATAGTTAGTAATGGATGTTAAAAGACAACCCAGCATTGTTTTAGCACATTTTAGTTGAAAATTTAAATATTCTTTACATAGAAATGTAGCATACTAAAACGCTAACCTTTTCACTATAGAAAATGCCAGTACTACACTACACAAGAACAGAAACATTTTTTTAATGTGTCTTTGTAAGTGTTGGCTAACACCAAGCAAGGATAGACACTCAACAAATATTGCAATAAAAAAAAAATATTTTACCCTACTTATGGCAGCTGTAAGGGATTCAAAACTCCCTCAGACAAGCTCCACCTGTGGAAAGCCAAACAGTACAGGGAAGAGGCAGCTGGGAAGCTAGATTTTTTCTTTCATGGAAAGTTTTAATCACATACAAAAACATTTTATTAAAATCGGGAGGGGGGGGTCTGTATAAAACATGTTTTGGATTATCAGAATTGAGAACATTTGGATGTTTTCATATTCTAAGAAAAGAAAAAATGTACCAACAAACGTTGTTACTCCCCCTTCCCAAAAGTACTATTTAATTGAAAAGCCATTTTCTTTCCAGAAAAAAAAAAAAAGTTTTGACGAAAAACGTCCTACTTGCAACTACTAGTTTTAATGTTCAGACTAAGAGTCTGGAAACCACTGACACTGATAAATTTGCTAGTAGTAGCAGAGCAACGCTGCAAGCTTCCTGCAATCCCCACCTCCCTTCAGGGACCCAGAAATAGCTGCTGAAGCCCCACAGTGGGTTTTGCTGACTCAGGAGGAATGTGATTAGACCAGGAAGAAAATGCACTGACTAGTCATTTCTCAGATAGGTTTTGCTCTCAAGATTGCAGGTGAGGAGTGCCCTCTCGGAGAGGCCTTTGGCTCATAGGAAATTCAGCCACACCGCCGAGGTAGTAGCAGCTGTCCTCGTTAACCAACTCTTAATCCACGAGTACAAAGTAATTTGTATTCCGCTTGTAGGGATTAATCTAGGCCAAAGAAAGAGTTTCTAGTGAGCCTGCTGCATAAGAAAATCTCAAATACCGAAAGGAAAGCTTGCGAACAAGAACATGGCTTAACGTATCTTCTCCTGGTTTTCACAGCCTTACTGTGGAGTTCTACATTTACAGCACTAAAAAAGTATTTGTGTCAACAGAGGAAAGGGAGAATTTAGTTACTGAACCAACGGTCTGGACACACAACACCATTTATCTGCAAAATGTATGAAGCTTTTTACCAACAAATTAATGAAGAAGAACATCTCTTACAACTCCTTGTGCAGTTAAGCCTCTCCACAATGCTTGGGTACTGCACATGTAATTGCTACAGACCAGTCCTGGGCCACAAATAATTCACGTTAGCACAATTCATTTTCCCTTAACCCATTTTCCCTTATACCAATGTTTCCCTCAACACACAATGAGAATGGAACTTGGTTTTCCATGTCCCCCAAGTTATCTTTTCTAATCCAGAACTTTTGTAAAAGACACTAAACATTACTGCTATTAGCAGATCCCATATTTGTAATGTCTAAACCCTTATATTTTAAAAGATTCTTATGACTATTTTGACATGCTGCCATGGTTTGCCACAGGCCTTTAAAATACAGAAGGCAGAATGCCCTTAAGCTAAAAAAAGTGCCTTTTCTTTATGCCATTAACTTGTACTCAGGCTGAGCTGAGTTACAAATTATTTAAAATTGACATTTTCTTTCTTTTTTTTTTTTTTTTTTGCTTGAATTGCTCAGGAAAATTTAGGAACACGGGACTGGAAGGGTTCTCCTGAGTCATCAGATGCAGTCCGTAGGCACCGTGTTATATAACTCTTTTCAAAGTATTGAGCTCTACCTTAAAAGCAGCCATTCTTTTTCTGAATCCCCTACCTACCTCACTCATAGCTTGTTCCAGAACCTCAGACAATTCATGAACCTTCTTCTGATTTCCAGCCAGAATATATTAATGGCCAGTTTTAGACCCATTTTTTTTCCATAAACAAATACTGCTCTTTAGCTTTAAAAGCTCTTTTTTATGTCTTGCATTTCTTCCCCCATCTCTCAGTTTTTCCTCCTTCTATGTTGAACAAAACAAGTCTTTTTTAGATCCTTATGCTACAATGTGTTCTTAAGTGTCCAGTCAAAAGCCACTGAAATCAGTCTCAATTTTCCAGAAGCTTTTAGCTAAATCCAAAGGGGGTGGATGTGTCCTGAAAGTTAAGTTACAGGCTACAATACCACACAAAGATTAGTACAATTGTATCATCCATGGACTTCCATGGATACAATTAACATACTTCTGGGAAAAGAAATGTGAAAAATACAACACCAAAATGGGAAAGAAAAATAAAAAAAAAAAACACGATATAATCACATTTGGTGAGTCAGCACGATTTTGATGCAAAAAACGCAAAAGGAACATTAGCTCACATACTAGAAAAAGCTCCTTAATGATGAGATTAGTTAAGAGTCTAGAAACTAGGAACTAGGAAACTGTGAACATCTAAAAGTTAGTAACACAAAGTGTTGGATGAACAAACTAGCATTGAGCTGAGTGAAAGAATTTTAATTCTACGTCTTTTCTCTCTCTTTTTTCTCAGGGTGTTAGTTTTTGGGTGATTTTGGTGTGCGTTTTTTTGGTTTGGTTTTTGTTTGTGTTCTACTCAGTAAATTTCATTATAAATTCTACCCTGAACTTTTCCCTGTAAAGGAATTTCAAGATGATAGATCTGAGAGGCGCCACATCTCTGTCTCGCACAGCGAACACATCTGATGCCCTGGAGCGGGGAGAGGAGCCTCAGCACTGCTCCACCGTTCCTCATCTAAGTCCATTGCCAAGAAGCACTGGAGAAAAAAAGTGAGATCAAGGGAATCAGTGCATTTGCCATCCTGAAAGGTGAATACTGATCAACGGCATTTATGAATGATTTAGTATTCAGAGTGCATTTGGGACTCTCTTGTCATGTCATCTATCATGGGCACACAGAAAGAAAGACACAAACTAGAAAATTAATCCTTTATATCTAGCTTTATCAAGTACAATGTGTCACTGCTGTGGCTCAGCCGAACTTTATAAAATACATTCTGAAGCTACCACAGTACGTCAGTAGCAATACCTTCTATCCAGGAAGAAACCTGTGTAAACATTACATTCCACAGACCAGCTTAGGCCAAGGGTAAGGTTGGTACCTCTCCTTTGACACATACCCACTTTTCTTCCCTCCTTGGGTCATCTGAATTCTAAAGTGATGGACTACCTTTTAGTAATACAGAGTAATTTCTACTTAAAAGAGAGCTGGGAGTATATTATAAGAGCCTTTAAGGCCGCCATGTCGTGCATGGCTTTCAAGACCGATGACAGGCCAAAGGAGCAGCTGCTAATGTAGCTGTTCAGTTACTGGGTTTAAAATTTCAGCCAAGTTAGAAAAGTTTTATCTGTTACTGCTCCCTTTTGTTACAGTAACAACTCCTGATGTCTGTAGTCTCTGTCTTCTGACAAGAAATAAAGTTTCTTTTTCTAACTTTCTGGACACAACAGTGTTACTGTGGAAAATGTTCTCTGCCCACATACGAAATTTCCCCCATGTCAGTGCTCACTCATGAATGCTATTGAGAGAAATTAATACTCTGATCTGTACTTCCTGAAGGGAGATAGCTCAATATGTCTATTATATTTGAAATTAATGCACATACCAGCTACATGCATTAATTAATATTCTTCACTATGTTTTGTAGAAATATGTTTTATAAATGAGAAGAAGAAAAGGTGCTTTGGAGGGTGCCACCTACCAATGCAGCTAAAAGCAGCCAGCTCATGGACTCAGTTCCTTCTATCTTGTTGGGCTGGTGAAAGGAAGGGCAAGGTTTGCCCTGTTAGGAATTTTACTGTCCAACAAAGGTGACAGCTAACAACCACAAGGACCGAGACATAATAATGGATTTCTCAAGAAAAGACAGCATAACCTTTGGGCAAAGCAGACCACCACTTACGATGGCACAGAAATTCCCTTTTTATACCCACTGTTAGCCTTTTGAGACTGCCAGAAAAAGTGGCTGGTTTTTATGACATGGGTAACAGTTCATTTAGACCTGAAACTCAAGACTCCAAAACTTACTTCACAGGCATAGCTTCCTTTTCTAACAGGGAGCAGACTGCTTTTTTATGAGCCTTCCTCCATGTTAACTGCTTTTTCAGTCTTTCAAGCGATTGCACGGGTAGAGTTGGCAAGGAGGCAAATACCGAGCATGACTGGCTGCGTGAGTAAGGGGCAAGGGCAGCTCTCCCTCTGCTCCTGTCACCACCTCTGAAGCAATCACACGAACGAGTCAAGCACAGAGCACAGCCCAACACGACCGTGACCTACAAGAAGTACATCACAGCAGGCAGCACCACGCCCAGATGCACTGCTGGCCCTGGTGAGACGTATGGGTGGGTCAGCACAGGATTTGCAGATGGGGCAACAAGGGGATGATGCTTGCTGAAAGGAAGGGAGGTGGCACGGGGCAGCTGGTATGCGCACGGAAAGGCAACTGCCTTGTTTTGGACACTGCACAGCTGTGACCCAAGTCAGAAGCAAGGCAGCACCTTTGCCATAGCATTGGCTGAATCAGTCCCGGCTCCTGGCATTTGCACCCTGTTGGACATCGCACTGTTTTGGCATCACCAGTCCCAAGAACTTTCTTCTCCATCAGGAGAAGCCCAAGAGAGAAGCAGGTAGCAGCCCAAGCTACCCGGTGAAACATGGAAAACTAGCAAGATCTGCTGGGAAGAGAGCAGGCAGACCTTACCACAAGGATTCTCTTCCCTTTTACACTGTGACTACAACTCAATCCCTGTGCAGATGCATGGGAGGGTAGCACACAGTCTGCTACACACTCTGTGGGACAGTCAGGACAGCTCTCAGTTCAAGCACTGGCTGTGCTCCTTTCGGAACCAGGGAACCTACCCCTTGCAACAGGCTTACCACGTCCTAAAGCCTCCAAGAAACTCATTTTCAAATTGCAGCTGCTGCTAACCACACAGCGCCAAGACCACTAAGGCACAAAGACTGTCCAAGCACATTTGCCAGCCCTACCACTTTCCAAATGCCAAAAGCTGGCGAGCACATACAAGAATCATCAGGCAGCCATCAAGCAATCGTGTCTTTGGGTTGCCCTGCCCTGTGACGGACTTGTATTGCTAGCATTCGAGAAAAGTTCAAGAGATGGACTTTGATATAGCTTGAAACCTAAATATAAAGGCATGTGACCGAACATGAAGATGTAGAAAATAGATTCTAGCCACTCAGAAATTATAAACGCCCAGCTGTATGTATGGTCTACTTGCTGGAAATCACATTTGAGTGGTACACAGCATCATCACAACCACGGGCAATCATGATTTTCTCACCAGTTTACTTACTTCCAGCCCTCCTCCAGCTACAGTTGCACTGGTACACAACGCAGCGAGCAGAGAGCACACAGCAGCGCAGAGAGCAAGAGCTCTTGCCCAGGATACATCCTGCTACCACCCTTTTTAATTACTATTTGCAGTTCAAGGCTGCACAGATTACCTCCACCCACACAAGGTAATTTGAACACTTTTATTTCGAATAACTATGTACTGACATGATGTTAACAGTTGCAATTTCAAGGAGTAAAATCCTTAGAACTTCAGTTAGAGATCAAGCAGAAAACCCCAGATCTTTTCCTCTGGTTTTACAGAATATGAGAGCGTGAAAACAACATCTGGAGGTCCATCTAGACCCACCTCCTTCTGGGTGGAACTGGGGAGCCCTTTTCAAAGAGATTCTTAGTTGCCACGTTCTGAAACTGCATTGTCATTAAAATCAGAATAGAAAATTGTCTGTTATTACCCAGAATTAAATGAGAATGGACTGTTTTGTGCACCAACAAGTGTAACTGAGAGGCTGTCCAACGTAACACAAAGCAAAACAAGCTTGTTATCCGATGATACTATCATCAATATTCAGCACAGTCCTGTATGAAAAATTATCTATACAATATACTTACAAATAATATGCTGCATGAGCTGACAAACAGACAAAACTCAGCTGTTAAATCCATACAGTAAGCTTAGATAGGCTTATTTGCTTTGGTCCGTTTAACCAGAGAGGGAACACAAAGTAATGTAAGTCAATGAGAATTACAACTACAACTGACCAGAACGCCAAACTGCAACAAAAATACAGCTTCTGCTTTCAGGAAACTCTGAACCAGAAGTAACATGTTGCCAAGAGAACAGTGAAAGAAGTAAAATTAATGCATTATTATAGAACTAATATCACACACAGTAATACTAAGTGATGAGGTGAGCTGGGAGCAAGTCACCTCTTTGGTTCCTACTGAGATATGATTTACTTCCAGTTAGACTCCAGGCCAGAATTTCAGGGAAGGTGAATTGCTGTTGCTACACTGAAGTCATTACTTTAAATTCACTGAAATGCCTGCTTTCAGGCTGTGCCTTTTAATACTCTCCAACTTGCTTTGTTCCAACCGGACTGGGTAAGAAATCTGGGTTTCAGTGCAAAGGTACAGACCTGATACTCCTCTCTACATAGGTTTTACCCTTCCCTGACTTTTCAAGAATTCACACTGGTAAGTGAATCAGTCTTTCGCATTTACTTCTTTTAACTCTCACTTTAGGTCCGTCCATCATGGTTTAAGAAAGCCCTGTTATGGAGGCTGTGAACTAGTCCATGCCTACCACGAGTGGGCTGGCTGCCAGCTCATCTATACTGACGCAGCCTGGTAGAGACACTAAAATGAAGGTAAATGGTTCCTTATTTGTAAATCAGTACCGTAAAAGGAGTTAGAACTTTTAATAGTTACTCTGGTGCTACAACTGATAAAGTTAAATTCTTAACATTTCTACAGTTAAGAATGTTTAACGCCTTAAAATAAAAATGAAAGTATACAAAAATTAGAATAATGTCTAAGAACTAGAAACTGCTGTTTTGCATGTTGTCAAAAAATGCATAAGTATGCTTTTGAAGTGTACTTCTCCTGCAAATAAATGCAATGCAAATACTGGGTTCCATAAGGCCTGGTTTATAGCCCTTACCCTAAAAAGCAGTCCTAAGGATTAGCATAGTTAGGTACGTACTGTAATGTAGCCTGTTGTATATTCATTCACAGTGGGTATAATTCTCTTCTTAGAGATATTATGAAACCCAACAACAGCCCTTGTATGTAAATGGAGAGTTCCACTAGCTTGTGTTTAAAGGTATCTATAATTACAAATAATTGACACGTATGAAATATTTACATATTTTAAAAGTGCTGATTGTACTATAAGCCACCATAATATATATTATTTCAAAACATAAAACATCTTAGGAAAATTTAAAAAAAATAAATCCTTTACATTTTAACTTTCATACTCCTCAGCAATTTTTTTGTAAATACATTCATTTTCAAAAAGTATGTCACTAGTAACATTAGAAAGAATTTCTGAATGCCCATCAGACAAAATTAACATTACTTCTCCCTGGACTACAATAGGCTTTTCCCATTTTGTCAAGATCTAAAAGTCTTACATTTCCAGGCAAAGAGTAGCTAATCCTTTACTAGCACTTGATA
This sequence comes from Cygnus olor, assembly GCF_009769625.2. Lineage (NCBI taxonomy): Eukaryota > Metazoa > Chordata > Aves > Anseriformes > Anatidae > Cygnus > Cygnus olor. The sequence goes on along the minus strand of NC_049180.1, from coordinate 5,363,834 downwards.
ATATTTTAAGCTGTGTTAGAATACTCAAATATAACATATATGCATTTTATTGAATGAAATCCAACATAATATCCAGGTCCCAAGAATCCTGTAACTGCAGAAAGAAGTCCCTGCTTAAAGAATGTAATCAGAAACAATGCCACATATAATTTAATCAATTGCTGGAGCAAGAGCCTGAGAGTTGTGACATGGATTTTGTCCCTGACTATGCAGCTTGCTATGATCTGGAGAATCATCGTACCTTGTTACATTTCATTTTTTAGACCATCATGTTCAAGATACTAATGTTTCTTATTTTGGAAAGTATTTTGAAAATCTCATATAAAATAAACTGATTAAATATAGCTTTATGAATTCTAATTTAAATATCCATTTAATCTTATGTAAAAATTTTTTTATTTTTTTTTTTTTTACTGTGAGGGTGGTTGAACACTGGAACAAGTTGCTCAGACAGGCTGAAGAATCTCCATCCTTGAAGAAGATGTTCAAAACACAAGTGGAGAAGGTTCTGAGCAAATGCATTCTGGTTGATCCTGCTTTGAGATGGACTAGATGATCTAAGGAGGTTTTTCTCCAATATCCATTATTCTGTGATTCTCTAATAAACGTATGTACTTTTGAAACACTTTGGTGTATTATGTTTTTTGCACATAAACATAGAAAAATGGACGTGGAGGCACTTGGACTTCTAGCTTCAGGTTCTCCACCCTCACAAGTATTGACTTTATGTAATTAATCCTTTTCATAAATAGATCAGGCTCCATATTTCCCCTCATTAGTAAGGAAGAAGTCTTCTAGTTTTCTGAATTGTTATCTGTCCTTGCATGGTTTCAGAGTTATTACTATAACCATTCAGAGTTACTGCTTCTCATTGTGCTGCCCTCATGAATAGCCTAGCTATACAGAGGATGTTTTGTGAGTGGCAAATACAGAGACCCAAAATGAGTCCATGATTTAAAAAAAACACAAAACATAGTATTGCTTAACATACAAATATACACAAGTACACCTTAAAACCCTGCATATTTGTATATTAGTAGATATTGTTAGCTCAGTGCAATTTTAATAGCACAAAATTTCAGGGAAATATATCAATTAGCTTACTAATATGCTGTAATATACCATGATCACCGAATATTTATATACTTCATATGTAAATAATACTGAATTTGTCAGGTGTTTCCTCTTAAGAGAATTTTTCAGTTATTTCAGTGTTTTCTTTATATATATATATCTAAATATATATATATATATATATATATATATATATATTTATTTCAGTGGTTTCTTTATAAGGATTCTTATGCAGCTTGTCCAGATAGCACTGATAAAACTTGACCCAACTTCCTTTAATTGGCACTGTCCAAGTTTTAAGTCCCACGTTGCATTACAACTTCTAACATTCTTAGGTATTCACACAACTCCATTTTTTGCTTAACAGAACAAAGCACTTGAGTTATCTACTTCACACTTCTGTTTCTACCCACATAAAAACTAGACCAAAACCCAATGTGTCTTACCATGGATTCTTACCTGATGTTCAAGATATACAGGAATATAAGAAAATAACACTTGTCATTTTCTCCCACTTAATGTATACAATGACTTCCTAAATCTGTTGAAAACTGTTGTGCTGCCAATTTTGAAAGAGAGTTCCCATATGAAATTTATTTCTACATGATCTACACTTTCCCACATGTAGATCCCTTTTTTTTTTTTTTTTTTTTTAATCACTAGTCAAAGTTAGCAGCTCTTTTGGTTTTAAAAGTACCGTTCGGGTACCTTTCTACTATCTATGACCACATGTCAGGTGGAAGAACAGCATTTGCAAACAAGAGGGAGCAGAACAGGGAAAGATGTTATTTTTAGTGTCTTTGGGAGGTACTGGCAAAGAACCAATGTGTTCAGCCAAAGACAAAGCTATCTTAATTTTCAATATAAGAAAAGACACAACAATGATTAGCTTCAGTCCTTGTTGTCAGACATGGTTCAGTTTCATAAAATGAAATTGTAAATGACAAAACAGGACGGCAAGAGGAACCAGAAAAGGAGAGGTGAACAGCTGTGGAAGGCACCCAAAATCATAAAGGCCAGAAGAACACTTCCGTTCATTTCCATGTTCTTTGAGTGAGGTCCTACATGGCCATTTATGTTCCAGACCAAGTATGTGTTCTGGTAAAACATCCTCTACAATGGCTGTTACGGGGCTGTGACAATAATTCACGGAAAACATACCTTTGCTGACTCACACCAGAAGCCAATTCTGAGCCACATCTATCTGGTAAGTCTTACTACCAGGTTTTCTTCTTGCTCTTTTCAATGACTGCAGTTACAGAACACTGCTTGTACTGGTTTAGGGAAACACTGTTTTGACAGCGAAGTCTCCTCTAGCAGGGTAATTTCCGTACTTTCTTTTTTTCCTGACATTCATATACACTATCTCTGTTCCTTCTCCTACGACACACCATCCCATGCCTTCATTCTTAAGGCAGTTTTTCCTCACGTGATGTCAAGCTGACTGCAATGAGTTGATCCTCATACTTGCACGGAAATCTGTTAAAATCAATAAATCACAGGAATCAGCTCACAGAACCAGGGCACACACTATACCTAATATGAAATATTTCCCATCGAAATTAACTGACAAGCACCTATGTACTAAGCAACAGGACTTACTTATATTCTAAGTCCAGATAAATAATGACACATACACATACTGCACCATACGGATTCCCATATGAAGTATTAACCATGACAGATATTTACGTCTTCTTCCATGCATCTTAGTTGGCATCCATTTTTCCACACACTCTTGGTCAAAGTTTCATTTTTTCCCCTTCCCAGAATGAAGCAAAATTATATTGGCCATACTTACGAAAACAGAATCTGTTCTGTTTGTGGGAAGTAAAAATGGTTTTCAGGACAGCTGCTATAAAACATCCTTTCAACACCCAAAAGGTTCTCTTCTGTGGCATTTGGTGTACACTAACAAATAACATCACTGTGTTTTGTATACATTATTGTTTGCTTCATTATACTGTGTCATTTCAGATTCTGTTTCAAATGCTTCCTCTTGATGATAGGTAATTGCATGTTATAAGATCCAAAGAAGAGTTTGGAGGAAGACATTAATTCAGCATCAGAATCAAATGATCACAACTACTTGTTTGCTTTCAAAGACAGCATGGCACAGTGCAAAACATTTTGGGCTTTTTACTTCTTGCCACAAAATATATAAATCGATTATTAAAAAAAATGGTGCTTTCCTAGTTTCCTTTCATGTTCATCTATTCTCTGATTTTTAGGTATTATCTCTATGGTAAAGACTTCCTCATCTTATTTGGCAACTCCTATATGACTGATCTTTGATAATCTTCCTGACAGCTTCCCTGGAGTATTCTAGCTCTTTTGGCCCCAAGAGCCACACAGCATCACAGCACCAAACCCTAGGAAGTCCGTCATGCACCAAACCCTAGGAAGTCCATCATGCTGCCTATCACGCAGGCAGAACAGTGGTGTCATAAGTGACTCTCCTCTTCCTGCTGTAGACACTCACCATTTCCTGCCAGCTCTTCCTTCATGAACTCACTAAAACTTTCTTTCATTTTTACCCTGACTGACGTTTTTTTGTGTTCTGGTCATCCTTCCTTCTTTGGTTGGAGACAGATATTGTGTTACTGTACTCCCTGCTTCACTTCCAGTTGCTGGTACTAAAATATTCATTTTTTTTTTTGTGCAGCCAAGGCTTCACACAGCTTTCTCCTTGCATTCACCTTTGGCTCCTTGTCCTTCTCTCCTTCCTCTCACCCACGCCTTGTTTTCACCCTTCTCTCATTTAATTTTAATACCTCCCTGCCACCTAATACAGGATTTCTCTCGACTCCTTTGTTTTCCAAATTATCGTCTCCCATCATTTGGCTTACTCTTGAAGACACAATGCAGTCCTTTACAGTGACTCTTCTTAGAGCTTGCTGCCAAAATGCACTATTAGACTGTATGCTCCTAGGGGGAAGTGTATCAGTGACTGCACAATATCTATAGCATTTGCATAGCACTGGACAGACTGACTAAACAATCAATAACAAATCAATGGCACAGCTATGATAACAGTATTTTAGCTTTCTGAAATATAATAGTTTCGTTTTTAAGTTTATTCAATCTGAGAGATAATTCCTGTAATTAAAGTAGTGGAAACCAGAGCATCAACCAAACCCAAAGAAGTGTTCAAATGTGACGTATCACACTTGGAATGTCTCCCTTGCTTGCATTACTCTCTTGGGATGGGAAATAGGAGAAGGCAGCAAAACAATAAGAGTAATGCATAATCACATATTTAGCAAAAACATTCGGTTTAGAATTCGTAATTTGTGTTGCAAAATCCAGATTTTTGTAATTTTATTTTATAGTAAAGATATTGACTTTTGAAGACAATTAAAATTGGTAAATATTTATTTCCAGAAAATCTCTCACCAGAGATTTTTTTCAAAAAATAGGTAATAAATTTAATTATTTCTATTTTTTCCAGAAGACTCAGAGATATGCTGCATGACTTGACTAGTTACATTAGAGACCTGATGGACAAATGAAGGTCAGTTGGATTTTTTTAAAAACTTAAAACCTTATCTTCTGCTAAACGGCAGGGAAATACACTGAAACCACAATTAACTTTTCCCATATTTGACAATCGCAAAAGCCCTCTTTTTGCTCCTCACTATTGACTCACACACCACTGCATCCCAAGAGACTGTGTACTCTAAAACAAGGAATGAGTAATCAGGAAAAAGATGTTTCCCCTCTTCAAAGTATTTACTAAAGCATTCATCTTTTCAAAACTCCCAAACTAATATTTGTTTGGGTTGTAAATCTTACACCAACACTATTGACAGCATTAACATAATCTAAACACCATGCAATGTAAACACACTTTTCAAAAATATAGACCACCAGCTCACGGATATTTCTCCCAACATGGTGCAAGGTTGGTTGTTCTAATTTTAGTCATCTGAGAGCAGAATAGCACCAAAGCCCAGAAAGAACTGCCTGGTTATTAGACCTGTCTTGAAAGAGAAGACGTATATTCTTCTACAGCTTGGGATGGGACATTCTTTAATTCATTCAAGACATCTTTGGAGTGAGCTGATACTACAAGGACAGGCAACAATTTCAGAGAATGGATATTAAAGAGCATATCTGAAAAATGACTCACGGGGCTTGACTGCCATTTCGTTTACGGCTGAAGAAAGCACCAAAACAGTAGGTGTAATAAAACAGGTTCTAAAGAGAAACGTATTAAAATGTCTGCTCATCTACTTACTGAAGGAATATTTTGCTCAATGAGAACCATGAAGAGGTGATTTGCTAATGTAAAAATAAAATTCAGTTTACTATAAGACACAATAATGTATTTCTCAAGATGAAACTATGGGGTGTGATTTTTAAGTAATGCATTTATTATGAATTAAGAACTTTTTGCTGCGTTAATTGTTAAAATGTCTAAAGGCATGAGTAGTTTACAGTATTTGTTAATCCTTTCAACATTTTACTCCTCAATATCAAGTCTCAAAAATCCAAATATTGCCGGCAAATTGGCAAGCAGAGAAAAATCCTCCAGCTACTTTAGTTAAGACGACAGGTACGTTTTACATAAGCAGAGTTGCTTGTCCTTAGGAATTCAACATTATTGCACCATCCTGTAGACCACATGAACCATAAATGTCTTTAAGCTCCAAACTACTATAAGATAGTTTTTATTGAACTGTAAGTCAATACTAAACTGGTTAGCTAGCAAGTTCATAATCACCAGAGGTAATATTCACAGTTCAGGAGATTGGGTCAATCAAAACCTATATGTGCATGCGTTATTTCCTACTTTCATGACAAAGGGTGACAACGTTGAAAATATCCAACCAATATCGATATTTCAAGTAAGAATCCTCTCAGTTGGAAGAGTCTTTGGCTCTACCCCACTTGGAACTTGCTGGAATTGAGGGGTCATAAATGAAATTTCACAAATAATTCAGTGCTCCATACCAGCGACATATATTAACCATACTCAAACTTACTATATTACCCTCAATAACTGACTCCAATCTGCTACTCAGATAATAGTGTGGATGGTGCCAAGTCTCACATTAACATGGAGTGCAATGTTACAAGAAGGACTGAATGCAAAACATGAGAAATGCCAATAAAATGAAGATGAACAAAAGCCACAACCAAGCACAGCGTTCAGCATCGCTCCCAAACTCTGGAGCAATGACTACTAGTTATACATTAGTTATTAAGGTGAAAACATGGAGTCTAAAAGCCAGTAAAAACTACTACAGCAGGATCATTGTGAAGCTAAAACGTGAAGAGCTGACCAGAGCAAAGCCCAACTTCACTCCTTCATATCAAGAAACCTAATATTGAGAGGACACTCGCACTTTACCTGGTGAAACAAATCTCTCACAACATACAGCCACGAAACTGCAGGAAAACGCCTTGCTACTTGAGAAACCTCCAGAGAAACGGGCCCCCTTCCTTCACGGAGCGCCTTCATGCAAGAGATGTGCCTCATGGAGGCCACCACGCTGGGCCAGGAGGAGGCCATGGCATCTCCATGTGGGCAGCCCCATGGTGGCAGCACTTGAGGAGGACACCTCTGAGGAGAAGGCCCAGAAGGTTCTGAGATGGAGGCGGCCACCAGCTCCATGCTGCATGGGAGGGCTGACCGCCGCATGCTCCTGCACGAAGACCAAGTGGCAGGAGGTCAGTGGCTTCCATTTCCTGGAGAGGGCCAGCTAATTTGCAAAATGGCTGAAAGGGCGCAGGGAGAAGGCTCCTCATCGCCTGGTTCAGGGCGGGTGCAAAATGGGGCCAGAACCCCGCCATCCTCCCCGGAGCTGCAACCTTCCTCGGGGGGCGAGGGGGACCGTCGGAAGGATCCCCGCCACCTCCATTTTCCTCGCCGACGGCCGTGGGGTGGGTGGGGCGGCCATGAGGCGCCGAGGGGGCGGGAAGGTGGCGGCCGGGGCCGCCCGAGGCTCCCCGCACACCGCGCCGTGACCTTGGGCGGGCGGCGTGGGCCCGGCCCGCCGCGCCGCCTCTGGTTCCCCCCGCCCCCCCCCTCCATTTTCATTTTTTTATTAATTAATTTATTTATTAATTTTGGCCGCGGAAAGAGTTTGAAGCGCTCCCGGCTCGGAAAGAAGGAGAAAAGGGGCGGGGGGTGAAGGGGGGGGGGGAAGGAAAGCAAAAGAGGAGGCCGCCCTCCGAACGGCCCCGGGACTTTCCCTGGCGGGGGGTAAGGGGGGAGCCGTGCCGGGGCCCCCCCGGGCGGGCAAGGGGGGCGTCGGGCGAGGCCGGGGAGGGGGGTGCGAGGAAGTGGGTGCCGGCCCCGCCGCGGGGGAGACGCGGCTCTGGGCGCTGTGCGCCCGAGCTGCTGCTGCCGCTGCTGCTGCTGCTGGTGGTGGTTACGCCAGCCCCGCCGCCTGCCTCTCTGCCTCTCCTCGCCTCTGATTCTGCGCACAGCCAGCCCCGAAGCCTGTCATTCTGCAAAACACAGTTTACTCAACAGAGAGAAGGGGGAGCGGGAGAGGTGGAGAGAAGGGGAGACGGCGCGGAGAAGCCCGGTCCCGCACCCCAGCATGGCTTCGGGGGACCTCTACGAGGTAGCGGGGGGCCGCGGGGCGGGCGGGCGGCGGGGGGGCGCCGCGGAGGGCAGCGTTTGAGAGCCCCCTTAGTTCCCGAAGAGCGGAGGAAATCGCCGAGGGAAGGGCTGGGGTGGGGGGAAAAGGGCTGGCGTGTGTGCCGGGGGGGGGGAGGGAGGGATGGAGCGGCTGCCCTCCCTTCCCTCTGCCTCTCTCTTTCTCTTTCTCTCTCTCTACTTTCCATCGGGCTCGGTCTTAGCAGGCCTTGCGAGAGGGAAGGAGGAAGGAGTGAAGGAGAGCGAGAGTTAGCGGTAGGATGGGGAGGTGATCGCAGTGCGATGAGCCCGGAGAGTGGAGAAAGTCCAGGTAAAGTCGCAGGCGCTCTGGACGTGCTGAATGTGCAGATTAGTGCGAAAAAATGCGCCCTGGCGCTGCCGGGAGGCGCAGGGATGGAGGCGGCTCCGCGCCCGCCGTGCAAAGTGCAGGAGCCGACGCCAGGTCGCCTCACCTCGCCCCCCGGGGGCGGCGGCCGGGGGCGCGGGGCTTTGCGGGGCTGTATGGGGCCGTGCGGGGCTGCGGGGCCGTGCGGGGCTTTGCGGAGCTCTGCGGGGCGGCCCCGGCCCCGCCAAGTTCGGCGCGGCCCCGCTCCGGCCGGGGGGCGAGGTGGGGTGCCCCCGGCCCGCCGCAGCCCAGGTCGGGGGCAGGAGGGGGAAAGGAGGCTGGCCCCGGCCGGATTTTGGCCTCGGGCACCCAGTTGTAGCGCCCGGACTCCGAGAACGAGTCAGGCTGCCCTGAGCGTGCCGGAGAAGAAGGGAGGAAGCAGGGATTAAAAAATGAGAGGGAGCGGACCCCAGGTGTTTTAAATACCCAGCTCCAGCAAATGGAACCGGCGTGGAGCTCTGCCATCCAAGAAGAGCAGAAAGGACTGGATGTCCCACGCCAGATCTTGGTCTAGAGCACCCCGCGGGGCTCCACAATTCCTGGTGACACGGCCACTCGTGCCCTGGGTGTCCAGAGTGCGTGGTTCGAGGTCTGGGAGCCGATCACCTTCCAGCTGGTGCTCAGGCGCTGCCCAGGCATCGGCGTGTGCTTGGGTGTGCAGTAACCGCTGCGGCGGACGTGGTCGGACTTTGAGTCTGGTTGGTGATCTGGTGTCGATTCTTAGAGCAAGAACTGGAGGATCCAGCAGGTTTCATGTAGATGTGTTGTACTTCGTTGCAGTCTTTCAAAGTCCCTGACAAAGGTCATAGTTACGGGATGACACTGCTCTATTAGGACTTTATTTTACTGAGTGGGACACAGACCTTTGAAGTGGAAAGCACTTACGCTCTCCTAAGTGGTGTTAAATGATCAGAAGCACATGATGATTTGAATAGTACCATTGACCTTTTCCCCACCATTTTGCGATCTCTGTCATGTTACTTTGTAATTTTAAGGCTATTGCATGTCAACTGTATTGCTGTCTGGACTCCAGTGTAGCCAGTGGGAGTTCTGTGTAGAACAACTTTGACCAGAAAAACTTAGTGATACAATTTTGTATTAGTAACTGCTGGGATGTGTAGAGGATCTTTGTCTGGTCTTGTCTAAGTTTTCACGAGATGTTTTGGTTAGTTCTGAAAAGAAATAAAACTAACACCTCTTGGGTTAATGGTAGCCGCGCTGTTCTAGCTCCTACTCATTATTTTAAAAATCTACATCTACTTTATTTTTTTTAAATGATCTTTGCCTTATTATAAGGTGATGGCATTTGGCAGTTGGATGTGGGCTGTGCGTTGAGTACTGCTGCTTGGCATACGGGTGGTGTTGCTCAAGCAGTAACCTGGTGTGGAGGTGTTCTGCGAGAGGGCAGGCTCTTAGCCCAGGTTGCAGGCAGTTTTATGCCCGGTATTCTGCAGGCATTCATATGGATGAATGTGAATTGTTAGTGTTGTGGTTTGAAGCCTCTGAATCACTTCCTTTCTTTGTTCCTTCATGTGAACTACTTTTGCTTATCTTTGTGTCATATGGTAGAACTGTATCCACCAGAACAGGTAAGTGGAAGCATGGCTATGCATTTCTTGTTTGAGGTGTCTGAAATACAACCTTCTCAGCTGGTCCTGGTGTAAAATCTTCATCTACATGTTGGACACGCTGGGGAAAAAAGTATGTGCAAGTCTTAGGTTATCAATCCAGCTACACTTCACATCTCCGCTGTGAAGTTCTCCATGACTGAGGTCATAGGAAATGTCAAGAAAGCTGGAAGAGTTTGTATGTGTAATAAGTTGCAAGTTTGTAGATGGTGGTTTCATTTAAAAAATGACTTGGCATGGCCTCCTTGTACCTTCCTGTCCCCAACAACCAACCTCATCAGAGGCACACATTAGAAAGAACCTCTTAAAACTGGGATGTTCTGTACCAGTTAGCAGGTGAGATGAAGTGCCTTCAGAGCTGACACCTTTCTTGCTTGGATACACCACTCTTTTCTGTCCTGCTGCACAAGTAAAATGTTATGTAGATGACCCCTGAACAGCTTCAGGACTTCAGCTTGAAATACATTGGGGCCGTTGGTATAAATGAGTGACATTGGGCTTATGGTAACATCCCACAGTTGTACTACACTTCTGATTCCCTTTTGACTCCATTAGTAATATCTGAGTCCTTCAAGGATTCTTACTGAACCTCAGCAAACAAGTCAACAATAATAAATACCTCTGCAACTGAGAGTCTTTAATACTGGCTGCAAAATTATGTTTGTTACAGCCAATCTTGATTTAGGAGTCATGATAAAGCACATTTTAAAAGTACACTTTGTATTACTTCTGCTAACTTCTTGTATGTTGGTGGCACTCAAGGAACTTGAGTATAAAATTTTAAGTTTTGGAAATAGATGTGCGTATTAATCCTGACAGTTCATCCATTTTTTTTTTTTTTTTTTTTTTACTGCTAAGATCTTTAAAAAACTTTTTAACCTTTCCAAATTAAAGATGAATTCACTGAGTATCTGTATATTAATGCAAAATAAGACCACGAACAAAATAACCTCAGCGTTTGGTTAACTGGGTGCCTTTCTCTAATTAAAAATAACTTCTGATCACCTGAAATACCTCTGATAAAATTTCTTTTAGAACCATAATGCAGTTGCCTATTTATTCCAGGAGCTAAAGAACACCCATTGGGAGTTCTGTTTACTGGTAGTCAGTTCTAGATTTGTGTATTAGAACCAAGACATTTTACATCAAAAGAGAGTTACTTCCGTTAAACGTTAGAAGGTAGGTATTAGTTTCAATGTTTTTATTTTTAAGTAAATATATATTTATTTTTCTTTAACAGTAACGAATGTATGTGTACTTCAGTGTAATTTCCAGGCTATATAAAATACTAGTTTTGAATTGCTTGAATTCCATATTCTTATGACTTCAAGCTTTTCTGGGCAGGTAAGAGAGTCGTGGAATATTCCTTTCCTTTTTTTTTTTTTCTTTTTTCTTTCTTGTAAGAGATGACCTGTTAAATATTAAAGAGCTATGCTGCATATTCCTTAGAAATAGCAAACTAAAAATAAAAGACTCACAAAAGGGTATTTATTCATAGTGGCCTTTAGGAAGACAGCCCTATTTTGCTTTATGATTTAAATACATCGTTGGATGTGTTGATAGGAAATCCTTTTCAATTCTGGTAACCAACAGAAAGGGTAATGTATTTACTCTTAAATACCAAATTTGTTGATTCACATTTAAGTTGTTGTCAGTGACTTGAAGTAATATTTTGTATTCTCCATCTTGAATCTAGTTCCCACATTATCTTAATACAAATAGTTCTTTCACAAAGGTTCTGCTATTAAAGTGTGTAAGATGGCTTGAAAGGAAAAAAAATCAGTATGAACAGTGTACCTAACTTTATTTTTCCTAACACAGAGCATCCTGATGAATGCAATAAAATTTTATTTTATTGATGAATATATGAATCAATTATCAGTATCATAGAGATGCTCATGAAGCTGACTTTGATGCTCTTCTTTATTTAATATTTTTGGGTTTTATATATAATAAACACAATTAGACAGTGACAACGATGTCAAAATCTGAAGTCTTCTTTTAACATGGTGTCAGATTATATTACACCACTGTAGGTAAGTGATCTAAAGATTATAGCTCAGTCTCTGAAGGGGACTGTCACATGCATATATTTCTGGATCACAGTAATAAAGTCACTCTTTAAACTGAGCAATTTTTGCATTAAAGTGTTGCTCTGTTTGGGAAAGTGACGTTTTAAAAAATGCTATCTTCTTACTGAAATGATACAATGCCCATTGAAAGGAGGCTCATCCACCTCAGTGACAGGTTTCAGTTAAATCTTAGCTGTGTAAGAATGAGCCGCCGTTTACTTCAGCTTATGTGATCCACCAGAAAGATAATTTATTTCCAGGTGAGTTGCAACATCTGTCACTTATACCTGCACTCAGGTACCAGCAAAGTCAACACTTGAAGATAGTAATGGCACGGTCTGGCCTACTGAGTTGTTATTACATGTGGAGACATGCAAATCAGAGAACTCAACTTTTGGATGCTGGGTTTGGTTTGCAGATGCGGACCGTAAAAAATAATCTTTGTTTTACAAAAGTGAGGTTTACAAATGTAGGTTTTTGAGCACTATTGTTTCCATCTCGCATCTCTTTCAATTGAGTCATTTCTAGAAGAGACACAAGCCTGCTTACAGAACTCTACTGGAAAGCAGAAATCTATGTTAAAGTGTTTCATGCATGTACTTTCTAAAGCAGAGGTGACTTGCAAAAAAAACAGTCTATTTAAGTAAACACTATCATTTCCCAATTTAAATCAACCTCTTTATTGACATAACAGTCCCATGCTGAAGAAACAAGACATTTTACAAGCAGAAGGCAGTGGCTTGAGGTAGGATCTGGGGGATGTAGAATAGAGTTAAGCATCTGCTCCTGCTGTAGAATGAGAGGCCATGGATGCAATGCTGGCTTTGGTAATGTTGGGTTTGTTCCCACCAGCTGAGCATCTGGTCATCTGTAATTAACACCTTTCTTTCTCTTATTTGTCTTGTTTTTTGTTTTTGTTTTTTTTTTTAAGTGGAAAAGGTTTACTAACGAGTATTTTGAAGACTCAGCTATTTACCTACATGTTGTCATTGAATTGTTAAGAAAGTCAATTTTTTGAAGCCAACTGTAGCCCAAATAAGGTAACCTGTGAGCAGCATTGTTCACAGCAGGTAGAAATCTTACTGCCTGATGGAAGTTTACAGGACTGTCCAAATTAGGTGCAATTTGCAGTGCAGACAGTATTCTTTAATCCTAAACTGGACGATACATTAAATGGAGGTATAGTGCCAACAAAAAACAGTTAACCTGAGGTGCCTTCTGCATGGGTCTTGGATTTCTCTAAATAAATGATGCTGAGTGAGTTTCAAAAGCATAACTGGATAACTCCAGCAATATTCATTATCTTAGTAAGAAATTCCAGCATCGAGCTGCATATGGAACATTACACTGCCCATAATGACTGTCTTGTTTACCTACAACGTCACTGTTACCACTACTCCAACTTCCTTATTACACTGGAAACTGCTGGGTGTATTTTGGGATAGCGAACACCAATCGATTTCTTATGCATGTTCCAATTTTCTTACAATCCTGATCGTTACAAAGTGCTTTATCTGGATCAAGTGTAGTTTATCTCAAGATGCATGTTACAAGAATGCTCCTGTTTGGAAAGACTACTGAAAATATGCTCTGTATCACCCTCGAAGGCTTAAACATGCGAAGACTTTCCCCCTAAGCAAAGCCATGGCACTAAACGTGCTTCCCTTCATTGACCAATTTCAGGGTTTATAGCTAACAGAAGATTAAAACAATTAAAGATAAATGTTTGTAATGCTTTCTGAATGACAAATACAGTGTTTTACTTTGGCTTTGGTCTTTGGTTCAAAATTAAAAGCTGGCAGTAAACTCATTGTTTAGTTATTGTTTCTGAAAGTTAAAATATTTAGAGAGAGACTAGTTTAAATAATGGCAAAATTTAAATGTGATCTAATATTGAAATAAATTGGCTTTTTTTTTTTTTAATCAATGGAGTAATTGTCATGGCCAGCTATGCTGTAAATAGCATTTCTTTGTCCATTCATTTGACTTTTAGCAGTATTACAGTTTCTTGGCTCTGTATGTTTTCATCAGTGCAATCCCTTTTTGTTGTTCCTCCTTACCCATATATTTTTCAGAAAACTTCTGCAACATGTTTTGTGACACTGGCATTTTGACATTGGCAAAAAAGATATATATTTATTAACTATTTAATTGTTTCTGATGCCTAAATTATTAGGACAGAATACATCAAACTATTTAACATAAAATATTTGCAGTGTAGGGCAACCAATAGTGGGGTATATAGAAGCTGTCTCACTTCATGTTTATGCAAATGAAAATATTCTGGTTTTGACAAAATGAAAATTGTCCTTTTGGCCCATTGAATAACACCATCACACTCTTTGTTTCAGCAGAGCTGAAAGGAAACACACTTCAGTCTGTTCTCTTCTATTACATAGAGAACATGTAGATTTCAATACTGTCTCATTATCAGTCATAATGTAAAATATTGTTGGAAATCTGTTATATTTCTAAAAACTTGCACAATAATTTGATATGATGGATCTGTGTAGGAAAAAAAATATTCTTCTGGCTTACCAAAGAAAGATGACTCCTAATGGTAGCAACATGATCAGTAGACTACAGCACAGCACTAAAACAAAACCAGTATTGAAAACATCTATCATACACTTTTCTTTAAAAAACAGCAGTTGTCCCACTTGGGCTTTGCTAGATTTCTCAAGGGCCACCCACAAAAGTCACTGCCCATTCCTTCAGAAGGGCAAAAGAAGGACAATGAGGATATTCTCTTCTATAAGGCGCTTCACTGTGTTAATTTAGATTTGTGGTTTTTTTTTGAAATCATCTTATAAACATGTAGCTACTGACAGGGGCTCAGCACCCGATGAATTAAGAAGGGGTACAAGGGACTACGGTCCCCAAGTCTGAGCTCCATTGTATGCAAAGTAGTAGCACCTGGAGAAAGAGATAGAATCAGCAGATACATGTGAACATGCCTTGTTTTGGAGAAGAGTTACCACAAATTTTTAGAGGTAGGTCACATCTCACAGAACTCCTGGAGTCAATGAACAAGTGGATAGGAATGGCTATGGCCACTGTAAATGTTTTTTTAAAAACCCTTTTGGTAAGAACCCCCAGGAGCTAATGAAACAAAGCTGTGGTCCCAAAGGGTTGGTCATCTCTTGGGCAGCCTAAATCGCGGAGAGGAAGCAGTGAAGGGTGGTCATGACAGAGTTTCCAAATACCAGTACCAGGACCTGTGTTGTACAACAGACTCCTCTGCTATTTGAAGTAACCACATTTGTTGCTGATAATCTATAAATTATTATTAGCACTGTCAAAAGAAAGGTTGGCAGTGAAGAGCTGGATGGCAGCAGCTGAAATTCAGTGTTTACAAATGCAAGCTAATCATCAAAGGAAAACTAATCCTGACTATACCTGCATAACAATGAGCCTTGAAGAAGCCGTTACTATTCAGGAGATATCTTGGAATTGTTGTGGAAAGGCTTTGGGTGTGTCTACATTAGTATTTTAATTTGGGTCAGGTGCCTGCTTTTGAAGTGAGTCTTTCCATGACCTCACACCTGCGTCTGCGTCACAGAACAGCCTTGCAGAGCACTGACCATGCTCCCTTAAGGTGAAACTAAACCGGAAAATGTGTTCCAGCTCTGAAAGGGTGCCCAGAGCATGGGGCCAGAGTACTGCTTATCGGAGGTAAACCTCAGGCAAGCAGAATTCTGTGTGTTGTTATAAACGCCATTGAGAACGAAACAGAAGATGGTCGTCCTTGTGTCACTGGGGAATACCGTTGTGCTTTCACATCTGCAGAGCTGCACCCACTTCAGAAAGGAAGGCAGAAGGGCAACTGGGGCATTGCGAGGCGCGGAGTGGCTGTCAGTGAAAAGACACCTTATGGCAACTTTCTGGCTGGCAGAAGAAGAGATTGTGGAAGATATGAATTGTGGAGGACTGTGGAAAAGACAAATGGAGGATGATTAGTTAATCCAGTGATGAATGCTATTTCTCATTGCGCAAGAAAAGGCATGCAGCAAATGAAACGATCAGGCAGAGGGCTGAGACAAAGAACTACTTCACAGTAGTTAAATCGTGGAACTCTTTGTCACAGGGTGTTGCAGAAGTCAAAACTGTAAACGGTTTCGAAGAATGGTAAAGCAGCTTCTTGGAGGATAGATCCCTTTATACCTTTCAGTACAAAGAAATCCTTAAACTGCTAATTATAAGAAGCCAGGAGGGAAGAGCAAGGGCAGCATTTACTCTATAGATTCTATTTTCCTAAGCATCCAGTATTAATTTCTATCAGAATATACACAGCGTGGAGCTAGTGGACCTCTAGTCTGACCTTGTGTGGTACTTCTTAGGTTCGTACATACCACAGTCATTAAACAAACATGGGTATTGATTAAGATGTTGATGTGGTCTGTAGAGATCACAAACATACTTGCCTTACAAGTTGTGTTCTGGTATTCTAATTGCTAATCATTGCTAATTAGTATCCTTACAAACTAAAGGACAAATCAGAATAGTGGGTCACTCCCTGATGCAGAAAAGGTCACTTTCTGTTTTAGAAACCTCTCAGTCCAGGCTCCCAACAAGATACAACAGGTGGAAGGAGCAAACAGAAGACTAGGAGGATGGAGGAGGTGATGAAGTAACATCAAAACAAACACGCAGAATAAAAACGAAGTGTTGGCTCACTGCCATGGCTGTGTGTAAGAACTGGGGTAAAGGGATAAGGATATACTAAAAAACACTTGAGCATAGAATCAGGCAATTTCTTAAGTCAGTATTATTAGAAAGTCATATTAATGTGATTAAATGTTTCTTATGAATAAAAATAGCTTTCACTTTCAAAAGAAAAGCAGCTCAGCATCCACAAACATTCACAACTTTTCTCTATGTACATTTTTCAATAATCTTCATAGGCTTCCTCAGTGCTGTACAGGATTGTTAATGCTCATCAATCTTTAAGGACTCACCTGAATATATATTAAAAAGCCACTAACATCTAACAAACACACAAAGTTGCTATGTGGTGTATTTTTTTTCTTTGTTTTGTGTGTGTGTGTTTTTCCCAGAAATGGTGATTACTAATATGCTTAGATATGAACAGTCTAATCTTTAACTGATGAGCTCAACTTGTTATATTCTTTCATATATACAAATATTAACTTTTTCTTGACATCACTTAGCAGTCACTGCAGTGAGAAGTGGTATTTTAAACTGTTCTCAGATGTCAGGCTAACTACAAAGGAGAGAGCCTTGCTTATATATCTTACTGGTCTTAGTAATAAGAGGGGAATTACAAAACAATATGACGTTATATAGTTTTTTGAGACTACTTTGTAACATTTGCATGATTATGCTAATGAACTTCAATTGAAATGTTACACAGTTGGTATTTGCTCTAATATTTTTTTTTAACTGTTAAATCATTTCCCTTTTTTGGAGAAGGGACTGTTGCAAAATATAAAATCACATTATCACATTAATACACCTGATTAATTTGTTTTTCAGAAATCTTTTTGCAATAGGTTATCAGGTGGTTTAGCACAGGAAATCTCAGAGGAGAGGTACTGGGGAATTCCTGCTAAATACAACTCTTAGAGAAACAAAATGCACAGTAATGCTTACTGGGCTCATAAATGGATTTTGAGACTCAGAATGCAAAGATGTTGCTCACAAAGGTTTTTTTGCTGATTAATGTAAGGAAGGAATAGTTGAGTACAATGCAGCAATGAACGCATGGATTTAGGAGGATAGACCATAAGAAAGCTGCCTTTGGATGAGAAGTGGTTGAATTTGCCTCTAAATAAGCAGAGGAAGTAACAACCTTCTAGGTTCGCTAACTGTAGGGCATAACAGCATGGCTTTAAATTAAATAGGAATACGATTCAGGTATTAAAATCCATATAGGAAAGGAGGTGGAGAAGTTTTGGATCACACAATAAGTACATGGAATTGTAGGGTAAGTTACATTTATGTACTAAAATGTTTCCACGTGTCTGCAGGGGAAATAAGCTGGAAGTTCATGAAGGAATAAGTCTTAGTGGTTATGACTGATAATGGAATGACACTATTTTGCTGCAGTAACTGCAGGCTGGACTGTAACAGAGGCTGGGTGCACAAGCTCAAGCTGTTCATAATCCCAAAATGTGAAAAGTTGAAAAGCAACTTCCAGTCTTGTGTAATTCAGTGTTACCACTGGCTTGTAATTTACTTCTGTGCGGAAATATCAGAACTGATGTACTGTAATAGCAAAAAGATGATTAGTAGAGATGACAGGGAGCATGACAGTGTTTTAAACAAACAGTAACTATTACTTACCTAATACTGCTATATGCTACAGATAAATAATAATAATGCATATTAATACACAATGTATGGTTGGCAAAACACACCATGCTATGGAAACAATGATGAAATTAACAGGAAACTGAAAGAAGCAACAGGTATCAGCTTCACCTCTTTGGCAGCAGGTTTTTATTATTTTAGAAGCTGTTGTGCCACTGTGTACACACTAGCGGGACGTTTGCTCTTTCGGGGGAGCTGACGGACCCCTCCCAGCAGCCCAGGCTGCCCACAGCCCCATCCAGCCTGGACTTGGACACTGCCAGGGATGGGAGCATTGCCGTGATGGAAGACTCCTGTTTCTCCCAACTGAATAACATATCCCCTCGCTTTGCCATCAGTCTACACAAAGGATGCTGGATCTTTTTCCTGCATTGTTTGACCGTCCTACGCTTTGGCTCTTTGACGTGACATTACTTAGAGCGTTTCCAGTGAGTGCCAGGGGTAGCACATTTCTCACTCTTAGAAGTGGTATCAAATATTGAAGTGTGTGCATGGTTACCACTTATTGACAAGCTGCTGTGAGCTGTGATTTGAATTGTTCTGCAACTGTGCTGCTGTTATTTTTTGTGCTTCATTTACTCATATCAAATACCGCTGACAACCTGCTGTGTTTAGAAGACAAAGGCAGGTCTTTTTTTAACGTGAACTGGACCTTCCATTTTTACCATGAATGATGCAGTTTTTCTCCTGTGCTATTAACTGCTCCTCTTGTAGCCTACTTAGTATTAAGGAAAAAGAGTCTTGTTTAATGACAAATTAAAGTGTGTAAATGTGTCCCTTTTACTTTGGATATACAATCTCCATTGCTCTTAGTGTATACACCCATTGATTTTCTATAGTCCATCTCAAGGTATGTGTCCAAAGTACAGTACACAAACCAAGGAGAACGCTCTTAAATGCTGTTTCATCCCAAGCCAAGACGGAATACCTTAAGTGCTTGATATAATTTCTAGCTTAACCTAACTTCTGCAGAAGTTCTAGATTCCCAAATAAATTCTGGGTTTTACTGCAGCTCAGAACAGCTCTAACAACTTTCCTAAACACCTTTCTCACTTCACGTCCAGCTGCTGTTGCTCCTATGGCCACCCAAAGATCACAAGCACTGCTGGTGAGTCGCGGGCTCACGGCAGCTGCTCTTTCCAAATGCAGAGTTGGGCACTGAGTGTGTTGTCTAGGACTGAAAATCACCAAGGTCTGGTTTGGATGTGTATTTAAATACATACACGTACAGGCAGTGAGGGGATATCTGGGGATTGCCTACTGGATATTTAATATTTGATGTATCACTTATTCAAGATTTGGAAGTAAGCCTCGGGGCTAGCCGAGGAGCTGCGTGAGCGGCCTCAGATCTCACAGGAGGACTGAGAGCAAGGCCTCCCTTGTCATTCCCCCTCTGATTATAGAGGAGCGTAATACGGCTTTGCAGTAACAGATACAGTGCCTCTGAGCAAGACAGGATGAACCAAGAGCATTCTACAGTCATTTTGTTGTGTGTTGGGTTTTTTTCTTTTGAAGTGACTGGTCTTCAGCTCCATTTCTGAGAAGGTTTCACGAAGCTCTGACTCAAACAGAGACGTCTCTGACTGGGGTAAACCAGTAGCTGCAGCACGTCTGGGACAGAAACTGCGAGCTGTGAGGAGAACGTTCCCCTTTTCAAACATGGAGGCAGCTGCTTTCGATCTGTGGCTTCTCGCTGCTATTGTGCGAGGCAATCACACTCTGTGAGCTGCAAGAGCCACAACAGAGGCTAAGCAAAGCTGCGGCTCATTTAGGACTGGGTGTTATTTTAATGAGCTTAATAAATCCTATATAGGACCGAGAGCTTCTCTGGAGTTCTCAGTCCTGCAAAGCAGTGCTCTCAACCCGACCTTTGAACCAAGTACACTGTGGAGCTCTGAAAAACTGCGCCAACCCCATGCTGCACCAATCTCAGCAACATCAGTGACCCTGGTGTAAGAGTTCACCTGCTTTATTTCGCAGCTGTTTGCAGCATCAAGGTGATCAGACTTCTCTGAGCAGAGCTTAAATGACATTGTACTGCAAATGGCTTCCACTGCCCCAGGTCACCCTGTTCGCAGATTTTCACAGAAGGTAAACCTCATGTAGAAACAAACTGCTTTGCTCTGTGAAATGAAATACGTACCCCAAGAAGGTAGGCAGCTGGCACTTCTGTTAACCAAGCTCATCACATGGCTGAAGTTGAAACATTCATGAATGTTAATATTGTTCTTCTAAAACATGAACGGCAAGGATTTGTTTCGTGTGCAGGATATACACTGACCTTCAAAGGGCAAAATTCATTGCAGCACCATTTATCTCACTTTTAGGAAAACAGGATGGAAAGAAATCATTAATTCTACAGTTATGGCTATCAACTCTTCATCACAGACAGCCATATCATGTAATCACTCCCATCAAGAGAAATGGATATCTGGATCAGACTGTCTTAAAATGAGCAGGGTTCTCCCCTCCTGGTCCTAAATTTAAAGGTTGCTTCTGGAAAGGATTGCTGATGCCCAACTCCCGTAGTGGTTAGGACTGAAAACACACTGGAGGAAAGACCCAGCCAGCCAGCAGACTCTGAGGCCTCCTCTGCAGAAAAAAACATTCATCACAGAAACCTAAAAATGACTCAGGGTGGTGAACTGGCATGGTTTTAAAAGGAATGTACTATCACACATGTTTTCTGGCTACAGGACAGCCTCATTAATGGACATGAATTGTAAATTATATATTTGGGGAATGTCTACTTTGTAACATTCAAAAACTAAAAAAAAAATAACCTTTATAAAATTATTCCAATATGCTTTAATACCAAAAGCTGATAAGTATGGTAGATATACCAAGAAAATTAAAAGCCCTGGGGCTGCATATTTTTATAAAAGTCATTTAACAAAACAGGACTTTTAAGTGACCAAGTTTACCTTGCTCATTACAATGCTGGAGAGATTTGGTTGTACATAGCTATGAGGATAGCACTGTTTAAATAACGCACCAGAATCTACCACTGGTGTAATACTTTGTGACTTCTACCAAGACGTAATTTGCAGCTTTTGACACAGATAATTAGGGAAAGATCTGACATGCTAGGTGCTAGCATTACTTGGGGGAACATGTAATTTACAGATATATTAAAAATATATTGCTATACTGCTGTTTGATAAAGCCATGTTTCCTTTCTTTTTTATGAAACATTTTGAAAAAGTTTTCAGGTGTCTAGAAACAAAACATACCTGAGGGCCTGGCCCTTAAATGAAAATATTCACATCTCTCCATAATCCTTATAGTGCAAGAGGTGATGGTGCTCTTTCAGGAAAATGATGATGTCCCAGAACACACATCTTGCTGTGGTATCTTTCCTTATGATAGATCTGTGCTGCTCTATTTTTTGTGTTTGTAGCTTAAGAAAGTAGTAAATCTTCCATGTGACACATGGCTAATGCAGTCACTTTCTTCACCAGCAGGGACACATAATTTAGGCAGTATGTACAGTGATTTCAAGATCATTCCTAACCCCAAACCACTTGTTCTACTCTGCAAGCTCCAAGGCACTTCTTCTGTGCTTAACGCTGCTCCATCCATTTTCCATCCCATCTTCTCCCATTCCTCCATCTTGCTCTGTGGAATTTCCCTGGATGTTGCTGGCCTCGTCTTTAGGAAGTCATCCACCAGCCCTGCTGCCCATCCCCGGCTCTCTGGCACCTAATGGCCTCTCTTCCATGCATGGGGAAGTTGCCCACACCTGAGTCCATGGCCTCAAAATTAAGCTCAATATGTACAGCTTTCATATAGGCAACAAAAGGATTCGAAGGACAGGGAAGTGTCGCTTCTGTACTTAATCAGTGAAAGAAAATCTCTTTCCTACTCAGCTGCCCTGGCCCAGTGAGCTCATGTACCAATAATGCAAACTACTGGCTGAATTTACCCCATAGAGTTCCCTGATCTCTGAAATGCAGAACTGGGTTATTTTAATGGAAATTGATTCACTAGTCATTAATTTCATTTGAGGAAATCGTGTAATTTTTGGTTCTGTCTGCTCTAAAGTGACAGCAGTTCTTTTACATACCCCGACAGTCTCAACAAACTATTTAATAAGTTTGAGGTTGAGAAGAAAATTCTGTTACTCCTTCAGTTCCCACAACAAATTTTTGGTGAATCATGCCTAGTAAATGATTTCTCAGGTCAGCAAAACCAACTCCTGTCTTATTTTCAGGCACACACAAAGGATACTAATCCTTGCAACTCTCAAGATAAAAAGGCTTTAATGTACTTATCTATGGTAAAAAAATATATATACAAACCAGCAAATTCAAAGTATTTAAAGTCTTTCCTTACATTTGATTAGTACTTTATGTGCCTGCTTTCAGAGTACTCCTAAAGTGTTTTAATTGGTTTAATTAGTATTTTTGCATTCATAGCATGTGCTTTTAAAAAATCAAACACTGAGAATTTCATTTTTAAAGGCAGATTACTAAATTTTTACAGCATGTGTAACTTTTAGATATGACTTCTTTGTAAGGTTTGTACTACCTGTTATTATGACTCAAAATAAATTCAGATAAATATCTGGCATTTGAATTTTTCACAAACAGATGAGAATATTCCTGTCCTGTTTCAGCAAGAAAGGGTACAGATTTATGTGGATGTAAAGCAGTTTGTAGACAGATGTGGGCAATTATATAGTTGTATGCAATAATCCAGTATAGCACAGGGGGAAGCTGTTCTCTTTGGCCATATGACTGAACACATGGGTACAGATTTAAGACAATAAGTAGTAAAATTTTTGCATAGCGGGAATAAAACTGGGGCATGGAACTGAACACCCTGCATATCTTCCTTTTATTTAATTTTGCCTTTGTCTTTAGTCACAGCTGTCCCATCTTTAAGAGGTACACGCTTCACAAAGAAAACAAGTTGTCTTGTGTTGGCCTTCTGAATGCAGTTATTGCATAAAAATGTTTTCCCTCAAAATTATATGCAATAAGTTAATTTGAACTTCAAACACATTAATGAGCTCTAGCGTTTGTGACGAAGTTTTAGAATATGGCTTCTGAAGCAACTCCGAATTTTAGACACAGCCACCATTTTAGCACCAAAATTCTACAAAACCTAAAGAAATGTGGAGACCACCTGTGCAGTTAGCTGCCAACCACTCTGCAGGATTTAAGGTTTGGAGAATTAAATCAGCTAACGGAGATATAAAAGGTGCCAGTGGCTGGAAGTTTACCCTACAAAAATTAGAAATTAGATACACTTTTTAACATAAAGGTTATAGCATTTTACTTATGGCACTTAGGAAGTTTCCCTAACAGTAATGGCGCACTTTCTGTGAATTTCTTCAAATCAAGGTGTGATGGTTTTCTAATAGATGTGGCTTAACTACATCAAAACTTGGGACCCGGTACGGAACTGCTGAATGTAAACCATTCCTGTGTTACCCAAGACAGGCTAGATGGATAGACTCGTCCCTTCTGGCCTTCAAATCTATCAATCTGTGAGCCTGTAAGTAATGCTGTGACAGATAAATAATCAAGTCTGGGCCGTCACACAAGAGAAACATGGGTGCCTCTTAAATGAACAATGTCACTCCAGCAGCAGTGGTACTTCTGTGCCGTGGCATATAAAACTTATTCTAGATCTGTACTCTACCGTTTTTCAAAATGTTATCAAGACACTACATCCCCAAAAGTTTTATAGCCACAGCCCAATTGTTTAGCAAAAAAGGCAACACTGGTGACAGAGAAAAATATTGTTGGTATCATATGCCATTCATTCTGGAAGATCATTCTTATTTTATTAGTCTTCTATTTTTAATTTTAGCTTATGCTATGCAGTAAATTTATGCTAGAAATGCAAGCTTAAAATGTTGGAAAGCTCAAGCTCAAACATGCAGAGTATTTCACCATTATTACGAGAATATCTGATGAACAGGATATTATTAGCTTTGTATTTTAAAAAATGGTTAAATACCTAGAGTTTTAAGAAAGCATGGTGACCAACTGGTCAAGAATAAGTTCTCATGTGTGAATATACTATAAAGTGCATATCACTCTCATGTGGCAGCATTTTTACTACTTCATACTGTCACAAACAATTTCAGAATCTAATTCTTTAGAATTACGAATTTTCTCACTGTGCCTGCAGCATATGTAGATTATCAGAGGATGCCATTCATTGAGCAATGCCTACAACTACCTGCATAGTTAGATTTCATATTGCTGATTACACATCCTCTAACTAGATAGGCATTAGACAGGAAAGAACCTAGATCCTAAAATACAAACTCAGAGTTAGAAGAGAGCCTGAAAAATCTCTTTGCTCTCCAAAAATCTACTATAAGAAATTGAAGCCAAATAGATTCTTATGTTGAAAATTGGACAGGACTCTCCATTATTAATACATGTGGTATTAAGAAGGTTATTTAAAAATTAAGAAAGTACATCACCAAACAGTTGAAAGTCAAGAGATTTTCCGACATTTTGATTATCTTGAATAAAAATTACTTTATATTATATGTCCATCTGGGGAAGTTACTTAGCACCCAAGAGTGCTCATGTGAGTAAGAAGCATTTCCAAGAAAATGTAGGAGATGTAGAGGTGACTCATATGCTTTGTTCTCCCTCACTGTCACCTTCAGAAGACTCCAGCAGTTTAGAGGGAAACCGAAGAACGCTCCATTCAGTTTTCCCCAGTGGCTGTCATCTAACTAGCATATATCCTTACACGTGTTGTAAAGTATCTCAGATTCCCTTTAAAAGTAATTCACGGGTGTGAACTTGCCTTTTAAAATTTGCACTGACTGTCTGTAATTGTGTACATTAACAGAGTCAACAAAGCAGAAATTGTAAAGATAATGTAGCATACGGTAATGCACATTTTGGATTTGCCCTGTACTGCACAGTGCATATTCAGAACACTGCATGTGACATTCAGCAGCCAAGGGCAAGGTCTTTTCCAGAATAACACCAAATTTTTATACTACAAAACTGACATCATTGGTTTTGGAGCACACTAGCAATCATTAGCACTGATGTGACAGACACTCTATACTAGATTTTCTGATCAACATATTCTGACCATTTAATTTTAAGAACAAGTAAAACTTTATGGCATAATACATATTTAAAGTGTTCGTAGCTCCAGGCTCCACCTGTCATGCTATTAAATAATAGTAATGATCATTAGTATCCATGGATTAGTAGGATAGATTTGCATGGTGCTTTGTAACTATGAAAATAATGTTTCAGAGTACTAATTGGGCAAAAACATACTACTCTCTAGGGAAATTCTTCAATTATCGGAAACTGTCAGTTTGTTTAAATCCTTTTTCCATGACCACCAAAAGTTTCTTGTTTCCTTGGAATCAAACTAAACACTTTAGTCATGTGCATACCATCTTGAAATCTTCAAAATATCTACATAAAATACTTTTCCTCCATATCTAGAAGACAAGCTTAGTTGTGTTCTAGATTTCAAGTTTAGTTAATACCCATGAAATACTCCAAAAAGATTAGGTTATTGTTCTATTATTAGGCTACAGCTGACAAGCATAATAAAAGTAATGCTTTCCCCAATGTTTATCAGTGTTCTTGTTGAAGTAGTAAGAATATAACACTCTTCCATTGTGTTTCTGTTTATTTCTACATTGTTTTTTCTATGTATGCCTTTGTACACAACTGCTCCTTGGAGACAAGGACAGGTTGGCATGATCAAAAATTTGTTATGTAATTCCAGAGCCATCTAACCCAGGCACATTCTTTTTCCCAGCAAAATAAAATCTGTATTCATCTTATGAGTCTCTTACCCCTCCCCAAGTATGCTAGGGACATTACATTGGGTAATCTACTACAAAACTGCTAAGTACAAGCTGCAGCTAGCACAAACACTAAATGCAGAAATTCAATGTAAGTTAAACAATCTATTTTCCCATTTTAAACAGATTTGCTTCATTAAAATTTTCATTTTTCAGACTGCTGTACATAAAAATTATTTCAGTGCACCTTTCCCATTTTCAACACCAGACCTGAAATCACTTTACAGAGGAGGTGATCGTTTCAGATAAAGCATATAAAGATGAAGTGAGCAGTTGAGGTGGTGACTTGAAACACAAGCCCAGGCTTTCGAGCCCCACCTAAGCATTCTGTGCTATGTTCTCTTACTGTATCTGCACAAACCTCCAGGATGAGAATTACAAGTACATTTTTATTAGCATGATTCCTCCTATCTTTGTGATAAAGTACAGCAAGCAACTTCTCCCTCTTGGATTCAGGCTGGCTTTATTTCCTTCACATTGGATGAAGAGCAAATTTATAGCTGCTATCATGCCACGTGTTGTTCGTTCACCCCCCAATTTACCACACATTTGCTTGTCCTGCTCATACCATAAATAGTGAATGCTCATACAAAGAGTGAAAATGCACAGGTGTGACCATAAATGGGGATATTTACTTCACAATGTATCTTGGTATTAAAAAATGCCAATTTAATGACTAAGTTACTTTTAACCTTGTGATCAAGCTGACCTTGGTCCTCCAACACATCTCTCCCGAGTACATCTCAGAGAGCAGACTGCTCTTGCTGTATGACCTGTGAGTCAACAATCCCTGATGATATCAGGTCAAGGAAAGAAGGAAGTTCAGAGCTGCTTATGGGAAACTCCCTTCCAGCAGCCTGGTAAATCTAAACTCAGCGTAACTGAGTCAGTTTATGTGCCCATTTCCACAGACTGAATAGAACTCTGTTTCCTAAATTCAGCCGCTTTTTCAAGTAGAAAAGAATTAATAAATCAGTAAATATTTTTGGCAAAACCTATGTTTCACTGATTCTTGGAATAGCGTAGGTTGGAAGGGACTTTTGGAGGCCATCTGGTTCAACCCCCTTCTTGCAAGCAGCACCAACTTAATTACGTTACTCATGGTCTTGTTCAGGCAAGATCCGAGTATCTCCAAGGATGAATATTCCAAAGCCTCTCCGGACACCTGTTCCAGTATTGGACGATATGTATAGTTTGTGTTAGGGATGGCTGTGGGAATACCACAAGACTATCACAGACTCATTAGAAGATTAATTAGGTGCAAGATTCATGAGAGTCTCTAATAACTTATTAGGCATTTGTTAAAACTCTTTTCTGTAATTTCATAAACCATTTGCAAGTGGAACCTTAGTATTGAATGTGACCTAGAGGTTTCGTATACTAAATTGTGAACTTAAACTTCCATTCATAAACTATGTGGAAAACAGTATGGGTGTTGGAGCACCAACCCGTGTGTGTTGGTCTCTGCACTGACTCTCAATTAATAATAAGCAGACAGCTGCAGCCTTCACAGCCTCAGTCTGTGACTGGCATAGTGCCACGGAGAGAACATATACTAGTCTAATCCCAGTGAGACGAATGTAGGGAATAAATCTAAAAACCCTACATTTATAAACATATAGTGCCCCATTTTACAGAGGCCCAGGGAACAAAGCCCTTTGCCTCACCATTGCTGTAAATGCATCCAGGAGCAGCTGAGGCATTACGACAGCCACCAAGTTAGGAATCTGACTAACAAATGGATGGAAAATTTCCCCACTAATATATTCACTACTTACATATTCGATACTGCTTCAAGCACAGACGTTTCTAAATGGTTCCTCAGCTTCATCAGAGTTCCAGTCTCCCCCTGAAGCTTGAGAGATCCGCATGACCTACCAACAGAAAGAGATGGTAGCTGTCAGCACCGAGAGGTGGCCCATGCCTCTGCAGTACCCTACAGTGAGCCGACAGGCGTTTTGAACAAGATGGCAGGATCTGTGCCTCTGCCAGAGAAACCGCCGTGTTGCTGCTTGGGATCTCTCAGGAAGGAGTGCAGGATTCCAGTCTGCCACAACCCCTGTGGCTGGAAGTACGGCTAACGCAGGGCTGAAACCCTATCACCAAGAGTAACGGGGGTCTCACCACTTAACACCTCTGTGGCTTGGGTGAATTACCAAGGCTGAGACAGGAGTCACCGACGGCAAGGCAAGTCAGCTTCCAGGAGGATTTAGGAACAGTGGACAGGCAGCCTGGGGTTGTCGCTTTGGCAGCAGCCCCCGGGGGCTCACCACTGCCAGTGGCAATGTGTGGAGGCCCGCGGCCCTGAGCGTGCTGTGGGCACGGTGTGCTCGGCCTGGCCTGGCACAGCCTCGGCCCATTCGTACATGCAGGGATGGGTTTCATCCCTGTGTGCCTTTCATCCATGCTGTGAGCTGGCGTCTTCCCCGCACAGAGTCTGTCCAGTTGCTCAAACCCTTTTATTCCTTCACATTTCCACTTTTAGAGCTCTGTCCCCACTTTTTAAATGCAGATTTCTAGCTAGGTGCTCTCAGATGTTTTTAAATGCATCAGTCTGAAGAATGTTGACAGCTTTCGTAACTGCCTATATTACAGTCCGTAAGAGAGCTTGTTCCTTCCAGGCACCAGCAGTAAGCCAGTTTTACGCTGGGCACAACCCAGATCTGGAACACAAATTCAATCTGCACTGAAAACCGATGTAATAATTAAGGTAACAATTTGGTCTGCTGACCCTACTCATCTGAATGCTATTTCTGAGGGGACAGTGGTGTATTATTCTTCCTTTTGATAATTACTGTTCCACAGCTAATTTTTGAACCTGTATGTGCCATCCTTCCGTGATGTTGCACTGGTATCCTGGATACATGGCATTACAGTCGCCTAAAGCATGTTTCTTTATTCCTCCTTGTGCTCTACCTTTCTTTTTGGCTCACTTCTGTATTCTGCCATCACATTGCCTTCATTTGTGTAACCAGGAAAATGACGAATTCTACTGAGTTCTGAACACCTTTATGTTTTGTGACTTTGCTTCTCTCATTATCCTACTACTTTACAAACTGCTACTTCAGCTTTTCATTCAGAGGATTGCCCCTCAACCTTCTAGTATATTGTACAAAGTTGTCTATTTTTAGCCCTTTCCTTCCAAAGCCTCTCCCTGGGTGGTATTGCTCACAAATGTGACTGTCACTGCCTTTGCTATATGGACGCTCCAAGCCAGTTGCCTCCTATTCTGGTTTGGATAGAAAGCACGAAGCGGATGTATGATTTATCTTTCTGACATCTCCTCGTCCCTGCCCAGCCGTTAATACAACACGGACAGAGTTCTTCATTTTCTTCTCCCTCCTGTCTCAGTCACGATGGAGGGAATACCATCCTTACTCACATTCAGGCCCATAGGTTGGGGATTGTTTGGGTTGCTGCCCATCAAATCCGATCATTTCAAAGATACTTGTGTCTCCCTGTATACAGCAGCTAGAAAATGTATTCTGTCCCTTTACAGACCATACCCCAAAATTGCTGTTCCATATCCCTTATATTGGAGTAACTACCTGGCACCTGCTCTGATTGTCCATTTCACATGTTTTCCAAAACAGAGCTTTAATTTTTCCCAAGATATTGCAATAAAGGACAAGTTCCTCAAAAATATCTGCAAAGCTATTAGATCGTCCTCTTTCAAAGATCGCTGTAGAGCTCAGTTCTGCAATGCTTACAGTACTTCAGCAAGGCGAGGGTGGTGTACAATGAACACATAGCTGGCCACAGTCACCTTGTGAGCCCTGGTGTCCCTCAGTAGGCTGCACCCTCTTGGTGTCACCCATCGTCCCCACAGCACAAAACCTTTGCAAAGCCAACTGGCTGCCTTTGGACAGTTCTTCCCAGGCATCACACAGTATGAGGTTGGTAAAGCCTCTCTGAGCAGCTGAAGCTCATGCCCACAGTGAAATCCTGAGTCCCCAGCACCTATGGAAACCACAGAGTGGCAAACAGCTCCTCAAAAACCAGGCTTCACTTTTTCATGCTCAAGTCTACCGCTTTTCTGTAAAAGGGATAAGAAAATATTTTTCTACCTACCACACAAGAACGTGTGGTTTATTTTATGACAGTTGTACCAGTGGCATTTGTAAAGCAATGAGTCACCGAGTGGTAGTACAGCAGAGTAGTTCAAATATTTATTTATAGTGTATTATAGCTGAACCTTTGTATTATTTTTTTTGTGGGATCTTCACTTCTGGCTAAGCTTTGGGATGCATTTAAACGTGCTGAACTGAAGTCCTGGCCTTGAGTTGAATTTGAATGAAGTCCATATGGTGGAGAAAAAGAGTGAGTGAACGGTACAACGGAACACTAAAATAAGCTAGAACTGAGCAAGGTAACGGGAGAACAAAATGAAAATGAACATAAAAGCAGACAGACAGCATTAATTCAATCCAATGATTTCAGGTTCATCTTTTACATAAATTAACAATTCCTGAATTTCTGGGCTTATTTAGTGTTGGTGAAAAGCGCTAGTGTTAGCGATAGTCAAGATAGCCTTATTTTTATTTTTTAAATACTGCATACACAGTTCTCTATCTCTTTAGAGACGTATCTTTAACACATTCCAGACAGTTTTACTGAAAGAACCATGATATGTTCATATAAACACTGGTTTGCTTAGAGTCTCTTCAAGTCCTCTCCCTGTTCCTATAAACTGCTTTTTAAATAAAAATTTAAAAAATCTCATGGTTTAAGTCCCAGGGATTCCTACTTTGATTTTATGTGCACCTGAGTAAATTGGGCATAATCCTGCTGATATCCCTTAAAGAAAGCATTGGCAGAATCAGGACCTTACTATGTTTTGCTTGTTCTGAACTCATCTTCTCTGACAAATACGCACCTTCCCCACACACAAACTCTGAGGTGGTATAAAACTGGAGAACCTCACTGAATTCAGCAGAGAAACAGCCCAGGACATAATCCACAGTGTAGAAAGCTGAGAGCCATACATGTGTCCAAAACAACCAGCTCTTTGTAGAGCTTCGCAAAATATTTTGTCTCCTTGCATTTAGATTTCTCATTCATCTTTTAGTCATCTGTGCTTGCCACAGCAATAGACTTTACAAGAACAGTTCTGCTTCAAGCAAACTTCATCCACATCTATCTCACTTGTGGCAGTAAATAAGAACATCATCTATTTTTTCCTTTGTTAATCTACACACCAAGAAAATATCTGTTATTTCCAAATTTAAAGTGTGCACTATAATGTGCAAAACAAATTGAGTATTATAGTAAAAATCACCAGCTGCACTTTACTACTGAAATAAAAGTAAGCGTTCTTTATCAAAATCAACTGTTCTAGATAGAACTATGGGATTCATTCTGAAAGAACTGACTTTAATTTCTAACGTAAAGGACATTTGGTATGCCCTGCTTCTTGTTTTCCTTTCCTTAAGAAATGCAAACACTGAAAACCAATCACGAACTAATTTACTATAGAAAAGAAAATGATGACTTGATAAATGAAATTCATCGTTACACTTTAAAACAAATAGAAACCCCCATGATGTCTGGATTTCCACGTTGAATGTGTTGATTACTGTTTCTAAGTAAAAGGGATTTAAACCATTTCCTGAGGACAGACCTGAAGAGGTCTGCCACCCTTTGTACAACCCGTTCTTTTGGCGACATGGGTGCACAGCTGGACTGCAGAGGGAGAAGTACCGCTCTTCTTACATGTATGGAGCATGGTCAAGATTACCTTAGCCCACTGCTAAAGAGCTTCTCTATTTTTTTAGGGCATCTTTGCACCTTAGAAAACTGATTTGTTTTCCAAGTGGAAACTTTCGGTATTTTTTACAAAATGATTACATTGCAGAACTGCCGTCTGTTTGCTATGCAACCTATCAATAACAAGCCCAGGGCAGAAATTTGTTTGGCATCATTAACGTGTGCAACAGGAAACAGTTTATATGATGCAATTGCCTGCAATGACAGGGACATGCTGATCAGGAAGTCTCTTCCTGGTCCCTGCATCATTTTTTAATTTTCCTTTTCCAGTCCTTTATCAAGAGACAGTACAGGTTCATACAAAAATCCCCTTCTTCCAGTGGAAGATCCTTGGGTGTATTATTGCTCCTACCTGCTCAAACACCCACAATGATTCTGGCACATCCACCACAAGTACGGTTTATGCACATACACTTCAATATGCTAATACAAAAAAAGTGATTTAGATTATATCCTTAAAGTTACATGGCGGGGGAGAGTGGCTCTAAGAGACCAAGAGGGATGAGACTATAACCAGGAGAAACTGCAACAAACAAAAATACAGCAGGCAAGGGCATGGCAATGGGTTCTATTAGCAGAGGTAGCCAGAGGGACAAATAAGATCAAAGGAGCAAACAGACCGGGTGTGGAGCTGGAGATGTGGCACCAGGGCAGTTTCCAGAAATGAACAACTGAGAGGCCAGAGCAGAGTTTCAGTTTGAATGAGACTGCATTTCAGAGAAAGGTGGGGCTTCCAAGAAAAACGGTGTAAAGCCACTACAGATACGGGCCTGCATGGAAGCTGTGGCTGGTTGCTTCTCTGCAGGCTATCAGCCAGGGCTTTGTTTTATCTAAACTGGTAATAAACGCGAGCTTCTTCTGCCAGAAGACCCCTTACACAAAGCGGAAATCACGTTGCACGTGGAAGCATAGAGCTCGGCTTGTTTCAGTTTCTTTAAAATATCTGGATGCCAGGGTAGATAGTTAACAGACTGTACTTAGGCAGACAAAATGCTGGGTCCAGAAAAGTCTTAGGAATGTGAAAAGAGCACTTGTAGCAGTAATTTCGAATTGCCTCCTCACCCCTGTAGTAAAACATGGCTGGCGGTGTCCTTCTGCTCTCCCAGATAACCGGCACACCGACGCACGGAGCAGGCAGCCTGCGCGGCGCTGCTGTCCATCAGGACATGAAAATCCAACACCCAGAGAAGAGCAACAGGTGTTTGAACAGCATTTTCTTCGTCTGCCTTCGTGTCCATGTGTTGGAGGACATGTATACCTAAAGCAGTGGCTTGAGTTTAATATGAGACTCACAGTTTTTTTTCCAGTGAAAATACAAAAGTTGTAGAATTTCACTAGCATGTTAAACACCTCTTCTGATCCTGAGAAGATATTAAAAAATTAGAAATTCATATGCTTACAAAGAGAAAAAGGGAAGAGAATAAAAAGCAGTGTCTTCTTGACATCAACATCTTCCTGGGAAGATGTCAATTGAGGTTTTGCCTGTGAATAATTCAGATCAGGAATGTCTTCTCATTTATTTTTGTGAGTATCTAGCCCTTTCATTTTCATTTCCTTCCAGGTAACTATACAAATTTACTACCGGGGGGGATTTGTAGCTGGCACATTAACTGGATCTACTCTGTTTTTAAACTGTGGATGAGATGCTGAGGAGAGACTGAGCATCCATTCCAGCATTATTTTACTAACATGGATACTGACCCTTTCAGAAGATACGCTCCCATATTTTTCTTACATCTGAAACAAATGCTCTGATTGGCAGTTTTTTTGAGAAATTAAATAAAAATACAAGAGAAACACAAGTCACAAATCCAAGCAAGCGAGATATTAAAGCTAACGATTACATTATTTCTTCAAGAGGAGGTTACAAAAAGGAGGAAGTTAGGGCAATAATGAATTTTCAGAAAACAAACTTGCTGAATCAGATGGCATTTATCTCTCTCAGAAGTCTTACTGCCTTTCTTTACTTGGCACCTTCTTCAAAAACACATCTACATCCCTTCCAACAGCCTGAAGCACAACACAGGACAAAGATCTCCGTAGAAAAAAAATATATGTATAAAACAGTACAAGGGCTGTAATTTAGAGTAATGAAAAGCAGTTTTTCTAGTGTGTCATGAAATCAGTCTGCTGCTCTGTGCTATATGCTCAAAGAGACCATCTGAGCATCACAGATTACAGTTTAAATTGTTTACATAGATATGCATGGATAAAGAAGCGATGACTTGTATTTTGGAAATCACTGAGCAGATACGCAGTCTTCCAAACCTTTCTGCAAGTTGACTGATCTCCCAGAAGGTGATTTTCTGGGAGCATAAAGATTTTTTGTATATTCTGTAGAACTGCTGTGAACTGTGAGATGAGTATACAGTGCTCTGATTTTGCAATTGTATCTATAGAAATAATTGAACGGTAATTGCCCTATCGCAATAACACTGTGGTTAAATGGGTGATTTTGACCCTGAATCTTGTGAAGAAGGAAAATGTGCACTTGATCACCAGATCATATCACTGAGTTTATGAAGCTCTACATATTTGTACCATACTTGTCTGGTATTTTTTTTTTAATTTCACAGTAAGTTTAGAATGTAAAATTTTTAAACAAAAAGATTTCATTAATGACTTTCATTCTAGTTTCTGCAGTTGTGCATACTGTTAGGTTTAAGACTGCTTGGAAGCTAAAGAGTATGTTGTAAGTGCACTTGCACAGATGCTATTGTCTTATTTTATTTGTTTTCTTTAAACGTATTTATATAGTGACATATCAGCTCCCCAAATCACCCAGAATTAGTAGAGATGGAGAGAGAGACAGAGTCCAGGCAAGTAATGGGATATGTCAGTTCTAGCACTCTCCTAACTGTGATACCCCTCCATTACACTTTTTCTGCAGTCATTTTTGTTTTATTAGACTTTACTCACTTTCCAAACCAAATATAGTGAATTCAAGGATTTGGCAAACCAAATGTGACCAAATTTGGCAAACCAAGTGACTTTACCAAAGTCACTTTTAGGAAGATTTTATTCAGTTGTCATTAAAGACAGAACAGAGGGGAAATGGAAAATCAGACACAGAAGCTGTAGGTATTTTCTGCATATCCCCAAGACCATGTATTGTTTATTCTGGGAAACGAATGAAAGTATTATTTCTATTAATCACTAGCTGTCACAGAATTACTTCTCATTAAGAAAACTCATATGAACTTGTATAACCTGAAGTAAATGCAGAAAGGCTATTCATTATTACCATGGACTGTGAATAGAAGGAAAATGGGACAGACTGTACCAGGTGTGGGTAACAAACTGATATTTATGCTCACGCTAAAGCACTTCACTATATGCAGTAAAAAAACACAGTGGCACTCTGAAGGGGATAAAAATCAATGGAGAACTTAAAGCCGCGAGAGAGAAAAGAGACTATGTTTAGAGGTCAAGCATGTTTGATGCTACCCACAAATGCACTCAGTAATGAACAATGAGACAGTAATGAGGACGAGGTAAATATCTACTCAGACTTTTTATGCATCATTAGTCAAGCCAGTGGTTTTGATGGCTGAACCAAAAAACTCAATGACAAGAAATAAGTTTGGATCAACCCACATTTTTTTTTTCATTTTCTCCCCAGCAAAACAATAAACTGAAAATGGGGTTGATCAGAAACAAAACATTTTGTCTTTAGGTTACTTAGTTCCTCTTTAACCTTTTCATCTTAGTTTTATTTAGTTAAATTTGAAGTGAAACACTGATAGCTTTGTTCTGAAAACGCTGTAATGAAATGCTTAGTCTCTCCCAAATATATTTGCTTTCTGAATACCTTTTCTGAAACCGTTTATTAAATTTGACCCAATTTCATAAATACTTCTGTTGTCCCCTCATGATGTGTTGTTTTGAACTGGTTAATCACATTCTCCGTTGCCAGTATTTTGTTTCCAGGAACAAAGACTACTCGTGTTTTTTTCCTTTTATCCTCTTAATTGAAATGCATAATGTCTCATCACCAAAATAATTTTGTGTTTTCCAAAATAAAAAAATAAATAAAATTTCCAAGGAACTTCTTCCCTTTACTTTTCCTCCTTGTAGCAGAGCAACAATGTGAAAATGGGTAAAGAGTATAGATAAATTTAAACATATGTGTATGAGAGAAAAAAGGTGAGGTTGAAGAGATGTTTTTGTACATGATTCTGAAAATGGCAAGTTATTTGTCCATCCGTTCTGAGGCTCTTCCTTCAGTGAGCAAGTAGGGCAACACAACTGGTGCAATCCATCAAAAGAAATACCTAAGATACTCCGAGGTAGCATCAACCTGACACAGAGCTTGTGTTCCAAGCCTGAAATCCTCAATTAAATAAGGGGGAAGCGCATGCATTGTGTAGCTCGTACAAGCAGAAGAGTGCTAAACCAAATTCTCTGCACTAATGATAGCTGCGGTCTACTGAGTTTAGCAGCAATTTAATTTTTTCCCCAGGATATATTTATATATATATGTTTTGCTCCTTGGTATACTGAGCTGCAGTAATTAAAGTAACAAATCCGCAGATAACCACAGGCCACTACGGAGTTCCACAGGTTGATGTAGTCTTACCAGCTGGTCCCAGACAGGAGGATAAGAAGTATTTCAAAGCCAGGGATAATTTGGACAGCTGATCCCTGTGAAGTCCACAAGATCAGAGTAAGTCTATTAGTTCAACAATTGAAAGCCACTCGTCCCAAAATGAGGACACAAAAAGACAGTTCATTTTTCTGTGAGTACTTTTCCTCTTTTCAGACAAATGATCTCAAACTTCCTAGACTGAGCTCCAGTTAATTGTTTTGCCACACTGAGCAATCCTGAAGGGGACTGTGCTAAATTCAGAGTACAGATGATTCCTTGCTTTGCTTCTACAGTGGTTCTATGCAGATATTTGATAAGACAGAGCACAGGGATGAGCTGTTTGGGATGCTGCAGCTGAGTGCCCTGGAGATGGAGGGAAGCTGGCCACTATGACTCAGACCCAGATATCTTAGCACAGTTCCCAGGTAAATGAATCGAGATGGAAGTATAATGTTTAGTTGCTAATTACATTCAGACGCCTTTGGGGAACCCACCAAGATTTCTATGAATGTACAGTTCCAGCCAGTGAACAGACAGAATTAATCCATTGGTTTGCTCTAACAGGGGACCTAAAAAGAACAATTACTTACACCGCTGTGATTGCCCTTCTCCAAGGTTAAATTCTCCATACAGATTCCACTGTTGTTCTTTACATGAGACATTTTTTCTTTGATGAGCAGTGAAAACTCTTACATTAGCTATCTATTTATTTATTTCTTCTAAATTAATAACGGTGCTTTTGTTTAACAATAATGTGTTTTTTTCACTAGTCGCATCTTTATTCCTCATAAGCCACACTTTCAAGAAGTAAAAAAAAAATTAAAAAAATCAGAAAATAAAACTTGGGAGAGACCACAAAAGGTTTTCTAACCATACTCCATTTTCCAACAGTTTCTACTCATGGCAGATGTTGGTCTGACAAAAGTTGTTTCTTCTAAAACCTTCTATACCTTCCTAAAGTTATCTATCTAGTGCTTAATTATTTTTACCATCACAAAGATTTTCCTAATGGGTTGTCTACATGTCACCTGATGCCATTTAAACCTGTGACTTGCTGTCCAATCCACACAGAATCATTTACTTCTACCTTTGCACATCTATCCCTAACTCACTTAGGATTGTTGTTACGTTTCCCCTCTTCTCAAAAACAATTCTCTTTGAGTTTCACTCACAAGCCAATATAGATCACTAATTGTGCTTGGGTTCTCATATGCACTCTCCCTCTAGCTGAGACCTTGCCAGTGCTGGGATAGCACAAAGACTTCCCTAGTTGCACGGTCTGCTGTCCACAGCAGCATGGTACTGTTAATTCACGCTCAGATGGCAGTAATGGCAATCATTTTTTGGTGTAAAAATAATGTAATTTGTTCTAATGGTTCTCTGTTCAGGATAGCTTCAAGACACAAAGAAGGCATTTACAGGTACCTAATCTGTGTGTGAATTCAGGAGAATGCTCAGGAGCTGACAGTATAGCAAAAGATGCTTTATCCAGCTCTTTCAGACAAGAGGTAGCTGAGGAATGTAGCAGTAGCAGGCTCATTTTACAAACAGATTTTTAAAGAAATCATGCCTTCAGTACTGATCTTCAGGGTCTCTCTTGTTTTTTCACATTTTGGCTCTTGCAGGTTCCCAGCTCAGGTTTGATCAGGCGTTTTATGTCTCTTCTTAATATTTTTAGAAGGGAAAATGGCCTTGCTGTCAAAATACCGCCGGGGCTACTGCATTCCTCTCATGTGTTGCCAGGTCTGTTCCTGGGAATTCTTTGTCGAACAGAAACATGTAACTCTGATCCCTAACCGTTATGTCGAGCGGCTATATACACAGCAATTAGGTCCTCATCAGCACGCAGCGTGGTCTATATAGGATCCAACGGGAATATAGTGTTGGACTGCATCCTATGAAATTAAGATAAGCTTTAATCAGGAAAATAGGTTGCTGCCTTTTGGCTAGCCTGGGTAGGCTTTCAATGTCGGAGTCATTTCATATTTTAGGCACCGTGTTGTAGGAGCTGAATCTCATGAATACTAAAGCTGCTTTACAATGTCAAGGAGGCCTTCCTAGCTGCAAATGAAGAATACATTTCTCATGACCAAACTGCTTTTCTTTCTAATATGATACTTTTTTGATTATTTTTTTTTTTAGGTGGAGAGGATTGTAGACAAAAGGAAGAACAAGAAGGGCAAATGGGAATATCTCATCAGATGGAAAGGCTACGGAAGCAACGAAGACACCTGGGAACCCGAACATCATCTCCTACATTGTGAGGAATTTATTGACGAGTTCAATGGACTACATGTTACTAGAGAAAAGCGATCAAGACATGGGAAACAGGCCAGCACTCCAAAATTTTTACGGGAAAGTCGAGGGTCATCTGTTGAGAAAATATCACATAGACCTTCTGAATCTGGGAAGGCTAAAGGGTCAGCACACAAAAGGAAGAGAATTAATCCCTCTCTTCAAAAACAGAAAAGAGGATACGCAGCAAAGCCAGCAGCTGCTAATGACAGGGCTGCTAAAACTGTAACTTACCGAACTACTCCCAGCGGTTTACAGATCATGCCACTGAAAAAGCCACATAATGGTCTGCAGAATGGAGATGGCAGTCATGAAAAAGATTCTAGACATTTTGGGAATGGCTCACAACAGCAAAACATGGATATAAATGATCATGAAGGAGAACAAAATTTGCCCAGTGTGTTGGAAGTCAGTAACGACTCACCTGTTGTGAACGGAATTGGTATGTGATTTAAACAACTACCGTCTTTTGAGGGGGGGGTAACTGCAGAAACTGCAAGCAAAGAGTCCACTCATGGAAAAATCATTGTCAGGCTAAACAAGGGGTGTGGTGAGAAGCACATAACCAAGTTTCACGCCCCTTTCCCAATACACTGTGGCATTTTTTTGTCAGTTGGCTTCTTCCATTTCCCACGGAGTGGCACAAAGCAGTGTGGGCTTTGTTGCAGGTCTTGCCAGTAGGAAGCCCTTATGGGGCAATGCTGACAAGGCATGTAGTAGGAATGACAACCGAGGTATGTATAATGCTGAAACTTTGTTTTTCTATACTATCAGTATCCTGGTAAGTATGTCTGGGTAACGTTCAGGTTCTTAAGGATTAATGTAGTCAGTGCGGAGGAATACTCAGACCTTCCAGAGCCTCGTGTTTGGCAGTGACTAGGAACACCAGAACTTGCAAGACACATTACTGACATTACTGCAAGGTACAAACAGCCTTGAAGTGAATGAGGCAATTTGCCTACAGGAAAAATTTCTTCCTAATCCCTCTAGTTACTGACTGGCTTAGTTCTCAAAGAATAGGTTCTCAGAGAACATAAATTTATGTTATCTATAAAATATTGTGCAGTTTAATGCAATTGTGTGGCTTCTCATTACCTATATATGTACAATCTTTTTTCATCCCACCAAACTTACAGCCTTGATGATGCTTTGTGGCAGAAAGTTCCTCGCATCCATATTTAATTTGATCAAGTTCATGATTGTTTGGTTGTATTTTTTGTTTTGTTTTGTTATGTTTGGGGGTTTGGGTTTTTTTGACCTTTACTTTTGGTATGTGTTGGTTTTGGTGTTGTTTTTTTAATACCTTTTAAAAACAGCCGGAGCCTTTCCAAATGATTTCCTCCTGCTTACTGATATAGTGGCAACACAGTCTTTTGCGTATGATTTTTTCCGCTGTTATGCACTGCATAAAGCTTTTCATTGAGTGATACACAGTTGCTCTTCATTATTTTTCTTGCTGGTTGCAGTTAATTTAGAACACAGCTATATGTATGATTCCTTTCATTATGCATTTAATCTGCTTTACTGTTGCCAATTCACCTTTTTGTTATGACTCAGTGAAGCTCTTCAAAATCTTTCCTCGATTTTACTCTACTTATTTGGTATTCTCTTCAAATTTTCCTCTCATACTTCTCTTCCCACTTCATTAATACATACAAGAAGTAAACTAATCCTTCTGCAGGTCCTTGGGGCAGCCAACTCCTAAACATTTGACATGATGAAAAGTAACCATTTGTTCCAATTATTTATTTCTGTTAGCCACTTTCCGTAGCCCATGATAGCACTCATTTCCTTAACAGCTTCTTGTGAATCGCCCTGCCAAAAACTTTTCAAAAGTCAACATAAATTATATCGCTCAGCTTTCCATTTTCTGCCCTACTGGCAACCTAGAAAATGCTACTGGATTTGGGAAGTAGAGCTGTCTTTGCATAGTCTTCATACTTGCATCTTACGACTGCTGCAATTCAGGCATCAAGTATCTTCTTAAAAGCACACTAGCAAAATGTATGGCCAGCTCTAAATGCGTGAGCGGCCCAGATGATGTCAATGACACTTACAACTGAGAGCTCAGGATTCTGGGTTTTGATCGATTTGAGCTTACATGAGTCTACTTAAAAAGTTAGGTGCTTCCCTAAAAAGACTTGCATATCTAACTACAGGTGTGTATAAAGTGATTTTCTTTGCTTTCTCATTGGTTCTAATGATTTTTTAATGCATTTGTTATATGTTATGAATTGTGGAAGTTCTGATATAAAATGCGTCTTTACAGTGCATTAATTCCCATAATGCCGAGGGGTTTTTTTAATGAAGAACCAAAGGGCTACAAAGGACTGTAAGGTCAAATGAGCCTGCTGTTTGTCCCCACAGAACCCAGTGAATGGTATCCACCAGCCCTGTCCAAACAATCCCTTTAAGAGTGCTCAGTAGAAAACTGCTGTGCCAAAGCAGCCCAGAGTTTGGCCATGTACAGAGGGCTCCTGGCCTAGCAGCTAATGCTTCCCGTCTTGCTCTGTGATACTCAGCACATGCACAGTGGAGAGAGAAAGCTACAAAGAGGGTAGATGAGACTACCAAGAGCAAGTGGTCAAAATAAAATCACTAGCTCTTTTTCCTAGAGCTTGAGAAGGCATGTTTCCTGCTATAGGAATTTGCATCATTTTAATGTCAGATCAGAGAGCCTCGCACTACTCCTCACCAGTTCCAACAATTTATGAACTCCTCAGCACTCACCCTCGCAGGGAAGTGGTGCGGAGGATGCCAGCATGCCCCTGCCATATGTCAGTTAGAGCCACAGCCCTGTTTTAATCAGGGTAGATGTCACACTAAAACTGCTCTGAAATTTTACAA
The DNA here is from genome assembly GCF_009769625.2 of Cygnus olor. Taxonomy (NCBI): domain Eukaryota; kingdom Metazoa; phylum Chordata; class Aves; order Anseriformes; family Anatidae; genus Cygnus; species Cygnus olor. The sequence continues at coordinate 5,322,420 of NC_049180.1, read as the reverse complement.
ATCACAAATGAAGAAAGTTTCAGACAAAAAATGCCAACTTATTGAATAACAGAAGGTCTGTTCCAAACATCTTGGGTTTCAAAACTTTCTCTAGATCTGAGCCAAGGTCCCAAGGCTCCGTCCCCCGAGACCTGGAGCTCTGTGGCAGTCTGCTTGGCAGGACTCCCACGTTTAGCTTGGAGGCAGCCAGCTATGCCAGAGGTTTCAGGCTGTCTGCCACCGAGTCTGGAGGCTGAAAGCCCGGCGTGCCCCACCAGCGCTCGCAGGGCTCCTAGTCGCTATATGTAGAACAAAGCCGGAGCCCGGAGGACCTGGGTTTGGCTCCCGGACCCTGCGGCTCCCGGACAGCCCCGTGCAGGATCCTACAAAGCAGACATCTGTGTCAGTTTTGAGCTTGCCTGTATGAAGCCCAAACAAATGGCAGCCTCATTTCGCAGCTAAGTGTACGGAGCGCACAGGAAGTGTATTTAGAAATTTTAAGTTCAGTTGGTCTAGAGACGAAGAGTACAAGTGAAAGACTCCAAAAGCCATCAGCCAGAACCAGTATTCCTTTGCATTATACTGATGTTTGACTCCCAGTGTATGGAGCCAAGCAATATAACAACTACCCTACATACTACAGCTAATCAAAAAATATCTTTTCTGTTTGCTTGTGGTATGCCCTGCACGCTGTCAGCTCTGTTGAAACAAATAACTATTTGAAAACTAGTTTTTGGTGGCTCGGACAGACTTCCACCAATTTGTGTTTGGTTTTGTACATCCTCTTGGGGATAATAGTTTCCTGCTCAACCCATAGATAAAACTCTCACGAACAGGCAATTTACCCCAGAAAGATGTGTGTACATCTACAGATGTTTGCACGAAATTATTCGCGCCCTAGTGGAGGCCAAGAACCCCGACGTGCTGGAGCTGGGACAGACCTCTTGTATAAAACCTCTCCTGACATCTGCACTTCCCTTCAGAAGGAGGGCAGTCATCTTTACTGACAGTTATTTAAGGGTCTGCAAATGGGAACATGTTGAAAACCTCTGCACGAGAACATCCACCAATGCTCTCAGGAGCTAACAATAGCATTCCTTCTGGTGACATTTGTTGTCTCCTGTTATCACCTCGCCGTTTCTCTCCATACATTGTAATTGAGAGTGATTGTTTTGTCAGGTCTCTTGACAGCATCAAAAACCAGCCCCTTTTAATTTCCTCTCTCCTTTCCTACATCGCTCTATTTCTGTGCCATCTGCTGAAGAATTTTTGCTTGTCATGTATCACTAACCACTGTTTTTCTCCATTACGAAAATCTTTGTAGTCTCATGGTGCCCTTAATTTAAATTTTCTCTATGAACTTAGTCACTGTTTCCTCTTGTTTTTTTAGCTTGTTCTGTTTTATTTATTCTGGAGAAATACTGGCAGTAAGAGACAACCAAATATGCTTGCTTTCTCAGTTTGCATAAAAACCCATTGCTTTTAGATATCTTACAGATGCTCCCTTAGCTGAAGAAGTCTGAAATTATTAGTAAATTATCACCAGAGCACTGCCTTTAAGTATGTACAGTATTAACCATTGCCCACAAGAAAGACAGAAAGGAGGCAGAGAAAGGCTGAGAGGAATGCCAAGCTGTTTTACCAGGCAGAATAAGGGAATGTGGTTGATTTCACCTAGAAAAATGAAACCCATAGCTCCTTTTCGGTCAGCATAAATGCGTGCTGCTAACAAAAGGAGCAGCCCAGCCCTTCTTCCCATGACATCCTGGTCGTTATCCCCATCCCCTCCCCTTTCAGTACTCTTGAGCCTACAAGATGAACCCGATCTGTTGGAAAATTAAGGAAGGTTTTGCAGGAAGGTTTTTTCCAGCTAGAGCAGTTGCTCATGGTGTGGCTGCCGGCCGGTACCCTAGTGCCGGCACCAAGTGGTGGCACAGAGACTGCTTCCTCACACCGAATGGGTAGCTGTGATGAAAATGAGAAAAAAAGGATCGGAAAGTAAGGGTGGGTTGAGGTGTCTGTTGTCTCTTGGAGTGGAAACAGCAGAGCAGAGGAAGGAGATGCGGAGATCCAAGCCCTCGAAAGCCCAGAGGGATGGATCTGAGGCTTACTGCACGTTTTCTGCTCTCTCATCTCCTACTCTTTGTCTGCCTCATTTTTTTTAGACTACAAATTTCTGATCTGTTTCCTGCAGTGCCCAGTATAACAGAACCCCAGAGCGATCTGGAGTCTTTAGGCACCTTCCCGTTCCAACGGCAGCAACGGGAACATCGTGACATGTCCTCCCCTTTGGTGGTAGTGCAGTACAAGGTACAGGGACCGGCAGCTCAGACGATGTTGTGGATTACAAGACAAAAGAGTTTTCCTTTTGGAGAGAGGGAGGCTGAGAGGGGATGTGATCAAAGTTTATAACATCACCAAGGCCTCTGGTAAAATAAATGTGGAACTGTTGTGCGTTAAATCCCTCAATAGCCGAACTAGGGACCCCTCACTGAAACTGGTGGAACGTCAGATAAAAGCGCAGATGAAAGGAAATTCTCCTCTGTGTAGTGGTTACTAAACTTCTCAAACTCATACCACAGGAGGCTGCAGAGACAGACAGCATCAACAGGCTCAGAAAGGGATTAGAGAAATCCATGGAAAGGTCCACGAGGAAATACTGAAGGAAATGGGAAGGATCAGTCTTCTCATATTCCTGTCCAATATGAGGGATGATATTAGGGCAAAGGACTGCAGAAAGTGGCCAACTTGGGTGTCCTCCTTAAGTAGCATCCATTATTGCCATTTTCGGAGGAGTACTGCATGCACCAGTGGTGTGGAAATGTCTTAAGTTCCCTTAAGAAATACTGAAACTTCTAAATACCGGTATGTGTTTAGGTACCTTCACAAAAAAGTTAATGATTACATTACTCTCCCCGTACAGGAAGAATTATTTTCTGCTTCCAATTTGTACTTGGACTGAGCATCATATACTCACTGCTAAGCCGGTAAACCACGTTTAGAAGTACCTAAAGCCTCCTCACTTAATTCGTGATGTCCGTAATTTATTTCACATGCATTACAGATTGCTTTGTGAAGGCCTCTTTTTTCCTGACACAGCCATTTTTCATTCTGACATGCTGAGGTACTGTTACCCTTGTGTGCGTTAAGCAGGTGCTAACTATTAAAGCTCATGCAAAGACAATCTGGATGCTTTAGTGGCTCCAGAGCAAGGCTTCAGTAGCTCCATCACATCTCTGCAGCAGACATGCTAAATTGGCCTGATCTCGCAGGAGTGTTGTCTTTGGATTTTGCTGATCATTTTCTCTGGTTTATCAGATTAAACAAGATTACAAGGATGCACTGTATACACTGAGACAACAATTTACTCACTGCATCTTGTTCTGTTAATCATCCATTCTTGGAAATTGCGCTTTTCCATTTACGTTTCTCTCAAATTTAATTTAGATATTTCTCTGCCGAGGTTAAGTTTTTTGTCAGCTGGCGTGCAGGCAGTTAGAATACAGATAAGATCTATAATTTCTTACATCATATGTTTAATTTACAGAGCAACTACATTACTCGAACAAGGAAGAATGTGACAAAAAAAATGAAATAAATTATTTCTGTGAGGCTTTTTGCTGATCTGGATTAGCTGTGTGAATTAATCTTCTACCATTCTCTTAGTGTCTGTATTTAAAATAGATGTAGCTTAATCTTCTACGCTAGGTAGATTATCAGTACAGTCAGTCGGACACATATTCCACTTAATGTTCATTCATGCCTCTGGTTTTATAAGTTCTTTATACTTTTCTGGGAGTTTTACCTCTTCATATCCTAGTAGTTTGTTGCTGGGTCGAGCAATATAGTAAGGACTGAGTAGATAAAAATATAATATCTGCATGTCTACCCAAATCAAATAGTTAATTTGTTTCGCTATATTATACTAATTATTTCAATTCTTGAAAATTTCAAATTTGGCTGGCTTCAAATACTTTTTTTTTCAAATTGATGATTTAACCTAATTTGTCACAGACATTCATTTGCACCAGATAAATCCTCTCTTTATTACAATAAGGACAATGTTTTGGATGGGATCTCTTAGTTTAACTATGAAAAGAGTTTTATGACTGACAGAAATAGCAGACTTTTTAACAAACATACATTTCTGTATGTAGATGTGTGTGTACACCATGCACACCCATTCTATGAAGAAGCCAAGGGAGGTACCAGTTAAGTACTCTGAATAATTACTCTGAAGCACTCTACATATTTTTAACATCACATATCATAACTGCAGGGTGTACACGGGTATTTCACCTACTGAACAATTCCACAGGCCATTGCCAATTGTGAGCCACCAGACCATTCAGTTAGCTACACAAACATCAAGTTGAAACGTAGCTGACATAAATGGAAGGTAACTGGTTTTGCTTTAGAGAGTGATCTGTTATGAATTTACCATTCAATTGCACTCCAACAGAGCATTTTTAATTGGAGAGTGGTCATTTAAGCTATAAAATTTAAATTATGTTCTATTCATGTCATCTCCCCTTTAAAAATTCTCAGCTGTTTCATCCCAGATGCTGGAATTAGTTTGCATTGGCAAGGTTTGCATCTTAGCCTTTCTCTAAGAGGGAGTATCGTAGCTTTACGTCTATTTAAACAAACAAACAAACAAAAACATTTGGAAACTATTTCAATGAACAGAGTGGCTTTAATCCCTGTTCCTCCCTGTTCATCAATAACCTCTCCCTGCTTTACTTTTAATGGCAATTGTGTGAAACTTCTATAATTAGAAAAGGAGTCTTGCATAGAAATCTTGTAAAGATTTTCCGACGCATTGCCTATTGCAACGGAACTGCAAAGATGAGCAAAATAATAACATACAGGTCATACAAACTGTATGTCAAAATAACCTGCTTTTACAGCATAAACTGTTATTACTCTCATTTATGTTTCAGAAGGAACTTTTGTCTTTATTTTCATAGTTCTGTGTTTTTTTTCCTAATGCTGGATACCCTCCAAAATGGCATCGGCATTAATCCTTTCAATATACGAGGTCCAATATCAACATCGTATCTGTTAGTCAGAAGTCAGCTTATTATTGTGACTGCAAAATGTAATGAGGAGAAGCTTGGGATCAGAGCAGTGATGGCTAACTGCTACTTCTAATGCTAACCATATGGGTAGAGGGAAGGGAAATCCAGTTGTGGTATCTATCAGCTCAGTAAGAACTCCCCTAACTTGCCATCACATAGAGATGTGCAATGAGAGACAACCTGTGTTAAAATTATCATTTCATAATCACTTTTCTTTTTGGTCGTCATAAAAGAAAGAAAATGTAACTTTGAAAGATGGAATTTGGATGAAACTTGCCTTGTCAAGTTTGTCCAAAGCTGAATTCGAATTTCCTAATGAATTCAGGGATCACCCCAAAGTGATAGGACAGACCATGATACAACTGCTTTCATCTTCAAAGCAGAGCTGAATCCCATTAAGAGTACCAGTCCCACATGCTACAAGTCATTTGACCCAGTGGTTGTCTGATCAGAGAACAAAAAGGAACTGCATGTTGGAATATACAGGCTTTAAAGAATAATAGGAATGGCTTGAGGCTATATTTGACTAGACAGGCATATTTCTGATTTACCAAACTTATCATGTAGAGGCTATTGTAAATATTGCATTATGTTTAAACTAATAAAAAGTATGACTCCATTTCTTTGAAAGTATAGACATAATTATGCTCTGATTATTTCCATCTGAAAGGTTCTTCTCTGGCCAATGGCAGCTTGAATCTACACAGCACTGTGAAAAGGAAACTAGATGGGGAAAAAGATTATGTCTTCGATAAGAGACTGAGATACAGCGTGCGTCAAAATGAAAGTAACTGCCGGTTCAGGGACATTGTAGTCCGGAAAGAAGATGGTTTCACACATATTTTGCTCTCGAGTCAGACTTCAGATAACAATGCACTGACCCCAGAGGTAAGCATGCAGCCCTAAAAGCCAAAGAAACCATGCTGATGTGTGGGTTATCTTGGAAACACTGCACTTGAGCTGTATTCTATGTATTTTCATGCTAATTTATTATCTTAAAAAAGAAATTATGGAGTTCAGTTATATTTAATTTTTCCATGGTTGGGATTTCTATTGAAAAAAATGCAATGGAAATTGATTTTGAATTGGCATGTCTGAAACTGAAAACCGGAAGGAAGGAAAGGAATGACAGTCTGTACTTCCAGCATGGAGCTGTATGAAGCTGTTATTCACATGCTGAAGTAATTGATATTTACCGTCCTTAGTAGAAATCTGGTCTCTTTCGTTATATTAATTTAAACAGTGCTCCAGTTGTTGCATATGGAGGTATTTGAGGCTATATCCTGAAACAGTAACAGTAAAACTATACCTCAATCCCTAATTGCTTGTTTTCTGAATCACTTTATGAAATCTTTAGTTATGAAATCTTTGCCAATTAAGGGTTCTAGTCTCAGCTGAATTGCATAAAGATGTTCAATATATACACAATACTAATGAATTCCCTTGTTCCAAAACATTATACACTTACGGTCAGGCTTGTAGCTTGTACTACGTGGTCACAGGAAGGGCTGAGAAGCTGTGGGCCCTAAATTTGACTCCACCTTCCCAAATGCACACATACACATGGACTTTAATACCTAGAATTATACTAAATAGTTGAAACTGTCGGTACATACCTTTATCGCTCCTAGTTTTTAGTCTATTTAATATTTAAAAGGACTATCTCAGTAATTAACTCAGAACACCAAACACCTGCTTTTAATACTAGTCCCTAAAAACACGCTAGATGATTGCATCAAATCCATCATTCCATCCATGTATTAATTGCCACTAATTGACACTGCAGGTAATTTAAATGAAGAGCTCAAGGGCCTGAAAAAAGGTAGGAAATCAAGGACTTAGCATGTTCAGGCTGAACAGACATATCTTTACACTGCTGGCTGTGCTGTTCCACATCAGCAGCGTTCAAATGCACTGCCCAATGAATTAATTCAAGCTCTTCAGGTCTGCCAAACCAATCTGTTTCGTTCTTTCAAAACTTTCAATATGCCTGGAGCCCACCTCTGCCTAAGAATAAATGATGAGCACGTAATAGTCCTCTCCTTGCATCACCAGCATTGACTATTTCTAGAACCTTTATGGGAGCTCCTTTGACAGCTCGGAAATACATTTCAAAGAACTACTTTACTGACCAGAATCTGGATAGCCAGGAATTAATCAAGGTAATGAGCTCTCTGCACTTGTCTGTTTAAAACTCATCCAGGCTGAGAGCAATTGAAAGCTGTTAGCCTCTGAAGGCTGCTTGCTGGCAACCATGAAACTGCTTATTTGGCCTCGCTCCAGGCTGCAGCCCTTGGGCACTCGCCACAAAATCCAGCACCTCCCATGTTGGTAAATTCAGCAAAAATTTAAGAAACTGAAAGGAGTATGTTGAATGTGCTGTCCCTACAGTTTGTCACCCATGACCTAAGATAAACTGACGGAGTAGTTCAGGGAAGGTCCAACAATTTTATTTTGGCCCCTTACAGCACCACTGAATAGAAAGGCACAAACCCCAAACTCCTACAAGATGTAAGAGAGTGTGTTTCATTTTGCCAAAAGAAACGCTAACTTCAAGCTCGATTAAACATTCAGTAAATTATGTTTGCCAAATAGAAAATGATTAACTTGCAGAGAGCAGGTTGACTCAGTGTGGTCAAAATAGCGGTCTGGTTATTCTCAGCCACCCACATTAGGAAAAAATAAATAAAAAAAGGGAAAGGTGTGCATTGCCCACAATCATTATAAAATTAATCTCATAAAAAATCACTCTCACCTGTAAACACCCCTGCTCCACTGCTTCCCTTTGGGTTTTACCTTAATCTTCAGATGGAATCCAATCATTTTGTTCATCTGTTGCCCTCTGCTATTTCTGCTTTAATTTCACTTTAATTAAAATAACTAAGAACTTTAGAATTACGGCACAGTGTTCTGCACGTCAAAGCTGACTCAAAACAAAACTTTGCCTCCTTATCACTGACATGATACTGCACTTGTGGCCAGGAAACTTACTTCTACAAGGAAAAAAAAATAAAAAATAAAAGGCTTAGAAAAGTCTACCTGAATCTTCATCCTACATTTTGGTAACCACATCACACCTGTGGTTTAGCACAAAATGTGTCAAGGCTCTTCCAGCAGCATTTGCGCTGACCGAAGTTGGCTCAGTGCCGCTACAGTAATTGAGATTTTTCTACAAAATGTACAGGGACTGTAGAAATCCTTCCTTACATTTTACAAGACCTTATAAAACTTTCAAGCCAGTGTCATGAAATGGCATAGCTTGGTTTTTTGATTGTTTCGTTTTGGTTTGGTTTTGGTTTGGTTTTGCAGTGGCTCGGGCTTGCCACTTTTAAAATTAATTTCTAAAGCAGATATGCAAAAATATTTCATCATTACTGCTTCCATTAGGGCATTGTCTCTCACAGGCCTTGTGCTGCTTCTGAAGTTCATTCTCCAATTTTGATGCTGCTGCTGTTTTATCTAAGCACATTGCAAGTTCTGTTTCAATTAAATGGACCCTTCCACTGTTTTTACGGCATATTATTAATACAGATAGGAATTAATATTCCACTGAATTAAACACAAAACGTACCCCAAACAGCTAATGTGTGCACTGAAGATGGATATAACTACCTCAAGTACAGTTCACCTACAAAAGAGGCAGGTTTCAAATTTCTAGCCATGAGAACCGAAGGGTTTAAAGTTCTACCAGGTGCATTTTGGAGCACTGCCTTGCCTTCGCTTTTCCTTACTTACAACTTTTCTGACTTTTTAAAATAAAAAAGGTGGGGGAGCAGATACAATTTTACTGTTTTCTGTATTTTTGCTCACATACAAAGACAAATTATTTCTTTGGCCACACTTATGCCTGAAGCCAGCCTTACAGGTTCGTAACTCCTCTGTTTGTCAAACAGAAAGGACTCAGAATCTGTTTGCATAAAGAGCCAGTGAGTAACAAAAAGTGCATTTGTGTAAAAAGGCACAATTGAGGAAGAGGCTCCAAGAACAACTGAATGGCTTTAAAATTTTGTTTTACTGTAATATTTACAGAATATTTACCTGTAAGGATATCAATAACAAATCCTCAGAGATTCAGAGAAGTTAACCTTTTAATCTAGTATTTCTATTTATATAAACGAGAGACTTCTGTTGAAGACACTTTGTATAATTAAGGCGATAAATTCCCAGCTTCCTGATTTCCCCAGAATGTAAGCGATATTGAAAGCAAAGGGCACCAAATGCCTTTTAAAACTTCCTCTGTCCTGTGAAAGGCATTAAAATAAACTTTTAGAAGTTTAATGAAACCTTTAAACATTTTATGTTTGTTTTGCAATACAAGGTGTCCTATTAAAGGACTAACCAACTTGTTTTCTTGACAGGATTAAAAAAAATGAGCAACTTTTGAGAAAGTGATAATTTTATTATATATTTGGGTTTCAATAAATCAGTAAGTGAAGCATTAGGGTTGGTCTGAATTTATAAGCTGATAGATTTTCATAAGCTGAAGGACTGGGCCATACTGTTTTGTATAAAGCTTCTTCATAAATGTTATTCAAATAAATGCAAATAAAAATACTGCCCCCACAAGTGATAATTGCCTAAAAGGACATTAAAAAAAAACTAATTAAAAAAAAAAAAAGCTTGGAACTGGAGAATACTGCTGTGGAGCCCTGCAAATAGTGGCATTAGGTCTGGTCCATTACAGAAAGAAAAAAAATTAATTGGACAAATGCCACAGTTATACCAAAATGAAGGAAGGCTTAAGTACTGTGGAAGAGAGAAAAAGAGTTTAGAATCTGATAAAGAAATGGAACTAAAACACATAGCATCTCTCTATACGTAAACTGAATTCATTGCTGCATTAAATAGAAATTCATACTTAAACACAGAGAGCAGGTTCTGAACCAAAATTATATTTAGAGTAGTGCAGTTTAATACACAGTTCTCTAACCTTAAACCCAAACCGTCTCTTTTATCGTATTTTATTGTTAGTAGGTTTGCTGTAATCATATAAACATCTACAGGGAAATATCCATACCTAAATAATCAGTGCTGAAAGCCACGGTGCCACGCATTCAGAAGCAACAGAGCACAGCAGGCTGGATGCAGATAGGCTGAGGGACAAGGCGACAAGGTAACCAGGTGAATTTGGGGCGGCACAGCCAAGGAGTCATGTCACAGAACAAGGGAGTGACAACTGACTTCACTGGATTCAGTATATTCCAGTGAGCTCTGAGCACCTTTTAATAATGGCATTAACATCAAACTTACAGATATTTCCAAAAACAAAACAAACAAACAAAAAAATCTTTTGGAGATCAAAAACACTTCTACATTACGTTTTTCCATTTTGTCATGCTGTTTTCTTTTGCTAGAAATTAGGGAAGCAGTGGAAATAAATTTCCACTCCTGCTCAAAAATACTCTCCGGAACATTGTCAGAGCCTCCTCATTTTCAACCATATGCCAGAAATCAATTCCTACAAATGGACCTTCAATATCCCTCTCTCCAAAACACTGAAAAAACAGTGACAGGAGAATATTGGTTCTTCCTAAAGGTAGTAAAATCTCTGCTCCAAATTTTGGTGTACCAACTCTAAGATGGCTTTAGCAATCCAAATCACTAAGGGGTAAGATAAAAAGGAGCCAGGGTTGTAGTGGTAGGGATGTGTTTGAAGGATAGCAGCGGTAACATCAAAGAGGTGGCACATAAGCAAATGTCACTGCAGGAAGGGGAACAGAAGGGGAACTCAGTGAACAGAGTACCACTTCGTGGCAGAGCTCCTCAGTGTACATAAAAATGTTTGAGTGTTAGTCTGTGATATTATTTATACGCCTTCCCTAAGAAAGAGCAGATTCTGGGGACAGGCAATCTTGCACTCACATGGAACTAAGAAAATCAAAATATGTATTTTTTATTTCTAATATCTACCACCTTCTAAAGTTTCTTTTTCAACTTTGGACAGAGATTTGTTGGGTTTTTTTTGCCTTTGTTTGCCCTTTACAAAATGTGCAGTTTTGCCTGTATTTTTACCAACTGAGGGCTAAACAGCTTCTCAGATTCTTAGAAGAACCAGTACTTGCAATATTCCTAATGCCATTTTTGTACCTGCACAAGAATTTCTAATGCACATCCACATTCTGCTGCTTTTAATTGCTTCACTTCCACCCACTGCCACATACTCAGTAGTGCAGCAGCTCCGAAGTGCACGTGTAAAAGTAAAGCACGTGTAGTAAAGCACCTAGAATTCACCACCTGCTTTCTCACGTCCCAGCCTCAGCAGCCAGTAACAACGGGGTGTTTTTATGCAAACGTATGGAAAGCAGACAGGTAGCACCGCACTCCATGGCATGAACATACAAGTTCAAACTTGTTCGCAGAAACCACAACATTTCTAATAGAAGTCTACCTATTTAGAAGAGTAAAAATAAAACTTCTGTGTTTCTTAAATACAGCACTTTGGAGATCTAAAGATTTTTTTGGGGGAAAAAGAAGGTAGTGAACAGAAATAATCACAAGCTAAAAATCTTGGTTTTCTCTCAGAGAAACCAAATTTGATGCCCCATCCACCTTGTGCTGTCTTTTACTTAAATTTACTCTGAGAACAAATGAGAAAAAATTGGCTGAGCAGGGCCCTGTGCATAGGAGGTGCTTGAACACACGAGGATGTTCAAGCCCAGGCAGTGCCACACTAGGTGAAATCAGGGCCCTACTGAAGCAAAGAGCAAAGCACTGACGAGAAGAGGGGAAGCTCAAATTGCTTAAATCGATTACAGCTTACGAACTGTGCTGAACTGTGACAGGTTGCTCATCAGAAGTTCATGAAATAACATTTCCTTTTAAAAATCATTAAGAAAACAATTGTACTCAGATGAAAGGCTATTTTCTTACAATAGCAGCAGCTCAATCCCATACAGATTTTGATTAGTTTGATTTATGGTGTGATTAATAGCTTGATCCAGTCCTAAATCAGAGTGTAAAAATGTCTCTCTCTCTAGTGGCATTTTTGTTCTAACTTTTGTAGGCTGTAACAATATCACTGACCGCAGAAAAATGAATAATATATTTGTCATGATGTTGTATACGATGTCCTCTTGTGCTACCTCGCTCTGGTTCAAGCCATACAAACCAAAGCAGTTGAAGAACTGAAAGATGGGGTTTACAGATTTTATTTACAACCTGTTGAGGTTTAAAGGCTATTGTTGTGTTACAGTGATGTACACTGAATTTTGAAAACAAAAAAGTGGTATTTGAAATTATTAAATTGTAAGCAAATAGCATAAGCTAGCTAGAATTTCCCATAGAACAAGCAAAGAACAGCCAAGCTCTAAAACCTCTTTAAATTAATAAGCATCTGCAAAGCACTTCCAAAGACAAAATATTTTGCAAACTCTCAGTGTTATCATTCTATTAAAATTATATAAATATATATCATTGATGTAAGTATTAATAGTGCCCAAAATTTAAGTCTCTCAAAATCAATAAGGTTTGTAAAAGTAGGGAAATGATATTGCAACGGCATGCATGTCGAATTGTTTACTTTTCTTTATCCACAGATCATGAAGGAAGTTCGGAGAGCATTGTGCAATGCATCAGCTGATGACAGTAAACTCTTACTTCTCAGCGCAGTGGGAAGTGTATTCTGTAGTGGCCTAGATTACTCATATTTAATTGGCAGGTTATCCAATGACAGAAGAAAGGAAAGCACTAGGATTGCAGAAGCTATAAGGTGACCCAAGCTTACCTATGATCTCTAAATTATGAAATGCAGTGTGTGATTATAAAGATATTTATCAGGTCCAAAAATGTTGTATATTTAAGTGTTGATTGCCTTCTAATTATAGTCCTACAAATTTGTTTAGTAAGAACCTTGGACCTTTCCTTATTACAAAAGAAAGCACATTTATTCCAGTGCTAACTATCCACAGGGATTTATTTTATTCCACTTTTCTGTATTTAATACTTCAAATTAATCCTCCAAATTCAAATACAACTTTGTTGTTGTTTTTCCAAATTCGCTATTGCTTCATTTTCTAAAGTGGTTCCTGAAAGGCAGATATTTTACTTGTTTTAATGTTCATCATTTTAATGAATTTCAGTACAAATGGGAATCCATGGTTTAGTCATATTCTGTTGAAACAGCAGTTTTCCACTGTATTTCAGAACCTTATTAGAAGGGTCTCCACTCTTTCTTAAATTTAAATTACTTAATATATATGCAAATGTAGTTTTATTTTCATAACTAAAATGTGACTTTCCTTATATATATATATATCATGTTACCTTAATAGAAATCCAGGGTTTATGACATGCAGTCTACAAATCAATCTGCACAATACATCACCAAATCTTTCCATTATCCACAAGGTATACTTTATTCATATTTGGCAGATCTTCCAGTTTAAATCAACATCACCCCACTGAAGTCAGTGGTATTTCACCAGTCTGTACCAGCAGAGGGTTTGGTCTCTTTAATTTTTTACTTCCTACAAATACGATTCTTCTGAGAGCTTTAAAATTTTAAGCAGCAAATTCTAACAAATCTATGAAGGAACATTAAAGAATTTGTCTTACAATGGACATGTATTTTGGATGTATTTATAAAATATGAGAGTAGGTACAGTTGTTATGTGATGTGTTAACCACCAATTATCTTGGTTACAAGTAATGCAGATCAGTTTTGATTCTCACTTTAATACTTTTGAAATTCTCAAAATATTTTGAAAGAATTAAAATGTACTTCTTAAACATAATAAATCATGACCTGTTTTTAACACTTTAGCTATGCTTGAGTATCACTTAGTGATATTAAAAAAAAAATCCCTTTGAAGGATACATCCTAAGTATTTCTTAAATACGAGGCATTTTTAAAAATGCAGAACCAAAAAAAAAAAGAAAATGGGAGGGAAGAAAATCACTATTCTTGTTTGAAAACACAGGCACACTCGCACTCCCTGAAAAGATACAAATTTAATACTATTTGTGTAAATATTGTGTAGAAAGGTATTGTTATATATGTACACAATTACCTACACACATTTAATACACAGGTATAGTTACCGATTCAACATTTAAATGACAGTAAGTCAGACTGCAAGACTGTTTTCCTGTCCTTGGGCTCACCAAACACTCCTGAAGTGCTCGTACAATGTACTTCTCGTCAAGAATGTCGGCTTCAGGCCCACTGGAAATAGATTTTTATTGTACTTCTGGAAACAATACACTACGTTTTCCATTTAGCACTGTCTGTGCTTTCTGTGAAAAAGGACTCAACTCATGGAAAATACACTATAATAAGAGTAGTAAAAATGTAGGCTTCCCTTTTTCAGTGGCTAGGATGTCCTCAAACACATTAACGCATCTCTGCCTTCACTGCTCTACATCAAGTTAGAGTAGCATGCTTCTACAAACATGAAATTAAAGTCTTCATTACCATGTGTTTTCCCTTTCTAAACTGCGGATCCCGTATACTGACCACAAGTCAAAACTAAAGTTTAAATACCCACCAAATCTCATCTCACACGAACGATGTATTCCTTTGGCCCCCGTCCTCATCCGCTGCCTTTGGGGCTTGCAGCTCACAGATGCGTGGTGCTGCTGCTTCTCTCCAGCCACCATCCAGACACGTGCCTGGCATTGCACTCCTGCAGCAGGGAAAAGGCAGACAGATGACTGCACAGCAGCTACACATGCATGGCCTGCAGAGTCCTGTACTCAAGAGACTCGTGGGAAGCATTCCCAGCACCAGCCTGCCTTGTCGCACCACCAGACAGGTACCAGGACAGGACCCGATATGTAAAATTCTGGGTATGGTCAGAAGAAAGGACGGACGACCTTACTTGCTGAGCTTCTTTACAGACTTGGACATGTTTATGAGCCCTGACTGCAGCACTGCAACAACGCAGAGGCATCCCAAAGTGTGTCTGACGGTCAGCTTTCCAGACCTCCTCTAGCGAAAACAAAGCCTTCTGTACATGACACTTTCCTACCTTCAAGCTTCAGGTTCTGCTGTCAAGCAACAATTACAACTTTCAGTCCTTTTCAAAGACTTCCTTGAATTGAAACAAGGATCTTCTATGCCAGCAGCTACACGTGAACTTCTGGTTTGGAGGCACAGGAACATGCCAGGTTCTGAGGACAGAGAACTCGCTGAAACAGTGATGTCCTAAGCAGGGAACACCGATAAGTGGAGTGCAGCTTCTGCAGACCAAATACAGGCATTTGTTCCCCTTGTAAGCTCCCAATATTTTAGCTTTCCATTCCATCCTATAGGTGGTATGTTCCATAGCCATCCGTTGTGCCATACTCTGTTCCCCGTCCTCCCCTTGTGACAGAGGCTCAGTGTCTTCCCAATGATCTGCTCCACTTTCACCCCACCTCCAGGCCTTCCTTCCTTGCTCACTCATATGAAGATTTCACATTTCCTTCATCCCTTCCCCTTCATTAACGTGTTCTGCTTTGTTCCTCCTGCCCATCATATCCCTGTTTCCTCTCCACACCACTAATCTCTCTTCCACAGTCACTTCCAGGTTCCACTTGCTTTCTGCTTTTCTCCACAAATCTTCTTCTGCCTCCACATGGTCCTCAGATCTGCTGCCATCACTTAGCCATATTGCTTGTTCTTTTTGCCTATCATTTGTTACACCCCTCTTTCCCATGTGTAGTCCTACTAGCAGAGTTGATGACATTACTACGGATCTCAAAACTCTGGAATTGATCAGGTGCAGTGATCCGCAGTCACTACTCAAGCCCATAAACAAGAAATAACAAGACAAGGGAACAGCATTGCTTCTGCAAACAAAAATGAACCTCAACTCTCCATAACCGTGCCATCCTCTAGAGATCGTTTTGAACACATACATACGGTGTTCCTTATTTCAGCCACTTTGTCTTTTCTCTGATCTTCTCTTTTATTCCTATGACTATTTTCTCAAAGTCAAAAATCAAATCCTTACTAGATGGCTTAAAAAACAGAACTCAGTCATTGAACACTTAATGCTTAAGAGACATCAGACTCTTTGTTTCCATTTAAAATATAGCCAAAGTCCTTGCACTTCGGTCCAATAAAATACTTATCTTTTTTGCCAAATCAGCACTCTGACCTGCAAGGCACACCTCCTGTTCCCAGAAGCACGAGTCTCGGTCCTCATGACCTCAGGGAGAGATCTGCAACTCATTGAAGGGCACCTTTGACAAAAAATCACATTCTTTCCTCAAATCAGTCAGCAACGATGCACTCTGGATCTAATAAATACCCAAGGCTGGAACAGAATAACCTCTTTTGTTCTGAGCTTGATTTATATATGTCTCTTTTCTAAAATAACTGAGCATCTTGTTTGCCTTCATATACCTGCTGTGCGCTGAGCTGCTGGAGCCCAGAATTTGCTCTCAGTTACACTCGTTTTTTTCCTAATTGGTGTATAGGCTGTTCCACTCAACAGATGTCTTTCCACAGTTTCTGGTAGGTGACTTATTTCAAGTATCTCCTCAGTACACGGAATTTAATATGTTCCAATTCATTCATCCAGATGAATTGGATCACATTTACTTCCCTGTTATTTCCCATTGCTTCACATTTTCAGTTGTAGGTGGGCAAGGGTATCTACTTCGTTATGCCTCTGCCCAAGTCAATTGCAATGAAGACCCAACAGACCTCTCATGAAATTCTTTCCTGCTCAAACATTTCTCTTTCTCTCTGAATCCCCTCTGGGGGTCTTGTTCTTTCAGCGGGTGTGCCATGAGCATTCACTGTCTCCCAAGCCACTGATGGGACTTGCAGTAACCTTTAAGATAAGATTTTCAAAAGAACTTCTTGAAAACATAAATACTCAACAATACTCCTACGGTTTCTTGTCCTTCATGCTATATGTTCATCAAGTTGGCCAAACCAGACCATCAGAGTCCATACGAGCCATTCTGGAACAAACGGAGAAGCACTATGTACAAACTCATGAGTTACTGGTCTACAAGTAACACTGACCCTAACCACACCATTCTGCCAAAGCACAGCAGTCAGTCCATTCCAATTAGCCAGTTCGTACACAACATATGCAAAAGTATTTAATATGCCAGGTACTCTGAATGATTAAATAGCTAAGTATGAGAGTCATTTTGTGTGTGTGAAGTAGAAAATATCTTGCAATTCTGACCTCATAAAAATGGGCCATGGCATTTATTGTGTTCATCTGTGGTTCTGATTTGTTTTCAGATTAAATACTTTTAAGCTCGGGAATTCATCTAAGTGTTACTTCTGTATTCAAGATCTTTCTTTTATTTTTTTATTTTAGGGATTTTGTTAAAGCTTTTATTCAGTTTAAGAAGCCAATTGTGGTTGCTATCAACGGCCCTGCTCTTGGGTTAGGAGCTTCTATTTTGCCACTATGTGATATCGTTTGGGCAAGTGAGAAGGCATGGTTTCAGACACCATATGCAACAATCCGACTCACTCCAGCTGGCTGCTCATCTTACACATTCCCACAAATTCTGGGTGTTGCACTGGTAAGGTTTTCCACCTAAAACTGCTGAAGAACCTTTGTTAAATTCATGCTGTTCTTTCTCTCTTTAAAAATTAAAACAGAAAACAACTGTTTCTCTGAATTGTCATAGATGGAAATGTAATCCATGGAAAGTTCATCTAATGCCTACCAATTTCTTTTCACAAAATGATCTCTGAATTCAATAAATTGCACATACTGTATGCAAGAAAGACTGAACACAGTTTGAAAAAGCAAAAATTGTCAAGATTATGGTAGAAAAGGGAAGAAACGCATTAGCAGAATGATGCTACAGAATACTTTGTGTTGCGTTAGCACTGCACAGTAATGGAGCTGGATTCTGTTATCTGCTTCCCTAAAGTAGATCCCTAGTAATTCCAGTAAGGCTGCTTAGTTTTTACCAGAATAACAATGCAGAATTTGCCCCACAAAGTATTTCATGCTCTGTTCCATGACTCGGCACAGTAACGCTGTATCACCGACATTTACTCTCATAAAATCAGCAATACGGATTCATCGTGCATGCCAGCACATTTCACTTACGTGAAACCCATGCTGTGCTCTGGCCACCTGCACAGTCCTTAAATAGCTACCAAAACTCCTTTTGAAGTATTTTGCAGTATGGAAAGATACAGCAAACCATTTGTAAATTTAATCTTGCAAAATAGCAGGCAGGTGTGGAAGAAAATTTTAAAGCAAAAAGGAATCATGGAAAATTAAGGAAAAAGGAATTTTGACCCAAGATCTCAAGTAATCTTTTGGTTTCACAGGCAAATGAAATGTTGTTCTGTGGGAGAAAGCTGACAGCGCAGGAAGCCTGCAGCAGAGGACTAGTGTCCCAAGTATTCTGGCCAACAACGTTTAGCCAAGAAGTGATGCTGCGGGTGAAGGAAATGGCGTCCTGCAGTGCAGTGGTAAGGAGTCCAACTGCTTTGTGACTAAGTTACGCTTTGCAGAGGTAAGGTGTGCTCCCGAGGCTCATCATGTCAGAAAGCAGGTCCTCAGCCATAACCGTGGAAGAGGGCTAGCAACAGAAAATCAGGATCGGGATCAGCAGTCTCGTGGAGATTCCAATTTTTCAGGCGCAGGGAGGGTTTTCACTTCCCCATCTCCACATTTATTCAATGTGTGGAGCCGCCCCTGCCACAGATTTTGAAAGGGAATTTCAGCACAGGTTTCTTTCATGAAGAGAGTCTGAAACAATGCAACTATACTAGGAAGTCTCTGCAGGGCCAGGAAGAAAACCTATTTGCCTTTCACACTGTCCTGGCCCGCTATGTTTCAGCTGACTGCCTTCTCTTGTGCACCTGCCTAGTTCCTGACTCCGCACAACGTCCTACGCGAGCACCCGAAGGGAGGGGTAGTGCCAGCTAACGTCCACTGCGACGGGATTCAGACACGGGGGATTTGCATGCACTCTGGCCGCAGTATTATGACTGCCCTGTTGTGTATATAGAAGTTGAAAGAAAATCCTTTCCTATTTTTACTTTCTAAGGTTCTCCCCTTCAGGCAGCTATGCTCCCATTCCAGGCACATCCTTGTTTTAAAAAAATGCAGTGAAGAACATGATACAGGCTGCAGTAGAACTGCACTAACTGAAGTGCAAATTGCTACCATTTATTTTTATACTTCTTATGCCTGAAACTCTCTTGGCATCCCTTAGTTTCATTTAAAAGATCTGTTGTAAAAGAGAAGGTAGAGACACAGGAGATTTTTAATTAAATGAAGTGTAGATTAGATCTCACCGAAGACATTCAGAATGAAACTCTGGAAATGTAGCATAAGCTTATTTGATCACACTGATATAATGTGCATTATGAGTTGGGAAAACCTCTGGGCCTTACTGAGAATTTTTCTTTCTTTCACGGCTATTGGCTGCCAAGGAAATCTTCTCCTGAGACCTGTTGGAAAGAGCAGTGCTAACTTGTGGACTAGGACGAGAGTTAAAACTCTCCAAGACCAGGTTTACTCCCTGAGATCCTCAGTGCCAGCCAGGCTGAAGTCACAAAAACAGTGCATGTGAGGAGCTCATCCCAAGTTGCTGTGGATACTTGTTCACAAACAGAGAAAAAAAATGCGCAGGCCACGCTATTTACAGTCAGTGCCATTTACTTGAGTTACAGAAATATTATTCTGGATTAATATTGTTGAAACCTAAAACAGATAGGAACTGGGCTTAATTTGTAGGTGTCGACAAGGCTGCCTCTCCTTTAACCATTAGGGCTGTATTAGTTTTAAATTAAATCTTCTGTCCCCAAAATTCAGCAGTTTATGAATTATTATAGTTTTGTTTGGCTAGTTGGGCTCCTTGTGAGATACATATTTGCATTATATATTAGAAAATAAATTTACAGGAGGCAATCTCATTGGGTCCAAAAATGGTTCTGGGAGAAACTAGAGTTGTTCATGCCTTCGGGAACCTGCATCAACTATGAAGGACCTGAGACTGGGCTTTCCGATGGAAAAACTCCAGTGATTTCTTGTGACTGATTGCATTACGCTAAGCAAATCTACCTCCAGAACACAGTCAGGGGGTGCTTTTTTCACTAAATGCCCTTCTGTTATTAAATATTTCACTCTTATAAGCATTTAAGAAAATAAACTCTAAAGGTATTTGCAGTAAAAGCCCATTCCTCCTCATTTCTGTTCTGGTACGGAAATGATGCATGGAGAACAACTGTTAAAGGCGGACATCCACATTTGGCTTTCCATCCTCCATAGCCTTAAAGACTACTTTACAGAAAACATTTTCATTTCAAGGGATCACATTTTCAACAGGAGGGAGTTCTCCTCCTTCCAGTAATACTGCATAGCGGACCTTCAATAAATCCAGGCCCTTCAGAATCCCTCATTCCTTAAAAATGTTGGCACTAATGCACAAACCTCCATCAGCCAGCGGGGTTATAGCTGTAAACCAGTTCTGACTTCTGTGCCCAAAAGGGTTATTTAGATTGGAAAACAGTGTTTGTAGTATAAAATGCTGTTCACACCATTATCCATAATAAGTTTGTCAGATTTAGAATAAAATACTGAGCGATGTTTTGGCTTTAGGTATTGGAAGAGTCCAAGTGTCTCGTGCGGAGCTTCCTGAAATCCGGCCTTGAAGATGTGAACGAGAAAGAGTGTCAGATGCTAAAACAGCTGTGGAGTTCTTCCAAAGGACTGGATTCATTATTCAGCTACTTGCAAGACAAAATTTATGAAGTCTGATGTCTTGGCCTGACTTCAACAGAAAATGCTCCAGTTGTGACCAGAGTCAAACATTACCTGTGTTTGAAAAGCAGAGGCAATGCATCATTGAGGAATTTGTGACAGTGTACCCTACTGCATATGGTTGTGTCGATTTCCTTGTGAGCTACACGGCTGCTTGTAGCTGGTTTGATTTCGTGTAACCGAGACATAGGCAGGCTTGTTCAGTGCACATAATTTCTACAGAGGGCTGCATCTTTCACACGCTCATCCCGAAAGAAGTATACATTCCATGTGCTGAGAAGCACCCCCAAGGCCCAATAGGGCACACCATCGGTGAGGAGGTATTTTGTCTGTCCTTCTTAACTTATCCTTGCTGTCGCGACACATCTGGGCTGACACAGAGGGCTCAATCTAAGAACCGGGTCAGCATAATATTTTGTAGACCCAAACACCACACTTTTGAAATGTTTTAATTATTTTTTTTCTAAGTTCTAACAGTGTAATGGAAAAATCTGGTAATTTATATGTATAATATGTAAAGTTAGGTTTACAAAAAACTATTAGGATTTTTTTTCTTTGTTAAATTTATTTAACTTATTTATTTTGTGTTCATATTCAGCTGTTTATTGATCACTGATCTTATTTTCATACTTCCCTTGACCAAATTAATGGTATCACATGAGAATACAAACACATTTTTAGCAGCAAAATATGTAGAAAAATAAAGAGTATATGGAAAACACACAGCATGCTGTGGGCACTGCAAGAAACAGCCACGGGTGTGCTCCTGTATGTGTAAAATTGTACAAAAATCATGGAACTGATTCATTTGCCAGGGTTAAGAGAAAAAAAAAAAGTGGATTCTGAAATAGTGAGTCCCCCCTAAGTCTCTCTTCACTTTCTGCCTTCTTGAGGAGCACTGAAGGGCTTGCCAACAAGATGCTTCATTTACGTTTACTATATTCCTGTTAGCCGGATGTCAGTAACAGGGTGAGTGGTGCCGTCACTTGGCATCGTACTGTTCTTCAGGTTTAGGCATCCCTTTTGGTCTGAAGTCTGAAAACCAATCCTTATGAGCCTTAGTCTAGTTGCCTGACTCCTCAGGTGTGAGACAATTCCTGCTCTGGAGGCCTTTGGGTGTGGGCCAGCAGTGTATATACACGGTGCTAGGTATCAAGCTAAGGGGAGGGAGAAGCTTTGTTTGGCTTCTCCTGGCTCTCCACATCTGGCCACCCCACCACCTGGCTACAGCAACTCATGGCTATCCATAAAAACAGTCTGCGATGAACAAGAGAAACCCAATCTGCTTTTTTAGAAAGTGATCCTAGGACTTCTCAGTGGCACTGACTGACTTGGGAACACTGGATCCCTCTCCTTTCTTCCTTGCCAGCAAAGCAATTAACAAGGAACTAACCCGAGCGTGCTCCATGACTTCAGCTGCCATTTTAGCACGCCCAAATTAAAGCCTCTTGAAGCAGAAGCTTTGCACATTTTTTTTGCTTTGTAATTTCTGCACTTGCTCTCCATCCTTGAGCTCAGTGTGTCGCTTATGGTTTCCGCTCTGCAAACAAGGCTGTTAGGTCTTGTCCCTCCCGGTCTTTCCATGAAGAGTTTCAACAAAGCCTTTGTAAAGTTAGCTAACAGGTGATTACAAGAAGCAGGAGCCTCAACACATCTTTATAACATTTCTTGTTCCACAAATAATTAAAAGTGCTGTTTCTATGGCCTAATTGTACCGCTGAATTTTAAGGAAATCATTACCCCGAAGGCAGGAGTTCTCATGGAACTTCTTCATTAAAAGACAAAATCTGCCTTCTAACCAGCCTGTTTAAGTATTTCCAAGAAATCCTATCAAAACAGGTAACTCCTTTAGAAATGTCTGACACAATGCTCTCCCAAGCACCATCTGAGGTGACAGATAGCCCACCCATTTTATGCCAATACTCACTTATTTCCACAAGCTGCCAGCAATGCCCCGGAGCCGCGGCAGCACTGAGGCACCAGGACAGCGCTCCCGGTCGGAGCAGAGGGGTTACGCAAGGGAAAACCACTCACCTGCACAAGGGTTTGCACAATCAGGCCTCCAGCATATGACTTCAGAAGTTAAAAACATAAAAAAAAAGCAATGAAAATACCATGATTCCTCAATTTCCTTTATTTCCTTTCTTCCTGTCCAGAGAGCCATATCTCCTAGTCATTGTTAATAAGATGTTAGGAAGTTTATTTCAATACTATGCTTGGTTTTTGTAGATAAATATGGGAAAATTGCTCAGCAATGTGAAGGTATGCTTTCTATGTGAGATTTTCAAAGAAGAATCATAAGTCGTTAGACCTTTAAAGCGCATCATTTCATCTGATTTTTCAAATGTCTGTATCTTAGCATTTTTTATGACAAAGGAATGGTTGAAATACATTTTCTATAATTATTTTTCCATTAAAGCAAGCGTTAACCATAGTTAACACTTTTAATTATTCATATCTATACAGTTACAGTCTAGTTTTCATGGAATCTATTTTCCCTTCAAGAAAAGAATGATAATGTCAAAAGCTTCTTTTCCAGTATTTAAAGATCAGAGTCAATTTTCTCTTGTGTTCCTGTCCTTACTAGGTATTCAGATATTTCAATGTACTGTACATATTAGTCTGGGTACCTTTACTAATATTCACAGTATTTAAGATTATAAATGCAATTTGTTGTTAAGTATGTTATTTTATTCTTGTGTAAATTGTTTTGTACAATCTTTAAAAATCTACAGTTTTGCATTTGTAGATATTAAAGGTAAGCAATTTATTTTGTGTTGTCCTGCATGTATATTTTTGCTGTAGATAAGTGTTGCTTAGTTTACTATTTCAGTACATTTCTGTTTAAATGAATAAGCTTACAAACTTTAATACAGTATATATTTTCAGAATATAAACTTTTATATTTCTGTGGTAGGTTAGGGTATGCGTTTTAGGCAATCTTTTTCACTACTATTAACTGTTCTTTTAATCTATAATATAATGGTTTTGTGCCAATAGTTTTTTCATTAGAATATAATGCTCTTTTAATGTTAGGGATAAACAGACCATTTTGTTTGAGGTTTGTTTTGTTTTGTTATTATTTTTTTAATTATTTTGCCAGCATTTACAGTTTTAAATGTAATTTATAAATGTATTGCATTTGTGAATAAGCCTTACCATTAGGTACAAGAAATCTTTAAAGCTACATAATTCTTATGTAGTACTAAGGACTTCCCCAAATAATTGCTGTAAGAAAGTTAGCAAATCAGAGTACAGGGCCTTAAGTTTTTCTTGTGAAAAGGATAATACGGGTTGTTTATTTGAACAACATAGTTAGACTAGACAGCGTGGGCTTTGTTATATATAAACTGTGCATTTGTGCTCCCAACCACAGTAGTTTAATCTCAGGCTTTGTGTGGCTGGGTCTATAAAAGTCAAATCTGGCTAAAGCCACCACTCGTTAGGAGACACTAAAGAAGTTTACATAAGAGACTTATAGACAATCTTAATCATAGTACATTTGGGTACTCGCTATCCTAGATGTGTTATCTGTGTCTGCCCAATTAACCGTATGTTTTAAGCCATATTAAATCTCTTTACTGCTACTTTAAATACTACACTGAAAGTCATTCACTAGCTTGCTTACTCACAGACGGGATTTGAATTTTTAGTGAATAAAAATATTATGCCTTCCATGAAAACAAAGGACCAAAGAATTGCATTATTCTAACAAAGCATTAGTTCCTTAGCCAGTGAACTACTTTGACATTTGTACTGAAGATCAAATAGTCTCTTTCTGCTACGAACACTGTATTCTCATCTACGTCGAGTGTAAGGGGAAAAGATGTATCCACTGACCTATTGGGAAAGGAGTGACGTTCAGCTAGGATGGCATGTCTATTGGTAAGGCTTATTACCAAACCTCTGAGATGAAGCAAAGAACCAAAAATTCACAAATTATGTCAATGTAAATTTATTTTCAGAACTTGCACAAGTAATTAATTGTAGAACTTTGCAAATTAGGCCCTTAAGTTATTTTGTCAGAATGCCATGGAACAGACTAAAACAGTTTCTAATATTTGTAATGAGTACATATTATAATATTATAAGGGTACAGGCACCCCTATATCACAGTGTTGTAAATATTTTCTGAAACTGGTACAGTACTGAGGGACTTGTATCTTCTGATATATCAAATATTGACTGTCTAGATCAAATTGTACACAATTTATTTGTTGATGGTCCTGTAACTAGTGTATGGACACATTTCTGGGTGCCTTAGAAGTTGTATTTTTCATGTGTGTTAATATGCAGTATTTATACATTGTGAGAAGCTGCTTTGAATAAAAACATTGAAACTTCATTTCACTGCAGTGATTTCCAGCTTTATGTAATCGGATTGAATGTGATAAGTAGTAGCCACAGACTCAAACATTACATATTATATTGCATTATATATGCTAAAACTATTCACAGGCTCTTGCCTTTTCAAGAAAGTAAGCATACAAGGAGCTTTTTAAAAGAGAAATTAAATTTAAAACTATTTTTTATGGCAAAAAAAAAGAAGGCAGTAGAAAATGCTTCAATAATCATTCATCATGATCAATCTTACCATTTCATGATCAAACCCAAGAAAACCACCGAGGACTGTCTTATAACTGTATTTCTAGGACACCTTCTACACCACTATCAGTTCCACTATTGACATGTACATGTCACCTAGAGCATATCTACTCAGAACCACCTACTGCATCCAGAGTTTTGGCCCCACAGGAGTGAATTTGCATTTGAAGTGCTGTCTGCCAAGGAGGTCTGAATTCAGCCAGAACCCCCTTTGTTTGGCTTTAAGCATCCCTGAGTGGTGTTTCCAATCATGTACTGCCCATGACTGGAAGAGTAGCTATGAAACTGGTCCTGGGGCAGAAAAGGAAGGGTATTTTTACAGGGAGACAGCATTATCCAAACCACCTATACAGCAAGAGCTGAAACAATGACATACACTTGACTCAAAGGACAACAACCATGTTCTAACAATTACATTGGTTAGCTCTAACACGACAGACACTGTTAGTAAAAACTGTGGTCAGCTATTTAGAGCAGAGGGTTAGGCAATTTAGTCTTGCTTCACCATCAACAAATCCAATTATTTATTATAATGACTCTTGTCATGAATTAATTCGAGTTTACACTTGACTGTAAGCGATGTGCACATGCTGAAGGAGTTATGACACCTTCCTCATCTAAACATTTTATTGGTAAGGTTTGATCTTAACACAGAATGCCAACATTTTATTTTTAAATAGATCATTTTAATGGAAAGTAAAAAATCTTTAATATTAAAAATCCACTTAAATATTACAAATTCAGTTTTTAATTAGCAAGGTAAGTGTTGGTCCTTGTGGTTGTAAATTCATGTACCAACAGAAGAACCCAGTAAGTCAGTGTATTTAAAGGGGACTGCAACACTAATTAGACAACAGATTAGTTTATGAATTGCACATAGAAAAGAACAGGCAGGCAGCCATCCTACTTGCTTTAAGATCTCGAAAGTACTCAAACAGGCCAAAACACTACATAAACTACAATACGCCATTTCTCATTTTGGGTTCTGATTAACAGACAGGAACAATATTGCATATGGAAAGGACAAGGAGAGGCTTTGAATCAGCAAGTGCAAGCACCTGAGAAAAGCGGGAGAATGCCATTTTAAAGGCGGGGGGCACTGAAAGCAAATCAAGTCTCAGGGGCTGATCTTGAAGGACGTTTGGTCGAGGAGGAGAAAGTCAAAGGGTGAAATTCACCTCTCCCTTGTGCCCCGTTTTTCCTGTAAGAAGACCAGAAGATCGTACAATTTAATAATGTGATGCATCTGTTTAAGACTCTTCTGTCTGACTTTTCCACAAAAACAACCTACTGTCATAGCATGGAGAGTTTCAAATTACTAAGAAAACCAGAGTAACAACCTGCGCTAGAATTCAAACTATTTAAATTGTGCTAGTAACACTTTGCCTTAATTTATACTCTCCTCAGTTTTACAAAATTTGCTCATTACAGAGGTACAGTAAAAATAGAGCCCTTCAGAGCTTTGCTGGATACCAATTATTAAGTCCATTTGGCCTGACATGGTAATTTTCACCTGGAACTGTCAAGAAGTGCTATGGGAGAAAGAAAGGAATTTTCATTTCAGAAAAAGGAAACATTTATTGTTTAGTAGGGAATAAATGACTTAACACAGAGCACGAAGCAAGGACCAGAAACGCACAAGAAGCAACGGAGACTTTATGCAAAGCCTCTACCGTTATAAGAACTAGGTTCCTGCTGCAGCCTGGTTCCACAGGAATATCTAAACACATATATAATCTCCAGCTATATGGTATTGGAAAGTGACCCTAATTGTTTGGGGAGGGGGGTTAATTATTGTGAGCTCCACAACATATTTTAACATGACACAATTCACAGAATGCCATCCTCATCCAACTTGGTGCAAAAATAGTAATGCTACTTAATGAGTCAGGAGCAATTCTAGCAATTACATTTTCACCTATCCTTCAGTGAATTTCCATGTAATAAGCAAACATCCTCCTTCCACAAGGAGAGGCCATGTGGCTGCAGTGACAGACACAGCACTGTCTGTATGACCTCATTTCCCATTCCTAGCAAAAACGGCGTGTCGGGACCCCACTGGAAACCTGTGGCCCCTACCACGCCTTCCCCACAGTACACAAACCAGACACAGCAGAAGACGGTAATGCAGAAGTAACTTGAAAACTCCTCAGTTTAACAATATTGCTTTTCCTTGATCACTTCCTGGCACTGGAACAAATCAGTAATCTAAGTCAAAATCCACCAACATCAATGGAGATCCTCCTTCCGACTTCAGTTACTTCTAGCTCCAGCCCACTGGCTGACAGACACTACTGCCAACTCCTTCACCATAACAGTGCTGGGAATATCTGGTAGTCATGTTCTTTGAAAAATAATGTGACACATGAGGCAAAGCTCCACAGCTTTTCGTCAAAATTTAACACCACTGGCTAAGAATTTTTTAATGAAGTTAAACATTTGCAATTTCATCACTGATTCTTGTTAGTAGGAAGAAGTACTCTACTATGTTTTAACCTCCTTCAACTTTTCAGTCATGTTTATTAATTTGAATTCTGGATGGCTATATAACTCATGTCATTCATCAGTCATAGAAATATGTTGGTGCACAACTATAAAAATGAAAATGCTCTTTGCAATTAAGGGTCATGTTTGAAACAGAGGCTATCGAACTAACACTGCCTCCTAAGGCATTAGATAAAAAGCTGCATGTGACATTAGAGGTTCTATAATGAAAAATGATTTAAACAGTAAGTAGCAATCTGGACTTGTTAGGATTAAGTTAATTACTATTATCTAGAAGTAAGCTATGTACAGTAATCCAGAAACGTGTTTCTAAGTGCTACAATTTCTATCACTCCTAAAAGATCAG
Organism: Cygnus olor; assembly: GCF_009769625.2. NCBI lineage: Eukaryota > Metazoa > Chordata > Aves > Anseriformes > Anatidae > Cygnus > Cygnus olor. The sequence goes on along the minus strand of NC_049180.1, from coordinate 5,294,218 downwards.
CATTTTCATACTGCTGTCCTGCCAGCCTTTTGGTTAGTGATTACCTTTGCTACCTACCAGGCTCTAGGGTATTCATTTTGTACAAGAGGTTCTTTAAACGGACAAAGGCTTTCACATAAAACTCTTCCTGTGCCCAGTTATTCAAGATCTGCAATATCTTAGCCTCTCATTTGTTTATTTTGTATGCAGCTGCAGTGAGCAGTTTGTCAGGGACTCAGACTCAGGCACACAATTCCCTCCAAGGCCACTTTTTGCCATTAGGCTTATAATGAACAACCACTCGAACCTGCAGCCAGCCGTGCTGCCAAGGGACTCCCTGCTGTTCCAGGGGTAGGGGTCAAATGAGCACGGCTTTGCTGATAGGCAGCGGCATGCCCACTGCTTGCCGTGTAGGGTATGGAGTCAGCAATTGCTCGACCCTAATCCTCCCTTTATTTCTTAAAACAAGCCTTAATAATATCAGTGGTCCAGCCCTCTGTGGGATTTCCTGCCACAACGACCTTGCATCACTGCTCTGCGCAGGGCTGCTCCTGGCATGAAGTCCAGAGAACTGTAAGTTTCTAACTATAAAGCAACCTCTAAGTTTCTTATGCCAGTGGCCAGGCTCATCCAAAAACAGCAATGGACAACATGATCATAACATCCATGCTGTCTCCAGCACCACGCTGTGCCTGGATTAGCCAGACCGGAAAAACAGGACCTTTTCTTTTTCATGTACTTACATGTAACAGGATAAAAGATAGACATATTTTCCTGTATGCCAATGTCATGCCTATTGGAAAGAAATACCTCCAAACACACTGGTAAGATTCGTCTTCCAGACGTGGCTGTCAGCAGCTGGAACACAGACACAGGTCCTCGCTACGTAAAATTTCCTAAAATAAAGCCACTTATGCTACCATCCACTGAAAGGCTAAAAAGCGAACCAGGAGGAAATAGGCTGCAATACAGCCGATTTGAAGGGCTAAAGCTTTTCCTAGCCATTTCAGTTAGGTACGAGAAGATCCGACAGCACTCCATGCGTGATCCGAGTGCTCGGCAAACACCCACCACAACCTCGGTGGCCCCGTGCCAACCGACTGGTGAGTCAGCAGCCAGGGCAGGGAATCAAGTGTCAAGAATGCATTTAACCCTCACTCCAGACAACGCTTTTCTTACAAACAGAATGAAAACACTTTATAAAAAGAAAAAAAATAATAATGGATTTTACTCTCCACTAGTACAGGAAACCATCTCAGTATTCCTCCGACTTACAGGGGTTCTCAAATGTTAATGAAGGAGAAGTGCTTAAGAAAATAGTAATCAGCAAACTGATAGAAAAGAGGTTCATGAACATGCATCAGTCCAGCCCTACAATCCTTCCTCTGACAAAACTCCCACTGACATCCCTCCAAGGCTGAGTTCAGAAGGGTTTCATGAGGGCATTATAATCTATAACACTGAATACTTGCACAGACAGAAAAAGGAGTCCATTTTCCTACCAAAAACACAGTTCAACTGATCTGTCATATTCCCAAAGGAATATCTGTGCATGCTGCTTTGCTTCACAGTATTCTGGTGGAGTGTTTGATGAAATCATGAGATTTCCTAAATCATTTTTAAATTAATCCCTCTTCAGAAATTCCCCATTGAAGCATCACTTTGCAAGATCACCCTTGATTTTCTATTCAGGATTAAAAAAAAAAAAAAAAAAAGGACAAAAAGATTGAGGATTAAAAAAATTTAAAAAGACTTGAAAGAGGACCTGATGCTCCACCTGAAAATCTCAACACTCATTTACAAGGTTGTTAAACACTGCCAAACCAGAATGGCAGCATTTTATACCGACTTTCTTACTCACTCTTCGCAGGTGTATAAACCACAGTGGACACCTGTGGAGGAGGGGAGGGAAAGGGGGGGGAAAAAAGCCTCTAGTTATTGCCTTCACAGTGCTAGGTAAGGGTAATTATCCTTCCAGCTACCCCATTAATGCACAGATATGGCTTCCAGCTAAAGGCTGAGAACAGCTACCTGGGCTGTGCCTCACGCTGCTCAATCCTACAAACGCTGACACAAATTAGTAATTTCTTCACAGGTTGCCCCACTGAACCCCACAGCCTGAGCCATCTTCTGCAGGAATTCAACTCAGGGCTGGTAACACCCACTTAGTGTTACTGTTCGTCCTGCCCTGGATTAAGGCTGGACCATGAAACTAGTTTGTACAGCCATCTGATGTGTGGCCAGGTAGAAATACTCACAGTTGGCTTCCCCAGTCAGATCTATGACAGAATTTTTCTCCCATCTATCAGCCCTTGTAAAGCCTAAGCCCAAAGTTTAGAGACAACCATCGCCTGTGGCATTAGGAGAGGAGCCCTGCCAAACCCTGCTGGAGGGGCTGAAAGGACTTTTACCCCAACCCTCAGCCCTGTCCCTCCTCCAGGCAGTAGCACCCGTAGTAGAAGCTTTAGATGAGGCAGCCAAATCTGCACCAAAGATACATTTGAGCTGACCATGAGCTCAGCCAGTGGATAAAAACCTAGGACACTTCAAAGATGGCAGCCTCCCTCCGAGGCGCACAGCACCAAGGTGGTTATCTCTTCAAACGCTGCATGCCTTTCCACCAGCACCTCACGGAAATACAGGACTGGACTGGCAATACAGAAGTATGACCAAAGAATAACTCTGATGGGAAACCAACATCAGTTACTGTGAGCGATCCTGTCTTGGCTCCCACTTGGCTTACACAAGTGTGAAAACAGAATCAGGTTCTGCAGAACTCCAGTTCTTAAAGCAAATTTCCTGGGTATGATGGTAAATTACTCCATCTGAAATTCATAAGGGAAGAGGAATGTAAAAGATCGTCAGCTTGCAGTATTATGCTTGCAGTTTATGGAAGGAAATCATGACACATCTTTCCTGTACGCTGAAAGCTCTAAGAAATCTTCCAGCATCACCCCAGCACTAATTCCCAGGAATCCTACCGAGCTCCAGAGCACTGCTCCATACACCCAGCACTCCTCCGCCAAAAAAAAGTCTTAAAAAATTTACCAGTTACAAACAGACCATGATTTGCCTGTTCCTGCACTTCTACATCCAAACTCCTTCTTTGTGTACACTCCTCAGTGTGGGAAATAACACCTACAGGTTATACCAGGTTACACTCTTTGCAAGTAAGGTGGGGAAGTAAGAGACCCAACGAAACGGCACAAGAAGTGGCACCACAAGACAGATGCAATTGCTGATTTAGCAGCAGAAGAATCTGAACACTTTACAACTTGGAAACGTTGTATACAGGCTCTTCACCCAGATAAGGATGTGAATTATTGTTGAGAATTTTATTTATATATCTCTGCAATTTTTATGCAGAAAGCATAAGCACGGAGTGTTTTAAATAATTTCAGATACTCAGCACTAAATAAGTGGCTCACTTTCAAGAAACAGCCAAGAAAAAACATCCCACAGAATGTCAAATATTCCTTCAAATGGGGAGACAGATTTCATCAGGACGGATGCTTAAGCGGGAATAAATCTAAGTACAGAGACTGTTTTCAGCAATAGTTGTTAATTAAGTAGTAAAGTACTAATAAAAGCTTTAGTCAGGTTGTATTTAAATAGCACTATAATAATATGTAATTACTAAAAAAAAGTGCAAAAATATTCAGCAATAGACTGCATTTAATTTTCATGCACTATGCAAATCCCTTTAAGACCAGAAAGGATTCCAACGTCCACTGCCCAGTGGCCATGCTGCAGGCAGGCTGCGAGACAGCTCTAGGTCACAGAGGAGGGGCTCTTGTTGGAAAGCACACCTTCTCTAACAGGAGCTACACAAGTTAAAAGAAAAAAAAAAAAGAAGATATTTAAAACACTGAAAAAGACAAGCCACAAGCACCAAGGATTTCCACTGTAAAGGGACTGAAATGAAAAAATATATTTTTTTGATTCATATTCTTAACGAAAGAACAAATTAATACACAGTAGCAGTCATGCCAGCAGCTCTTCTGCATAGTCATAATGAAAAACCCCCAAGGAAACAAGGAAGAGCTTGTCAGGAAGCCCATGCGCTGAACAGGCAGTGGGTGACACAGCAGAAACCTGTTCCCAACACGACTCTGCAAAGGGCAAGGCATTCAAGGCGAGAGTGAACTTGGTAGCGGAGGCACCAAAACGTTTTGCTAAGGCTAGATATGGCTAGGTAGGCAGAAGTCTGTGTGTAAGCAAAAAGTGCAGTAAGGAAAAGAAAGTCAGCACAGTCAGGATTAATTACAACCACAAGAAATTGCTAATACTTAAAACTGAAAACTATGTTAATGAAGATAAAAGGGTCAGGGGAATAAAAAGTGTAAGGATGAAGTTGAAATGCAGTCCCACAAAACTGCAATCATAGCAGAAACGAAATAAAATCTACTGGAGTGAAAAATGTTGATAATGTACTTACATTATTATCTTTAGAAGATAACAACGCATGACACCAAGTACAGAGACATTTTGATTTTCTAACAGCTCCTCTTTCTGCTGACAGGAGTTCTCTACTTGTGGTATAAATGCAATAACTACCTGACACTATAACGTGTCCCAGAGTAGCTCACAGTACCTTTATACCCCACAGTAAGAGCCGTTGGTGTTTTTAAGACTAATTAACAATAGGCTGCTGTGAACACGGGCCCTGGTTCCAGAAAAGGTGCTGCTTGTTCTTAAATCTAAGCTGAAGTAACATTCATACATCACTGTGATGACAGATACTTTATACATGTACACAGTAATTCGAAATTTTATTTTTAATCTGTGTTAAATGAAAGCTTGGCAGGCCACTGCAGCCAAAATTATTTTATGATTTGCAAATCAACAGGGCATATTTCTGCACCATCAAAACCCTCAGATTTCTTGAGGCCACCATTTCACATGTTTTTAAGACTACCATTACGATGGCATCGAGGGGCTCCTTCCAAGTCAAAGGAAATAGGGCCTCTCCTCATGCAATTTTTTCAAAATTTGCATTAATGGAAATTAGGTACCAAATTCACACAACTGCTTTGGAGAACTCGTCTTCTGTGTCTTCACTGGCAATTTTTCTCTGTGTTCAGGCAAACTGTTGATTTAGAATTGTGACAATCTTTTAAAAACCAAAACTGCCCACTTTTCTGAGCTGAGGCCGCATTTTGAGCATGTGTGCAGTGACACAGCTACCAGACAGTCGTGTTTTTCTCATGTGTAACATCTACATGTTTAAAAACATGAAATTAAGAACCTTTTTTTGAAAGTAAGTCCTCAAATCACTTTACAAAACAGAGCTGGACTGAGATATTAGAGGTGAGGAGGCTTGGATTAGTTTTGCCTGTGTTCTACCTGCATATGATCTATAAGACATAACATCACGGATTGTTTCTGTTTTTAATGAAAGCAGCAGACCGCGGGTTATATGCATAGAAATGGCTAACTTTTTAAAACAGGAGGAAGGTCTCTTTCATTTGCCAAGAAGAATGGGACATTTTTTAGATTCAAATCTGACCTGATACGCTACAAAAATAGGTCATCTTCAACTGCTATGAAAGGAATTACAACCAACAAAGTACAAAAAGCAAACCCCACATGCTTGCAGTGAGGCTCTCAACCTGCAACTCAATTAATGCTCTAAAATAAGAACATTTCTATTCGGCAAGAATTCCCAGTTTTCACTGTGTAAAATCCGCACTTTGAACATTAAGGAAGATGACATTTATATTATAGGAGGATGATTTGCAGCAGGTTAATGTTCTATCTTGTGAACAGATTACCAGGGAAGAGCCTACCCGTGTCATAAAAGCGGCTTTTTTCCTTCGGATTCAGAAGGCTGATTTCACCGGGTAACTGAGTCATCCAGGAGACCGCTGAGCAGCAGCGCCAGCCAAGAAATAAAGATTAGGTTGCATCTGCTGCTGCTCAGTTCTCTGCCTTGCTTTTGCCCAAATCCACCTCAAGTTAGTCACCACACTGCCCAGGACTCGCCTGCCCAAGGCGCCCAGCAGCTTGTTTTCCAGCTGTGCCGATGCACAAAGCCACGCTGCTGGAGCAGAGCTGGAAGCTCACTCCCGCTCTCCCAGGCAAATGCCCCAATCCCTCAGCCACAGCCATAGGCTTCTTCTCTCCCTGGCCTACTGACCATCTAACGGCTCTTTGCAGAGCAAAACCTTTTTAATAGGAGGTTCAGAGAAAGTCTTTCGTCACTGGTAAGTGTGCTGTTCACTGTCTGGGGTGTACCTTTGGATGTTGCAGGAGGTAGATTCATCCACCGAGCAGGTCAGGGTACCACAGCTACAGCTTCCACATTCCATAATCTGGGGGAAAAAAAGAAAAAAAAAAAAAAAGAAAAAAAAAAAGCTATGATAATGAAGAGATACTACCTACTGTTCTCCAGTGAGCTTTTCGCAATTTTATTGAGTTTTCCTGCTTGGTTACAGATCCCCTGCTCAGACATCTAACCTGTGCAGATACCTCAGCACCAAACTTGCTGTGGATCACTTAACCTCAAGGCTCAGGCATTGCAATGCGGGCCAATGTAAGACCTAAATTTCCTATGTAGATTTAGCTCACAGACTCAGGTCTTCAAGTTTCCAACAGGAAGAGCGATGAATTAGGGATTTTAAACCAGAGGCTATTGCAGCTCAAGAGGAGCGCTGCCCACTCACCTCCACCCAACAGCCCCTTTTAAAAATACTCAAAGCAATTTTAAAACCCCAAGGAATGATGGAGTTTAAATGATCTGTGAGGGTGGAAGACTGAGAGGTTTTCGTACACAACCAGTCATTTACCAGACAAATATTAGATGCTCTATTATATTCTTTAATCATATTTATGAGAAATTTTTCCCCAAATTAAACTCCAGCCAATAGAGCTGAACTCAGCCACATCCCAGCAGATGCAATTTCTTCTCCCTTGTTTACAATATATGTTAGCTACAATCTAGTATTTATTTTTCTTGTGGGCATACGTGCATTTCTAAATGCATCAATACCATTGTATTTGAAAGCCAGCTTACAGAGAGAAAACAAGGAAGCGTGTTAAGGTGGTGGTATGCCTGCTGTACAAAATGCAGGTTCAATTCTCTGCTCCTGCAAAACCTGCAGTGTGACATCTGAACTGGTTCTAGTCTCAAACTGCAAAGATATTTAGGTATTGTCACTGAAATTGCCTAAACCAGATTGGATCAATGAAGCACCTTGCTTCACTACCAGTTTCCTCTTCCAACCGAATTCCTGTGCTAAGCTCCAAAAGTGGTCAACTGATTAAGGCAAAAGAGAGACAATAAAAATATATATTTTTTAAAAAAGCTCAGATACCAGAGGGGAAGGGAGCTGTATGTTTGTTCCATACAAACATACCACTCTACATTTGCATGACTATATTTTTCTGAGGTATGAAGTTTCCTCTGAAAAAAAAAACATCACACAGACTAACGATTCAGCCACATATGAGATAAGTGTGGAGCTAGAAATTTAATAAAATGCAAAATAAAGTGACTGAGAAATTAGTCACTGAACAATTACATTTGCAAATAAATAATGCATATTGTACAAATGGTGTCTACAAATCCCTCCTAGAGGCATACCTCTATCTAGACTGAGACCCGTGACAAAGCTTAGGCTGATTTCCACATTAGAAATGTCAGGTTTAGAGCTTGGGATCTCCTGCTGAAAACCTAGACACTTTAACTTGCACTGGACAACACCTTCAGCAGATACCAGTCATGTAATCTCTACGGAAAATCTACCAAGGATATATAGGAAGAAAAACAAATGAAAAAAGTCCCCAAAGTCCTTTACTGTAAAGTCAGATACTGCTTGTGGATGGTGGGTGAACCTCAGCATTCAGCTCCAATATAAGACAGATAGCTGCAAGGCAGTACATATTTCCATCTGGGCACAATTCCAATATTATATTAATAAACTGGTTCTTTTTTTGTAAACAGAATCAATATCCTGTTAAAAGTGATTCTCAGAAGAGCAGGAGATTAGGAAACATTAGTATTAAATTAATCAAACTTCTGTTTATGAAAGATTGTCAGTTTTCTTTTTGGTTTTCAACATATGTACACATAAGTTTAATGTAATGTTTTCTACTTACCTAAGAACTATGTGCTCATTTGAGATATACAAAAGCTACATAAATTTTCCTTATTAAATGGTGATTCCGTGATTTCTAAACAAGTGAAACTTCTATTACCAGGGATTATGAATTTAAAATACGATGCAATTTTTTTTGGTTGAATCACACTTTGGTATTTCTCAAGAATACTGGATATCTCTCTAACCTTAAGGAGAAAAGCATATAGGGAAGCAGAGGTTTCCTAAAACATTTTATCATAGGCATGCCAAGTCCTGATTTTCCTGTCTTTTTCAGGAAACCTCAGAAAATCAAACGACATCAGTTGCATCACTGAAGGCTTTCTAGACCTTGGCTTTATTTTTAATACTGCTGTGGAATTTCTAAGCTCTCTATGTTTTTTCTTTTGCAGGAGAGCAAAACCAGTTCCCAGTTCGGAAGAAATGTATCCAAGGCAGAGAGAGGCCTCCCTGGGAAACAGCAACGAAAGCAGGGACAAGGAGGGAGGCCACAAGAATGAAAGGGGGTGAAATTTTGGGGAACAAAATGTCCAAAGAGATCGGTAATGTGGTTTGGCTCGTGACCCTGATGAATATTAAAAACACTCAGAAAATATTATTTGGGCTGAATGTAGATAAGAAGCTTGGACAGAATAGAGGAAAGATTTTGCAGTCTTGCTCAAAATCTAAAGTCATACAAAATCATCTCCTAGGAAGATAAAAAATATCTGCTGAATAGAAATGAGTTTATAAAACAGGCTTACCATGCAAGTCTCAATTTAACTATAGCATTCATTACCAAACACGCTTTAAAATACATCACACCCAGGGAAAGTTACTTTTAGAAGAAATTACTTACTCCATCCAGCCTGTCATTGCAAACCTGAAAACTTTGCTTCCTTGCTGATTGAGCTATTTTAACTCTTGTACTGAAGAACTCCAGCTCTTTTAGTATGACCTATGATGGAAGTTACACTTGAGAGGAATACACCTGAAAATATCAACTGCATAAATCAAAGGCTGAATATCTCTAGAACTACTTGCAAGACTCAAGTGCAGTTTTATTTACCGAGCCTTTTCCCTTTTGTGTTTGCAATTCACAGACTGTGACTTTTTATGAGGTCTACTGGAATCCTCGTGTGAGAGCTCATAGTGATGCCTTTGAAGCAAGGAGCAAACATTTTTAACTGTGAGTATGCTAGATGAGCTGTGAACTTCACATCTACTGCCCCGCAGCTGAGATCACCGCTAACGGTCCCGAGCTGGATCCCACAAGCTGGTGAGTGGGAAGGAGATATGACAGTTCATTCAATTACTCATTCTTCCCAACATACACTTGGTCTTTTATTACAACATACATAATTCACATGGGGGAAGGAAAGTAAAGCTATTAACAGCCTTCAACATTTCTCCCCTTCCAGTAACGCGTTTCAACAATGTCAAGTCATCCCTCTTTCTGTTACCTTTAAGAGATACCACGGGTGTTCAGACCACCAAAACTGCATTACGTGTCTGCACAGCTGGGCACACGGATCTCTGAGCTTTACTTTGCAGCTCCCAGCTTACACACACGAACAAGAACATCCACAGATTGAAACCTAAGGACTACAGATGCTCAACTGTACTTGCACATTTTGCAAGCGCGCAAGTCGAGGCAATCTGCTCCGGAAAAGGGAAATACAAGCTACAGACAGTCTGCTGCGTGCACGGCAAACAAAACCACACATCATGGACAAGTTTCCCTTCTACTGTGCTCTATCTTTCATAAGAGTTTTAAAACAAACACAAAACATTTGGGGTTTAATGCACCCTAAATATGCCTTTGGGATGCTCTGTGGACAACTGCAAAATTTCACTACAATATACTTGATATTTTTGAAATATTGACCTCCATTAAAATATCATCATTTCCTATTGTTATTACCTCTGTCAGCAGGAATTGCCAAAGGGTACTTGTACAAAAAAATTATCTCCTCCGTGTCACTGAGTAAGGCCGCAGCACAGCTCTTAGACCAGTGGCCAGATACACACAGCGTTTGTTCCTACAGTTAAAACGTTGATATAAATGACACAGTAAAATCTCTGAATAGGTGGAGAACTTGCTGCTAAAAAATAAAAAGACAGGATGCCTGGTTATTCTTATGCACTGAAGAAAATAGAGGGCTATAAATATAGCCAAAGCTCCCACTAAGCAGTCTTGTTTTATAGGCATATGCAGAGTCAACACAGTAGCATGTTTTCTGTATGAGACTACATACAACATATAACCACACAGGCTCAGCAGCGAAGACCGGATTTTGCACATCTTGAGACAAAAAAAAACAAACATGTCTTCCACACTCTGAGCTAAGAGCAGCTTTGCTTAAGCAGTTAAATGTTCTTGTTGCAGGGCCAGCCTCTAGAACGAGGTATGAGCTCACGGAGCAAGCCTGTCTATTACAAAGGTTTTATCACAGAAAGTAATAAGAGGTTACACAAGGTTACTCTGGTTCCATTTAGGAGCGGTACTCAGCCTGATTATTTGCTTTATGCTGTAAGTAAACAAATCATTACACAGGAAACCCAACAAAGCCTCTCACAAAAACATGCTCGGGTATTGCACGGCAGCAGCTCAGCAAGCTACAGCTCTGCTACAGAAATCCTCCTGGCTTTGCAGCCCTACCAAGGTAGGGCACAGCACTGCAACTCTGTTTTCGGGTGATAATGTCTTTGCCAGACTTGAAACATTCGTGCCAGTAGTCTGTCTAGATAGGGCAGAACAGGAGATAAATAGGGAAGAGAACTAAAACACAATTTGGCAGGATAAGACTTCGCAGGAGGGAAGGAAAGCAAAGAACTTGGAAGTGCTATGCAAGGTGCCAGCAGAACTGGCACTTGTGGAAACATCCCATAGAGTATGCAGTATAATAGGGCCCTAGGTGGTGGAAGTCCATACTGTTCTTTTCCATCCTCCCTGCTGCTCAGGACGGCTACACGCTGGGCTTGATCTGTTTGGAGAAAAAGGCTGGTTCCTCTTACGGCATTGCTGAAGTCCACAAGCACATCTGAAACAAAAGGGGTGGCAGTGCGAAGAGAAAGGCAAGCGAAAAGAGGACAGCCTCGTGTTAGGACACCTGAACATCGCATCTAGGAAACTGATTTCGTCCCCATCTCTGCTTTACTTCCTCACGGCTGAAAAATCTTTTGAATCAGACTGTTCCACAACTTCAGAGCTTCTGACTGGAGGTCCTTGGGTATGGCGGTTCTGCATGCTGCCTACCTGCCGTGGAAGCTGTTCCCTGATCATAACATACCATTTGGTGGCTGAAAGCTGTAACTTAGGTCCCCGATGTCCCTATCTAGGCAACCAGTGTTAGTATAAACTGTCATTAACTTTGCTTGTTTCAGCTTATTACCTGTAGAAGGCGAATAGCACTCACACATTTCTCAGACCATTTTGAAAAAAATGATTACAAGACAAATGTGTTAGAGCAGAAAGCCTCTGAAGGAATTCATCAGCTTGTCTACATGGCTGAGTCTGAATGTTGTACCAAGCCACTGGAAAAAAAACATAAAAGAGCAAAATACCAAGCTGCTGGCCATTTAATGTACAGGAAGTTAATTCACAAATGTCAGCCTTGAAATTGCGACTTTTCTAGCAAATTTGGAAATATTTTTTTCAACATTTTCTAGAATCATTCAGGTTGGAAAAGACCTCTAAGATCATCTAGTCCAACCTTCAACCTAGTACCGACAAGTCCATCACTACACCGTGCTGCAGGTTCTATATCTCCACGTTTCCTGAAGCCCGCCGGGGACAGTGACTCAGCCACCTCCCTGGGCAGCCTGTCCCAATGCCCCACAACCCTTTCAGTAACGACATTTCTCCTAATATCCAGCCTAAAATGTGCATAAAAGATCTACGGAAGGGATACCACACTCAACATTCAACTCAGCTGACATACAACCCTACAGTAAACTGGAAAGCAGCAACCAAAGCTTCAGCTTTTTCATGGGGCAGGCACAAACTCGGACTCATGCATCTACTGAGCACTGCAGAACAGGCTGCAGAATATTTAACCGAGCAGATCTTCCCTATGACACCACCTTTCTTAACAGAGCTTATGTTACTATCCCCCTCACTCAGGTACATGTGGAGCAAGAGCTAGACATGAATTCTTGCTGATACAGAAAAGGAATTAACCACGAAGCAATGCTGAAAACTCCCAAAATAACTTACTCTTTTTGAACTCTAAGTACCTCGGAAAACACACACGCTACCGGATAAGTGTGCATTTATTACTCAAAGCCCTGGCTTCCTTGCTTCAGTCTCCACACACGGTTGTTGCCAGCATCTGCAGGAACAGTTTTCACTACCGCTGAGAGGAGGAGGAGGAGGCATAACGCAGAACGGAAAAGTATGTGTACTGCTTATGTACATCCAAAGGTGGTCGTGAATGCATACATTCATGTGCAAGAATCACTGTAACAAATCCTATAACCACAAGAAAAAACTCAGCTTTTTTTTTTTTTTTAAGCCTCCTTAGTCCTCATGTACTATAACCTTTCTTCTTTCCCTTTCTGACATGCCCTGAAGTTTCCTGTATTCAGATCTCGTGGTCTTTTCGGCAGCACTTAGACCGAAGCCTCATGGCACAGCCAGTTGCCCATCACTGGATCTACTGGGAGGCACAAACATTCAGACAGGTACACTGAGAAGAATCTGAGCTGTTCACAGCACTTATGAGATCACAAATGCAGCTCAGTTGACACATTTACATACTTTTTCTTCAGAATTTCAGAGGTGGGGTAGATGAGAATGACACCACAGCAGACAGTTTCCATGAGAGTAACTACAGTATTCTCAACATTTTTATACAATTAAAGGCAAAAGTACATCCTGTAAAAATTGTTCACCCAACTTCTTACTGATCTGTGAGAAACGGTACCAGATTTTTACCAGTCTGTATCATCTGCCCAAAAGCACTGATGTACCCAAGCATATCAACGCTCAATATTCTGTTACAGGTGTGAGTGAACCCAGCAGGAGGCTGAGATCACATCAATTTCTCAAACTAGGTTTCTCTATTTTAAAACCGATACATGATCCAGGCTAAGACTTCTGTTATTTTCACTGCAAGTACAATGCAGAAGCTTAAATACAATAGTTGGTTATTCCTCCTCTCACAAACTGCTCAAACAAAATCCTTCTGGTGGGATTTTTTTTTTTAACATAGATATTTGCTAGTTTTTTAGTTAAGCTGCAAGAAAGATTGATGGAAATATACATGGCATTAAATATTGTAAAGAACATTATTCCAAACCAGATCCCTAAATTGCACGTTATATAGTATGATCTACTAAAATAAACAGAGCTGCAGTAATTTACATTTGTGGAGAATCTTGCTTATTATATACTTATACCGAAATATTTTTTCTCCTGTGGGCATGACACAAATATCGAACCTAGGATGTTTTCATTTCAAAGGTCCTCCAGTGTGCGCTACCCTGTAGAAGGTACTGAACCCTAGGAAAAACGAAACAGCCAGAAGAAATAACGTTGCTAATTTCAGAATGTGCAGCTGATTTTTATCATATTTCAATAATGCTTCTGATCTCCCATCACAAAGTATCACCAGTTCTCCAAAAGGCTAAATAACCAACTTCAGTTGCTATGATCTGCCCTGAAGACTTTGCTTCAGCAAATAAAACTTGTTTCTGTAATATTTTAATGTCAGTTTCTGCTGCATTAGATAATCATTTATCCAAGTTTTATTTTCCAAGTGCTGTGCTCTTGTCATTTTACAAACTTTTCAGAAAAAGAGAATCATGAAGAAAACAATGACAACAAAGAGGGTGATGAAGGTGAAGATCTAAGAAAATCTCCTTGGCAAATTTTTTACCTGCCCTAAGTGTGTTTTCTTTTCTATGTGTACTCATCTCTTGCAATGACAGTTTTGTAATAAGAATTTTCATAACAGATTGGACTACTGCCTTGCCTTCTAACAGGATGGAGAACTCAAGGTGTAAGTACAAATCATACTCCCACAGCCCGTGCCCCATAAAGGAACACACTCCATGTATTGCTGTTTAAGGACATTGTTCCCAATCTTTGAAAATGAACAGGTTTGCTCTGCATCGAAGTGGCACAGGGCAGCCAGGGATGGCCAACATCACCCATGCCAGAGCGGAGGCAGATGGCACCTTCACCCAGCTCCTGGCTGAACAGCTCGGCACTGCAGAGGGATTCAGCACTCATCCTTACCCAGGTTTCCTCCAAAAATGAGAGAGGGAGAACTGGAGAAAAAGAATTTAGAGCTGATGGCTTGTTTTAATTTGAATCCATCCTTCTTGCTAAGACAATGCCATGCATCCTCAATCACTACTTAATTAAGAACTAAGGACACTAGACTGGCAATACCACCGCACACGGCCTCTGCCACCAGCTCTTCTCTGCTCATCTTCCTGTGGGTCTTCAGTGGCTTTGATCATGAAATGGGAAGAGAAGGAAGATGTATCTATTAATTCCTGAAGAAATCAGTCATTCAACCAATGGGAAAAAAGAAAATAAAGAGCGGTGTATTATCAAATTTGTCTTGCAACTATGAAATAAGATCTTTGCTAATCCTTTAACTGACAGTACATTCAAGAGCCAGTATACTTTCCTGAGACATATTAACCCTTCCTTGTGCTTTCTATTCCAATAGTCTAAGGTCCTTTATCTGCCAAATAGAAAAGAATAACATATAATACAAGATAATAAAATATAAACATGAAAAGCTTTCAGCAACACATATCTAAGGCTTTGTACACAGGCATCTGTTTTATTAGTTTATTAGCTCAGCTCTGCAGAGAGAAGGACCTGGGGGTGTGGATAAATACCCACCTTGCAAATAGCTGTGCTGGTGGAAGGCTTTCTCCCAGACACTGATCGACATCTCAGCTGTGCAGGTCGCTGCCCCTTCACTGCAGCTCCCAGCTGCTCGCTTCCAATGGCACCAAAAACCTCTTCAGCCAAACAGACCAGATTAGCGTACTCAGAAAAATTTAGGCTAATGAAAGTTGGAAATGTGTCCCCTGCCCTTCCCCCTCCGACCCACTCCTCCTCTCCCTCATGCAAGGAGCAGCACTTAACTGACCCCCTTAGGCATCACAGGATGCTAAGCAGACAAATAATGACTTTTTATTGAACAAGGCAAAAATTGGGGAAGGGGAAAAGCAGGGGAAGGCCCTCTCCAGCTGGGGTCTTGCTGTATCCTGGAGTAAAGTCAGCAGGAAGCCATGGCTTCAGAGCTTCAACATATAAATGGCAGAGAGGAGAAGGGCTAATTTATCTCACTTGAGAAATATTATGCTTCCTCTCCAATGGATAAAACACACAAGTAATGGCCCAGAAAAGAGTAAACTAACTATATTGCAAGACAGTTTTAAACCATCCCGGGTCTTCCTCTCTGTTAGGTTCATGATCTCCTATCCTTTTCCTTCTCATGACAAGAAAATCTTTCACTGTGCAACAATTTAGAAAGACAATTCAGATTGTTTTACTTTACATTTTCCAACCCTAAAACACCAGAATGAGTAATTACAAGCATGTTCACCCTTGCTATTAGTTTTAAAGCCCTCTAGGGGAAGCTGTTTAATTCTTGCCTTCGAGGCTGAAAACTATTTTTCCTTCTTGAGACGCAGTTCAGAGAATGGCATGGTTTTGATCAAGAAAGATTTGAAATACAGAATAAAAAGAATTCGTCATTATGGGCAGATGCTGGGAATCTCTTGCCCCCACCTCTTCTCTCTGTCTTTAAGGAAGACAAATCACTAAAAGTTTAGACATATAAAAAATAACAGCAGCATCAATTTTGAGGCAATGTATATTTCAGCAGACAGCACATCAGTCAGTTTGGTTTATAGAACCTGAGAAATGATGTTTTAACTTTTACTATTGCTTCTGTCAGTGCAGGAAAGATGTGGTTTTTCTGCTTTGGAGCACAACAGATACTATTGTCATGTTCAAAATTACACTTATTGCTCATGCATATCACAATTACAATATTTGTCCTGCATTTATGTTTCATTGTTTGCGTGGTTTAAAAAAAAAAAAAAAAATCAAGTGTGAGAGCACATGCGTGCTAGTGTATGTGAGAACATTTTTTTTTTTTAATGCACTGTCTTATTGTGGAAACAAAACAAAACAAAAAGGTAGAGCTGCTCCATATTTTAGGGAAGCTCATTCAAAATCACTATAATATTACCTTAAAAGCTAATTACACCTTAGCTATGGCAACTGCATTTCTGCAACACAATGGTAACAAGCTCAGATGAAAACCTTCAGAGCTCTTCAATTTCCTCCTGCCCACTGCAGATACCAATCTCACCAAGTGACATTGTTCTTTAGTTTTTAGTTAGAAAAACTAACTAAAGTTTTAATGCATTCTGGGGAAGTTTTCTGAGGACGAATTTAATCCACTCCCTAAAGCTGCCCCGTGCAGACCCATCCAAGGTCAGCTTTTTTCTTGCCATGCTTCCTGCACGTGCTCCTCATTGCTGAGAGCCCCGCGGCACGCGGGCAGGTAGCACGAGGTGGCACAGGAGGTGTGAGTCCTGCCAGCATTCAGTAGGGCAAAACGTGGAATCATTTCCTTCAGCAACACATAGACACACCCCAGTTAAATTCACGTTTAAATGCACAAGTGTCTCTTTTTTTAAGACCAGAAAATGAGGTTATTCCAGACAGCTCAGGTATCTTGTGTCTGCAGACGAAGCTGATGCTTCCGTGGGGTTTGCACTACCAATTACCTCGCCCAAGTAATGAGGTATAATCCCCCCTGAGAAAGCCTGCTTCATCTGCGATATACTCCCCACAGAAATGCAGCAATCTAGCCGCCTAAATTCAGATTCATGAGATTTTATTTTTTTTAATAGTCTTTGAAAAGCTACTGGAATGAAAACTACACGGGAGCCCCTTCTGCTGTTTTTCTCTCTGGGACAAATACTATACAACCAGCGAAGAGTGTTTTAACACCAAGAAAAGTAACAATATTTTATAATCAGTGCTCATATAAAGCTATGTGTATTAAAAACATTCAGCCAATCTCTGTAGAAAACAATGAAGATAAATGACTGTTGAGAATTAATTTGGGGCTGCCACTAGAAGATTCCTCAGTTTCTCACCTATTACAGATAGTGAAATTTATGATTTACTCTGGCTTTTGTTCACTGCCACTGTAATGATAATAAATTTAAAAAAAGGTTTGGCAGTAATGTAAATGGTTTCCCATCAACATGATTAGTGCCAGTCCACGGACCTGTATCTGCTTTCACTTGAGCTCACGTAAATCAGAAGTTAACCGCTTTAACCACTTAAATATGAATTGCACTGATACAAGTTTAAGAATGAAGGAATCAGCCCCAGCCATTGATTCTGCGTGCCCTTTGCTAATGAAAGCAGCTCTGCTGTTGTTTATGCCCCAACTGAACGCTATCACAATCATTTGGCTACAATGAATAGCTCTTGCAGATGGCTGACTGCTAAAAAGGAGAAAAAAAGAGGTGTATAATGGCCCCAGTAAACGGCTTTGATAACAACACATTAACTTCATAAACTCTCGTCCTGCAGTAATACAAGCGAACATTCAGCAGACCACAAGCAACAAAGGAAAATGTGGATGACTTCATCAGCCATTAAGTCTGCTGTGCCTTGATCTAACAGCATGACTGAAAATTAAAATCAAGGAAATTTGTCAACAAGCATTTCCTCAGCTCAGAATAATCTTCAATTGTTGCGGGTTTTCTCTGCGCCCGTTTGGGAGTGTCAAACTGACCACGAACGGGGAGAATACTGAGCAGACTGTTTCTATATTTTACCAAATCCAAATCAATAAAAACAGTCCTTCGAGGCAAAAGCTGTGCGCTTTACTTTATGCTAGACTGGAACCGATACGTGCCATCACACTCTAGGGTGGAAGGAAAATAAGTAGTTTCACCTCGTTCTCCTGCCCCCAGAACTTCCGGGTTTGGACAAAAGAGTAGGGCAAGGCCCCGAGGATCTAACTCACAGCGGTCCCGAAAAGGAGAGAAATTCAGCAAGCCTCTCTGTGATGTTCGGTGGTGGGCATCACGTGGAGAACCAAGAACAGATTAGATGAATATGCGTTATGCAGAAGTAGGATTAAGGAGTGAACGACGGTTTGAGGATGTCCTTTATGAAGCAGAATGACACAATCCCATACCATTTACAGGGTGGCTTCTCCAACTGCCCCCATACTTTCACACCCACTCCCTTTCCCTTCCCTAAAACGTTAAAGAGCTGGGGAAGAGGCCTAGTGCACAGAAACTGTGTATGGTTACACACCCATTTTTCCCTAGATTTGTGAAAAAAATCTGAGCTCTGGAATATGCAGAAAGAAACTGCACATGCAAAAAGTTCAAGGCTTATTTTATTACTCTAGCCAGTAAGCATTTCTCAGTCATACACAAGACAACGTTTGACTTTTCTGATCTGGAGTTTTCTCATATAAATACAGTGTTAGTTTTCAATACTAGTAAGGGTAATTCCTATACTGCTTTACTGGCTTCACGTTTTGCTTTGTCAACAAATTTGATCATTTTTCTATAATTTCTCTGTGTTGAAATGTTATTTTCAAAACTTCTGATTTTAATCTTATGAACTGCAATGTGTTCTAAATTCTTTATTCTAGTTCCATTCGTACAAATCTACTCTCTGGCAGGTGTTCAAGGCAGCAAGTGTTTCTATAAAACTGCAAGTGCAAAAATGTCTCATAAAATGAGTTGCAAACAGAGAATTGAGGAAACACTTAAGAAAACACAACTGAACAAAGCCGTAACATGGATTATAGGGGATTTTATTTTATTTTTTTTACATACCGGTATTTGAAAACACTCTCTTTCTGGGTCAAACACTGTTTTTTCAGAGCCCTCTCATGAGCTGTCTAACAGCGAAGCATCTCTGCATTTCCAGTTTTCTGGCTTTAGAGAATCTCAGTTTAACACAAATTTTAAGGATTAAAAATAGATATCTATCTACAAACAGAGAAGGAAAGGAAAAAAAAAAGTATGTAAAGTAACTCAAAGCAGTCTACCCATGGCTGGTAATACCCACTATGAAGAGATGGGAAAAGATGCAAAGAAAGGGAGTCCACCTTCCTAAACTCACATCCAAAGTCAGTAAAACAGAACTTTATTTTTACCTCCTTGTCTAAGCACCATGGTACAGTTCTTAGAAATATAAAATATATATACATTCACAGTGACCATGGCTCCCTCAGAAAGAGGGTAAGAGAGAACGGTCTCACTGAGGTAAATACTCATTTGCAGGGACCGCTGCCTGTCTCACCAACACCCTGGTGACCACCTTGTCTGCACTCATAATTAGGGCAAGCCCCTCCGTAACTGCATGAGGTCATGTTTTTCTTTCAAACAGCAGTATATTACCATGCTTGTTATCACTCTTCTCCACAGATTCCCTCAAAAATTAGATTATCTCCAGGGCATCCTTTGCTATTCCATCATTTTCGGTATCACTCTCACCATAGCAGAAAAAAAGGCCAAAAAAAAACCCCAACCAAACAGCATTTAGGGTTTGAGAAACAAAGATACTTATGTATTAGGAAGGGAAAAAAAGAGTGAAAGAAGCAGATCATCCTGGAACTGCCAATTTTCTGTATCCTTTGAGGATTAGATCCAAGCTTATAATTTCAGTGAGCAATTATCTAAATAGAAATGCTCTAATTGCACGAGGATTGTGTTTTCTCTGGAGTGTTATTTCTTTCAAGTATCCTGCTGTTTATTTATATTCGGCTAAATAAAAGGTATGCTGAGCTACCCAGCGATTTACACTGCAGTAGGGATGCTGCCATTGGTACACAGGAGATTGCTGGTATAGCACCGAAAACCCTCCAGGCTGTTCTAACTTACTTGAACTAAGCCCACACCAGTCTCTGTCTTATAAACTCAGCTTAATAAAGAAAACAACACAATTCTTCCAGGATGACTGTCAATGAGATGCTTTGTTGCCTCTGGAATCACCACCAGCTCAAGCAGAAGTAGGGAAAAATCACACACCAGGCACAACCACCCAAGGAAATCCGCTTACCCCGCCCAGGACCCCACACGTCTGGAAGCAGCAGATGGGACGGGGACAGAGGTGAGCACGGCCACGTGCACGGCTCCTGCAGCAGCCACAGGAGTTTCGCTGACCATATCAGTGTGGCTCAGCACTGCTACAAGCTGCGGTACGCTGGGAGAGAGAACAGCGCTGAGACAAAGAGCCAAGGCACAGAAGACCTAACACTTGTTAAAGTTTCTTACCTAATAAGAACAGAGAGGTTATAAGGGTTGGCCTCTGTGGTTATGCACCATTGCACGAGAAAAGTTCTGTCTTAAAGGTTAATAAGGCCGTGAGATGAGAGCACTTGGAGGGGAATGCAGAAACTCCTTCACGGAACTTGGGCTGATTGTCCAAAAAGGGCCCCTTTGTCCAGAATTTAGGAAAACTTCAGAGGGAAAAGCAGCAAGGAAGACCTCAAAGATGTTAAATCTCCCTGAAAATCAAAACAGATCACACTAGTGTGGAAAGTCTTAGTTGTAACACCATTACGTGGCATTTACTGCTCAAACCATCAGGCAACGGAGGGTTCCTATTGCAAATACTGTTATCAAAACCTAATTAATATCTTAATTTGTGTTTGTTTATGTTTATATACAGTAATGGAGATACAGGAAAAGGGGAAAAGGACACATCTAAGAGTTTAGAAAAGGATAAAATTCATGAGAACGCATACAAATTAGGCACTCAAGGTAGTAAATATCAAGTCATGAATAATTTCCTAGGAAAGTCACTGCTTTAAATCCTAATCAAGAGTAACAGCTTCATGTTAGCAGTAAAGAAACAACAAATAAAACGTTCATCCTCTTCTTTGTGTGCCACCATTAACAGAGAATTTGACAGCAGTAGTGAAGAGGATCTTTATCTGCTTTAATTTTATTTCTCTGTAAAATAAATTGTATAAATTCAGTTTAACTGCTTTCAAACAGGACGGCAACTTTCGGATTCAATGGTCAGTTCTCACTTCAAACCAAAAGGATGACAAATAGGAGTTTGTGTACAGGTCTAACGCTCGTATTAATCTTTACCATGGAAAACATACACAGAGCACTCAATGAGCCACAGGCATCTGTGACACAGGTCCCAGGAATAAAAAAATCCCAAAATATGTTAACTAGCAACTAAAACCATAACAGCCAACAAATTCCAATCCCTGACAAGGACTGAAAAACATACATTTCTAAAACACACCTACTTAAAGCTGATTTTCTATGCTGTCATGAACACTAGCAGCAGAGAAACAGTATCTACTCACCTGTCCTTTAACAATGAGCAAGATTACTGGGAGGAAAATAAACATGATAATTTCTTGTCCAAAGCTGTCACTCAAATTGATGGAGCAATTGGATTTTGCCACAGCTGAAGTAAAGGAGGCATACACTTGTTAATTTTATCACTTTTTTCTACTTACCCAACTGAAGCAAAAACCTGCAGAGCTTGGGACATCACCATCAGAGCAGATAAATCCTACTGACACAAATGCAAAACGTGAATTAGTGGCAAACGAACGGTCCAAAGAAAGACCAGGTTCAGAACTACTCTTGAGGGAAGAAGCCTGCTTAACCAACTAGAAGTTTTTCTGGAGCAGTGTTTTTTGATCCTATCAGCCCGTGCTGCACTTCAATCACTTAGGAAATATTATTGTCCCAAAATATTACAAAAAATTCACATAGAGCTTGCTAAGACTGGTGCATTTTAATGACTAGGCATTTGGGACAAGAGGGACAAATACATCTGTGTTGCCTTCTCCTTCAAGTGTACTCCTTGAGAGCAATGAGCTCAAGAACGCAAAATCTTCATGCAGAAGCAGAAATTCACAATATGGATTAGACTTTTTTTTCTCCCTAAGAGGGTTTAGAGATAGGAAAACGGGTTAGAGAATGCCGAATGATCAAAACCAAGACTTAAAAAGCGTCCAGGTCAGTAGAGAGCTCAGGATGCCCAGGCCAGTCACCTATTCCATGCCCCATTTCAAGTGAAAGGGCAGCAGCATGCCAGAGAACTCAGTGTTTAGACCATCACACGGAGATTTGGGGGCTGTCTTTTCTAAGTCCTGCCTGTTCACCTCTGGTTTTGCCTCTTGTTACACAGGAGGTCCAAAACTGTGTTCAAAAATGAAGATTTTATGGCATTTTAATGACCTTAGGATGCTCAGTCCTTTGAAGAAAAACAGATTCTGTACATTCTCAGAGGTCCATGCATGCCTTTCTTCTGGCCCTCATGCTTTATTGTTTATACACAGGTAAAATGATGTTCAGCGGTGCCAAGAATGGCTTTCTGAAACATGTAAACTCATACCTTGCTCTGCCTTCCATGAAATGATGTTTTCTCAGCTAGTTCGCAAAATGCAATTGCACGATTGTTCTTGCCAATTACAACAATCATTCTGATTTCCAGAACCCAGGTCTACTCAGGAAAACCAGATTTGTCTCAGCACTCCTTCATGATTTACTTTTTTCCTGAACTAACGTTTCTAGCTCTATTTTCTATAGGTAGACCAACACAGGTCAGTATTTCAGCAATGGTTTCCCTGACCATCTTCTTCCAGACTGTCAATTTGCTGCTGCTGCCGCCCTTTGTCAGATTGCTTTGATGGGTCACTCTTTGACAGCCTTTGAAGGAAAAGTGGCAGGGGAAGAGAGAGATCAAAGCAGGGATTGACCACCTCCAAAAATTACTGGGTTCTGCGTCACCACCAGGTTCGTTAGTACCTTCCTGGTAGAACTTCACCCAGAGTTTAATTTGATGGGCTGGTTAACACAATCCAACAGATGTGCACAAAACCAGTCTACTCTGGTAGCGTCCAAGAAACAGACAAGCTTGAGCACCACCATAAACAACTATTCACCATTTTTGTAAATATTCTGCTGATGGACAAATACTTTAACCATGCTCAGTGCACTAAGGACCTTAGATCAAGGACACAGGGACACAAACTGTTTTTACACACTGGCCTCATTGTCAGCCATGACCTCTCATTCACAGCAGGCAGAACGCATGCGTGCAAAAGCAAGCCACGTATTCCTATTTTATTGTCACATTTTGTGCTCTAGAACAATACCTGCTTTTCATACAGTTCAAATAAAAGTTTGGCTCCAGTGTCCTTCTCTAACATGAATGAAGGGTATTACCTCATCACTCTTCTCCTGTCTTAAACCAGCCTCTAAATGCAGATGTTTAATCGCAAATGCAGATGTAGCTATACTAAGTTGGCTTTTACGGTGCCAGAAACAAGTAATGCACCATGTCTACAAAATTCACCCATTTGGAACTGTTTGCAAAGTTTATGAAAAGAAAAAGAGATACTGAAATTAAACATGCGGAAATTATTGAAAGGCTATGGTACATTTACACTCTGCGTACCAGAAAGCCAAGAAGACAGCATCAAATGGGTTTGCATTAGACAAAGGAAAAAAAAAACTTCAGGAAAAACAGAACAATGGCGTAATTTAACGTATTTGTACTTGGGTCAGATCCACCCGAATGCTTTGGAAAGGATTCTGCTCAAAGCGAAAGGTGAGGGGAGGATGGGAAATCAGGAAGGAGGCGGGTGCTTGTCACTAAAAAATAACAATTTGGGAAAATGTTGGAGTAAACACTCCAACTATTTGCAAAAATACTACAGCAGTATCTTCGTTCCCTCAATTGTTATTAAGTAGAAGGCAAACAAATGTTTATTTGCAGAAACAGAGTTTGGAGCTCTGCCAGGAATGGTCACATCTAACACACATTATTTATGACTGTATAAAGTGCAAGAATATTAGTCATTTAATGAATAACTCGGATGTTTGCTACAAGACATGAAGTTATCAGAACTCGTTAAAGGTAAAGAAGGTTAAAAATGGGGATTTCTTTACCCAGGAAGCCACCATAAACTCAGCACAGTCTCCACCTCAGGTCTGCAATACCGAATCTGACAACAGAATTACACATTTATCCCACCTAACCTCCTCCCAACCACCGTCCTTCTCTCCAAAAGGAGTCTTTTACCCAACTACTGATGGAGGTTTTGAGACAGAGCAGCAGTATGTACTTTTTCCTGTATTTGCACCTGTTATTTTTCATTTGTCATTGCTTCTGATATAAAAACATGCATATTAAAGAAGGAAAAAAACAAACAAACAAACAAAAAAACTATTGAGCTCTCTGAGAAGGAGAAATTCTCTTTAGATCTGTATTCAAATAAGGAGGTGAAATGGGGAACTCACAAACAGTAGCTTTTTTGTTGTTCTGAAGATACCTGAAATTTCATGGCAATATGGAGCTATTTATAAGTGGAACCTACTTATAAAAAGTGTTCTGTACCTCTAACACCGAATTTTGTGAAGCAGCATGGGTTAGAGGGTTTGTTGTTCACTTTTTAAGTTGCGGGTTTACATTGGTTTTTGTCGTTTGAAAGCAGCCCCCCATTTTCCCCAAGAACAGCCGTTTTGGCCATCAGGCTTTGCTACCCGTTATAATACACCAGCCGTGCCTGGCAAACTACTTGCTCCATCTCTTCCAGCACAGTACATCTGGCATCATGCGTGTCTCACACACATTGTGCAAAGATTTCTCTCAAGCATAATGATGGCTCTTAAAACTCAAACTTTGCCACACAATGACAAGGTCTTCACATTACCAGAATTGCATTCCCTCCTCCGCCGCCCCCGTCCAGCTCCTCGTCAGTCTCCAGCATGACTCAACCCGGTTGAAAAGCAGTAGGTTTACAAGTCATTTCCTTTCTTCCAAGCAACATACATCAGACGGAGGAAATAAATAAAATGTTTTTTAAAAGTTATTTTTGGTGCCTGGTCTCTGGTGAATTACAGGGTGTAACTAGGAGTTTTTCTGCATTAGTCTTGGCTTAACCCGAGTGATATTGCCATTTTGCAGCCCACTCTGATGGCAGCGGAACAATGCCCACTGGCACATCAACATTTCCTTGTAACTCCTCAAGCTGACAAACGTATTTTGGAGCTATTCTTGTTGTTACAGTGGCTGCCTTATCTCCAAGATCACGGTCAGGGCAACAACTGCTTTTGCAAATGCATTTTTTCTCAGGTCGTGTGCTGAGGGCCATCTTTTACCTGCCAAAACACCAGCCTTCTGCTAGACTCCGAGGTTTTTAACACATTTTTATCAATTTCTCTTCCAAATAGTAGCCAGTTTACTGGCTAACCATGAGATGTTTGTGTGAACGTTCCTCTTCCTCTCCCTCTCGCTGGTCTCTTGTTAATACGGTGAGCTGTGTAAGAGTTATACAAAACAAATGGGGAAAGAAGAAAATGACTGTCATGTATCATCCTGAGGAAAATGAAGTTAAAGGACCTGTTTTCAGTAGTCATGAGGGATTGAAACCAGAAGGAGAAATTTATCTGGATGTTGCAGAGACTGATACATCATTATGATTGCAGCTTTTTTTTTTTCTCAAAATAAAATTCCACCGTGTTAAATTTTGAGGATCAATTATGCCAAATTTTGCGTATTGCCTGCTAGCTGCTACTTGCCCTTCCTTGGAGATGAATCTCTTGAATTGATAGCTGTCAGCACAGAGCCCTGCCGGAAAAGCATCACCAAACCGATAAAAATAGCTGCAAAAGAATCAAGTGGGGCAGGTATGAGAAAAAGAGCGATGAGGACTAATGGAGGAGAGATGTTTCATTGAACTGAAAGGGGCCAGGTACTAGCTGAAATTTCAGCAATATAAATAGGACATTATGTAGCTGAACTAAAAATAGGAGTTTTATTTTTACTTAATGTTCCTCACTGCTGGCTGCTGACCTAGGGAAAGAGGACTCAGAATGGAGAATTAAACAATTCCCCACAACCATGCAAACTAAAACTACTAGCCAAGCTCCACTGTCTATTTGTAAACCAAAAAGAACAAAAGAACGCTTTTTTAAAACAATTTCAAAAGTTATCTAATGGAAAGATGTCTCAAATATTGCTGTGAAAATAATGTAATAGAATACAATTTCTGCAGAAAATCAGCTGCAATTTCAAATTCCATCTACATACTTGCTTATAACAGACAATCTCTAGTGTATCTGATCTGATTCCTTCACGCGCTTTCTTTGTAACTGTTGTCCTGTGCTGTAAGCGGTCTCTGCCCAACAGGAATAATTTGTTATCATTCCAGTACGAGGCTTCAAGTCAAGATCAAGGAGTGTCAGTTTTCAGGAAAATGCTACGTGAACCTGCCACCTGCCAACTGTCTCAGGGCAGCATCTTGTGTTCTTCCCCTTCCTAAGGACCAGTTTTACATTTAAATTGAGAATCCTAATTTAGCTATGGTAAAACACTAAATAGCCAGCTGCTAAGGTAGCTTTCATATTTTGTTCCATTAAAAAAATATATTAAAAAAATAAGACTAGCAAATGCGTAAAACACCAAATTTGGGTTCCATTTCAAGCCCATAAATCTCATCCTCAGGAGGAGAAAGACTTGAAACCACGGTTTTGGTTCTGCTTACAGAGATAAGGGGAAGCTGTAAAATAAAAACAGATCTGAATCTGAACTTAAGTTCATAGATGTTTAAGTCCGTGTCTTTGTTTTAGATCCATCACTCGCTAAAATCTAGGAGTCTTGATAGACTTGAGGTTTCCCCAGGCTATTTTTATCTGTATCTGCTAGATGCTGTCTCTCTGTAATACACCACAGACCCCAAGGGGCTATGTAGAAGCATTTATTCACTACCACTTTGATAGGAAGCTGAAAAGAAGATGATAATAACGTGATTTAACTTTGGACAGTGAGCTATAATTACTTACAAGAGTTTATGGCAACATCAAGAATAAGTTGCATTACTTGTCATTCCTGATCAAGTCGAAATGCTGGTATTTTTTATAATAAATTGTTATTGTTGTTTAAGGAAAAATACTGAAATGGTTAAATTTGCCATTTCCTTTCTTTCACTGTTGTATTTGTTTTTATATATTTATACATACACATATCCTTAAATATGCTTACACGCACAACCCAACTTCAAATGTAGCTTTGGACCACTACTACTAATTTCAACAAACCTACACTGCTGCCTTTAATTTTTCCTCTTCTCCCTTCCTAATAACTCACATAAAAGAAGAACTGCTGTGCAGTCTCTGGAACCCTCTTGGCTACAAACAGACGGCAACACAACGACCAAGGAAAGGACACAGCAGGGACCAAGGTTTATATGACCTACGCTTGCCAGGCACGACTGACATCACTAAGCACCATTTTTGGTGTTAGGGCTTAAGGAAACTTCAGCTGAAGAGCGCAGCAATATGCTAAAACTGCCCCCTGTTGATCTACAGCCACAAACAATGCCAGCCCCACCAAGCCATAAATAAAAGCCCCTATAAAGACCCTCCTCAAGTTCTTCCCCAGATACTCAACCCACACAACTGAGATTTTTTCATAGCCGAGGCTCCCTGTCTGCTGTTCTGCTTAAAGTGAGAATTCTCACTTCACTTGCAGGTATGGCCTCTCTTGTTTCCCAGCATAACGTGCAATGCACAACTCCTGTGTGCAGTATCTTTTAACACGTGGTAAGACCTAAAAAGCAGACGCAGCATTAGAACACCTCCAGTGAGTACTGGCCATGTAAGTGTTTCCACTTGAGGCATGACTTCCTACAATAATACGCAACTTCCCAACGAGATTTAGCTCAACTACATCATTTTCCCCCTCACCTTGAACACAGCCCCAAGCACAGAAACCCTTGAACACAAGCCCAGCACTGAAAAATTCAAGGAAGAATGCTTTGCTCTTGGTAGAGCTAGGAGATGATTTAAGAGTTTCCATTTTGAATACCAAGAAGCTGCAGAGGAGAGTTTGAGGTTTCTTTCTGTTGTTGGCCATGCTGCAAAACAGAACCCACAGCAACACAGCAGCATCACAGTAAGGGCAAAGTTAAAATATAAGAACCCTCTTATCACGAAAATGTCTTGGATCTGAAAACCCGTTCTCCAAGGGCGCTTTCTGCTAGCTGTGTGAGAGTGAACAGCAGCCAGGTTCAGGACCGTTTGCTATTGCATACCACACACTTGTATACTCACCTAAATGAAGACACTATGGACTAATTACAAAAAATCTGTTATTCCATTTGGAATTCCTTATTTGGGTATTTGATTTTTGATTTATTTTCCGCTGAGGTTTTTTGGAAGCACTAATGGGGTGAAGTTTAAATTAAATTGGGACCATCAGCATCCCAAAGACAACTATTCAGTAGCATGCATTTAACACTGATTGAATGTGATCACATGGGCTGCTTGGAACCACAGCTGCCTAACACCTCTTACACCTGAAGTACTATAAATGTTCATTACTAGCAATGTGAGAATATGAAGCAAACCAAAATACAGCAAAATAACCTACAAAAATATTTAGCTGTGAAAGCTGCAGAAAAATGAAAGAATTAAAAGGTAGAATTTTCAATTCCCACAGACATCTCCATTGGATTACTTCATGAATCACACTTAAAGTCTCCAGTGCTATTCGATGAAACATTGTAGTATTGTAGCACACAAAGCAAGCGACAAACTAACAGCTAGGCCACAATGCTATCCGAAATGAATCACTAATAAAATAAACTGCAACACCGCCAGCTGTCTTTGAGAACGACCTTACAATCCTGGCGGCTTTTGGAGCCGGGTGTGTCAGCCAGTTCAAGTATCTAGCTGAACTTTGGAAAGGAGGAGCACCTGCACCAGGCACCTCGGTGCTCTTTCCAAAATACCTGTTACAGCTCTAACTACAAATCCGGGGGTTGGGAGGGAGCGAGGTGTAGTCTTCTAAAGCTACCAAACCAACCAGCGAGGATTATTTACGCGATTGGTGTGGTTCCCAGGGCTGTGCCACGGCCCTGTGAAACACCGAGGACAACAAAGACCAACCAAATCTGCTTATTTCAACCGTGCTGTTCTGGGAGCAACGTAATTTAAAAAAAAAAAAAAAAAAAAAAAAAAAGTGGGTGATAATAAGGTGGGATTGTGCAAGAAAACTTGGCATCAACAGTGATGTCACCGATAACATCCTCTGAGTACTTGGGTGACCCCATGGTCAGCAAACCTTAACGTAAGGACTGGATGGTTTATCTAGGTTCCCATAATATAACTTAGTCACACGCATCTCTATTCTTTAAGACATTTGACAATTTTTCCCAAGCCAAAACAAATCATCAGATTCTAGATGACTGATTACTGCTCTTGGGATAAGTTTTGTAAAGCCATCGGTGAGATCTTTTACAGATAACGAATCCCCCAAAAGATCTTTCTGCATGCTTACCTTTTGTTTGGAAAAAAAAAAAAAAAAAAAAAAAAAAACAATACAAAACAAAACAAAAAAAAACACAAACAGGTCCCATTGGCTGACATATCTGCTCCATATCGAAGTCCCCAGCCTCTGAAATGTCACCAACAGACCAAAAGAATAAAGCATGACAGTTCCCAAGAACCATTGTTAGGCTAAAAATAATGTGATTTTAGTAATCGCTTGAAAGTTTTTCTTAGTAGACCTTAATTTCCACAAGCAGGCTCTGCTGCTTAGCAAGCATGGCTGCCATGGAGCGCCGTTAGACCAAACGCCTGTTTATCCTGAGTGACACAAACACCTCCAGCAAAGAAGACGTTTCCTCCTACTTGTATTAGGCAAAGTAGAATTCACATTAGTGAATTACAAGTGCAAGTTTCTATAAAATAAGCCAAGGTTGTCATGGGACAATTAAGATTTGCCGTGATATTTCACTCCAGTGAATGTTAATAACACAGAATGTGTAACGTAAATCTACAGTCCTAAAATCCATTACTTTGTCCAAGCAGAGAATCCCTTTGCTTAAGCACAAGTGTTAATAATTAATTTTCAATTAAATTGTCAGATTCTGAAATACTTTTCACTTTGTTTACATCATTTTAGGTATTCCATACCATGTTTTCATTTATATCAGACAGATTTTACATTAGATGTTATGCATTCTTTTAAAGCATGGGCAGTGCCAGCACTAAGAACCCCCTGACTGTTTAAGTCACTATTCATGTGTAAAGCTAAAAGCAAAGTGTATAAATAACATTAGAAATATTCATTACAATGATTCAGAATATGCATAATTCCAACTTTTCAACTGCATACTTCAGTTTTATAGTTACTCATATTAATCATTCCTGTGCGGTGTGTATCAAGACTACATTTCTTACCGGATTCTGAGTGCACCCTCATTTTCAGGAAGTTATGCATAGCTATAAAATTCACTATCGACTTATCACTGTGTGTGAGCAATTACCCTAACTGCTCGAATAGCCAGTGTATCAGCTGAGAAAATGACAAGGGCCGGAACACTTGCAGGACTACAGTCCTCACCCAAACTGTAAAAATGGTCAGCTCAACTCAACCTAGGTTCTCCTGCAACATCTAGAAACTACAGACAGTCTTTATCTGCAACAAATGGCTCTGCCATAATTACCTGAGGGTGTTACCAACCAGAGTGAAAAAGGGAAAAGACAAACACTGTATTCATAATATATTAACGTTCAGATAATGCTGCAGGCTTAACAGTAAAATCAGGTTCAAATCCTGTTGTATATACAGGATATCTGTATATCCTGTCCTTTATACAAGAACCATGCAGACATGGCACATTTTGGCCCTTCAATTCAAACATCTAAAAGTCCAAAAAACTAGGCAAAAAGGATGGAGGTCATACATGGGATGAGGTGTAAAACAGTATAAATAATCACATACATGAAAGCCAATATTACAGCTTACCAACTTAATTACTAAATTAACTACGGGAAAGTACAGATCAAAGTTAAATTGGATAAACAGCGATGTACCGAATTCTTATCTCCGTATCAGCATGGTGCTCACGGACACACATGCAATAGGTGCTGCTTATGCTCTGGTATCGTTTGTGGGGCAAAGCAAGCTTTCCTGCACCAGGGCACTCGCTGCAGATGGTGTACTAAGTTAATCTACAGCAAGCTGGCCGCTGAGCACTCACTGGAATATAATTCTCATTAATTTCCCCTGACAGACAACTAATGTTTTAAACTATTCCCCATAGAATTGATCACCAGTACAGTGCTCTTTGCAGGCAGAGTTTAACACCAGAGCAGGAACTAGCCCTGCTGTACGTACATTGTGCCGGTGCTGGTCAGCAGACTTTCCTTCTACTGAAAGAAAAGGAAAAGATATCAGCATTTGATTTCCCAGCAAGACAAAGTCCACCCAGTTTGAGGAAGAGATATACCAATGAAATAGCATACTCTAAGAACTTCTTTACCACCCTGCTGCTAACGTCCTCTTTTATGGCTTCACACTAGGTTCTTTTCTGGAGGAGCTGGAAACAAACGTGAGCAATAGAGCAGCAGATTTTTACCGCTGGTAGCACAGTTACCAGGTGTCTCTGGTAGAGCTGAAAGGATTTTACTGGGTAGTGCTATCACCCTCTTGCTGTGTACTCCTCCCATCCTTGAATTCTGCAGACTTGTGTTGGCTCTTGGATCTGAAAACCTCACTGCTCTGGCCAGGTCTGTATCGTAGCTGCTGTTTGCCCTCTGCTTTTACTCCCCCCTTCTTCATTTTCCTACAAGAAACGCCTAAGAACTTCTCACATGATGCAACAGAAAGCCCCATCAAATTTCTTTTCTTCTCTCTTAAAGTTACTCTTTCAGAAAGAACAATGGGGAGAAAACATCTCTATGGCATAACAGACATCACAACAAGTTGGCTTCAAAGTCCTTATAAATAAGGTTTATTTCACCCAACATGTCCCCTAATCACTACTCAGTTCACTTCAGGAAGCAAACAAAAACCACCCATATTTACCATTTAACCCTTACCCTCTTTCCTCAGCAGATAAATTGTAAATATTATTACACTAGTACTTCTCAACCTCACGTTCAACTTTGCAATATAACCCCCCCCCCCAAAAAGAAAAAAAAAAAAGGTAGAAAACCACAGGAGTGTGGGGTGGTCTCAAATCACACTACTCGTACAGAATTAGCAAAGAACTATTTGTACAGAATTAGCAAAGAAAACCAGAAAGATGAATGTGATCATACTTTCATTACACAAAGCTTATCTGTAAAATATATTTATTGTTAAGCGTAGTTTAAAGCATCAATATAAATTGTGCAAGAAACTTGGGCTTTCATTTGTTAAGCACACTAATCTTTGGAAATATGATTGTGACTAATGAGCTATGTTATGTGGTTTAGATTATTATTTTATTGCTATTTAGTGAAAGATCTGGACTCACAGAAGCTGATGGAAGAAGAAAAAAGAAAACTTCAGTGCTTTTGCACTCAGATACCAGCTTCTCAACCTAATCTTTAGGACAATTCTCTATTTATTTATAGATTACAGGCAACACCAATCCTATTTAATAGCTTGCCTGAAGCAGATTTTTGTCATCACAAATGGAAGAAGGATCAAAGATTCAGTGTTCCCAGTTTGGGAGCTTCACCATAAAGTCTTCAAGAGTGTTCTTAGAACACCCACAAAAAGACTGCACCACTTCCAACCACTCAAGTGTTTAATTTACATAATGCATCATTTATTTATTCTAACAACACAGAGAGCACATCAAAACATACAGCAGTAGTTGTTTCAGTTTTTCTTGGAATTCTCTCTCTCTCTCACCTTCTACAAGGATACACTTGTGGTCAAGTTTTTACCGATTTAACCAGATCCATCCAGGTATTGAAAAATAAGTAAAATTCTTCTAAGTAATCTTTCAAAATAGAACACAAAATATAGCTTTGTTCCAAAAAAAATAGATGCATGAATAACTTTGTGCATCAACAATGGTTCTTATAACAAACTGTAGAATTCATTGGAGAATAGGCACTCTTTCTTCAAAAGCGTTCAAGACGCTTATATTTAGCTCAATAAAACTGGATTTTTTAATAGCTTTTTTTTTGCTAGGCAAAACAGAAGAGTCATTTAAAAATAAGTAGACACGCAGAAAAGCAGTTCTATCACTGCAATGGCTGAGGTTGGAGGGGGCATCTGAAGATCACCTAGTCCAACCCTCCTGCCAAGCAGGATCACCTAGAGCACACTGCACATAACTTGACTTCCCCCTTAGAACAAGCGTATGTGGAAGAACAACGTAGCTTGTATTTTTGGCAGCGCTCCTCTTCAACATTACTCAGCATACACTGATTACGCTCAGCATAAAATCAAGGCGATGCTCTGTAAACCCCTGAAAAATGTCCATTCTGAGTTTCTAAAGACTTCTTAATATTCTCAACAGAAGATGGTCACTTCATGATTTTGGTTCCAATAAAAATACCAGAGCTCCAATTATTGCTTGATAGGCCACTTCCAATTTTAATCCATGTTGCTTTAAAATTTATTTTTAATAATTCATTTAAGCAGTGTTATCACAACATTACAAGGAGCGAATGAAAAGTCACTCAGTGTTTTGCAGGAAAAAAAATGAAAAACTGCTAAACATGAAGGAATAAATGCAACTCAACACAAGGCTGGGAATATAGCAGCTCTGAATGAATAATACTCTACACACACTGATTCATCGTTACTTAACAGTCATAACAAAACTATGCCAGAACAAAGAATTGCCACAATATTTTTCTTTTCAAGGTCAAAAATTAACTTATGGGTGATCATTTATTATTTTCATTTTTTTTTCCACATTCAGTTCGACTTTGTAGGAATAAGTATGTTTTAAGTACATTTATTTTTCCATCATGTCACAAACAATAGGTTCAACAGTGGTGATCTGAAAGAAATATTCTGTCAACTTTTATGCGAGTGTCACTATCAAGACGCAGCTGTCCAGCTACAGTACAGCTCACTTCTCAGAGTTTTTATTAGCATTAATTATTCTCCGTCGCGTCTCCTGGTTCTTGACCCTGTTTGCTTCATACTGGAAGAAAGATAAGGTAAATAATAGATCAGCTATTATCATTAAACAGATAAGTCAAATTTAAAAATGTAGACTTATTACTCAGGAACAGAAACAGTATATTTGATATATTAGAAATGCAGTTCATGTTGATCTCTCTATATTCGTTCATTTTTGCTTCAAAATTAACATTTATTTGATTAAAATACTTGTTTCTAAGTTTGAGTTTATTAAGCTAAATAGTATTAGAACATTCTAATAAAGAAGATTCAGCTAATCTTATCAGTTAATCTTACGGAGGAAGTTAATTACATATCCATCTTACGTATGACAGCTACATGTCTCATACGAACTAGGAAAAAAGTTGCATTGGTGCTGTTCTAAAGCACTGGTCAGGCTCTTTTGCTTTTAAAAGATATGAACTACTGCAAGTGTGTCTGCCTTCTGAAAAATGAATTTGTTGTCAGACTATTTTTTTAGTCTATTTTTTCACTAACCCTTTTTTTTTTTTTTTTAAAGTAGAATGAGAACAATGGATCTTCAGAAATTTCATTTGTACTTATTCTATGCTTGTGAACAACCTTTCAGGTTCTTTATAGTAATACCATACTAATGTATATTTTAAGAAGGCAGACAAACGTAACCTTCAAGAAGTCTTTTTAATATAACGGCTTCAATGGAAGAAAAAAACGTAAGGTCACAAGGAAAGGAACTTTGTTTTCCAAATCCGTGCTACAGTTTTTACAGGGTGAAAAATGGTATTTGACACAAGTATAGATGAAATTAATTCCCACAGACCAAACGAGGGATGAGCATCAAGAGAGGGGCCCGAACTGTTCTGGCTAGAAGGAACCTGTGAAGTGTCAGTTTCTATTTGCAGTATTTGCTTGGTTAAAATTAAGTATTTGGTTATTTTTGTATCTCCAAAAATAGTCCATGCCATTTGTTAAAGCCAGATACCCACCCAAACTGCACAACATGTAATGATGCATCCGAGACCCACCCAAGCTGCACTACGTGTTAATGATGTATCTGAGACTTCCACCCGGTTTCATGAAATACAAGAAGTGATTATTGCACAAAGTTTTGTGCAAGAAGCAATCATTCTGAACTGTACTCTGCAATTATTTCAAGATTTTTAATCTGACAAGAAAAACAGTGAAATAGTAAAACCTGTAAGGAAATCTCATCGGCACATATATTTACATCTTCACAGGAAAATACTGACTGTAACAGCATCCTCTGTGATCCCAGTTGTTACTTCCCGTGTCAAATCTTGCCAAAAGTAGCAAGCAAAGGCAGAGAGGCATGTTCCATTGATCTCAACATCATTTTGGGCCTTGTTCATGCAAATTTTTTTTTGGGTAAATTTGTCAGGTGAAAGTAATTGAGGTTTCAAGAGCTCACTCCAGAATGTGCTTACATATCGAATCAAGGCTATCTATTTATTGCTTTGTACTACTTAGTAAAACACAATAATTTCTATTGCACTGACTTTAAAATTTCTTGTATTAAATATTTAACTTTTATTAACTTGTTTATTTCTTACCTCTTTCTTTAGGCACTTCCGCATCTCACGGTCAATATCATTGCAATGGCCAAAAAATTTCAAAATGTTGTGCTAATAAGTTAGGGAGAAGAAAAAAAAAAAAAATACAATTCAAAGGTTTCTTCCTCTGAAGCCCTAAGCTTCTTAAAAGTCACTTGGATTTTGCAATATATCCTGGCTGTCTTTTCCACTTCTCTTTTCCTGAAAAATTATGCTTTTGTAACTTTTTTTTACTGAGTAGCTAGACGTTAGGTACTTCTAAACATCATTTGAAGCATGCCTATCTTGCTGAAAGTTTAAGGTACTCACCATGTTGTATTATCAGACTGAAATATGATACCTACACTGGAGCCATTAAGTCTAAACGTAGAGCATACATTTTATTGATCTAGGAATCAGTCTTACAATTAGCACTGGCTTCGTTAACATACAAAAACTCGGCGTTCTGAATTCATTTGTGATTTATAAAGACATAGGAAGATTTCCAGGCATCCTGGAGGCAAAGAACTCGGTGCTTCGTTATCCCTGCTATGTGAAGAATGTGTTGTGGGTCCAAAAGATGCAGCCACTAGACTTAAGTGACTGAAACATTAAAACTAGTATAAAAACGGGATGGTTAATGTTTCTCCAAATATCAAAGTTGAAAAGGATGCATTTATCATCTTTATGACGCAGCTCAACTATAGGCCTTGAGCATACTTAAGTGTTACCTAGTTTTCATTAGGGAAACTGATGCACATTTCTGTAGCTGATGAGAGCCTAGATGGATTTATAGAAACACGCTGAACACTATTAAGAGTTCAAATAGTGGGCAAAGACAGATGTCAGCCAATAGAACATGACTGAATTTAGGAGTGGGTTAATAAAGTTTATGACAGACACTTAACTATGGCAGTGCTATAATTAGCTTGTTTATACCTCTCTGCTTTATAAAGGGCATCAGATGACACCGAAGCAGTTGCATGTGATAAATGGTCACTTTACTTCAAGCTAATCTTGCTTCTAAAACATTTATATTTTAGCCAATGCAGATTTAATATTTTATTCTATTCTCACACTAGTATGTCCAATTTCAAGATGAGCACTCCACATTTCAAGCTAACTCCACTCTTACTAGTGCATACAGTGAGTTGAATCCACATCTATTTAGGCAGACTCCTAAACCGTCAACTCTTTTTGGCTCAGATTATGAGGGGGGGGAATTGTTTTTCCAAAAATAGTTATTACTCCCATTACAGCGATATGAGTGCAAGACAATATGCATTTCTTTCAGCTGCCATCTATAAAAATAAGTCTTTTTAAGGCACACACTTGGCATAAGAGCAGAGCTGTTAAAAAAAATAATCAAAATAATGACATCGAATAGGAATGCCATTAACCTCTCCCCACTAGATCTAAGACTTGATATAATGGGCAGGTCCTAGATTAGGAATAAAATAAATCAAACTGACTTTTGTGAAAATGCAAATACTGGACATACAATTCAAGATAAGGCTTTTCACCCCTCAGGAACATTAATTTAAATTATACATGAAGGATCTTCATATATAATGAATGCTGAAGGCCATTTCAGCATTTTGACAAAACAGCAGGTAGTCACTGATAACTATAATTAAGATCACACTCTTCAGATTTCAGTGACTTCAATTTCAAAACACTATTTCAGTACATTTCCTTTCAATTTTAAACAAAAACTTATTGCTTCCTTTTAAATGGTTGTGAAAGAAGCCATCTTCACTCCTTCTGTTCTGAGAGCACCAGCACAAATATGTTCTCATAGGCAAAAACAAGACTGACAAAAGCAATTCCTCTTCATGTAAAAAGATGAACTTCAAACCAAAACAAGAGAATATAATCATATGCATGACTGTATTATTGCTGTTCCTAATACCTTCCTAAGTCAAATTGGTCACAGAATCCTTTGAATCACTTTCAGTTCCAGCTCTCTATTAAACTCAAGGTAGCCTAATAAACTACATTAAAAATACATGTATATTAACATTCATTAAAAAAAAAAATAGTCAGCCATTACTTTCAAATAGTAAATGAGTATTTGTAGATTCAGGTCAACACATAGGAAGCCCAACTATGTATGTACCAACAAGCAGGACAAATCTGAGTGTAGTTTCTTTCCTGATTGGCTGTTTTCGCAATTATGAAAATTCAAGACATTTTAAATATATATTGCCTATCAGAGTTTTATTGCCCTCTTAACTGACAGTGGCAGTCACTAGATTTGGCAATCCTTTTGATACCGTAGTAGTTAATGTACAAAGAGTCTTCAAGCTTAATTCTAGCTACTAAGCACCTGTACAACATTAATGTTGTTTAAAAAAAATTCAACTAAGAAAAGATTAATAAAAAGAAATTCACTACAACCTCTCAAGTTTCCTAAAGCAACATTTTTAGGAAGACTAAAACTATAGAACTCAAGAAAGACAAACCTTACAATTAATATACCTTTTGATTTTAAAATTTGGAGATGTTCTACCCAAGAACTCTGTATCTTAGGTTTAAAAGATCTACATAGAGCATAGGAACAGAAAGACAATTGTGTAAGAAATGCTGTGTGTGAGACGTCATTAGCAGATCCAAGGTTGCTTACATTTCAAAACATTGCAGTAACAAAGATCAACAAAATAAAATTGCTGAACAAATCCAGTACAGTATACTCATTAAAACTGGATTTTGCAATTAAAACTGTTCTCTGTATTGTCGTCATGTAGAAATCATAAAAAATAGGTACTACTAAAGTTTTTTATACGTTAGTTTAGCTACTTTAAGATCAGATCTTCAAAAATGTTATCCCTCTTTCACCCAAACTTCTTCACTCATTTCATGTATTGTCAGCCTTGTTTTTCTTTCTGTAATGACTTTTGGAAAGATAAATTTAGAGTTCTGATCAAAACAGATAACCACATTATGAAAAATTATAAACATATCTGAACATGGAGGTGAAAATACTGTAGATTACATGTGATCTTATAAGCCATTGTATATTGTATTCATATCCAACATTTAAATATACTTTTGTCCACATGGAAAATAAAATTAAACTAACTTTTCATGTACTAATACATAAATATATCTGCACAGAACAGGTATTTAGAGTAACTCGGAGAACTGGGTATTATAAACAATAACGCAACAATGCTGCAGATAACTTTCAATGCAGGGGCTGACTCTTCTACATCTGAAGTTTACTACTGATCAAATTTTTAAAAAGGCTGCTAAATGAGGGAGAGGAAGTTTCTGTCTTGAACCAATGAAGGAGCTGTAGCTGCCTCAAGACAATTTGCTATTTTACATCCTAGTAGGTGCCTACTAAGAAGTAAAGTATCCATTCACATTTAGCTTTCCAAGCACTGAACGTAAGGCATGCTGCACGCCCTGATCCCCGTCGACGCATCTGCTTATAAATAGACTAACTCATCTGGCCTACGGACAGCTGGAATACAGAAATGCTGCAAGCATACAAAAAGACAGCATTTGAAGTTGCCTTTTTTGAGAGAGAAACACGCACGCACAGAGTACTAAAAGGCACAGAAATTATTTAATTTTTTTAGATAGGTCCATAGTTGTCAAGCACTAGCACAGAAAATTTAAAGTTTTATTTTATTTCCTACTGACATCACGGACAAAGTTTTACATGCAGTTGTCAGATACCTCTCCAGT
Source organism: Cygnus olor (assembly GCF_009769625.2). Classification (NCBI taxonomy): domain Eukaryota; kingdom Metazoa; phylum Chordata; class Aves; order Anseriformes; family Anatidae; genus Cygnus; species Cygnus olor. Next base: position 5,255,006 of record NC_049180.1, on the reverse strand, counting down.
GAAAGTATACTAGTTACATTTCCTGGCTGATCTGCCTAAAGGAGGTTTTTCTCTCTATGATCATATAATACTCTCACTAATTTATCTGACACTCATTTCCCATCCCACCCACTCTTTTCTCTGCTCAGAACTCCTTACCTCCTTGTGACATTTCTTGAGCAGACTGATAATTAGGTTACATTCTTCAGTGTGCAGATGAGGAGACAGGTCTGGATGCATCTTAGGTAGCAATGATGTTAGTAGTTCAAGGCCAAGAATCTGAGAAGATTAAACAATATTAAAATATGTATAAGTATAAAAAAGTATAAATAAGAGTTCAAGTTGACCACTTAAGAAATTATCACATATTATTATACAAAAAAATAAAAAATGCTGCTTAACATGCAAAGTTCATATTACACAGGTAAGGTAAGTAAAACCAGCACATGCCTTTTGTTTATCTGCAGAGCTCAAATATTAAGGTTTAACTGAGAGTTTATATTCTTTGTGATCAAAAAGGCTGAACGCAGTATTTCAGATGTGGCCTCAAGAACGCCAAGAAGAGGGGAATAGTAACTACCCTTGATCTGCTAGGTACGCTTCTAATGCAGCCCGATATGCTGTTAGCTTTTATTGCCGCAAGGGTGCACTGCTAAATCATGTTTAACTTCATGTCAGCCAGGACCCCCAGGTCCTCTTCTGCAGGGCTCTATGAGGCAGAAGCAAATTTGAGATTTTTTTTAAATATATATATATTATTTTTAAAAATATTATTTTAAAATTATTTACATTCCATTTAAAAATATACATATTCCCAGAAGTAATTTTCAAGATCTTTTGTTGCAAGGGATGATAATGTGATATAACAATGACCGAAATAATATGACAACTTTGTTGCAGAAGATCACTGTACCAGGGAGGGAAGTAAAAAACGTCCAGTTTGTACTAGGACAAGTAGACATCTTGACAAAATTCTCCTTGTATTAACCATACTGCCACTGAGTTAAATAGATCTCTTTTGGCTTGTTTATTTAGTGTTTTTTTCATTCCCCCTCCTCCCAAAGAGAGCAGCTTGCTAGCTGCAAGCATCAGGCAAATACCGCTACACCTTGTACTAAAGCAGTCATCGCTATTTTAACATTCCAACTAAGCAATCTAAACATGAGTACTCAGAGGTCAGATTTTACAATTGCAAACTTCCAGTGTTCAGCTGCGGTGCTGGCAGCTATGATCTACCCTTCTATTCCTAGAATACTCAAGTAATATATTTGGCTTGAGGAGCTATCTACACTAATTTACTCAGTATTTCCCATCATGCATTCTGCTTAACAAGAATTATATTCCCACAAGCAAACAAAATTTTAAAAATCCAAACAAGTTTACAAGCCTCTGGAGACCCACGAGAATACATTCGGCATCATGCCGCACAGACTTCCAGTCATTTATTTCAAGACTCTTCCCCCATGCTATCGGGAAGTCTAACATTACACTACGCACACTCCTAGCACAGAAGCTGGAAACCACGCAAGTTGCTTCAGCATTCAATTCAATAAATTAACAAACGAGCCTTTAGAAATATGACAGCAGGAGCATGACTGTAACAGCAAAGTGATTAAGAACCCTGCTGTGTTATTGCCACCAGCTTTTGATTGCACACCACACAAAGTCAATATGCTTTAAATTTATCAGTAGAATTTTTGATAGCACCAAAGTTAGCATTCCCTTGAGAGGATGACCTGCTCGATGACTGCACATTACTTTAACACGTACGAACCCGGTTGATTATTAAACCTCTTTATCATTCAGCCTCTGACTGCTCTTCCTAAAACTGTCATCTGAGCTGGCTGTCTCGGAAGAAGAAAGCAAGGGTAACGCTCTAGAGAAACAGGCAACATGCACATCACCATGTGCTAGAAAGTCAAAGGGAGCATTTCAAGGAAAATCATTCTTTCTAAACTAAGATTAGAAATCACTGCCATGTGCGCAAAGTTTTCTCAGAAAAGCTATCAATGCCACAAATAGGTAGCAATTACCACAGTTGTATTTCATCAGTTAAAAGCCTTCTAATGACACCTGACTCAAATGAATCCCCAATGGCACCTCTTACAGGTCACAAGACCAAGAAGCCACACCAGTTCACACATAGGTCAGTGCCCCTTACTTTATTTTTCATGTTACACTCCAATATTAAGATCTTTCCAGTTGTTACCAGATACAGCATGCAGTTCATGTAGGCTACCAGGGATTAAAATAAGACATCTTACAGAGGTCATGGAAGGCTTACCTGGAGCCTTCAAGTACTTTTGAAGTTCACGACTGAACAGTGTTATCAGTGCTAAATATTATATTTATGTTTAGGAGTGTCAGGTGAGCCAGCAATCTACAAATCATCACATAAGGCTAAAATATTTTTGTCAGAGGGGAATGACTAAAAGAGAAAAAGAGTTTCAAGGGTAACAAAAACATGTATGATAAAGGAGAGTATGAGCTGTTAGTTTCCTTAGTTGCTTTTTAATAATGCTCTAACATAAAATGAAAATAGCAAGTTGCCGTCTTACTAAAATTTAAGTCCACATGGACAGAATTTTATATAGGTGATAGCTCATAAGGACACTAAGTATGAAAAAGTACTAAAAAAGTAAGCAGAAAGATTGGGAAAAAGCCATATAAATCACTCTGAGGAAACTATTAACCGAAATGCTGGATAAAGAATGTCAGCATAAACATGAAATTGCTGTAGAAGAAATATTAGCAGTAAAGTAGAGGAAAAATATTAGGAAAATACAGCAATTATTTTAAGAGGAAAATGGACTGTAGAATGCTAAGCAAACATTAATATCTGAAGCAAATATTTGGAGAGAAGTATTTAGATGAACCTTCTACACAAACACACAGACATATTTCATTGGGTTGCAAAAAAGCGTTCTGCCCTTCAATGTGTTTTATATGAGATTCCGAATTCTGCAGTTTGTCCTTCCCTGTTAAAAATTAGAGTATAAATTTAGCTAAATGATTTGGTTGAAGTGTTGTAAGAACTAAGACCTAACTGCAAATTTCTATAAACTATTAGCCTCTGAAGGTGGAAGAGATGGATAAAGATGATTGCTTTTGTCAACCTCCTCAACCAGTTTCTAAATCTACACTATCCTTCAGGGAAAAAAAGAATTAAAAGTGCAGTTCATCTTAAAGCGAGGAAAATAAAGGATGTTCTAGCTTTATGGTTTCCAATATAAAACAGATTTTTAAAGAATCAAAAGCCTTAGTATCTCTGACAATGATACTTAATTTCCAGTGATGACACTTTTTGCTTAGAAAAATAATACCTGGAAGATAATCCTCGCACAAGCCATCTTGAGTACTATGTATATCAAATCACTAAAGACTTCCTAACAGGAACCAACATACAAATTATTGAGAATTGACACCCATCCCTAATCTTTAAACCTATCTACACACTTGTTCAATTTGTCAAATATTGATTTTTAATGCACAGAAGGAATGTGCAAGTATTATGGAATTGCAGATACCTAGCCAGTAGTCGGTAACCAAAAGGCTGTCCCAAAAGAAGAGGCCAAGAACACTGCATGCACTTCACTCACACGTCTGTTAAGACAACAAGATCTAGGATGAAGTGCTTGTTGCTCTCCAGTCGCTAGCTTCTCCTCCTGACCTCCTTACAGGAAATATCTAGACGTGGGGAGAAGGAAGGGGCTTTGTACATTCCCTCTTCTTTCCCAAATGAAGCGTAAGACCAGCACATCAGGAATCCAGGGAAGAAAAGAATACAGTTTCTTTCTCCTTTTCCCAGAATCTCCCATAATGAAGAACCAATTAGTTCCCCTGAAGTAGAAGGAAAAGTAGATGAGGTTGCCTTTTTAAGCTCACTGATTACCCTAATGCTTAATATTTCCATGTTTAGGAGAAAACTATTGAAGTTTCAATTTAGGCAAACGTTTTCCTCAGATTTTTTCCATATTTCATTAGAATGTGTTAAAAGGCTATTTTTTTAAACCAAATTTTGCAATTTTTTTCCATTTAAAAAGTTGCACGTGTAAGTCTTTTATTTATTTTTTCCAAGTTTCCAAAGACAATAGTAAAGAAAAAAAGAAGCAGAAATTCACACAGTGATCACAAAAAAAAGACTAATAAAAGTAAAACGTAAATCCTTGTTTGTCAACACTGAAGATGAAAACTGCAGCTAACTGCATCCTCATCATTACTCACTACGATCCTTAACCCGAAGCACTGAGCTTTCTACAGCACCACAAAACGCTTACATTTGCTGCACACACTCAAGTAACACCCACGGGGCAGCACTGCGACCAAGAATACACTAACAGAGGAGGGAAAGGCAAGCAGACCTACAAACTCCTAGAAAACCACTGTATCCCGTGGGTAACATTCATTTTGCACTTTATTTCACTGTCCAAGTCGAGTAAGCCCTCACATTTTGGTCCCAAGTTCTCAGTTACACAACGTTGTCCCCTTTTACTGGATCATTTGATCACAATTTCTGCATTCCTAGTATTATCAGTCATAGACATTAACTTATGAATGTTTCTGATGATAGCTCAGAGTACTCAGAAGATTCAGTGAAGTGAGAAATCACAGTTGATTAACATGAATTCAAAAACCTGGGGAACTCTGATCTAAGGACCCTGTTTTCAGCTTTCAGTAACAGTTAACATCTTCTAGATCAGGGTATTCTAGTGTCATTCTATGCTGCTACTCTTAGGTTGCCAGTAGGCACGCTGAGAATGACCCTTAGCTTGCCAACATTTCCAATAAATTATATGGTGAATAAACACCTTCACTTTAATAAATAACTTTTGGCTAAATCTTATAAAAAGTAGTCATGATCTCTTAAACTTCAGTCTTCAAAACCACGCACTGGTTTTCCAATATCATATATTAGAATGGAGGGGGATTAATAATTTAGATACATATTTTTGAAGACTTGTAAGCAGCAAGGAAACACAAAAAAGGGGTGTGGGGGAATGATGCCACATTAAAATTTTCTTTATAGATTCTACTTACTTTCTCTGAGCCTAAAGAATAAGAAAATAGTCTGACAAACAAGATTGAAATTCATTTTAACTTTTTCATGACCGCCTTCTGCCCACAATTAAACATCCTTCCCATTACTCTTAGCAGTAAATGCCTGTTAAAGTGAGATCGTACCCAATTTCACACTTACCAAAGCAAGTAAAGAAGGCGTTAGTCCTAATGAATGAAACAAGCTGCACACCAAATTGAATACCAAGTAATTTCCACTGTTTCATTTCTGACTAAAGTAATAGATCAACTAAAGCACAATAGGGCATTTTCATCTCTTATGGATTACCTAAGGATTTATTCATACAACAAGCATCAGTGTAGCAAAGGTACAACTAATGGTATATTTTTATTACAATATGCAGTAAGTTACACTGTACAATACATCACTACATCACAAGAGATTATAGATGTGATCTCCTTCTATTCCTGCTGCCTTCCCACTATGAAGGATCACATTTTATTCTTAGATACTCAAAAGCTACTGATCATGATCAGCTTGGCTGTCCTGTATACATAAACCCCACGTTCTTCTTCTTCAAATTCAAGAGTCCTTATAAAAAGAGACCAAGTGGAGAGTTACAGATCACGTTCCTCGGCAGACTAATTGCAGCACTATCTTGGTACTACAGCTCCAACTGCGCAAATGCATATTTTCTTACAAGAGCATTCATCCATAGTTTTCAGGCGTTTAGGTAAACTGGACTGCAAGATTGTGCTATTAACAGACCTATTACATTAGATCTCAGAAGGAAAATAAGACTATTCAGACAAGAATGACAAGACCCAGGGAGTATAAAATTAAAGCATGCCAAAAGATGAGGCACTGTTGACAAATTCCTGTTTTGTGCAAGCTGCTCTTGTACTTCAGTTGCCTCCACCAGACCAGGCTTCACTTCATTGCTATTTCATTCTCTTCCCAATCAGGCAGGTAAGATGACCAAAATTTAATAACTAGCAGAATTTCCTTGCCTACTGTACAAGCATTTTCCCAGTCGTGAGAGAAACAGATGAAGAGGACCACGCTCCCATCAGAGCGCAACGCCCCATCCCTTGAGCACCAGGAGCTGCTCAAGGAAGCTGCACAGCAGTTGGCAGAAGGCAAACGCTGCTAGCGTTACACACCTCCGCTATAAGGAGAAAGGCGCTGCTGCCCCTAATTACCAGCACTTACGCAGAAGAGGCCCAGAGACAGCCCGCACTGCTTTCAGCCCGTGGCTCTCAACACTCCCAGGAGTCCTTAAAGTACTGCGGGGGCACGGGAGGAAAAGCCCAGGGAGCTGTGACGGGCAGTCCCTTGCTCCCTGACAGAACAACGGGGCTACGGGGAGCCCTCCTCGAGCCGGGACTGAAGGCGTGAGGCGAGCAGGGGCACCCAGAGGCCGGCCCCAGCACAGGCCAGGACCAGGACAAGGACACGGCTCCTCAGGCCGAGCTGCGCAAAGACACTTCCCCACAGGCCCCTCTTTCCTATAAAGGAGCCTCTCCTCAGAGCCTCTCCCCTCAGAGCCACCCCCGCACTTACTCCGCTCCCCAGGGCCGAGCCCCCCAGCGCCGCCCCACAGCACCGCCCCCGCCTCGGTCCCGGCCGGAAGCCGCCTCAGTGCGCCCGGCGGGAAGGGGCCGCGCGGAGCGGGGCTTCCTGCCATTGGCCCTCCCGAGCACGGCGCGGCGTCTGATTGGGCGCTTCGAAAGGCGGGCGGCGGTTGGCGGGGCGCGAGGCGGGCGCGCTACTAGTGCTGCTGCTGCTGCTGCTACTGCAGCTACTGCTGCTATTGCTACTGCTGCTGCCAGTGGTGCTGCAGTGGGCGGCATTGCGTGCCCCCCTTGCGCCCGCTGCCTGAGGCGCAGCGGGTGAGCCGTAGCGCCGGGCTCCTGCCCCCTGCCCTGACAGGAGCGGGGCCGGCCGGCTCTGCTCAGAGCCCTCAGCACTCCCCCCCCCTACGCCCCCCTCACGGGTGAAATATTTAATATTTCCTTTAATCTTTCAATTTTTCAGGTGTTTTTCGTCATGGATGAGGTCGTCGCAGAGTACATCCGCAGGACCGTGCTGAAAATCCCCCGCGATGAAATTATGGGCGTGCTGCGGAAATGGGGCTTTCTGTCCGAGACCCAGCTGGGCGCTATAAACTTCCGTCAGACCAAAGAGAGCATTTCTCAGGAGGTTGTGCAGCTCTGTGAGGTAATCCTGCTCCTCGGGGCTGCCTGTCAGCGACCGGCAGAGCACGTGTTGGAACGCCAGTGGTTAAAATGGATTTTATTTGGCCATAATCCAGCATTAAGTAATAGGTTGTAGGCTGGGAAATGTCAAGCTAAGCTAGTAACAGTCTTAGTTTTGCAAGGTTGGTAGGAGTGCAGGGTTGGCCCTTACTGAACGTGGAAGTATGTGTTTGGAGCCATGAGGTGCATGAGGTAGTTTAAGATCACGGTGTCAGCTCATTAAAAAATGAGGATGTTTCTAAACTATAAAATGAAGGCGTTGATTGAGATGTCTACTCTTTATATAATGCTAGTGAAAATCTCTTTAATACAGGTAGTAACAGCACTAGTTTCTGTCTGCTGGAGCCTCCTGTATAGCATCTTTAGTGCTGTAGGAATGATCAAACATGCTATAATCATTCTTATGATTATCATTCAAGTCTTACGAGGAGCGGCTGAGGGAGCTGGGTTTGTTTAGCCTGGAGAAGAGGAGGCACAGGGGAGACCTCATCGCTCTCCATAGGTACCTTAAAAGAGGCTGTAGAGAGGTGGGGGTTGCTCTATTCTCCCACGTGCCTGGTGACAGGACGAGGGGGAATGGGCTAAAGTTGCACCAGGGGAGGTTTAGGTTGGATATTGGGAAGAACTTCTTTACTGAAAGGGTTGTTAGGCATTGGAATGGACTGCCCAGGGAAGTGGTTGAGTCGCCATCCCTGGAGGTCTTTAAAAGACGTTTAGATGTAGTCCTTAGTGATATGGTTTAGTGGAGGTCTTGTTAGTGTTAGGACAGAGGTTGGACTAGATGATCTTGGAGGTCTCTTCCAACCTAGACGATTCTGTGATTATTTTGCTGTGTAAGCATATACTTGCCATTAGCTCATATAAATATAAAATTTTGAGGATTTCCACAGTTTTGTATATTCAATGGTTCTCTCTAGAGCTCTCTGGGGCTATATATACCTGGGCTGACACTTGAGTGTTCTAAATTTCCATGCTGCTCCTTGTGAATTAAACATAGACAGGTTTGTGGGGTTTCTTGTGTTTTTGTTTGTTGTTGTTTGTTTTTGTTTTGTTTTCACTCCCATTTTAATGTCACTTGCTTGTTTTTTGGGGAGGATTTTCATAAGTTCAATTTCTTGAAAAATTTCCTTGTCTAGCACTATTTCCATTCTGCGCACTGCAAGCAGAAAAGTTTTCTGATCTGCTACTTCTGTACTCTGACTCTGGTGTAACAGGACTATATATAGTATCATAACCCAGATGTGACAGATACAGTTAATATTGATACATCTTAAATTCTGTAGCTTTTGTATAGTTCTCTTTGAATTTCATACTGAGATTATTTGCCACAAAAGGATTAAATTAATTACTAAGTTATTCTTAGGATCAGAATTTTAGAACTATATGTTTTTGAAATACTTGTCTATAACAAGTAGTGTCATAGTTTCTTACATCTTTTTATGCTTTAAACATTAAATGAAGAACCAAGCATGTTAAAATTCCCAACAGTGAAATACTAGTCAACTTTGCATACCGTCATTAACACCCCTTAATTTTACTTTCTAATTGCTTGTACATCAGACTAGAAGGACGATGTTGTTGCTATTGCTGCAGAAGAAACACTTAACCCTGCCAAAATAGCTTTCATTATTGATATCTCAAAACCGTATTGTATGTATTGGGACCATCTTTGGTGTCTTAGAGGAGAGCGTGGATACTGTGGACCTAAGTGCAGTGTGATTTAAACTACCTGTCCTGAGATTTTTCACGTCAAATAGCGCAATAGAGCGTTCTGGAAATGCAGGAGAGTCACCATGCTCTGTCATTTTTCATTCCAGGAAAATTCTGCAGACATAAAGCAAGCAGCCATTCTGGACGTAATTTGTAAGTAAAAATGAATAAAAATAACTTCCTTTTTCCTTTTATTGAATAACTTGCTAACTCCTTTAATTACGTGGCAAGTGCCTTAATAAGGCATGGATGCATTTGTTGGAAAAAGATGACATTTTAGATTAATCCTATTGAATCTGACCTTTTTTTTTTTAATTTCCAAAGTTCTAAATCAACAAAGCATGTTTGTTTCTCCTAAATTCTAAATAGATGTCAACTGCAGTAAGTTACACCCAGAACACAGCTATAAACGTAGAGACTTCTCCAGTTTGCACTGAACCCTAAAATAAGTAACATTTTGCTCCAATAGGGCATGACATGGCCAAAAACTGTCAGCAAATACTCCGTGTGGAAATTTCACTCCAATACTAATTCCTATCTTGATTAGAAGAATCATTGGCTTATATAACACTCTGCACTTCTCAGTTTTAGTTTAGATTGACACTTGGTTGTTTTAGGTCAAGTGCTTCTTTAAAACATTAAATATCCTTTATTAGTTGCTTAACTAAATTACAAGAGATCTTCCTATCTCTTTTAATTAAAAAAGTATTTGGCTTTTAGGTTTGCTATTGATGGTAGTTAAGAATGCTGAATAAATTATATTGACTTATCGGAAGTAATGACCTGGTCATAAAAGTAGAAAATGATTTGTTCTTTTAATTACTTTTTGATGATAGATGATGTTATTGACCAATTCCTGTTTTTCCTAGACAACAACATCTATCCCAACAAAAGAGTGTGGAGTGTTTACCAGATGAAAAAAACAGGTAAAGTACCTTTCCTTGCTATTACTGTCCTTAGCAGCTTACTGCAGTGCTGCCTCATACCATATCTTTTAAATAAAAATATAGTCTGTTACGGATTTATCTTTAATATTTTTCAAATACTTTTAATTTTAATCTTTCTAGCAATTATTGGAAAGTAATTACTAATCAAATAGTAACATATATAACCCTACATATATATCAATAATGAGGCTCATTTAATATACAGATTTTCTAAAAAGGCTATGCAACGTCAGCATTTTTCTCCTTAATATTGTTTCAGCAAAACTGTGAAAATATCTCTTAACTAGTTCTTATAAACAGAATTCTGTGATATCTTTTTTTTATAAACAGAATTTATTTTCTTGTTTAACAGGGGAAGAAACAGACTTGTTTGACTTTACAAATTTCAAAAAAAAGTTTAAAAGACGACTTCAGTCAGCTTTGAAAAATGTAAGAAAAAAATCCATTCTAAATTTGTTGCACAGGTTGGGTGTTAGTGGATTGTTTCCGTAAGATTAGTGAGATACTTTTTTTTTCTTACAATCTGCATCAAAATGAAATGGAATTATTCATTTGGGAATAGTAAGAATGATAAGAAGTGCATGAGAAATAGGAAAAATTTATTGCGTATTTGTTTTATTAAATTTACAGTTATGCTGGAGTGAAATAAAATATGAGTTTGCCTTAAAATATGGCATTAAAAATAGTTTCTGATTTTAAAGTGACATTTTGTGATGGTTGTGAGAACTTAGCTGTGACATTTTATATTACAATGACTGAAAGATCTCTGTCAAGAGCAAGAAGCAGTTTCAAGACTACAAAAATGAGCATGATAAGAAAAATCTTGAAAGGAGGTGCTATAATCTTACTGTTTTTGCTGAGCAATTTGTAGAAGTCTTTCCTTTAGCTTAATTGCTTTGTTAAAGCCAGGGAGCAGAAGAATGCCTCTGAATAATTAATCACTTCTTGACACAAAGTATTCTCACTGGCAAACAGTAGAGGGCAACAAATACAGATCAGACTAACAAGTAATCATATTTAGTTCATAAAGCTCAAATAAGATTTGCAGTATCTTCATTTAAAGAAAGGGGGAAAAAAAAGCCTCCTTTACAAAAAACTTTGAGAGGTGATATTGGTCCACATGTTCAAACAGTTTCCAACCTACTTGTACAAAGAGCTTGACTGTGTGCCTCCGTCAAAGCAATTTTTTTTGTTAAGGAAGTGTTCCCACTGTTGTCTCCCAGACTGAGTCAACATAGAAAGCAGCTGAAAGTAACAGTAACTGAGGTGCAATTCTACAAGAACAGGAAAAGGAATACTCCGCAAAATTCTGACTGTGCATTACCACTGAACAGTGGTAAATAATATGTTCAGGTCTAAAATAGCTAAGCTGATCAAAAGTTTAGTTTCTCAAATATCAGACATTTGAAATATTGCTACTTGTCCTCCATTTAAATAGACACGTTTTTGTTGTGTTGCTCTTTTCCCAAAAGACAGAATCGGGATTTTTGTAATAAGTTATTTCAGTTCCCATTGATATACATGTTCTTCTGAAGGGGGAAAATAAGCCATAGTACAGTTTGAAAGGTGACTTTTTTTCTTTTTGTGAGATTATCATTTTCCTGTGGAAATTTGATTTAAATACAATCCTTACCACACTAGCAGGATTTGTTTCTTATTCAAGCAGTCGTATAGTATGTTGTGTTGGGTCTTGTGATTGCAGGCTTAATGATTTAATTTTTCTGGACACCTGCATTTTGCATTTCAAGCAAAACTTTTCTTTTTCTATTCAGGTCACCATCAGCTTTCGCGAATATGAGGATAATGCAATCTGGATTAGAATTGCCTGGGGAACACCATATACAAAACCAAACCAGTACAAAACCAGCTACGTTGTATACCATTCACAGACTCCCTACGTCTTCATTTCTGTCTCTGTGCTTAAGAGCAACTTACCTCTGCTATGTCAGGTAGAGAACAAAACTGTGTAGACCCTGACTCCACCACAGTCTTGTGGATCTATAATTCTGTTAGCTTCTAAAAGGAAGGGTAAAGATTGGTCACTTAATGAAATCTTTTAATTTGCATGAGATTTTTCTCCCCTTAGGTCTTGAGTTAAAAAAAAAGGGTGGGGGGACACGACTCTACCTTTGTGACCTTTAGAATGTGCATCATGAATAAACTCAGTTTATTGTGATTTTTGCTGATCTTAAATTATTCTATTTTAATCAAATGTTAGGCAATATTCAGTTAAATTGTCTTACAGAAGTTGAAGTTAAATCAACATAGTTAACAGTTCTTGAAGTTAAACAATGTCAAGAATTAAATGCATGAGCTCATCAGGCAATGTTACTAACTTTTTCCATAAAATCGTGATGATCGGTGTTTGTAGTCTTCATCTGTTTAGCAGATGCCTGTAGTAGTGATTTCATTATTTTATTAATCTGCTTTATTTATTTATGTATTTTTATCTGATAAGGCTATCTGATTATTTGGTTAATCCCCCCAATGCTTTGTAGATTAACTTAACCTTTGTAAGCATCTATGCAACATCTTTCAGACATGAGTCCTGCTAGTTAAAGAGCAGTTGCTCCCCTTGAAACAAAAACATCTCAAAATGTCTAGAAATACTATCTTTTTCTATACTATAAACACAGTGATAATTAAAGCTGATGTTAAAACAATTTTAATTTTTATTTAAAGGCACTGATTGTTGCTTCCAATTACCATGACATCCGTGAAATGGAGCTTCGAAGTCATTGTTTAAACTCCCTTAAAGATATTGTGTTTAAGAGATATAGCCAGGTGAGCCGCTTCACAAGTACATCCTAAGATGAGTCTTGCTTTTTGTTTCAGGCCTAGTTCTCACCCCCTAGCAGGGGAAAAATTCACCTCTTCCAAGAGATCATCAAGTTACAATAATATTGAACTACTGAGGTGGACAGCTTTTCATTAAGGTAACATTACAGTGGTGATGTAATTACTTGGTATCCCACTTACTCTTTATTATTCCTGATGGTTAAACTTAGTCTATGTGCCTGACCAATTCAATCCTAGGACTTTTTAGCATTGTTTCATTAGGCTTCTTAGAGTAATGATTTGGAAGCTGTTAGAATGGACGCTTACTCTGCTCACCCATGTAATGCTTGTAATTAGGGAAATGTTCACAAATATCGTAGGATGAGGATTGTTTACTCAAAATAAAGCTAGGCTTTGTACTCTTGTAGTCAAAAATTGGAATACTCACTTGCAGAACAAGAAGTGAAAAGAAATCTGGAAAGTTCTTTTCAGCTAAAGCCTGTAAAAGCAGAAGTGAACTAAATTATTTTTTTTTCCTTTTCATTTTTTCCCAGAACTTCCAGACCCACTATCCAAAACAAGAAAAGAACGTAGCCACGGAAAATGGTATGTGTATTTGAAATTAAATAGAAGTTTGAATGTCATTAGTTGTAAGGTTTGCACTTTAAAATATCTGGCTTATGAAATGAGATTCATAATAGGGAATGTGCTTGTGTTACATTGACATATTATCCATCCCTGGATAATATGGGTATCACTAGGAGAGGTAAATATTTTCCCTGTGACTATCATTGGACGCATGTTTATGAAAGCAAGAATATGCAATCAGCAGTATCTCCTTTCCTGTTAGCTTGTTTTCTTTCTTGGTAAGGAATGAGAATACACGTGATGCAAACTACCTTATGAAACAGATACTGATGAATTCTTTAAAATTATTTCCAATTTTTTGTTTGAGCATTCACCTGATCTGAAAAGTAATATTTATATCAGCTGGAATGGTTGTCTTTTTTTTGGTTTGTGTTTCTGATTATATTTTTTTCCTCTTTGCTTCCCTGCTTTTTCCCCTGCAGTGGATGTAAGGATAATTCAAGAAGACAAAAGTGAGAAAGAAAGAATACAGAGAGTGAATCGGGAAGTTTTTGGTGATGGTCCCCAACCCAAACTCGAATTTGCACAATATAAGGTAGTGAAGTCAATAAATTTTGCTTTATTTTTCTGTAATTTTAATATAGTTATAGCTACGTTAAATTGCAAATAATAAATACGGTATTTATTCAAACTTCAAGGAAGACATTTTAAAATAAATCAGTTAAAACTAGCATTGGAAACAGATTTGCATCGAGACTTGGTCAGAACACTAGATCATGTTTCAGTCTTTCAACCTTGTTAATTATGCATTTTGACTTGGTTTTGTAGTAAAGCTAGACTTAAACCTGCTATGTTTTGAGGCATGAGAAATGATGGTTACTCGAAGTACATTTAAAGCTCACGTTACATATAACACCATCATTTAACTTCATGGATAATGCTGATTTTATCTGATAAACAGATACATTGGAAACTCTGAGAGATTCTTAATGATTTGCTGTGTTCTTGAACTGGCTGTCACTTCCACCAGAGAACTGTTTACCACAGGGTGGCACCCTCTGATTTTATTAACAAAATATTTCTCCAACTAGAATCATGTTACCATTAAGAAATAATTTAAAAAAAAAAAAAAAAAAGGTGATTCTTCTACCTCATTGTTAACCTGTTCAAACTCATTTGATAATTTCAGAGATAACAGTAGTTTCATAAACACTTAGTATGCTGAAACTTGCAGAACGTCTTTGTGACCTCATTGGCTAGTAATCACTTTTGTACTTGACTCAAAAAGTTTGAAGATAAAAATTAAATATGTCTATTGTAACTGAGTTGAAATGTTACTTACAGCTGTAACTACTCATAGTGATGTACAAGCTATTTGGCATACAGCTGTACAGTTTTTGCCTCTGAGTGTGTCATGTCATACAGACAATGCAATTTCTTTTCCAATGTAAATGATTTTATGATTCCCCAAATATTACACCGTTTGGATAACAAGCGCATAAAATGCACGCATTTCTTATACTGCCTGGAAATTTTGTGTTAACAGCTTGAGACAATGTTTAAAAGTGATCCTAAAATGGATGTTTTGGAGAGAAGAGAGCCATTCAGATGTCTGGTCAAGTTTTCTAGCCCAGATCTTCTAGAATCACTGAAATCCTTGGCGCCAGCAGGTAAGTGTTCCAACTCTGTAAAATGCAGGAAAAATCCACGGAAATATTTTAATCATTTTACTTGCTTCTTGTACCTTGTATAAGAGAGAGTCTGCATGGTTTAGAAATGCATAGAAATTTGGTACAATAAAAATGTTACCACTATAAAACCTCACATCTAAACACATACCTGTTTATTCTTAACAGTTTACATGTAGATACTCAAGCTGTGTTTTCAATTATGTGACAATTATGAAAGGTAAATATTGGCTGAGTTAAGCTATAATTATCTGTTTCTCTCTACAGGTATGGCTGATGCCCCTCTTTCGCCACTACTCACGTGCATACCACAAAAAGCTAGGAATTATTTTAAAATTAGAGAGAGGAAGGGTGTCCTTCCAGGAAGCTTTGTAAGCCCTTAATTTAAACAGATTTTTTTTCATATCGAAATACACAATTTGTTTGCTACTGATATTAATCTAAATAATAATAAAATTTAAGATTTTAAAATTCTAATTTATTCTTTGATATTCCCTTAAAAGCTTTTTGTTTCTGGCTTCAGGCTAGCCCTTAAAAAATAAAAAGCCGGTATTTGTGAAGTTTAAATCATGATTATTTTAAATTTAAATGTGATGAGTGCTCTTACCTGTACTTGCTATTAGAAGCTAAAGCCTAATACAGATACAGTAAGACGTGTGTAGCTGTTCAGTTTACTGTCAGGGGTATAGATGGCTACGGTAGTGTAGGTGGCCTTCTTATTTTTGCTGCAGCACAGCGATGAAACGGAACACGTGCGCCATTTTAAATACGTGAACAATCCCATTCAAATAAGTGGAACTACGAGTCTGCTTCAGGCCAGGCATGTTTTTGTCTTAGTAAATGAAAATTATGTTTAAAGATGATTGCAGGGCATGGGGTAGAAGAGACTCTGGGAATGAAGAAATCAGTAAGAAGTTTCCATCTAGCTTTACTGCATTTTAATTCAAATTCAGTGTTTTTACTCACCAAGGGCAATAGCCAACAATAAATACTTAATTTAAAAATTATAGCTATTGGTATTAATCTCATGAAATATTATCTTAGAGGAATACAGTGAAATTGGCAATAATTTTCTTTTGAGATATTCCGTGTTTTAGTGTGTGTTTTTCATTGAAGACTTGATCCTTCTGCAATCTTTTCATGCTACCACTTTTTTGAGCATGGGGACGTAAGGATTGCAGAACGGAGATGGCAACATTCAGTGGTGCAACCAATGGCTTTACAGTGGAGTTCTTTAGCTCTGGTAAACAGTAATTTGTTATATATAGATATTTTTATGTAACTTGCTGTATTATTTCTAATATAAGATATAGCTTTGGTCTGAAGATTCAGTTACAGTGAATATATATTTGTTTCTTAATTCTGTTACCTGGAAGCTTATTGTACGGGTCCTTTGTGTCCATGGATTTCCAATTCACTTCAGATATGTTGATATGAAGAGACAGTCTCTCAAAAAACCTTCATGGCAGAGCGTAACTGTTTTCAAAGGTTGCATGGAAATGTTTTTTTCATTTCAAACTGTAAATAAATGTGTAAACAAAGTCCTCTCCTAGAAGTTTGTTTGGCATGGCTTACTGAAACATGACATAGCAGATACCAGATTCCTGATTTCGCCATCTCTATATAGTGTGTAAGAAGTTAGGAATACCCGCCAGTGACAGATTTTTTTAGCACTTCCACCTGTGATTTCAATGTCATCTTGACCAAATACTTAGCATAGCATTAGGTGTCTGAAACAAGTCCAGGTTTTGTGTGACACAGAAGCCTACATCCATTAAGCGTTGGCTCTCAGTGTCTCACGCTTACCTCCTCAAACTCCATTCCAGGAGTCGGACCCATTAAGCTTCTGCTGTGCATTTCAGGCTGTGCAGTGTTCCTCCTGCCACGTGCTCTCCCAAATAAATTAAAGCCTGAGACAATGATTTACCATAAGGTTTCACGGTTCTCTAAAGCACTTTAAGTACCTTGCCTGCAGTCTGCTTCTGGAAAAGCCAGCCTGCGCTGCCTTTTGGGACAATGTAAAAGTTGGTCGCTCATTTTCAGACAACTTTCCTGTAACCAGGGCTGTTACACCGAACTTCCAGGCAAGCAGACAATTATTTATTAATTACAGGAACTTTCTCTGCAACGAAGAGGCTGGGAGAGCAGAAAAACAGCGTCGCGGGGGGGGGCTGCCAGGCCGCAGCCCCTAGCACACGAACACCCGGGTAACGTTTTCCCTTTCAGCCACAAACGGGTGTCAACGACGGGGCCTTTGCGACTCCCCCCTGCGGGGCGTGACGTAACGGCAGCGGGCGTGACGTAACGACAGCGGGCGTGACGTCACACCGGGGGGGGGGCAGTGACGGCGGGGCGGGGCGGCGCCGCGCGGCGGAAGCGCTGGCCGAGCACCTGACACCAAGATGGCGGCGGCGCGGCGGGGCGCGGGGCCGGGGCAGCCGCTGCCGCCGGCCGGCGGCGGGGAGGCGGCTCCCGCCCTGGAGCTGGTGCGGCCGTCGGTGACGGAGCTGTGCCAGGTGCGCACCAACATCCTGTGCACCGTGCCCGGCTGCGGCAAGGTGCTGCCCAACAGCCCGGCGCTCAGCATGCACCTCAGCAAGGCGCACCGCCTGCAGGTACCGCCCGCCCGAGGGAGGGGGGGGAGCGGGGCCGCGGGCTCCTCACGGCGGGGGGCTCGGCCCGGCCTGGCGGCACGCGGCCCTGCGCTGACGGGAGGGAGGGGAAGGGGAAGGAAGGGAGGCCCCGGGTCCTGCCGCCGCCCCCTCCTTTAAATCCCCCCGTTGTGGAAAAAGCGTGTGCAGGGCTCTGGGTGAGCGCGTGTGCGAGCGGTGGTGTGGAGAATGCCGCTAAATAACCGCTGCTGTGCCGGCGTTGGGCACGGCTGCGGTAACGTGAAGTTCTTGGACGCTCAGTGCTTATATTTCACTTTTTCATTGCCTTTCTGCGGTAAGGCAGGGTCCCACCTGTGATCTGCCACATACCACATCTCCCACCCGTATCAGTCAGCATCACCATCCAAACGCTGAGTGTTGCAGTTAAGCTGATTGTATTTATTTTTTAATGCCTCAATAACGGCAACATCACAGTCCAAATGCTGAGTGTAAGAGTTGAGCTGATTTCATTTTTATTTAATTTTTAATGCCTCAGTAACAGCAACATCATAATCCAAGCGCTCAGTGTTAAAATTGGGCTGAAAGTGGTGGCGTCCCCGTCCCTGGGGGTGTTCAAGGAAAAGAAAGGCTGGACGTGGTGCTTCGGGACACAGTTTTGTGGGTGACATTGACAGTAGGATGATGGCTGGACCAGATGATCTTGGAGGCCTTTTCCAACCTTAATGATTCTATGATTTATTTTTGTAATGCCTGAATAACAGCAACACCATAATCCAAACACTGAGTGTTATAGTTGGGCTGATCTTAATTTATATTTTTTTTCATGTCTGAATAACAGCAACAAAACCCCGTGGATGCCATTTGGGAGGAACGCCCTCGTTGCTGTTGTACTGCTGAGAACATGTAGTATGGTTGGGGGGAGGAGGCCGGGGGGGGGCCCAGCTGAGCCCGCGTGTTTTTGAGTGTGGGCATTTCATAACGATGCCCTTATTTTTCTCCAAATGACAATGCGGGATGTGTGAGGATGAATGCTATTCCCGGACAACTTCAAGAGTAGCATTCCCAGCTGCTTTCTGAAAATGTAGCTACAGCCTGTAAACAACAAACGTTTGTTTAGTAAAATGGTGAATTAACGTCAACAATGTGTTTCAGCTCATGGTGAACAAAAGGAAATAGTCTCAAGGATTCTTGCAGTCTCCTCTCTCCAGTCGCTCTATTTCCATATTCACACTAGATTTCCTCGTTAATGTTTGCTGTCAATTTTACTATTTCAGTTTCCGCTTGAAAGTAGTGGGGGAAAAAATGAGTGGAAATGTGATATTCACTAACAACTTCTGTCGTATTTATTCATTGTATCTTGCATGTATCTACGAGCAGAGGCACAAAGGAAGCTTAAAGCGGTTGTTCAGGTTCAGCAGACATCCTTTAAGTTTTGAGCTCGTACTCCGAGCGTATGCAGCAGACACCAAGTACAGTTTAGGAAAGACCTGATTGCCAAGACTAAAAGAACTTAGTAGCTCGTATTTGTTAGTGATACACGAGCTATTAGTGAAAATAGGGCTTAGCAAATGAGCTAGTAAAGAAGTGCTGGGGAAGAAGAGGATGTCGTAGTGCTGAAGAGAAGGGAGGTTGACGTGGTTAATTGCCATTAATACAGTTAGTACCAATAATGTCTTATAATAACAAAAGTGATGAGGTATTGTAACTGCAGAAGACTGCATTTACATAAGAAAGTGAGATGATCCTGTAAAAACAGGGTCTTGTGTGGTGATACAAAGTCGTAGTCCTGTGAACTGGTAACAGAATTGACCAGTCCTGGTTTGTAACAGAAGTAACTGAGATGGGAAACACTCACAGAAATTACCTGGTCACAGGCATAGGAGCCTTTAGGGTAGTGCTGCTGCGAGAAGGATGAGCCTGAAATATTTCAGAATGATATCTTCCGTCTCTGCTGCCGGGCAGAAATCTGATTCAAATAAGCTAAAACAAACCCCAAAGAGGTGTAGAAAAGGGCAGCTAAGGATGATGAATGGCAAGGGTGTCTGACAAAGGGAAATTAGAAGAACTTGGCTTGTTTGGCCTAACAAAGAAGATATGATGAAGTGTTGATTTCTAGCTGCTTGTTTTCTGGCTCCTTAGCTTAACTAAACCAATGAACAAATGAGGACAATGGCTAGAAACTGGCATTTAATATATTAGGCTTGAAAAGTTTTTGAATACTTCTGTCTTTTGTCTATATTCTTGTAGGGAGAGAAGGGGAAGACTTGTGTGTGTTTTAAAAATGCAGCTAGAGGAATTGATGTAAAGGAGAGGGTTCAGTGGATTGCAGTGATAGCAAGGAGACTATAGCCAGTGGTGGACAGGAAAGGGCAGCTCGCGCTTTGGGTCGGTTACCCAAATGCAAATATTACACTACCACACTAGGTTTTTATAGTAAGGCTAAATGCCCTTCTCTTTACTGAAAAAATGCATCGCTTGTGTATACATAGCTTTTAAACACTTGGGTTTATTCTCTGTATTAGTACTTGGGTAGTTTTTAAAAATATGACACTGGTTTACGTGTTAAGTGCCTGAACATATTACCTTGTTATTTATTAGATTGTAACATTAAATATAACACGCTTCTAAGCAACTCAAATTGCTGCTTACAAAGCTTGGTGATTTCATCTGCAGTGGGAGAGACCAAATGTAGTTTTGAATTAAAGGTAAACCTTTTATTCCTCCTGCATACTTGAGTTCGTCGCATCTGGTAAAATTGTTTCTGGGTAAATTTGGGGTCAACAAGTGTAATTGCACGCAGTGGGGCTGGAACAACTAAATTTCACAAAAATTTTTCTGCAGAGATAAAAACCTGCCTGTTTATGAATGGCTTGTCCATGGGAAAAGCTGCGGTGCGTACAGAAAGGTGCTTAAAATGTTAAAACATCGCATAGAAACTCCATTTTTAGAGAGTCTGGTGGTGGGTTTTCGTGTGTATGTGAACTGGCAGCTGACCGTTTTTGGTCAAGAGACTCTAAACTTTCCTTTTTTGAGTACAAGACATCATTAATCCAAATGAACTTGTGGCGGTGTCAGCAAGTAGCAGTGTTGAGCATGTGCAAATGTAAGTGATATTTCAGGTATATTTTACATAGAGTATCTTAGATTGAGAGGAGAGAGGTTTGAGTTAAAAAAGCATCTTTGAAGTGTCCCACTAATCTGCTTTGTGGTATTCCTGAAGTGCAGGTGAAGTAGAAGAGGTTTTCTTCAAAAAACGAGGTTCCAGTAGCTCAGAACCCAGAGCTGTTGGGTTATGGCTGTAGCTGAGTAAGGAGAGCGGGTTAAACAGTGAGCCCCTCTGCTCTGGCAGCTGTTGTGAGTACTCCGTGTTTACTTCACCTGATCGTACTGCTGCACGTTGCGGATTCCTTACGGATGGTCTAACCTGTGTAAGCAGGAGCAGCTGGAGATCTGCCCAGAGAACGTAGTTAGGGAGTCGGTGGTACGAAATCAACATTTCAGCACTTCCCGTGCGTACTCCGATTGTTATCGCGCTGAGGAAAAGCAGACGCAGAGCTCAATTAGGGCATGCTCCAATAACTCGCACCTGAGTAATGATCTTGGAGATGCATCATGGCCTGCTGGCCTGCTTTAACTGGCTCTGGGGACTTGGTCGGCCTGTACTCAGCCTCACGATGGAAGGAGACTCAACTACTCTGAGCACCAGTTTTTTGCTAATAGTTTGCTTTTTTTTTTTTTTTTTTGCTAGGACACTTATTTGATGCTTCCACTGAGACCCTTTCAGTTAGGTTATGTCTAGAGGGATGTGTCTTGTCTGGTTTCCATGGCTGTGTCCTCAATAGGAATGGTTCTTTGTTGTTGAGCAATCCAGATGATCCCATCAGTGTGTCTTTTTTATATGTATTTCTGAGGTCCTTTTTGAGTCAGTTATGTTCTTCTGTTGTATGCATACGATAAAGTCAGTGAGGTAAATTATATATATTATTGGAATGCACAGGTATATCAGTCGCTTCATATTTGGAGGTTCAGAGTTAGCATACCAGTTGTTAGTTTCATAGAATAGGTGAGTTTTGGTTTATGATCTGAATTAAGTGACAGTATGTACTTGCATTCTTCATTTTATTGCAGGTCAACCCTAAACAGTGCCAGCAAAATTCTAGTGTCAGAAAATTGTGTTATACAATATATGACTTATTTTAACAGAGCTTCAAGTAGACTGTGCTACTAACAAATAAAACCACATTGAATTGGCAGTGTAGTGTAGTGCATGTAGGGAAAGCTTTTTGGCTCGAATAACACAAAAGATGGGTATAACTTGCAACCTCAAGCAAATATCTTGGTAGAATAGTACAGTACCGGTGCTCTGTAGAGCTTGTTGTTATTTTGCTTCGTAATTCTGATGTATTTCTGATAAATTTGCAAGGTAGCATCCACACGCGGAAAATTCTATTATATCTTTCCACTGCATAAACTAATTGAGCCAAAGTTGATGTATATTCTGAACAGTGCCTTTAATGTGCAGACCTGTAGAATTGTTGTCAATTTCCCAATTTATTCTTTTTCAGGATGGAAAATTTAATGCACCAATAAGGAAGGGGTTGAAAACTCCACAGAAATTCTACTGCTGTCCTATCGAAGGCTGCCCTAGAGGACCAAACAGACCATTTTCCCAATTTTCTCTTGTGAAACAGGTAATCCTTTTTCCTAAAGTATTATTCTTATATCGATTCGATACTGACCATCTCGTCTCCAGAGAGCATACACTTGCATTTGGATATGAGCAAAGCCACCCAGTATATATAAGTATATGCAGAAACTCTACATGGATAGAGTTCTGTGTGACTTGTTTCATTGTGAGTGATTAAAAACCCACTCTTCTCTGGTCACCTGTGGTAGCCTGGCTCCTAGGAGATGGATACCTAGCACTTGGTGCCATAAATGAAAAGTTCTGATGTTTGCTCTGTTGTAGATCCTCAGGAGTGTCTCCATGTTGCAACATGTACTTGCTACACTCTTTGGCAAGATTCATCTTTAGTTCATTAATGTCAATAAGAAAATTCCTATGGCATTAGGGCACATACATTTTTATCTGCATTTTGAAGTGGTGAAAGCTGCTGATAAAGAGCTAATATGATCAGGCACCTCCCAGGAGATCATTCTCACAGCTTAGAGAGCTGAAAATAGTATGAATTTTGTGTATACACAAAATACGTGCAAATAAAAACTTGTTAATTGTTACATTCCACTAGTCGCCTGTACTCCAGCTTGGGCAATGAAACTTTTCTATTCAATCTCAAGTTTTCTTAACTCGAAGGTAGTATATATTGTAAGATGCACATAGTACAAGCAGATTTACAAACTTTAATGGTTTCCATTCAATTCTTTAAGCTTGTAACTTTTCCTAATGAGACTTCAAAAGATTCTAATTCTACTCTTCAGTACTATTTAACAAATAAAGAAAAAATGTAAATATTTCCTCTAAATCATCTTTAACTTAGCTGAAGGCTAATGTTTACTTTTCATTGTGTATTGTAGCACTTTATGAAGATGCATGCTGAAAAGAAGCACAAATGTGATAAATGTAGTAACTCCTATGGTACAGAATGGTATTTGAAACGGCACATAGAGGACTGTGGCAAGACTTTCCGGTGTACTTGTGGGTGCCCGTATGCCAGCAGGCCAGCATTACTGTCTCATATTTACAGAACTGGCCACGAAATTCCTGCGGAGCACAGGTAAAAGAGAATCAATTAAAATAATGCTATTTGTATTCATCCCCGAGTCCTCGGTGTCCCACGTACTGGCTTTTTGTCTCCTTTCTGTTGATTACTTTTGAGATTGGCTCACATTGTTTTAACTCTCCAGCAGTTCCTTTGTTTTGTTGCTTTTAGCAGTTTGTGTTTTGTTTCAGGCAGTGATGATTGTCTAATCAATAAGATCAATTTTCAGTTTTCCTTGTGTATAAAACAGTGAGTTACTGCTAACGCTTGTTGGAAGTGCTTTTACAGTTCTGTGAAAGTAGAGATGATTTGGAAATGTTTACAGCTGGTAACTGGTGTGCAATGCAGTTGAGTTTTTCCTGAATAGTCTAGTCACCTTCATAAGTTTTAGTGGATTCTTCTCTTAAAAAAAGCTATATATACATATTTTGATTCATAGTTGTCTTAAGGTGTGTATATATATTTCATAAAGGACAATCTGTTTCCTGAGGCCTAGCCTGTCTTCCTTGGAGATTGAACTGCTGCAAAATTTTGTGTGAAGGAGTGCTAATTGTATCCTGTTTCCATGAGAGACCTTTACCTGTGTGCTAATTTTATAAACTCTGTTTCATCGATACTCAGTCTGAGTTCACATCAAAATAACAGAGTAAACATCTTCAAATCAGAGTGCTTAACATACAAAGGGGAAAAAAAGCTTCTAAACCTCAACCTCCATTTAGAACATAGGTCTTCATTTAAAAAAAAGTAATTTCTTTTTTTTTTTTTTTTTTTTTTTTATAAATGGGAGGGTAAGGAATGAAATTTTACAAAACTGAAGTGCATGGAGATTTTTTGGTATGTTAATCAGGATTGGTTGTCCTGTCATCTCCAGCCTCCTCTGGGACTTGAGTTTGTTTTCAATGCAGTGACTCAAAACATGGAAGGCAGATGTTTTATGCTTGAAGAGAATATAAATTATTGATCTCATATTCACAGGGATCCTCCTAGTAAGAAAAGGAAAATGGAAACCTCCGTACATAATCAGCAGTTGGCAGAGAAAGCAAATAAAGCACTCATCGATACACATAATAGTAATCCTGGCACTCAGGAATTGGAGTCATCTGAAGTGAAACTAGTGGCCTCTTTTGAAGGTTCCTGCAATTCTAACTTCACGAAGCAAGTACAGCCAAAATGTACACCGAAGATGCTTTTGCCAAAGCCCAAGGTGGCTTTGGTTAAACTTCCAGTGATGCAGCTCGCTCACTTGCCTGTGTATGTGTCTGCAACAGATTCTTCCGTCAAACCTGTTGTAGTGGCTGTTGATAATCAAGGTTCAGTTTTAAGTACCGTTCATTTCTTGCCTCAGTCTGTAGGGATTCTGATTCCAGCACTGGAGGCAGAAACGCTTGTATTTAAAGACACTATGCCTGTCTCAAAAGTAACAAATTCTGGTGATAACGAACCAGTAAGTACTGGTGTGCAAGTTGACTTGGACAAGGTTGCACCAAATAGCCCAGGTCAAGAACCAGGGAATGGTTGTCATAAGAGTAACATTTCTTCAATAAATGTACAGACTGACTTATCTTATATTTCACAGAACTTTGTGCCGGCTGCAGCCTGGACTCCTGATTCTTCTGTGTCTTCTTGCTCTCAGACAGATCTGTCATTTAGTTCACAGGTTTCACTACCCATCAGTGTACAAACGCAGACGCTGCTGCCTTCTTCCAAACTGACTTCATCCATAGCTGCTCAGACTGATGATTTCAGTCAGGCTTGTTTCCCTACATGTGGCATTTCTAGAGAGACTCAAACCAACAGAACACAGGACTCCATTGATGGAAGAGTGCAAATGGACCAGGCTGTAATGTGCGGTGACATCTTTGACAATGTTCATCCATCATATAATGTTTCTACTCAGATTGAGCTTCCAGAAAACAACTTAATGGCTGCAAATATAGATCAAGCCTTGCTGCAGAGGAGTAATTGCAAGAGCCTCAATCAAGATACAGTGAAGTCTGAATCCCTTATCGGCTTTAATACCCAGACTAATATACTTCCACCTCAAAATACGATGGATAATCAAACGCAGACAATGGACTTGCTAAGTGATCTGGAAAATATCTTTTCAGGAAACATGTCTGGCCAGACCCTGGATAATCGTGGCCTTTTGTCCGAGACTAGCTCTAATGCTGACACACATCTGCCATCTGGTCCATCACAGAGCACAGGAATAGACTTTGACATTGAAGAGTTCTTTTCAGCATCCAATATCCAAACTCAGACTGAAGAGAGTGAGCTTGGTACCCTAAACTCTGAGCCAGTTTTGGAGTCGCTGGACATTGAAACTCAGACTGATTTCTTATTTTCAGATAGTGCCACTCAATCGTATAGCTGCAGAGGAAATTCTAACTTCTTAGGTTTGGAGATGTTTGATACGCAGACACAGACAGACTTGAATTTCTTCTTGGACAGTAATACCCACCTGCCTTTAGGAAGCATTCTGAAGCAGTCTAGTTTCTCCATGAGTACTGACTCATCGGATACAGAAACCCAGACAGAAGTATATCCTGCCACTAAAAACATACCTAATCAGAGCATAGAAAGCAAAGTCCAGCTCAATAGTGCTGAAACACAGACTATGGACAGCTGCTTTGAGAATCTGGGGAATTTATTCCTTACCAGCAACGAGACACAGACAGCAATGGATGACTTTCTTCTGGCTGACTTAGCCTGGAATACAATGGAGTCCCAGTTCAGTTCGGTAGAAACACAGACCTGTGAAGAGCTGTGCTCCTTGTTTCAGAGCTCTGACAAGCCCAGCCATTGAGTACTGTGTCACAAAACTGTTTTGTGTGGTTTGAAATTAAATTATTGGGGTGGGAGAGAGAGAGATTGACCAAGTCACCCATTTTGCATTGTTGAATGTAGTTACTGCGTGCAGATGGCCTAAGAGACTTTTCATGCTGAAGGTACTTTATTGAGTGTGTAACTTCAACATACACTATGTGTGCATAAAGAGGGGTGGGGGAGGGCATAACATTAATGTAAGTTTGAACCTTAAACAAAAGTTTGTGGTGCCTATGTTTTTTGCTCAGACTTTACAAAGCCGATACTGCTTCGTTAAAACGGAAGAACTTTCCAAGGTGTCCCATATATATCTATTTCTGGCTTATATATAGGGTTCCGTTGTGCTGGACCAAAACCTGACCTGTCCAATTCAGATGCTTCCCTGAACTTACGGGGGAGGATTCTCTTAGTGTAAGCTACTTCTGTTTACTTTTTTTTAGTAGCTTGTATTTTAAATCTGGAATGAACATAATAAGCTGTATTGTCGTCTTTTACTTCATGCCTTCACAGTTCTTTCTCCTGTATAAGTTTTCCAAACACCTGTCTGACAGGCTTAGATACACGTAGACTCTTGAATTATTGAACATTGAGTTTTTTTAAAAGAAAAAATGTAGAGAGCAGTAGGTTTTTTTCCCCAGGTGGCACTGATGCCCTTTGAATGGTAGGAAAATAACTTAGAATACATAATTACAGAGAAAAATATGTTGTCCTTTTAGCTAGTGTAATAAACGGGACTTAAAATATTTTTAGAGTCTTCAGGAGAGATCTGCTTAAATTATTTCTGAGTGTTAGATGCAAATGTTATAATGCTTGTGCCTCAAAAACTGGAATAATTTGTTTTTGCTGAAGTTCCCCTAGCCTCTACCAAGATATGAGATGGGAAATGTTATAATGGTTTATATTTCCACTACCTTAACAAAAACCATTAAAGGTGAGAAATTAAATTCTCTAAGATACTCCTGCACCTACTCTACTGGTTTTGGAATTTGGACTTCTGCTTCCAGAAACAAAGCAGACTGAGCTCTGTACAACCGAGCTGCAAGATCAGCTCACCAAAACCCTTTGGGAAGAGGAGGTGTGTTTTGCTTTTGCACATGGATCTGCAGCTGGTGGTGCCTGCAGCTTTTGGAGGGTTTGCTGAGTGTAACCAAAAACTCAGACTGATTTGTCAAGGAGAAACATGTGACCCCTCGATTTTATGTTTATTTTACCCCTGGTACCATACTTGCAGTAGATGCATTTACATGAAAAATGTAAGCCAGTTGTGAATGTATGCTGGAATTCGGCCTTAACTGATTTTTGTCTCCTTAAAATACTTGCAAAATGTAGGCCTCTGGTTTTGTCCTGGGCAGGTTTTAGTTGCTGTTACCTTAATGAAAAGCAAAACATTTTTGTGTCAAATTCCTGGGCCTGTAATAGATTTTACTCCTCTATTATGAGAGGAGAGTTATTGGCTGTGTATTTACTAGGCAGCCCACCAGTAGATGTTCGTCTAAGCCTTAGTTTTTGAAGACTCACTACACTTTGTGTGCAGCTCCATATCCTCAGCTCAAGGATGTGGGAGTTTGGTTACTCATCCAGTGCAGCTAGCTTGTTTTGTTGAAAATGAGCAATACCTTCCCATTTTATTCTCTCTTCCCACTACTCTTTAAATTGCCATAGTTAAGTCAACACACTAATAAGTATCTCAACTGATGCTGGAGATCATCTCTTCAACCTTGAAACTTCCATTTTCCTCCTGGGGAGAGAGGAGGAAAAAAAAAAAAAAAGGCCTGAAACCATGGATGCATTGCCTTTTTAGTTTTTCAGCATTTCTAGGTGGGTGTTCAGACACTTCCAGGCACTAGCTGAAGAAACTGCATAAATAAATACTGTACTTCCAAGGGAAAGTACAAGAATTTTGCTTTGGGGAAAGTCCCACCAGTTTTCACGAGGTCTACAGCTCTAATCTTGAGGGTGGGATATACTGGAAAAGGAAGACATAGCTTTTAATTCTTTATTTTGTAAGGTATGACTGATTTGTGTTTACCTACCTGCTTTGAAATTGAGAAATAAGGTAAATGACAAAACTGAGTTAATTTATTGCATTGCAGTGTTTGTCTAGTCGTGTTACATCTTTGGGCTTCAGAAGTGTTTTTCCTTTTCCGTTCTTCCCCCTGGCTGGAATAGCAGAGAGCGCTTCTGCATGCGGAGGCTTCTCCATCGTCAGTGTGCGAGTTGTCTAGACTGACACGAGCTGCTATAAATCTGATTCCTAGATTACTGAGATAAAGGGAATTGAGAGTTGGGGAAGACTATTTTCCCCAGCTGTAGAAGGCAGAAGTGAGAAACTTTGTTACCTCTGAATATAGAAAGCTGGTCTGTTTCTGCAAGAGAAGGACTGTAGTGATGAGGAACAGAATTATGGAAGGCTTTGAGTTTCAGCCTTCTGAGGGACCAGCTGGCATTTCAAGGACTTTGAAGCTAATTTACAAATCCAAATGAGAATCACCATGTCGTTAAGGTGTAAGCCAAACCTTTTAACATCAGTGATTCTCAGAAAAAAAAAAGGGGGGGGGATTTTTTGTGGACAGTCTTACAGTATGACTGTTACTCATTTATTGTGTTTTGTAATTAAAATTATTTATAAGTTTGTGTTTTGTTAGAACATGCAAATACCATTTCCTTTCCTCATCAGTTTAAAAGTTTGAACTTTAATTAGATGAACACAATACTACAACATGAAGTTACTTATTGAAAGTATTAAAAAATCATTAAATGTACCCGCATTTTTTGTCAGTGAGCTGCTTCCCTAAATTAATGTATTTTTTTCAGAAGTTTGGTTCCCCATAAAAGAAACAAGTTTGGATCCTACACTGGTGGCATATGTCCCTTATTTTGGATACGTTAATTATTTTTGTGTAAATGCAAAGTCTAAAACAGACTGTTCATAGTTCCTGAATCCCACAGGATACCTATTGAAACCTGATCTGAAAAATTGTTGATCAATACTACTTACTCTTAAAAATTAAACAGATTCTTTTAAATGGTTAATTTTCTATTTTGGCCATTGTTTTCAAAATAAATTTCAATCAGAACTATTTCTTGGTAGTACTGAAATGATACTTATCTCCCTTTTTCTGCAGTTTGTCTCTGATTTGATTTTCGAGGCACTGTCTCTATTGTAAGTATTGATCAGTAGTGACTTACTATTTTGCTAATTCTCTTTTGTATCCTCTACTGCCACTTGAACCGCTATACAAAAAGTAACATCAGATTCTCCACAGCCTCTTAGCACATATTTTTATCTGGAAGTGATACTAATATTACTTGTGCTTACTCTTTGCATTTCCTGCTTAATTATGTTATGCTGCAATTACTGGATCTCAATCTGGATGTCTGTGTAATACTACTCTAAAACTGAATTAGTCAGTAGTTTGGTAGTTTGGCTTGAGCTTTTCTTTAGTGCTTAAGGAGAAAGTTAGCCTGAGATTTACCATTGTGTATCAACTGCTGCTTCAGCAAGTTCAGTCTTTTGTCTCTGGGAAGGATAGTTGGTGCTCCAGAAAACAAGTGAAAATGCCTGTAGAGCCTGACAAATTACTAGTGGTAATACTGTTTCCAAAGACTTCACGGGACTTCTGGATCATCAGGTTGTCAGAAACTTTAATCTTGCCTTCAGTTTACTATAATTTCAGCCTCACTGAGACTACAGCAATCTGTTAAGAATTGGCCAGGAAAGGTGTATTCGCTAGCTGTGCTGTCTAATGGATCCAACTTGTTCCAAGCAATTTCAAAATAAACGTATCAGTGTCTTACACTTTTTCAGATAGCTGAAGATATTCATAAGTCACAGATACATTTTAGCAGAACTTAGTTTTGTGGTGTTTAAGAATAATACAATTGTGTACATGTGTAGGCAAAATTGAGTGGTTCTGCTTGAAACTTTCCGCTTCTGAGAGAACACTGACTTATAAAAGTTAAATACATTCCACTTTCAAGGCATATGAAAAATCAGAAATGAAACATAAGCAAATTTGGGACATGCATTCTATGAGAAGCACAAAGCAGCCAGAATATAAGTCCTGTCTTGTTGCCTTCCATATTTGTTTGTTTGTCACTTGATGGTAAAAGCTTGTATGAGAGTAGATAAGTTTCTTCTACTTTAGGAGTTAGGGTTACGTCTATTTCCCCTAATACTCTTGTAAATACTTGCTTCTGCTTTGAGTAGGGAGCGAATCCTCCCCCTAGCTCTTCCTGTCAGCTTAAAAGACATTGCTAGTTTAAAGTCAGTTTATTAACGACACATGTTCTTAGCTATGCAGAGCTGTTTGTGTCTAGAAACTTCTCACTTCCAAATGACATGAAATCTTAAAATAATAATAATACAGCTGTTTAACTTAAAAAGCTGTAAAGACAGCCTTAGGAGACCTTGTCTTGTTAACCATTTCAGCACCTGTAACTTATGTATGTAATCAACACTCCTTTCAAAATTTTATTCCAAGGCACACTCTCAGTCATGTTTTCTGTTGAAAACAAAAGGTTAAATTTCCCTGTTAGCCATATGTACCCTGAGAGTGTAGAAGCAATGGAACAAAGAAAGGTGACGGCCTTCCACTGTTTTAAATCTTTATCCTGGTAACACGCTCACATGGTTAGTCAGATGTAAATTGATCTTTGTGAGGCTTGGAAAAGAGATGTAAGCGTTGACAGGATTGTGATCTTAGAGATCTTGAGGTTTTTTTGTTTGTTTTTAAATAACTTTTCAAATATGGGATAAGTAAGACTAATAAAATACACAGTGAATCAACATAAGGTGCTCAACTTGCAAAATAGCATGTTACTGAAATGACAATTCA
The DNA here is from genome assembly GCF_009769625.2 of Cygnus olor. NCBI lineage: Eukaryota > Metazoa > Chordata > Aves > Anseriformes > Anatidae > Cygnus > Cygnus olor. The sequence continues at coordinate 5,224,045 of NC_049180.1, read as the reverse complement.
TGACAATTCACCAAACTTACTTGCCTTTATTGTGAAGGCTGTGTAGCTTCCTTTAAGCTATTTTTGAAATGTTTTGTGTTGTTTTTTTTTAAACATGACCTTAATGTACAACATACTCTTCCAAATACATTCACACCAAAATGTTTTTAATGCTGTGGGCCTTGTAAGCATTTTCATTCATGTTTGTTTTAAGGTGCTGCTATACTTGAGTTCCTAATAGAATAGATCTACTGTAAACAGACCTCCATTAATGATTTTGTATGAACACTATGAGGATAGGGTTGCTGCTTCAATGCATGGTGCAAACCTGCATCTTCTGTTCCTTTTGTTACTGTCTTTTTGTTTGTTTTTACGGTTGATGCGAATCAAAATGAGTGCTAGAAGGATTTGCTGCTTAGAGCATGATTGCATTTTCTTGTTTAAATTGCCATTGCTATGCAATGAAGAGCATGAAGGAACTACGTCGTTCAACTCTGCATTGCCTTGCAGTCAGGGTGATGTTATGTTTGTCTCGTGTGCGACTCTTCTGCTTCACCGAAAATGTAATCAGACAGCCTGAAACAGTGGAAATTCCCAAAGGAGCTGCTGATCTCTAGTTGAACAACAGAAGTCCTTTACTTCTGATTCTTTTTCATATACTGGCTTTTCAGGAGTGTCTTCAACATAACTAGCGATGGAATATAATAGATGACTTGTGATGACGTAGACCGTGCAGCATCCATTTTACAAGTAATGCTTTACATGCATGCTTCAAGCACTCACATGCAGAGCTAGACTGATAATATTCTATTTTACAGATATTTGCAAGTGCATCTATGATAAAATAAAGCTAGATATGAAAGATAGCCTTTATTTCCAGCTTACAGAACTCAAGAACTGATTATGATCTAATTTAAACTTGTAACTATTTGGAATGGATGAGTAATATGTCTCACGGGTGAGCCTTTCCCAAAGCATGTGTGAGTTAATACGTCTGGAAAATGACCTTAAAATGTGTTTTCTCATCACTGGTGGGATTTTGATCTAGCGGACAAATTTAGTTTTCAAAGGATGTTCATGTATGATTCTTGCTATGTAAGCCAATAAACTTGCAACGAGCAGAGAAAAGCAAGTTCTCATTTCTTATACCTGTTTTACAAGTGACAATCCCAAAGAAGGAATGTTGTCCTAACAATTGTGAAACATTTAAGTATATTAATGCATGCAGAGAAAATCCTGTGCCAAAATACTGTTTCATATTTCCCGATGTTGGAAACTGAAGTGTTACACAAATCTACTAGTAAGTTATTCACAAGTATTGAAACATTTTGTTCACAAATGAAGCACTTATTTAGTCCTGTAAATTATACATATTTTGGAATAAAGTTAACTTCAACCAATTTTTGCTTTCTGTTTTAATGGCTGTGATCTCCTCTAGAGGCCTGGGCGGGGCATACAGTGCCTGTTAGGAAGTACCACCCATTCCTCCTTAACATCTTACCTTTTGAAAGCTGGTTATCTTTTGGTTTGGTAGAGGTTTTGTAACTTACAGCGATCTTACAGTGTCAGTCCTTGATCTCCAGAGGCTGCAAAAAAGTTGAGTTTTGTTTGTACTCCTACTTCCCAATGAATCCTAGGAAGCTTAAACTTAAAACACAAATGTAATCAGAATAACAAGGTGCTACATTTTATGAACCTGGAACACCCATTAGAGACGTTCTCTTCTTTAACTGAGCCTGTGCATAGACTTCTGCGCTGACTTGGATGTCTGTAGCTGGGGCTGGGTTCTTTTGACCAGCAGCATCCAGGCTGGCAGCAGTAGTGGTGCTCCACCTCAAACTTCTTAGCAATGAATGCAAAATTTAAATTATCTTGCATGCACAATGGAATACCTTTCCAGTTGCAGCTCACTGATGTGCCTTTCTTCTACAGCAGACTGTCAGGACAGAAGGATTACTTCGAGTTCTTCACTCTCATCTACTCCTGTAATTTTCAAGATCTCTCAAGTCCTAAGCAGAAATTAACTGCTTTGTGACTAATAGCTTTCAAAGTACCCTGCTAGAAAATCACAATCTTCTCTAATAGCCCATATTATTTTGCAATATGGTGTATGTAATTGAGAAAATAGTATTAAAAATACTATTAAAAATTAATACTATTATGCTAGCATGGATGATGCTTGTTCCCTTCTGTATAGTCCCCATGCTTAATAATAATGATCCCACCATTCTCTGTTGGAGAATATAAAATGTTTGAATTTTTACTTGTGTATCTTGTCAACTTCCATATTAATTCAGACTTCCATATTAATTCAGAGTAGGTGAACGACCAGATGCTCTGTGACTGAAAGTTCATCTGTGCTATTACAGCAGCTATAGTCACGACTGAAACGCTCTCTGTGGTGTGCCAGGCTGCTGTTTTCAGTGCCATCAGACACTGAGGTAAGTGTGTGAGGCAGCATTCAGCCCCAGTGGTAGCAAAATATAGAAGGTATTTCCAGGGGGCAGTATGTGGTAAGTATCTAGAAAGTAAATTCCCATTCAGAGCATTTAAAGTTATCTTTGAAAGAGTCAGTGTATTAGGAACTGACTACTCTTGCAGGAATAACAGGCTATTCCTGCTGTAGGAATTATATTCTGCTTAGTTTGGGTTGAGCTATTTCAGGCTTGTTATTCAGATAGAGCAGATTTCGCCTGTGGACAAAAGTCAGCTACTTTGAACAGACTGTCCTCATGAAACTTGCAAAGATGGCTAGGCAGTCTGAAAGGCAGGACAAATTCTGACTCTTGATTAAGAACAGATCGAGAAGAAGCCGATAGCTGTTCAGAGATCAGCCCCACGTGTTTTTGAACTACTTTCTTGTTTGGTGTTGCTGAGAACTTACTGTTATTTCTGTTGGCAGTAAAAGCATCCCCGGATCAGTTTGTGTTTAGATTCTGAATTTCCTTCACTTAAAGAAATTGCTTGTTGGCAAGCTGATTGATTGCATTCTGTCAAAACAATTGAATTTAAGAGAGGCAGGCTCCAGGATTTGACAAAGTGTTCTCTGGAGTCAGTCCCTTGGAAGTCTGGACCTAAGACAAAAAGACAGAAGCATTGATTTAGCTTTCAGGTGTTCTCTCATTGTATTTTTACACTGTTGTTACCAATTCCCTTTCGCTTGTTTTGTTTTGGCACCTTGAATGCAGGAAACACTCCCAGTTGATCTAGCACTTAAGTTTATTTCCTTTCCCTAAGCAGGAATGGTTTTATTCTTGAGAGAATCTGCATGTAAACAAGAAGCTGCTGTTTCCTGGGGTAGAAGAACCCAGTGTCTTCAAGGTCATATAACTTAATTATGTTATGTTAATTATGTTTATCATGACTTAAGTGTTGTGAATTTGTATCTTTCTGTTCCAATTCTTTACTTAGCAGCTTTGCTGCGTGACTTTTGTTACACCCCTTTCTTGGCAAATCCTTCTGTTTGTCCTGAGAAGCGTGAGCAGAACAAAATTGGCCAGTATCCCTTTCTTCTTTAAAGCCATTTGTTAAGGGAGCACAATGGAAAGGTTTGCTATGGTAGGCTAGAAATGTTCCCCTCCTGGAAAGATCGTTTCTTGCAGGAGATTTGCTGGCGATTAAATTGCAATTAGTTTTTAATTGAATCTCCTGTAAACTCGGTTGACTGGGCCAAGTCTCCATGAGCTACTACAACCATATTGTAAGTAACAATTTTGCTTACTGGTATTTGGGGGAGTGGGGACTTGGTTTGTACCTGAGGGCAATGAAAGGAGCATCTCTGCCCAAGACTTTTACCTGTGAAACAAAGTACAGAAGTTCTGTATTAGTTACTAGTGGAAATATAGTTTTTAGGTTCAACTTTGAACTTTTTTTTCTATAAAGAATGGGTTAGCTGTCTGCAGTGGCTGCATCTTGTAAGCACTATAATGAACGTTTGGCTTTACTTACTGTTAACTGATAATGCAGTTCATTTTTCAGTTTGCTTGCTGAAGCAGCAATATTTTCTGTTCTCTGAGTGGGAGAGACTATCTTCCCTTCCTCACCGTTATTAATGTTATTAATTTCATAGATGCATTTACATTTGAATTTTCTATGTAGTGAAAAACAGAGGACTTGAAACAAGTATAAGTGGACTCAAGTTACTTATCTTGGGACTGTTTGTGAAGGATCCTTCCACTGGAGAGCTTGTATTTTATATTTAAATATGAAGCACAGGACTGGAAAAGACACTGCCAAAAGAGAAGTGAGAGGGAAGGGGACAAAGAAGTGAAGAATATGGTTTGTTAGAGGATGTCTCTGTTCTGTCAGAATGAGTAATTGCAGCACTATGATTGAATAACAGGTAAGACAAAAGTTACTACTACTACTACAAAAAAAGTATGTTTCCTGGAAATTGACAACTAAGATCTTGACTGCAAAAAATCATTGCTGGAGATTTTCAGTTACCTAGAGTTTTGAAAGAGATGAAAGATGCATATAGATCTTAGTAGCAGCTATAAGGATAACTCTTCTGCATCAAAATATGAATGGAAATTAATATTCCCACTTACCCTATTTCCCTATTTTAAAATCACTGACTGCTCTGTTTCTTTAATATCACAAAAGCATCACATTGAAACAAAACCTTATTGATACATTCTTCCCTAAGGTATATATAAATTGACTTTGCAACATAAAAGCAACATAAAATAATGTATGATACAGGCACTTTATGAAATCTAAGTAATTTATTAAGTAGAGGTAATACAAAGCATTGATACTTACTGTCCTGTATGAATCTATGTAGAGTGAATTTCTCCTGATGTCTCATTTTCCATACCTTAAGCTGATGTATCGTTGTGCATACTTATCAAAGATCTGTTACATGACTGCTATAAATGTAACTACGCTAAAACTTTTGAGGGAAATACTGTAGTGGGGAGATAGTAAATTTTTGTAGCTATTTGTTGGGCAAAAACAGTTGAAATAGGTCATTGACAAGAACACTGAGAAACTGTACCACTACATTGTCAAGATTTGAACAGAGGGATGTCTTGTTCACTTTTTGAACAATAATCACATTATATGTTTGTCCAAAGCAACACCTTTAGAATTTTCCTTCTCGATTCACAACAAAATAGCAAACCGGTACAAAAAAATACTACCATTTCAGATTGAAATACTTAGCTTTTCTTCTTCAAGAAGAGCGAAGGAGTGCGGAAGACACCTTGAGAGCAACTTTGTGCTATTTCTGGTAGAAGTGCTTATTTTGTTAGCCATTCAGTAGGTGGCACTCCCCTCCCATACAGAGGTGCTGTAGCTTGAAAAATCAAGTTTACTGCCCTCCAAATGGAGGCCCTGTTCTAACCTCCAGTGCAAGGGCTCTGCACCTCAATCTGATACGCCGCTGTACATGCTTAAAGAATTGTTACACACCTGCTATACAAATTACTGTTCTAAAAGGTTTCTAGATTTCCCTAAGCAATTCCCAGAAGAATAATGTTATGAGACAAAGCGAACAGCTTGGAATTGTTACTTAACACTAGCGCTCAACTCCTGTGTTCTTCTCTGGAGGTCATGTCACTTCAGTACTGGGGGAAGAGAGAAAACCACATCATCCTTCCCTTTTTTAAAGGAATAAACACACAATAGTTTATTTAGGTACACAGAATATTTGTCATCTTTTTTTCTTTTCTTCCTCTGAAACTACACGTCTGGAAGGTGATTATTCTCTAGCTGTGATGTTTGGATACTTGAACACAATTAACAAGTTGAGGCCAGAAAACTGCTAAAAACTTTACATTTATGCACATGCTTAATTAGTAAAGATATAAATCTAAAAAGCTATGGAATTCCTCAATGTAAAGCTCTGTTTTAAACTATATCCTATTGGGGTCTTGCACTGATATTATCTTTCCCTACTCCGAATCTTAATCAAAGCATCAGAAGAGGGGAAGGGTAAGTTGCAGTGAATCTGTCCTGAATGTGAAGGAACATGCTCTTTGTGGGGAAAAAGCTGCTACAATTGAATTGCAGTTACTGATGTCTCTATGGAAAGACTGCTGGTTTTTAATTTGCTTTTTGTTTAACACAAAAACAAAACAGAACTTGATCTGGAAGCCCTACTTAGTATGATGAGATGAAACAAGAATACATGAATACACATCTATTAAACAGAAACAAGCAAAGAAAACAGGATTAAAAAATAAATCTACTTTAAACAAGAACAAACATTGTAAATGACTGTCAGTCTCACCACTGTCTGCTTTCCAGATCATTTCTGTTTCTTCTAGGTGCCAAATTAGCAAGGAATGTATGCAAACGTTTGTCTGTGAAGCTCAGTAGGATTTAGCACTGTTTTAAGGGTATTATTAAAGGTCTTGCAGAGTAGAATGTTCTTATAGTTAGACATTGTTTCAGTGATCAGCAGTATCAAATACGTAATTATCACAGTAGGCTACAGTAGTCATTCAGAGTGAATCTAAATGAAGAGGCTGCACTTCATCCCCAGAATAAGCTGTTAAAACTAATGGATCTATCTTGTGGTCAGGAAGAAACTAAACCTATGTGAAAATAATTGGCATTCATCAGCTTATGCTATTAATAGCATTTTAAAAAACTACAAATATCCCAGTGGCTCACAAGGAAATTTTATTTTTTTTCCCCATAAGTTAACAAGGAGAAAAAAAGGCGTGAGATTACAATATAGAAGTGTTAGTTCAGTCTAGGTGGCAGTTCAGCTCTTGCAGTGTGAGTGGCCTTTAGGGAAGGTAATAGTCCAGAAAGCAGGGGAACCGCCTGCATTTTTGATTTGTTTCCTTCCTTGACCTCAGCATACCTGTTCCTGGCATTGTAGGTTAAAGAGCCTCGAATGTCATGTTTTGTGTATTGTATTCCTTTTGTGTGTGGAACCTGCGTACAAGCGTGATGAATGTTCTTTTTGGAAGCAATAGGATTAGGAATGGTTGCAATACTTCTGTCAGATGTAAGAGCACAGTCCCAGGATAACTGTTGAGGATCTTCCTGCAGGAGGGAGACCTCTGAATGACTTGAGAAAAATGCTGATGGTTCATGAATTTCTCCTTTTTCCTTCATTTTATCATTCATGGTGTCAGCTCCTTTTTTACCCTTTTGCTCTGTTCCTTTAGCGTCATGACTGCAGGAAGCAATCTCAACTGAAGTACCATTGAGTGTGTTCAGAAGGATAATGGCTTGCTTGTTCTTCCAGGAAGGGTCTGAAGTATCCTTGGGAGTGGCATGTTTCACAGGTGGAAGTACTTGTGAAGATTTTGAAGTCAAAGATTCACAGCCATTTGGATCAAGCACATCAAGTGCCTGGGGTTTTATCGCTTTATGCTTTACAGCATCTGGATTTTTCACATCTTCTAGGTTCCACATACAGTATTCTTTTATTGGCAGGTTCTTCTTTTCACCCTGGCATGTTCTGAAAGAGTGTACCTTTTTGTTACGTATTTCTGTTTTACTGCCATATGTTGTGGAACAGTTAGACTTACTAGAATAGATTGAAATCTCTTCTGAAGCAGTATCAGCCTCTACGCTTAACTTGCTTTCTGATTTTGATTGATTTCTTGTAGTCTTGACTTCTTGGCCTGAACATTTGTCAGTAGCTTGCAACATGTCTAAGCAAAGCAGGCAATTGTTGGAAGTTTCACTTGCCTTTGATTTCTTGATTTGTTTTTGCAGCTGAAAGCAAGCAAGTGGATCGGCGGTACCCCAGCCTTGCACCTGGTAATGGAGAAACATGTTAAATCTAAGACAAGGTAGAGCATTGTAAGGAAAACGTAGGAGGAATAGTCTTGGCTGATGTAAATGAACACAGCAATGTTATTTCTGAGTACAAAACAAGGAGCTTAATTCCTAAGCAGGCCTAGTCTGTTGTGTTGCATACACCTGAACTGAAAAAAAAAAAATGAAAAGAACTCCTGAACTGAAAGAAGGAACTGAGAGTTATCATAATCCTTCCGCACAGACTTTCCGTTTTACCATCAGAGAGAAGAGACAAGTGTAACCTCTGACGCATTTATGCGTCACAGGTCAGCACTGGTCACTCCTTCAGCATCTCAGAGAAGCAGATGCCTTTTTTTCTTTACTCTGCGTGTAAAAACGAGTATAAAAAGCCCCAACCCCCTATAAAATAACGTCAACGATTCACTCTGCCGTAAAACTCACGGCCTCCTCCCAGCCGCAGCCCGGGGCCCGGCTCTCCGGGGCGGCGCCGCGGTCGCTGAGGCGCAGCAGGGCCCGCACCGCCCGCCGCCCCCCGCCGCCACAGCCGCCCCCCGCGCCCCGCATCCCGCCCGGCCCCGGCCCCGCCACCGCCGCCTGAGGGGACGTCGCCACGGCAACGCCCCGGGCGGGAAAATGGCGCCGGGCCCCTGAGGGGAGGTCCCCGGGGGGATCTGTCTGTGAGGAAACGAGGCGGGGACGGCGGCTGCCCCTCAGCTCCGGGCCTCTCTTCCGAGCTGGGCTTCCCCCTTGGTTCCGGGGGGGGGGGGGGGGGGTGTGGATGGGAAATACACACCTGTAGGTGGATGTGGGTGTTCGTACCTGAAGCTGAGGTGGCTGGAGATGCCAAGTGGGAATGGGCTCTGAAGCCCTTCAGAGGGCTTGGACGGGCAGCCAAGAACCACAAATGGGAGAAACGACAGAACCAGGCAGCTTGAAAGTGGGAAAAACCAAAGCAAAGTGCTGAATGCACACTGAGGAAGGAGGGAGTCTATATAAAGTCTAAAAACATGAATAGGGCAAGAGTTGTGTGCAGGAGGAAAATGGATGTGAAATGGCCAAATAAAGGAAATGAAAGAAAAAGTGATGAAGAAACAAATACAAAATGAGGAGACAAACTGATCTTACAATACCATGAATCTAAATAATCTATTACAATTAATCACTTATAATGAATCGCTGCCTGACCAAAAGACCTTTAAATTTGAAAAATGTAAAAATTAAAATCAAGGATGTGAGGTGCATGTTTTAATTCCTAGAATCATTAGCAAGCACTACTGAGACCATTTGCAGTTGCTAGAAACAGTCCTGTGTTTATTTTATAGGACGGCATTAAGACAGTTGCCAACACTCTTAGCAGAAAATGGGATTTGGGGACATCCCAAAGTGCATTTATTCAGATCTTTTCATGAAATTCTACATTAAAAGTTTTAGGACCAAAAGAGTCCCAGCACTGCTGTTACTTATCCTTGTTGAAAACAAGCAATCTGTTTAAAAAGAGCAGAACTATTTGTATGAGAAAATATACTTTAAGTGGAATGCTCTTTATCATCTTCTCCGAAAAATGACAGATCCTTTTTTTTTTTTTCTTTGCTTTTTCCATTGCAGTCTTAATTTGGGGCTTTTTATAGCTTACACACTTTCCTGAAGTCTTAAGCCAATCACTTAAGTCAACAGAGGTGGTTAATGCTTAACTAATAAAATTGTGTGTGAGCTTCAAGACGTACAGAAGGCAGATTCACAAGGTCGTGAACTGAGGTAAACTCCTAGTATTCTATGTTCTTGTTATTACTATAGGTTTCTTTGCATCTTGATATTTAAAGTAAAAAGCAAAAAAAGCAACCCACAAACCAGCCACAAAGTTACCCTTCAAAGTGTCACAGCTCTGTTGGTCAGAACATGCAGTCCTGTGGAAAACATTCACTGATCTCTGAGACCAAACATCCTGGATACAACTCCGTGAATCACACAGCTCGCATCCTCATAGTTAAAGACTGCACATCCTGGTTAGGAGATGGTAATATTTGCTATTAAAGATCAATATAATTCAAATTGTTCTTTAACAGAATACTTCAATTTTTTATGCCTCGCTCAGATATATTACCCAGTTCTAATCTGGCATTTCTCTGAGATTTGACTAAGATATTTTCTCAGGGAAAATTAGAGGTCTGAGTTATTCACTAACATGAAATGGTGTGGGGGGTGTCTTTTTTTTTAAATATACGCATGCAGAACAAATGGATCATTCAAGGCTTACAAACTGTGAATGTAAATATCAGTGCCAGATTCATGTAGTCACATAAAATTATTAAACTCTTCGGTGATATTTGAGTGTAACACCTACATAGTTCATCAGCATCAGAAGAGCTGCACAGATGTAAATGAGAGTAGAAGCTGACCTTTTGAATTCACATACTGAGTCACAATTTCATCTCAAAAGCTGATGTAATCGTAATGCACTTCGCCTTTACATCCATTTTATCTCCCGACAATTCTCATTACTAAAAATAAACTTGTTCTGGAAAGTTGGAGCAGACATGTGACAGTGGCCACTTTGGATAAGCCCCAGCACTCAGACACTCCTCCCCTATTAATGGTTCCATCGTAGTTCTGCTTAATGCTCCCCAGCACCAGCATCTGCTTTCTCCTAGATTACCTGGAGTCAAGACAATAAATAAATGCAACAGAAGAAAGCTCCCAGTTCATTGCCTTCAGTGATTTGAATCCGTTTTGCTCTCCACATTGTTTAAATTGTATTAAAAGAGAGGACCAGGTTCCGTTTGGTTAGCTGGAAATTCTCAGGCATCAGACTGATTTTAAATGCAGTTTGGCACTGCGGAAATGTCAGGGTCACTCAGTGCTACACAGGCAGAACAAGAGGCTGTCTTTAAAATTTTTGGTGCCAGCTGGAAGATGCAGTGATTGGTCTACAAAAAGTTAGTAGGACAATGTTATTACGACAAAATTTTATTCTATGGTTGTGCTATTTAAATCTGCCAAAGGAGAGGAAGCTGTAGGAATAAAAACAATGCCTGATTGCCATTTCCTCAGTCAATGGAGACTAATTTTAATGTAACACCTTTTCTTTTCTTATGCAACACTGCAGAGCTCAACGATTTACATGACGACTGATCTAGTCCTGCGGGAACCTTCAAAATTGTCTTGTCATAAAAATACTATTTTCCAGTGAAAAGGTAGAGGGTATTGCTTTCGAAGGGCTAGCTATGTCAGAACTAATTATTTCATTATCAAATTGCTGCTGACGTTAATATTTAGAAAAGAGCCTTGGATAATGTCCTTAATGTAGCTAGCAATGTAAAACAACAGACTTTTAAACTTACATGTTCGTAATTCTGTGAACTAAATAGAGATAGAGAGGAGGTGGTGTACGGGTGCCTACCACTGCATATATTAAGCCATAGTTTTTGCATATGTGGTAGTGCTTGCTCACTTCTAAGAATGTTAGCATTTGTTGTGTACAATTATTTACAGCAGGCAAAGCTGAAAGAATTTCCTGTTAGAAGTGAAGGTGTCTGACGCTTCCCATTACAAACTCTTGCCACACTTTCCACATCACAGCACAAGGCTACGGGCTATTTGAGGGAATTTCTGTGTATGTTTGTTAAATTTCAGTGCCTCAAACTGTTTAATTTACCACATCTTTCTTAAATTCATAGGAAGAGCAAGGCCAGCCTAGTAATAAAGACACCTTCAGAAGTGAAAGATGTGGTACGTGTCCCCACAGCCTCACTGTTTGGAAATGAGCAAAAGCGTAAAAAAAGCAGCAGCGCAACCCCTATGGTACATTCAGAACAACATGAGCAGAATGTTTAGATCAAGAAAATTACAGTGAGAAATACTTCTTCTGTGGATCCTGGTATTCCTGGTGAGTTTACATGGTGACAGTGCTCAAGAGAGACAGGGCTGAGGTGCCTCTGTGTGCCAGAGCTTGAGGTCACTGGGGGAAATCACAGGTGAAAATTTGAGCGCCTCCAGGATTAACTGGTAAACTGATGTTTTGATGATTTAGTTACCATTTAATTCCCATTCCCTGTAAAAGGCTTTCTTTAACTCTACTCCACAAGGATATTCTGTGATTTTTTTTACAGTGGGCATTCATTTATATGAAGTCTCCCTCTACTCCTTCTTTTGCAAAAAAAAAGAGAAAAAAAAATGATGAACTGAAATTTCTGAAGTATTCTCATTACATTAATCAGTTTATGTGGTTGTCCATCTGCATCTCGTGCTGCTTTGACCTCGCTAGTCCAAAGCTCACCATGTTATATTTTTGCTTTCTTATCACAGGATTTTCTCACTTTTTATGCCAGTCTTCGGTTTACTAACTTTGGGGAATCTACATTTTTAACTCACTCACATGAGCTACACAGCTTACAATCACCAGTGAAGAAAGGAGTTGGTTGTTGTGTTTTTGTTTTGTTTTGTTTTGTTTTTCCACGAAATATTACCAAGGTTGTGGGCTGCAACAAGAGGCTTGAAAAGGCCAAAAAACAGGAGTATTACACAAGTTTATGACAAGAAGAAGTTAGGCAACTAAAGTTACCAGAAGAGGGGAAGCTGAACACTGCTAAATCATCCCTATTGTGTAAAATACAGCAGAAACTAACTTACCCCAGTCTTGTTGCCAGTATATACCACAGACGTGTCCAAAACTGACTGAAAAGCCTTCCTATACGAAATCAGGTTTAAGCCACTTTAGCTTATTAGTTCTGATAGTTTCACAATAGCTTAAAAACACAAAGACTTTACACATTAATGTAACAAATTTCTCACTGTCCAGTGGTTTAAAAGTGAAGTTAACATTAGCAAAAAAAAAAAAAAGAATCAAGTGTTTTCATTGTGACAGATAAATTACTAAAAGCATTTTAAAGGATGCAGCCTTAAAGCCTGTTTCAACAACTATTTGGGTCAGTTCTTTTTCTCCCCTAAATTAATATGAGCAGATGAAAACCAAGCATGAGTTCACGTTTTCTTGAAATGCTCATTTTTGTGAGGGAAGCATGGAAAAGCGGCCTAATGAATCCTTCCTGTAGTATGAGTTAAAGTACATGTAAGACAGTTATAAGATCCTGTGCTAGTGAATTCAGATGTAATTCTTTATGTTACTACTATTTGACTTTTCAAAAATTGTGATCATCCTGTGAATTTAAGAGAATGCCACCACAAATCATTGGGAAGTATAACATTGTCAAATTCAACACTGCTGGGCATATTTTTTTCATTCCCTACTTATGAACCATGTGCCATTAAAAAGATTTGGGACTCAGTGGAAATAACATAGGAATTATTTTCTTACTTACTAAGAAAGGAATTAAAGCCAATAGCTTTAATATAAGACAACAGGAAGCTTTTCCCTGTGTCCTGGTGGCTTTTTTTAAACTCTTGGTCCTTACCGGGCTCACTTGTCCCGTTGGTAATCCCATCAGCCGTTATTTCCACTGCCTAGACTTGCAAAGGAACACCGAGTGCTGCAAATAAAATGACGAAGGTGTAAAAGCTCCTGCTCAGAAGTTAAATGAGAATCAGATGTCAACACAGTTCAGGCTCAGCCTTTGGCAGGATCATTGCTTTTAATGCAATTTACTAATTAAAAATGAGCACCAGATTACGGAAAGACTGGAATGAAGCGGCTTGCTAAACTAGTCTGTTAGCTCCTTGAACTGCCCGCACCAGGTCTGGTTTTCATTACTTCTAATTCATTTGAATATTGCCTGGCAATTATTAAATAACTTTCTGAAAAGAACAAACGCTGTTTGTGTTTTCTTCATCAGCCCTCCGCGTCTAGACCGGAGCTGTTTTCCCTACAGATGGCAATCTGTAGCCGGGCTCTGGCAGGTGTATTTTATTCGGCAGATGCACCCTAATCGCATTATAGCGGATTAGCTGGATTTCTTCCTTTAAATGTACACTGCGTGCTCCAGCTCGCGAGCCAGCCGTTCCTTATCGCCCCCTTCTAATCTGCCAGAGCCTTTTGCCTCTTCCTTTCAGCAGCTATTTCTGTAACGGGTCGGACGGGGAAGAGCGCCGCAATGAACCGTAAGCGGGGAATCCTGCCCGCCTCCTCCTGCTGGGTGAGATCCTCCGGGAAAGACCCAGAACGCAGCGCGGAGGCGGAGGAGGAGGAGGAGGAAGAAGAGGAGGAAGAAGAGGAGGAGGAGGAAGAAGAGGAGGAGGAGAGCGAGGGCAGCCGCAGAGCGGTGGCAGCAGCCGGGGCCGCGCTCCGAGGAGGCGATGGGGGCAGGAGGATGACGAGCGGGGGCGCATCCCGCACCCACCGGCGGGCCCCGGGGCCGGCCGCAGCGGGGAGGCCGCCGGGCTGAGGCGGCGAGCAGGGCGCTAGCCCCCGTCGCCATCCGCCCCGATGGATAAAGCCGGCTCCCTGCACAGCGCCGTGCCCGCCCCGCCGCCCCGGCTCTACCTGCCGCGCAACTTCAGCTGCAGCGCCTGCCTCTATGGCAGCCTGGCCGAGCAGTGCAAGGGCGGCTGCAGCCCCGACGGCGATCCTCCCCCTCCTCCACCGCCGCCGCCGCCGCCCGTGGTGCGGGAAGCGGCGGCCGAGAAGCCCCCGGCGGCGCCCCGGGGCCGGGAGCCGTCGGTGCCCGCCGTGCCGCCCAGCCCCACGCAGCGCCGCCGGGCCAAGTCGCTGCCCACGCCCGGCGACCGCAGCCTGCGGCCGGCGCTGCAGCAGAGCCCGGCGCGCCGCAAGACGGTTCGCTTCGCCGACTCGCTCGGCCTGGAGCTCACCTCCGTGCGCCACTTCTGCCAGGCCGACCTGCCGCGGGTACCGCCGCCTCCGCGCCCCGCCGACCTCCTCAAGACCAGGAAGCCTCCGGCGCTGGGCGAGCTGGAGCCGGTGCTCTTCGGGCCGCCGCCGCCGCTCCTGGAGCCGCTCTTCCCTCCGCAGCCCGGCGCCAGCCCCGGCTTCGCGGAGCGGGTTCGGCAGCACAAGGTGAGGCTGGAGTGGGTGCGGGCAGAGCCGGCGGGGCTGCGCGGCGCCGTGCGCGTCCTCAATCTGGCCTACGAGAAGGCCGTGTCGGTGCGCTACACGCTCAACCGCTGGGCCAGCTGCGCCGAGGTGCCCGCCGCCTACCAGCCCTCCGGCCCCCCCGACGGCAGCACCGACCGCTTCGCCTTCCACCTGCCCCTCGGCGCCGCCGTCACCGCCGACGCCACGCTGGAGTTCGCCGTCCGCTACCGCGTGGCCGGCGCCGAGTACTGGGACAACAACGGCGGCGCCAACTACCGCCTGCGGGGCCGGCCGCTGTCCCCGGCCGCCGTCTGCCCGCCGCAGGACCCCGACAGCACCGCCTGGATCCACTTCATCTGAGGGGGACCCGGCACCCTCCGGGCTCGCCTCACAGGGCGGCCGCGGCACCCTGTTTCACCTCACAGGACGGCCCCAGCGCCCTCCGGCTGCAGCTCGCCTCACGGGACAGCCATGGCACCCTCCGGCTTCGCCTCACCTCACCTCACCTCACCCTTCCCGCCGTCCCAACCGCAGCCCACCCAGCCCACCTTTCCAGAAGCTTCTTCGTAAGCAGCCAGAAGATATTTTTTTGAATTCCGTTTACAGATAAATTATTTATCTTTTCTATCTTATTAACGCCGCGTATGGATAAGCGTTCAGGCTCCAGTCAGGACGAAGGCTGGGCGCGAGGTGTTAAGTCCCACGGCAGCAGTGTGCGCGGTGTTTTCCGCCTCGAGCTCGTGACCAAAGCTGCTGCACAGTGAGGGTCTGGAATGAGGGGAGGGAGGCTGTCAATATTTGCAGGACTTATCAGTGAAAATCAGGATCCACTGGTGCAAACAGATCTTCCTGGGTGCTGTGCCCACAGCACTGGGTTCTGGAAACACAGGCAGCACTGCCCTGGGCACCCATCCTCTTTCCTCAGCCCACCTCACCAAGCCTGGCTCCGTTGAGGTGCTGGGTCCCTTCCCAGAGCCCCACAGACCCCAACGTCCACGCGGACGCGGTCACTCGTGTTAATTGCAGGGGACAGATGGTGGTGTTGAACCCCAAAAGAGATACCCCCAGGTATGGCTGTATTTCTCATGCTGTAAAAATGGCCGATGGGTTTGTAGCAAAGATTAAATTTTAAAATTTTGAAACCTGTTTCATATATTCAAGCATATTTAGAAAAATGCTAAGAAAAGTAGTGTCACGTAGTAATGGAAATACAGCCTACTAACAGGTTTTATAAAGCAAGCACTTTGTTTTAAAATCCATGTGATACATTGTAAAGATCTGTCATGCTTGTTTCAGTAGGATTGTTCCCATAAAGCTGCTCATGATCAGGTTGGCAGGATAGTCCTGAAGTTGCACCAAAGAATTAGAGGTGGCAGGAATTGAATCCATAATTTTGGTTTGCATCCCAAGCAACATTTCCAGTTTTATTTCTGTTAACAGTCTAATTGAAGTTGTTATGCTAAGGTATAAGGGCAGGAGCTTGCCTTTTGCAAAACAAAACGTTCCAGATTTTTAGGATAATTCCGGAAAGTGGCGGATTTCACAAGGCTAGCTATATGTAGTCAGTCAGATTGAGGAAAAGTAGTATCTTTGCATAGAAGTAGAGATGTACCAATAAAAAACATTGAAATTGCAGAGTACGTTGACTTCTGCCCTCAAGAGAGAGGTCCTCTAGCAGAGAACAGCATTTTCCTTTTTAAACTTGCTTTTTCAGGAGTTTGGCTGAATACAGGTTGTGCTGGTGATAAATCTGGGTGCTGGCTTTCCAGGATTTAGGCACGTTTGCGTTTGCAGGTGAGGGACTTCTACAAAGATGACTTCTGAGAGTGGCAGAACAAATGCTGGTGTCATCTTCCTATTATGAAGGGCTGTAGGATCAGGCATTCAACATTTTGGACCTTTTGTAGATTGTTTAGGAGTGAAGTGTAATTCTAACTGTATTCTTTGTGCTCCTTGTGAGGGTTAAGTATCCCAAACAGCTTGATTAATGCCAGGTTCTCATGGAACCTTTCAACTTCAGTGGGAATTGAGGGCACTTTTGTCTCCTGAGGGTCTGGTTGAGTCAGAATAATTAAACCTGTGAATTCTGGAAAAAATGGTCTGGCAAGTTGATGGGAAAAGAGCATTTAATTTAATTTCTCTATACTGCTTTTTCTGGTTTAATAGAAATCATACCAACTGTAGCCTTCCTGTAGTATTGGTAGCTTGGTTTTAGTTCCCCAACAAGTTTTCTGATCAGTGTGATCTTCACAGAAATAGAATATAAAAGAAATATACTGTCAGCACCTACTGAGTATTTCACATTTTAGAATATTAAGGCCCTGATCTTGTATTGAAGTAACCCTATGTATCACTAGCACACATCTATAAAGATAGAATTGCAGAACTTGGGTCTTAAACTGTTCGTGATTAATGCATATTAAGTAGTATGTTTGATAAAGAAAGCCCAAGTGTCTTCTAGTTAAACCTAGTTTGTTATGAGAGCCTTAATACTGGAGAGAAGGAAGCGAAATTGTCTCTATTTGAAAGCACTTTGAAATACGGTGGAAATGCAGCCAAACACCTTATTTATGTGTTAGAGCTTTCCAAAACATTTTTTTGCTTGGCCTTTCTCACCCATATACTAAAGCAGCAACAGTTTTTCTGAAGCATCTTAATGATGTCATATGAGGGAAAAAAAGTAGTTTCTGTGCGCTTTAGGTTAACCAATGCTATAATTTGTTTATGAACGTTTAACCCCTTTGTCCAATATACATCTGAATATTAAACCTTTTGAGGATGTAATACACCAGAAGAATGTTTTGGAAAGCTGACTCCTGAGCTTTTAAGCAATTAAGCTGATGTTTAGTTCAACACTCAGTTTCGTGGGTAACTATGGGCTTGAGCTTGATCACAGATTATCAGTGATACACGTTCAACTCCAGTAGAAGACCTGGTCTTCTGGAAGCCCTTAAAAACACCTCCATTTAAAGCCTTGAAAGGTGAGGTTGGCCCAGCCAGCTTTGAGTGGAGGATGCTACTGATGACATCTTTGGAAGAAGTGTGAGGTGTTCTAACAGAAACCTATCAGTGATATATGCTGAAGCTGCACTGCTTTGATTACACAGTTTCACTTCTATCACATTAATTTCTTCTCAAGATTTCCAAAAACATGTCTAGGTGCACTGACTGCGAGTACTTTTTCCACTGGCAGCATCCATGTATGGTTTCCAGTCCTTTAGTTTTCAGCCTGACGCTATTTAGGCGGGGTTTGCTAGAAGCATTGTATAAATGGAAGTGAAATAAAATAAAAATCCCAAATAGAACTTACAATCTACATAAATGATAGCTTTGAGGAGAAAAGCCTGTGCTGAACAGGGTACTTCTCAAGTTGGCAGGGCATCAGTAATTTTAATGGAAGAAGGAGCAAGACAACTTTTTTTTTTTAAAAACACATTTCTAAAGAACATAGTTCCACAAAGTTAACTTTAGAAGGCAAAGTAAAATATTTGAATTATGTTTCAGGATACAAATTCTTCAAGCCAATCTTTTTTTCTGGAAAAAATGACAGCTCAGTTGTTTTTATTTGCATGGATAAAGCCCATGCCACCTTCCTTTCCAAGTGATGCTAGAAGGTATAGGCAAGGCAATAATCCTTAGGTAGCGTACTTCACTTTTAAGTGAATTATTCATAATCACATTCATTATGTCTTTGGAGGTGTAAAAACCTGTCTGTCATTTATTGTGCAAAGTTGTAGCTTTATGAAACGTGCCATCTTATTTTATGTGCAATAGTGATACTTCCTACAGTAAGTCAAATCGTACTGTGTGTCTGATGCACATTCACGTTTGCTGGTGCACATTTAAACTGATAGAGTTTTTGCATGTGGTTCCATGCCTCTTATGGCAATATTTGTGAAATCTACCCTAATCAATAGAAGCCCTAGCAGGGATCAAAACAATTAAGTGACTGTAAACTGAATTTCAGCTAGCTAACCACGTTACTATTCATTAGTGTAAAAAATAATTGAAATGTTATACTCATTTTCAATAAATTTACATTACTTCAGGCTAATTATTTTCTCCTTTTACCATTTGCAAATAACTTTTTGTTGTGAATGTGTGTGCCTCAGTATCGTATTAAATAGCAGAGCAAGTGCACACGTTTTGTTATTGCAGGGTATGTGAGGGGAAGATGCATCACTTGAACAAACAGCTGTCTGTTCATGCATATGCGTGATCTCTACAGATACGTGAAATGTTTTTCAGTAGCGCCAACAGGCAAACATCTGCTAATTCTGTATTTTAAACATAAAGTAACCGACAGAAATACTCAGAATCTGCTTTTTAACATATTATTAACTATACATTGAAATCTTTATGTGCCTTTCAACATTTCCTAGGAAGAAATCTCATTTGTTCCTTCACGCTCCCACCAAAAGTCCAGCTATGGCGTTCTCATTAAAATGAAATTTATACTAAAAATCTAATAATCAATTCTAATTCCTGACACTCTTTCAGCTGTGCCAGAAGTCCTGCACCTGTAACAGCCAGAAGTATTTGATCATATTTTCCCATACTACAGTGAAAGAAGTTACTGTCAGAACCGCGTCTTCCTGGTACACCTCTGGAATTATTTAGCTAGGTAAAAAAACTGTGACCACAGTTAATATAACAAAATATATTTATTGTATATATTCACCACTTACACAGATATTCTAAATATATATTCTATCTGAAACCAGAAATTCTAGTTTTTTATTAAATTTATTTGTGTAGACATGATGGTCTTTACAGCTTTTACTGTTATTTACCTGATGCTGCATAATGCATATAGCTAAAACTTATAGTTGGACTTGATCTCTCTGCACAGTTTGTATCATGGGATTAAAGTGTTCACTATAGAGAATATCTAAAGAAAATGACATCTACCTTCCAACTATATACTGCATGGCCTTTTGGCAAGTCATCTGTAATTCTGTTTCCTGTATGCATTTCATGTGTACATGTTCTGAATATATGGAAGGATTACCTACTGAAATTAAAAACTTTGTGAGCACCAAAATTAACATTTTATGAGCATATATAGTTTAATATAGGAAGTAAATGTAGTCAATTTTGCTGTAAAGTAAAAAAAAAAAATAGCCTTATGTAGAGCGGATCACGATTTTTTAATGAAAGATGGCGACATTTTTCAAAATGGAGCATGTTCAGGGAAACGTATGTGTTTCAATAGGAAGGATTTCTCAGGTTTAGCTTATATGAGAGAATTGTCCCAAAATAGTTAGGTGGTAAGAGTACTTCTTTAATCAGTGTATGGACTTGAATGTAGGTCTTCCACAATCAAAGGGAATTAAACTATTGGTTGTTCCTGAGGTTCGACTCTTTCTTTATCCAGCTTTTGAATATTGCTTT
Organism: Cygnus olor; assembly: GCF_009769625.2. Classification (NCBI taxonomy): domain Eukaryota; kingdom Metazoa; phylum Chordata; class Aves; order Anseriformes; family Anatidae; genus Cygnus; species Cygnus olor. Next base: position 5,203,962 of record NC_049180.1, on the reverse strand, counting down.
TAAATTATTTTACAGGCAGGTTTTTTAACCCAGGAGTTTCCTATCTTGTATGGATATTCTCTTCATTCAGCTATTCTGAGTTTTGTTTGAGCTTTCTGTTTTTGAGAAAGGTCTGATTGTATTGTTACGCAACATTAGACAATTATTTTACTTTTTACATTTCATTTTTAGGGGGAGGTAGGCAAACAGCTTTCCTTTCAGTTTTTGTTTTTTTTTTTTTAATATTAAACAATAGCATGCAGAATAAAACTGTGCTTGAAATAACATATGCACTAGTAATTCCAAAGAATATAGCCAAGAAAAATGTCAAATGTCAGATGCGCTTTTTAAAAACTTACGTCCGTTGATTTAGTAAGGCAGGAAAAAAGTCCTAGTCTCCAGTGCAAGTGTATTTATACCAGGGATTTCTTTCTATGCAATATTATGGTGCACCTGTTTTTTTAGCGATTGACTTGATTGCTATGGTTGCTGTATCGTTGTGTTGTGTGTAGAATATTCTGTTAAAGTGTCATTAAGGAAATTATGTCTTAAATGGTGTTATATTTTTAGGCTCTTTTTTTTGTGCAATCTGACTTCACTAAATCATAAGCATACTCCGAGTAACAGTAGCAAGATAATATTTCATACAATTATGCAAGTCTCATGCGTTATACTTTTCTCTAGTCACCTTCCAGGAGAAAACACTGTGTTAGTGTTGTGAGTTTTAAAATTTTGTATTCCTGTATCTTAGAAATAAACCAAATTGTATTATACTTTTAAACTCAGAAAGCTAATATATATATATGTTTTTAAAGTTGATCAGGACTGGAATCCACGTTGCAGTGCAGGAAAGCTAACAAAAAAATGTGCGACAAAAAAATTAAGGTTCTTGAAGAGGTTTAAACAAACCTAACTCCTCCTGCACAGTGGTAAATTGTTTCTCTTGGTAATGGAGATGCTGTCTGTTTAAGAGTGGGCTCCTTATGTGCAAGCTTTTATCGTTGTTTCTTCAATTTACCTTGACTTTGTTGGAAAAAAAAATAAGAATTTGTTTCTTAACTGTAAACTTTATGAGTAAGTTACTTTTGGTTGCAGTTTCTTCTGCAATGTTTGTATTTCACTAAGTAATGTTTGTTTCTAATATTTGTAACAATACTGTGATATCACCAAAAGTTCAAAATCAACTTTTTCTAGTAATGCCTTGTAACTTACCTAGCCTTACAGTATTTCAGATTATTTTCCACCAAAACTGCATCTAGTCACTGGTTGTCACAACTATGAAAAAATATATATTTATAAACCTGTAGCTTCTTGCTGTCATTAAAGATTAATGATACAAATTGCGAGCATATATAAACCTCTTTTTTTTAACCAACAAACAACTATGTTCTGATTCATCCGTAGTGCACGTAGGAATGCTTTGGGTGATGTGCCTGCACATCCAAAGACAAATATTCAGCTTTCAGGCCAGGTTTTCAAGCCTGCATGTCTTCAAGCAGTCTCTGTTCAGAATATTCTCTCTGGAAGCTGTTGTATGCTGAGTTGGGTTGGAAGTCTGGTCTCCTGAAGTGCAATCAGCTCTCAGGAAGATAAGATGGGATTATCAGTTGGCATAAACATAGGTAGCTATCTTTACAGTCTTGTATCTCGGCGCAGTTTCAAAGATAGCCAGTGTAGCAGTCTGTAGTTCAGACAGGGATGCTTGCACTTCAGTTGCCTGTGGCTTTAATCCTTCCCAGTTTTGCATTGCTATGGTCACCAGCAACAATTGGAGCAGTCTGTGCAATTTGGTATTCAGCTGCTAAAAGCCTGCGCTAGGCGGTAGGTGGTGCAGAAACAGCAGTATTTCAGGTGGTGAGAGAGTGGCTCTCATAGAGGGAAGGTGTGAGATACATGAATACAATTGTGCTTTTTTTTTTTTAAATAATGGTTTAGATTTTCCACTGCTGAAGGACCTCTTGGTCTAGGAGGAAGGTTTCTAAGCCCCATATATGCTGAGCACTAGCTGTAATAGAGCTGTTTCTTTAATGGGCACATACTTCTTCTTTCAGTGGTGATGCAGAATTGAGACTATCCAGGTATTAGCTAAATTAATCTCAAGGACTCATCCAAATTTGCTTTTTCTGACCTCAGAATGACTGCCTGTTCTTCCTTGCAGCTCTCCATGTGTACAGGTATAGTAGAAAGGAGGAAGGGGCTGGCTATGCTAGCTCTAAAGGCTGCCCCTTTTCAAGACTGTTAGATTCTCTGCCAGAAATACTACCTTAGGTCGCATAGGCACAGGGATGTGCATGTTACCTCTTTAGACATAGCGAAAACATGGGAAGTAGACAAATTCCTTCCAAGGTTTTGAACATCTGTATTCTATTCTTTGTTGGCTAACGTATTTACCAGGCAAACTGATTGAGGAAATGCCTCTCAGACTAACAGAAAGCTGACAAAAATGTTTCAGTTGTAGCTGAGCTGACTGTACTTACCAGCTGTGGCACAACTGGGGGAGGTCAGAACAGGCAGGAGCTGCAAACAATACTTAATTCTCTGTCATTTTCTCTTGATCCAGACCCCTGCAATGAAGAAGGGAGGGGGTAATGGCTGAAGAACAGAAGTACTCATGCAGACTCATCCTCCTATCTCGTGGATTGACTTTCATGGTTAGAGAAAGGTAGAAGTACTGCACCTCCATTAAAATACATCTCTGAGCAAAACACATTCAATAGCATAAATAATTAAACAGTATAAACAAATGACAAATAAAACAGCCTAATAGCAGAGGATGTACGACACTTGTACTGCATTAAAATAGATCAGGTCTGATGTGTCTGAATTATGCCTTGTCAGGAAGAGAGGGGTATCAATATTGCAAGGGTAACTACCCAATACAGATACCACAGATTAAATTCCTCTGCCAAGGGCTGTCCCTCAAGGACTGTGTCTCAAACAGTCAGGGGAAAGCAAAGAATTACACTGAGGATGCTCCTAGGCTGTTCTCACAGTTTGGCTCATGCCAACTAGAGCATATCTTGCTAGTAATTTACACTGATTGGCACTGCCTGCTCAATATTCTTTCCATGTTGCCTTACATCCATAAGGTCAAATTCCCCTGGAATGGCTTTCCCAAAGGCGTTCAGTTTTCCATCAGCCCAGTTTCTTTTCACCACATAAAACAATGTCTCTTCTCCATAGAAGGGGCATGTATTATGTATTATGTAGGTGAATTTTGCATTCTCTCTAAGACTGATACAGCTTCATTAATGTTAAAAGCAGTTTTGCCTGTTGCATTGATGGAAGAACATTTTTCTTTGCCAAAGCTACCAGTCAGACTCTGCTAGGTTATTTGAAAGGCTCCCAATGACTTAGTGGATGGCATAATACTTAGAACTCTGTAAAATTTTAAACTGCACATATAGCCTTCTCCCTGGCCAAACGCCTCGTCTTGACAGCCTGACAAGAGATGCTGCAGGAACAGGGAACTGTGGGAGAAGAAAGGTGGTAAGATGAGGGATACAATATAATGGGGTTCAAGTGAATTCTTGTTACATACAGTTCTGTGAGGAGTGGTTTATGAAGATTTTCGATATTCTTAGTATTTTTTCTGATCATGAAATTGACCTAGGGAATTAAATGACACTAAAGCTGAGTCACTGCTGTGTCTCTCAGACAAGCAGCTGAGCTAGAAAAACAGGCTGACCTCACTTCCATGTCCTTACCTTTCCACTGTACCATCTCTAACATTTTGAGTGCCACCATGTGGTGAAATTGTACAATTATTTCTTTTTTAACTTGAAATGATTTAAATCTGCACCTCATCCTTTGACAGCCTGGAACATTCTGCCCACTAGTGAACTTGTGTTATTAGTGAATTAGGCACTATTCTTAGTTTTTCCTTCTCCAAAATAAGTCATGCATGTGGTGAAACTTCCGTTGTCTCTTGCTGTGTGATGTCTCCCAGCACCACAACAGAAAAACCTCACACTCTCAGTTGAAGAACTGGGTGTCATTCTGGATTGATTTATTGGTGCAGCTCTGTTTATTCATATGACCAGTGTGACAAGAAGATAGATGTTATGTCATTTAAATGTCCACTTGGCATATTAAAATTCTGTGACGGGAGCCATTACTACAGAACACAAATTCCCAATCTGCCAGTACAAAGAAAAAGCAGAGAGGTACCTGATCCACAGGACATCAACTCTCTGGAGACACCAGTTAGGGGGAGAATTAGAAACAGATCTGCCACACTCCTAATCTAATCATCAGAGCTGCTTAGGTAATTGCCGTACTGTTAATTTAATGACAGTGAAGTTGACATTGTCCTTATTTTATGTTCACAACAGTCTGCTGATGAAGTAGAATAATATTTTCATACAAACAAATTTCCAATACTTACTATGCTAGATATGGTACTAACCTATTTGATGCAACATCTTTATTACTAAAATTAGCTGGTGGCTCACTAGCTGTGTACAACGGTAGTTTGATACATCTGTGTAATGTTGCCTGAACTCATGATGTACAACCTACACAGCCATAGCAGTAGTGGGATGGCACCACTTCAAAACACCAAGTGTTATGATTAATGTGGTTTTGTTCTTTTAGCTTGATACCATTGATTCACTTTTCCCCTCTGATCAGAATAACAATTACATGATTTGCATTTACATTCATGATAGGTCATGATTCATTGGGAAAGGCAGCAATTTGCAGTTTCAAAAAGGCAAAATTTTAGGTAAGCAATCTTTTTAGGACTGCTTTTGATAAAAATCTTCAAAACTAAATATGGATTGAATAAAAGTTTTTATTATTCAGTTAGACAATCTGAGAGATAAAGGGGTTGGTGTCTGTGAAACAGAAATGAAGCATTGGTAAGGGAAAAGTTGTTAATATTATTAACCTCTATGTTACACAGAGACAAGATTATTGATTGTGGGAGAAGTATGGAAATTATGATTTCCCCTAAAAGTAATCTCTCTACTGAGTCTATAATGTTTAGTTTCCAGTAATTATTAGTGTTAAGTCCTCAAGCTCAGGATCAAGATTTAAGAGGCCACAGATAAAGTGGTTATTTTGTAAAAAAAATCATCTTCTTTATTCATTTTCTATAGGAACGCACTGGTAAGCATGTTTATTTTTTCCCCAGTTTATACAGCATTTAGAATTGTGTCATAGTTCACAACTAAAACACATTCACTCTTTCATTTTATTTTGATGAAAGGCATTCATTACAGGTTGACGTTGGCAAACTTGCACTTATGGCGTTGCAGTCTGGCTCCAACCCAGGCACGCTGGTCTGGCTGAAAGTTCCTCCTGATGATGAATGTAGTGAGGTTGTAGGATTATTTGAAAACTGGGAGCACTGCTTGGGGAGTATGCATCAAACAAGAGACAACACATCACTTTGGCACTATAATTCAGGTAGTTGAATGGATTATAGAAAGATACAAAATTATTTGCTTCAGTAGATATCCCTTAGCCTAAATAGCTGCAGAATACCTAAACACTGAGTATTAAACCACACAGGAAAAGTGCCTAGGTATCATTGCTCATCTTTTTAGAAGAGCTGGGAGAAGAAATGTTACCAAATTGGAAGTTCCATGCATTCGTACCTGTTTGCCTGTACTCCAATTTGAAATAAGCTTTCCCTCCAGAAACCATACAGGGAGGTTGCAGCCCTAACCTGACATCAGGGAGTCTAACACAGGCAAGGGTCAAGCTCTTAGCCCTATGGCCCTGACTGTGCGACTGCCATGAATACTGCATGATACTGTGAATAATTGATAAGTTTTTAAATCTTTTTACATCTTAAAAGAAAGCCCTACAACTTTATGCACTAGGAATTTTGACAAAGAGGTTTTTGTATAACTTACTGTGTGTTTCAGTTGTTTAGAAGGGCCGTGCTTTTGAAAGTAACTTCCAAAGGAATAGGAATTCTACCTTTGTCACCTTATATGGATTAAACATCTACCTGCTTCCTGTTAGATTGACTGAAAGGTACTTGGTTTTCTCTCCCATTTTGTGCTTAGCTTCTAATAACCATTTTAAAATTGTAGGAAAAAGTTATAGTCCAAACCTCTGCTGTACTATTTTCCTAAAATACAGGTCCGTACAACTCAAACGTACCTTTAGATGTCACATCACTTTGAGTGCACATTTGTGGATTCATTGAATGAATCATTGAATGAAAGTCTAATGGAATCAGCTGATTTAATTTACTGGTTTGCAAAAGGAAAGTTTGAGTCTCATTCCTTTTATGTCCTCATTACAGCAGCATGCCTACTTGATCCCCACGACGCACATTACTATAGCGTATGTCAAACTATTACTATCACACCATTTTCAAAAAGTATTTATTCTTGTGAAATCACCACAATTGCTAGGCACAAGATGTAGAACTCCTTAATTGCTCGTGACATATGTAGTGCTTACTTAGTCCAGACAAAAAAAAAAGCTAAACAATCCAGTCAAGAACCTTGATAAATGATCAGTGCATGAGTTCTGCATTGTAAGAAAGCACAGTAAAACAGAAAACAAGGACTATACCTTTGGAAAGGCAGAACTAGTTGATTACAGAATTTATTAATCCTTTATGTTTTCCTTCTTTATTTCACTACTCAAAGAAGTAAACAAAAATCATGCAAAGAGGTAGTTGATATAGCTTTTCTTTTGGTATCATCTCTGCAGCTATAATTAGTACAAAATACTAGGAGGTTAGAGAGGCACTGTTGTTTTTTTTACATCCTGAAGTTACATAAATCAGACAATCTAGAATGAAAATCCCTTGCAGGTATGCATATGTTAAACATTTTATCACTGCAATTATTTATGGTCTGCATATGTGAATGTAAGTGATATTTTTCAGGCTGCCAAAACTGGATATTTTCTACCTCATTAATTGATGACAAACTACGTTGAAATATTTTATATGGGTTTATTTGATTATTCCAGCTCAGTCCTCGATGGATTTTATGTATTTCTCATAGGCATCTTCATTCATCAGTTCATCAAGTTCAGCAGGGTTTTCCACAGTCATCTTGATAAGCCAACCTGTAGTTAGGAAATTTAAAAGAAAAAACAGTTGCTAATATCCTATAACCAAAGATTCATTCACGTTACTTCCTTAGAAAGATACTCCTACAAGCTCTGTAACAGAATCAACAGGACTTCCTGTGCAGCAAAACAGTGTTTCAATACTTTTAAAAACAAACAGCCTGAAGTGGCCTTTTAAGTCAAATCAGTTATCTAATTTGGTACTGTCTCTGGCACTGGTGTTAAAGAGAGGCTGTATAGGAAGAGCACAAGACCCTGACCACCCAGGATCATGACTTGTTACAGGATCAAAAAAAGAGAAATGCAATCAAGGGAAAGAGATTTAAATGAAACCAGTCTATGTCTGAAAAGAACACCTTGAAAATAAATTATCAACAAGACAAGACCACAACAGTGTTTTTTATGCTATAAATTTTATTGTGCTTGAACTACATTCAATATATTCCATTTTAAGCCTCCATACCATTAAACTGGAAGAACTAGGAATCACAGACCTATTTGTGTTAGCAAGCAAGACTGCCAGGATCCAGGTGGTATTCTTTATTGAAAGATAAAAACCATGACATCTTACCATCTTGATAACAAGATTTATTGACGAGCCCTGGATTATCGGCAAGGGCAGCATTAATGTCAGTCACTTCTCCTGTGAGAGGAGAGTAGAGTTCACTAGCAGCTTTCACACTTTCCAGAGCTCCAAACTCATCTGAAACACAGAACATGATTTGATGCTTTTGAGGGGAACACACAACGCAATTTAGTTTCAGTCATTCTAGTGATGGCCTACCAGTAAAAGGCCTTTATGTTGAGCAAGGAAAACTATCAAAGAGGTTGAAGTTACCAACTTTATGAAATGATCAGCAGTACTAAATTTGACGTTTATACTCCTCAGTTATTGTGGGGGACTTGCGTAATACTGGCTAGCTGGCTGTTACAAAAGGAATGGAAATTTCTTACATTTGGCTAATCCTTTGGCAAAAGCCCTACAGCATGATATGACGCAGAGTTAGAAGGAACTACATCCAACTATTGCGCCAAGATGTCTAAATAAACCACCTATCTACAATTTAGACCTTTTTATGCATAGTTTGGTTACAAAATAGCCACAATTTCAGGAGCCTCCCTTGTTCTTCAAAAACCCCATCAAATGGTACACTTGCACTCACTGGAAAACACTCATTAGTATTCAGAAGCGCCACACTGGAATCACCCAGCTGCTCTTCCTTTTTTTCCTGTTTCATATGGAAACAGTGCCTGAAGCAAAGTTAGCCAGAGTAGCTCTAAACCATAAACAAACAAGGCTGAGGCCGGAGGAACATGGAGCTGTCCGAAAAGCAGACAGGCATCAGCACAGGGACTCAGAGAACAGCATGTTCTGGGAAAACTTGGAGTTAGAGTAACGCCAGAACGGGCAGAAAAGAGAAGTAAATGGAAATGAAATTCCTTCAGATAAATCAAAACTACAAGTTCGTTAACTAAAACCCTAAACAGAAAGAACTTCTGTCAAACATTCACCATTCAATGTAATGTAACAGATTTGGCCTGAACAGCTTGACACAGACCTGTTACACAAGAAGGATGGCAAAAGAAAGACCTGCTACTTTACCTCGGTAAATTTACACTTTTCTTCAACAGTGTCTGCAGTTAACAACAATCTTTTCATACACTAGCAAGGCAGTGCTCTGTGCACCGCAGGGGTAGGCTTTTCCTTTCTACCTGTTAATGTTCACTCTTAACAGTGAAACAAAACACTCTTTAACACTGAAAACTGCAAAAACTGAATGATTAAGAATGTAACAATTTGTAAGCTGCTAATGACACAACCGATACGCATAAATTATTGTGTATATGCGCAGAAAAATTAGAGTTTGCTATCAATTAAATCTGAGTGTTTCACAACAAGTCACTCATGAAATGTATAACTGCAAAATCACAGATAAGCCAGCCTACACACAAGCAAGTCCAAATCAAAGCCTGTGTTTTAAAAGCAGAGTATAGACAGAATTATTACAAAAATATATCTAAAATAGTTGATTTTTAAGTAAAGTTCTTCACAGTTTTAAAAATAAATACTTTCTACTATCACGGGTGGTACGCCAATGAGTATTTGAAAACTGTTGTGTCTAGTCATACAAATACCTGAATTTATTTTGCATCCAGAAGATGTGTAACGGTATTAATGAACATAAAGATTACTTGATAAAATTTGACTTAAGAAAGGGAGAGTAGGATGAGTAGAATGAGTATCATTAGAAACTAGAGCTGAAACTTACCATGTTTACTCAATTTTGTCCCAATTTCTGGAAGACTACAGTAAACAACATCTCCTAGTGCTTCCTTAAAAGAAAAACAAATGCATCAAGGCACATACTAAGGAAACTACAGGTAGGAGAGATCTGATACAGTAACTCTAGAACCAATGTAAACAGGTCATCTCCCTCTCTAAACACAGGTATCATTTGAGTATTGTGTATTTGTCACTCTGTCTTTTTAAACATTTCACTTGAAAAAATGTTAGGTGACCCAAATGCCTAATTAATTATCTATTACAGTGTTAATAACCCTCGGGCTGAGTTACAAGGCTTATATACAGATTTCATCATGCAGAACGAGAGAGAACATCTGCTTATCTTCTCAATGCCAGCTAGCGCAACAACGGTTTTAAAGGACAAAGTTGCCAGTGATTTTAGGGAATTAGGCTTTTGGCACAAGGCACAAAGAATTTTCTTTTAGTGTAATTTGAAAACAAAAGCAGTGATTTCTCCCCAGGAACAGGGACAACTAGACAGCTGGAAGCATACAGTTTGTCCTTACCAAGTGAATAAGGAGCCTTATCACCATAAGAATCAGCTCAACCGGAACAGGCTTGTACCTCTACAGTGAGCAATGTACCCTGTCTCACAAAAGCCTAGGGACCTTATAGAGCAGTGGTGTTATTTGCAGAAAACATGACCGGAAATGCTGTTTATCCTAAAAAACACTAATTGCACTTCATTGATAGCTTCTCACGCTAGATTTTTTGAAGTTTCACATATAGTAAATCTCTGTCCTGAATTTGCCTATGACTACTCCAAATCAAGTACATGCACCAAAGCAAAACAAAACAAAACAAAAAATCCAAGGAGATCCCCCCCACTATTATAAAATGAGAAAAATATACCATGTTATACTTCTATTCACAATTGTTCTTTAGCCAAAAGAACTACACCACATTCACGTTCAAGTGGAATTTGACCTAAAAAGTGCATGGTAGCCTCTTAACAGAGTCACTTACTCCTAAGGCCTGTAAGACCTGAAGTAATAAAAGAGCTTTTAAATTCAGCTGAACCAGTAACTTTCTCATCACATTCAGCTCTCTATAAGCTTGATCTAAAGTGAATTTATCAGAATGCTGAAACAGCATTCACTTTTCAAATAATGTGATAACTCCAAGTCCAAAAATCTCGTTCTGTGGATATAGCATATGCACTTACAACAATAAAAAAGAAACAGTAACTATCCAAAGAGCAAGGGCAAGAGCAGGTATGTGTAAGTAAATATTACACACTTGGGTAGGAAAAGAAAGGGGGGTTATCGATACCTGTGCAAAATTGCTGATTCCTACTGTTCCAATGCCATTTTCAACTGATATCCATTCATGCTTGTCTGTGAATTTGCGGGCTAAAATGAAACAAACTTGATATTTCAGAAATAAGCGGCATGCTGCTTGCTTAAATACAATACACTAAAGGTATTAACCCTTTTGTTTTATTTTCCCCCCAACGTTTTGTTCCCCACCACCACCACTACCTCCCAGAAAACATTCAAAGCAGCAACTAAAATTTATGGAAGCATTTTATTCTGCTCATGACATGCTTAGTGACACAGTAAAGCTCACTGGGCAGGATTATGCCTGAAAGTATTACTAGTTCCTTTGCAATCATCTAGAGAATGATGAACTACAGGAATAAAGGGAATAGTTTAGTTCAAATGTAAAATATAAATCCAAAGCATATACGTGTATTTTGGTCACACTTACACTTTTCTATGATAGCTTAGGGTCTTTTCAAGCATATTTAGTGCTTATTTCTGCCAACAACTTTATTATTCCTGAGAACGCCAGTGTAAAAGACGTGTTAGTTTGAAACAGTGTCAGCATTACAGCATCTCATTCGATGTACTTAAATAGAGCCACCAGCTGAAATGAAGTTGCAACCTTTAAGTTTAACCTTTACATTTTAACCTTGCAAAGTTTAAGTGGCTGATTCCCTTCCATCCCCCGACATTTCCTATACAGTCTATTTCTCCTATTTTACATAGATCAGTGCCAACATTAAATTAAGCACAATTAGTATAGGTCAAATTAATAAGACCATTCAAACAGATAACGGTTACTTAAAAGAATTTGCTGTTAATACTATTAGAACAACACAGTAGTTATTCTAAATAATTTTAAATATGCACATTTAAGACCCTGTTAGATCTCTTCACAGCAATCTTACAATTCTGAATATATTTTAGATCTGTTAGATTCAGGGCTGCTCATATTAACTTTTGCTAGAGCCAGTTCTTTATATAAAGACATATGGAAAATCTTCAAAAGTAGTAATTGAAACAGGTATTTTTATTCCTAATATTTCTTCTTATTCTGAGAGTGCTTTCAGCCTGCTTCATCCTTTTCCTCATATCCAGATTTTCCCCAGATATTTTTTCTTTCCTTTCTCTTTAATGTTCACTTATAGCACCTGTCCAATCGCACAGGGGATGTTCCAGAAGTTGAAGAAGATAACTTCTTAAACAGAGCTTCCTGTGAGATTAGTGCCTGAGCGGTGCAGCTGGACCTTCCCTCTGAGTCCAAAATTCTCTTCTTGGGCCTTTCTTCTAGGTTGACCTCCTTGTAACCCCTAAAGAAATTCAGCTTCTACAAAGCCTCGTTTCTTTTCTAAGCCTGTGTATGAAGGAAAGCAGTTTTCTTTAGATCTGCTAAAATCCTTAAACTAAGTCAGTAATGTTTCAAGCTGTTTCAGTTGTAGTGAAAAAATGGTTTGTCTTTTAAGATGGCTCAAGTTTGATATGCATTTATATTTATGGTGGTAGCACAACGTGCTTTTTGTAAGTACAGCATACAAAACTCTTTGAGTAAAAAGATAAGCAAAGATAAGGGTTTTTCCATGCAATACCACTTTAAAAGAAAAAAAGCTACAAGTTCAGCTAGCATTATTGGTATCCGCATAAATCTCTCAGGACATGTTCTAATGAACAAAAGAAATTAAATGTCTTTCAAATCAATTTAGGCCAATATATTAAACCCATGGGCAATAGGAATTTCATTGGAAATGAACAACAAACCATGAGAACAGAGAACAACCCAGAACATCAAGCCCAAGCTGAACATGAATGTTATGTGTGTCATGAAGAAACCAGCCAGTATCTTTTTATGTAGGACAAAAATATTGTATAAGATTTGTGTACAAGGCAAGATTTAAAAAAAAAAAAAAAGAGACACCCATGATCAATTTGAAACAAAGCAGTAAAATGTTCTCAACAGCTAGAAGAGCACATACGCTTCTCATAGGACATTTAAAAAAAAAAGTGAAAAATTAAAAATTCTAATCATGTAGCAAAACCCACTGTAAGTAAAGTCCAGGTCAAATTAGAAAGAGTTAATAAGTAATCTCAAAAACTGAACTTTGAGCTTATGCCATCAGCACATCAAATAAATCAAAATAACGGACATGAGATGTCAAAAGCACACCAAATCTCTTCTGTGAGTGTTCTTTTTCAGAAGAGGAGCTAAATTTACTCTAGCTTCATTCATTTCAACACGACTTTAGTTTCAGCTTAACTAGCATATTCTAAGTTCAGACCTTCATTTAGTTTATCCTGCCTCTATTAAATATTTCATAAATATATACCTGAAGAGTGAAGGAAAACTCACACCTCCACAAACAGGCATACAAAATCTTTCCTCTCTGCCTAAAACAAAAGCATAATTTATGTTATTTCTTCAAGTTATATCTATAGAAGGCAATGGGTATATTAAACAGCTGGAATAGTGAAAAAAGCTTAGCTCTTGTCCCATCTAGTTTGCAAATAATGACTAATAAATGCTATTTATTTCACTTAGAGCAGACAGTAGTTAAACAGCTAGGTTATAAGGCTATATAGAAGAGAAATTATTGCCCATTCTTAGTGGCAGTCATTGCTTCCACAGCATATTCTCCTACTTGTTCTGCATTTCCATTGCCTAGAGTACCACGGTCTGTGTTTCAGACTTCTGTGGCTAACTTCCATTCAAAGGCAGTTTCGACAGCAGCAGATACCGTCAGGGGCAACGAGGTAAATCCACGTGCAAAAGGGCACCAGGGCAGAAGCCCACCGTAACGCTCCCATAGCCACGCTGCCCAGGTACCAGTGAGGCCAATCCGACCTTCTTCAGTGTGCACAGGCCCCAGGTCCTGAAATTTGGCTCAGATTTCCCGATGGCCTGCACTGGTCTAACCGCAGGGCTGCTGCAGGCCTGCCCTCCCTACCCATGCTTTCTTTGCCCCTTTTTCCTTTTGCCACTGGCATTGTTTGGATGCTCTGACAAGCTGCTCCAGCGTAACACATCAAGGAGTGACCCGTGTCTTCGCCAGGCCCGCTGCCCGCTCTGCAAAGCCTCCAGCTGGGGCCAGGAGGGGACGAGGCCACTGAAGCAGCATGGCGAGGAGCTCGCCCAGCTCCCTGCCAGCTAAGGGCAGCGAACCGGCTCCTTGTGGAGCGAGGAATTGGAGCAGCACCAGAAACCTGTGCTGCAAGAACCAAGGCAGAGCAGCAGCTGCCCCACAACTCTTTGTGGAGCAAGGAACTGGAGCAGCACCAGAAACCTGCGCTGACAGAACCATGGCACAGCAGCGGCTGCACCCTGTGGGCTCCAGCCATCTTGTGGGGCCGCACCGGCCCCCTGGCACACCAGCAGACCCAGAAGCAGGCTGCCATTTAAACCCCACGCCGTGCCCGGGGCAGACATGTCACCCCGGCCCTCATCCCTCGCTGCAAGCAGGTGCAGCGAACGAACAGCCCTCTGCACATCCCGCCCGCACCGGGACCCGAGGGCTGCCCCACAGCGGCGGCGCCCCCGCTCCCGAGCCCCGGGGGAAGGGACAACAGGCACCGGGCCGCCCTGAAGCCCCCGGAGCCGCTCACCCAGCCCAGCGACCTCTACCACCCGCTCCCTCCCGCAACTCACCGGACAGCGCCAGCGAGCTGGTGGCCATGCTCCGCGCCGCGGGCGGCCGCAGCGTGAGGCGAGGGCAGCGGGGCGCCAGGGCCGGCCCGAGCCGCCGCACCGCCAACCACGCCATCTTTGCCGGGCGCCCTGGGCCGGGGCGGTGCCTCACGGCGGCGGGCGGGGCCGCCATTTCTTCACGGCGAATCGGCTGTGGTAAAGTCGCGGAGTTGGTTCGGTGTGGAGAACGGGGCTGCCTCGGGCTCTCAGCCGTGTGTGGCTGGAGGGATGAAGGCAGGGAAGCCCCAGGGACGTGCAGTAAAGCCCCGGTGGCTGCTCCTTCTCTGGGGAGGCAGGGGGTGACCTGGCCGCTATCTCCCAGGGCTGCGCACTTGACGAAAAGCAAGCGGTTTGAGCCAGCAGTGCAACAAACACTCGGTTTTTATTAAATACAGGTGTCAGGCCTACTGTAAGTACGCAAAGGATACTTTATCTTACGTTTCATACAACGTCTTAATCTAACACTTTGTTACAACATCAATCAACAACAGTTTGTGTTGGAGGCTATGGTGTTTCAGTCAGAAGCACGATGACCTAAGTCTAGCCGCTGCAGCTGATAGTTAAAAAGTAAAACCGCTTGCCCACAAACAAAGAAGCTCTTCATTATGGTTATCGGTGAATTGTTGACAGATTACTTCAGTTGATCATTACTGGCAGGCTTTTCTTCCTTCTTGCATTTAATCCCAAAGAAACTGAAAAGTTTCATTACCATTAGATCCACAATCTCCTCCTCTTCTGAAGCCTGAAATAATGACAAGAAATAAGTTACTAGGCTGAACAGACTAGAATCAAATACAGCCTCTGCTGAAGCTAGAGAAAACTGCAAGAGAAAAACTACTTGATGCCAAATAACTCAATTTTCACTTTAAACAGAGCACAAATAACTGCTGAAGCAAAACATCATGCAAACATATTTATCAAAGACAAAAGTCCCAGGTAGCCTGAGGGTTTCTACATTACAGAAGAAACTTTGGCTCTGTCAGAGACGATGGAGATTCTGCTTTCTGGAGCCTGGAGTTCACTAGCTGGCTACCATGCAGCTACTGGTATATGCATCTGGCCACGCACTATTTCTAGATGAAGTAAATGAGAAAGACCAAATATATCTTGTTTTCTGTTAACAACATTTTTTTCTTCTCCACTGAATTTATGTAAAATACAGAGGGATTTTGGATGGTACTGTAGTGCCCTCCTGAATTTCACACCATGCTACCAACAGCTTGAAAAGATCAGGCACTCAGTGGCATTGTCAAAAGGCTCTGTAAAGTCCTCATCGAGTCGGTAGCTGTTTTGGTACTGATTTCAGTGGAGCTGGGGCAGAAGTCTAAAACCTTCTTACTGGGTTTAGTATGTGAACAGAAGGCTACGGATCTTATACTAAATCTGAACAGAGACTCGCCTGAACAGGAATGGATAGTGTAATTCTGGAAAATCTGAAGTGTGCTTTATGAGTAAATGTTGACTTCTTAAAAGTAGGACTGAGTTTACATGGGTATCATCAGGTGGTGGAATACCTAAATTGTGAGTAAGCACTACACGATAAATGTTAAAGAACAGCAGAAGAGCTTAGATGAACACACCTGGTAGTGCTTCTGCTCCTCACTGAAAGCAACCAGAATCACTGAAATGAAGAGATTCAGCACCACAAATGTCATGAAAATGATGCAGGATCCAATTAAGAAGGAGCCTAAAATTGGATTGTAGTCCAAGATCTGTAGTATTAATAAGGTAAGACATCACATTTTGGTTTTTAAAAAGAGAATACATATAAGCAGTTAACACAGCAGTTGGTCTCTGAAAATCCTTCTGGCTAATAAATTATGGTATATATACATTATATATATAAAAATACATTTTCTCCTTTAGTCACTTTTGAATTTGATACAATATAGTACAAAGATAATGGAATATTTTATATACATATGTGAATATGGGAAGTCTTTTTTTTTTTTTAAGTTTGCATTTGAATGTAATGGTATGAAAGTTCCATGTGATTTGAAACTTGATAAGTATGGAGATGGTTTATCCAAAAAACTAACAGCTGAAGCTCCATCATGACCTAGCTAGCAAAGCATAGGTAAAATATGTGTGTTTCTCTGTGTGTTTTTATTTAGCAGTCTTTACGCAGAAGCCCAGTCAGACTGTCATGGACACATATCAAATAAGGGTTGTATAGAAATTTAAAAACCTCATTTTGATGTAAGCTATAACATAGGAATATATTTTTTGTGATTAACAACTTGAGTGGGATGTAGAGCTGAAAATGTTATGCCCAGTTACTGATCTTCAAAGCTACCCATACCCTGTTGGATTCATGGTCTAAAAACATCCACTATGGACCTCACAGTCAGATGTCTGAGCTTAACCCACAGAGGCATTCAGAGGATAATGTAATATTTGAAAGAACTTAATGAAAAAGTCAAGAATAATAAAAATAAATGTAACGAAGTTCGCTTATGGTAGGCATTGCCTTTCTTGAGAAGATGATGGGTACGTGTTCAGAACAAATGCAAGGGCATTGCTGACATTTCTTTCTGTAGCTTTCTAAGAAAATTATCTCAAAAGTTTTCCTGTAGTCAACAAGTAACATATCTAGTTAAAATGTAAGCAGCTTGCTCAATGAAACGTTCATTATGAATCTACTGACGTTCAGAATGGGATGTAAGATATATTTCACTCTTTTTCTTAATTTAATGAGTAAATGTGGCTGCTTTAGGAGGCTGTGGCACTTGCAAAATTAGATACATATCTAGCACTAACTGAAAGTCCTTCTGTTTGCTGGTTCAAAGCACGTTTGATAGCTGAGATGCTAATTGCACAGCAATAAACTTCTCAAAATCAGAGGGGGTACCTCCTCGTAGTTGAAGATTCCCAGCTGAAGACTGACCATGGTCTCTGCTGAATCAAAGAGAGTTTTGTAAGAGTAGAGCTTCCAGCCAAATATCAGGTTTGTCTGCAGAGGAAACAAGGCACATCTTACATCATAATCAGAGTGCATGCTGCAAGATCAGCTAATGAATGCTATGATGATGAGAAATCGGGCAGGATGAAGCTGCCTCAGGTCTTGTTTGTCACAGGACTGCCTTTCACATTACGTTTTTCCTTTGGTCCAGATGATTTTCACTTAAGCTTTTCAGTGGTTTGGCAATTGAGGTATGCCAAATTTCCCATAGCCCTCTGCCAGAAATTTTACACAAAACATTTCAAATAAAACAGTAAATGTACATACATAGTTGCAGTCCAATAATTCTCTGATCTCATTAGGATTAAAAGAACATTTTGTTTGCATAGTAATTATTATTCCTCAAATAGAGGAAAATATTCAGAAAAATAATTATTTCCCACCTAAAAAGCAGACAAACAGCAAATGGTACTCTGTGTACTCTCCCCAGTTTGAGCTTTATCCAGAAAATGATTTTTCCTGTACTTTGCTCTGTTACTCCTGTTGCACACAGAGAATCTTTTTCTTTTTTTTTTTTTTTGTCCCAGTGTTCCGTTTTCGTACTAAAATTCAGTTTGCAAAGAAACAGGCAAGTGGATATTGTCACTTCTTTCACTCATACAAAGAATTAGGCTCCAGGCTTCTAACCGAAGATTTAGATAGGCAGCTTTATTCAGTTTTACATTTCAAAGCCACGTCACTGTCACCATTCAGAAATAATTGATTTAACCTGGCAATACCTAGATGCAGACTGCAGACAACAGAACCCACAGTCACACTCACAGCGATGGAATAGGCGAGGAACATGATTGCGATAACAGTGATGAATCCAGAGATGTCCCCCCAAGCCCTCCTTAGAGTCGAAGTGATCATGTTTAGTTTAGGGTTGAGCCGCAGCAGATGCCACAGTTTCACTGTGGAGAGGAGTACTAGGAAAGCAATCAGGTAGCCAAGAACTGCATCAGCTCTCGCTGTTTCATTAAAGCTTACGCAGCTGTTACAAACAAAGAAAAAATGTATTAGACCATGCACATAGGAGCCTTTGAATACATAAAATCTGGAAAAGCCACTCACTCTGAACTAATTTTCAGTGGAGAGTTAAGCTGAGTTTTTGCTTGAGATCCTGTCTGAGCTTCCTGCTGCGTGCACACAAAAAGCTCAGTCGCATAGGACAGTATTTTTTAAATTTATATATATATATATTTTTAAGAGCATTAGCTAAAACTGATAGAGGCTCCAGGCTGTAACCCACAAACTGCTCATTTTTAGGAAGTCATAGGTTAAAGGTAGCTGGTACAACCTTGCTATCAAATTCCGACTCAGAAAGGAAGACAGGTTCTTTCATGCATGTGAACATTGAAGGGATGGGCTTACTGGTGCTATGCAGCTGTGACCAGTTTTTAGAAAATGTTATTATTTTCCATTCGGTATAAAATAAGCCATTATTGTCCTCTACCCAATGTTTCTTTACAGCAGGTAACAAGGCAGATTATGCACTAGCTGGCTGGATGTCCTGTAGCAGAAGGGCTTCTTGATTCAGAAGAGGGCACTGCAGCTAGGAGCTAGCGTAGTAGTTGCTAGCATTAGTACTTACTCCTCTTTGTGTTCCTGGTAGTAGCTGATGTCTCGAGTCCCGAGGATTGTGCGCTTCACAAACACTGTCAGGGCGCTCCAGCTAATCAATATAATGGCCATCTCCAGGAGATTCCACTTGCTGTGGAAATATCTCCATTTCAGAGTCTTCATCAGTTTTCCCTATGGAAACAGGAATTTGACTGTTTGAGTCTGACTCTATATCATACAATACACCTCTAAAGGCTAGGGCTATGCCCTCCACAATAAAGCAGGCTAGTGCACATCAGTGAAACTACATCTTGCACTAATTTCACATTGTCTTCTCAAAAGAAGCATTCCAGCCAAATAAAATGTCACCTTCCTATTATTTAATAGAGTATCCGATTCAATCATCCTTTGGTGCAAGCCAGCAGCAGCACTACTGAAATCAAGTACAGTCCTAAAGTCTTTGCAAATGAAATCAAAGCCAGGTGATGCTGTCAAGAGAATTTTCCATTGCATCTCACCTGTACTACCATGTAGTACACAATAAAGAGGAAATAAATTACTTCTGCTGCAACAACAAAGATGTGGAGGCTGTTGGTGTATGGGTAGAGACGGACACTTTGCAGCTCTGCACTTGTGAAGAAGGCCCCTAGAAAATAACAATGCTCACCTCAGTGCTATAGTAATTACAGCTTTCTGTTTTCATTCAAACAATTAAGTTCACTAATAAGACCTCCATACTCACATTCATGTCAACGTGAGTCTGAATCCAGCCATCAAACTGAGATTTAGACGTGACTATATGTGGTTTGGATTAGACTACAAATGCAAAAATGTAACAGGAGGGCCTGGAGATATAAATCTGAATCTTACTCTAAAAAGAAAATGAACTCAGTTTTGTGGTTTGACTTGGGCATTTTCCAGTACTGGGAGAAACCTGAGGGAGGCTACTGCTCAGGTCAAATATTTTTGTATGATATTCAAACCAGAATCTAGTTTCACTGTTGTATCCAGATTAAGTATTATATGATTACATGGCCATATTTAATGTCTTCTACAACAGAAAAGACAGATTTTGTTATTAGCACTTTTTGTCTTGATAGTGTATTGATCAACTTAAATGATTTGGAAACATTTTTTCTTGTTCCTGTTGTGTAAGTCTAGACTAAGTGTCAGCACTGTCTTTTCTTCATCAGCAGATGAACAAGCATGAGCAAACATGATGTGTGCCATTATGGTCTGTATTACTGTGGCGCTCAGCAAGTACTACACCTACATTTATTCCTAAATGGTTTGTAATTCTTTGCATTGATTTTGCTATGAGGAGATTTATTAAAATCTTCTGTTTGCTTTACTGAATCAAGAACTGAGTAAACACTGTCAGTATGTAAATACGCACTCCGTAGATATATTGCTTGCTGTCTTCAGAACTAGGTAACTTAAAAGGTTCTCACCTAAAGCATTGGTTTCAAACATCAGGCTTATAATGCAGAACAGGTTCACGTTGGCATTGTAGACTGTAAATTCAACAAACACTGCTCTTGTGAAGGTGTCCAGCCAGACGCTGTTGAAAAGGTACTGGAGAATTCTGCCAAAAGAAAAAATATAGACAGTGATCTAACTCACACAGGAGAGAGACAGTATCACATGGAGAACAGAAGTGTGACATTTTCATGAGAAAGAGCAAACCAGAGCTAAGAGGTTTGGGAGGAAATCTGTCCCATTAGGTGTGGAGATAGGGGATGTTTACTCTAGGTGGTAAATTTCTTTTTGGCTCCTCTGGAGAATCAGGTACCAGACTCTGGCCAGTGCTAAACCTAAGATGCGTCAGGTCCCTTACCTCACAGGAGTTCCTGTACAAACACAGCTATCTCTGATAACTTGTAAGAGATAAGAGGTTTGGAACTCCACCCCTGCGGGATACAACTTCCTGCTTATCTATCTCATGTCTCTTGTCTGCCAAATTCTGCCAAGGCCCGGATTTCAAGGCCTCATTTCCTATTATTTCACTTTTAAAAGTATTCCCTGTTACTATTCGTATTCACACACATTGCACTAATTCTCCTCCCTCTAGGTAAAAACTCAATTGTCTGTAAGGATCAGGAGAGTGTAAACACCAGAGAGATGAAGAAGCTTCACAGATCTTACTGTGATAGGAAAACAAGCGGAGGCTTATAATGAGATAACAGAACATTAACATAAAAAGATTTAGGCTAAATTATTTTCTCACGATCTTTGACACACCCTTAGAAAATGCAGTATTTAAGAAGTTAAAGGCCAGCCTAGATGCAATGATGGATTAGCACTACACTGATAGGATTGTTTTTCTAGTTTTTCAACATTATTTCTGCAGCTATGTAAATCTGGAATCTATGCGTGTAAATTAGGAAAAGCAGATTATAATTTGTGATCCTGGTTGTTACCTAACATGGAGAAATATGATAAAAGTATAAATTACACTGAAGGCAGCACAGTCAAACCTACAATATTCAGCATAATCCATGCTAGCAAACTTCAGGATGGAATCTGAGATGAATCCTAAACAGAGGATTCACTAGTAATTTACCGAGTGGTACCTGGAGGCATTGTTAGGATCAGTTCCCAGGTGAATCACGTATCCCCCTCCCCTGTAGACGGCAAGTTTGCCCCAGACGGGCTGCCCTCTCAGCTCGGACTGACTCTGGTACTGCCATGCTGAGCTCAAGTCAGAGGAGTTAGCGAAGACCGAAGTGTTCCAGTGCTCCCCGTAGTCCGATGTGTCTTCTGTTTGTAGGGAGTACGGAGCGTGGCATTCCCGAATCACACGCTGCAGTCTGGGAGAAACAGGGCAGGTGTCTCCTTTCACTCTTACTTGGCGAATTCGAGCACTACCCACCAGCTTGGAGTTGCCGTCTGTGATGAATCCTGATCGGGAGAGGGAAAAGAGCAGCGCTGGCAATATGACAGAACCACCGATAATATTGCTTCATTTCATTTATGAGTCACTGATACATTAATATTTTGCTACAGATTCCTTTTTAAAGAACTCTGTAAGTGAAACAGTCCTGAAAATTAAGTCCTTGTGTAGATTTTAAGTCAATTCTTAGATAACATCCACGGATAATGGTGTTTAGTATTATTATCTGTCTATATTTTATAGAAAAGGAAAGAGAGGCCTGCAGAACAGCAGCCTGCCTGGAGGCACACAGCAAACAGCTGTGTGCACTGCTCCTTGGCCACAGTTGGCTATTGCCTGTCCTGTCCAGGCAACAGCTCTGCCAATGTATTTTCACAGTTACTCTGAAATGGGAGCTGGAACACGGCTCTCATCTGTTGCTAGATAAGGCTAGATAGAAACACGGTGATAGCGCGTAATTATGCCTCCCATTGCCATGATGCAGACACAGCTCTCCCGAGGAAAAGCTTTATAGTGCCATCTATCTGTCGTTCTGTTGTGGTTTTTTAATTATGGGAAGAAGCTTGTGCAAAACTGTGAGGCGTATGTCTGAGTATGAAATGAGCAATGTAAAATATGAAAAATGGAAAAATGCAGCGCAAAACTTGTGGATTATATTAAAGATAATGAAAATGTCAGGCCACATGGAACTTGGGGTCAGGCTGTGGGGCTTTTGTTATCCACTAGTATTCAGATTATGAATCCTAGTTTTATGCACTCATAGTCTCCTCCTCCAGTCAAATATGCGTGTACAAGTTGGGGATATGTATAAAGATAATGTTCCAGCATCTGTCAAGCTGAAGTGAAACAAGGTGGTATCAAAGCAGTCTCTGCACCTGTATATGATCCATAAAGATTTTTGAGTAAGGTGGTTTTTGCCCACGTGAAAAAATCCCGGTAACTGTAGACATCATGGAATCCATCTGTAAAGCTGCTCTCGATGTGCTTGTTTAGGTAGTAGGAGTTGGGATCTCTCTGCCCATAGGCAACCAGCAACAGCATCCATAAAAACCCCACATAGGCTGGAAAAAAAACAGGAGACAGCAGGTGAGCTCAGAATGAACACTGCTGGTCAAAATAGATAGCAGGACTGATTAGTGCTGCCATCACTTATTAGGTTAAGGCGATACTTTGCGAGAATCTGACTGACCAGTGCTAATGAATTTACACAAGCTAAGTCAAAGTGCTGCGGTTTAAGCATATCACATTTGGAATACAAGTAGGAATCTGAGTAGTGGTCAAGAAAATAAGTGGGAAGGCTGGCTGAACATACATAGTGATGACAGCTGTTAAGGGAATGAGTAGTTTTAACTTCATTCCAAGTGATATTGAGGTATTACTTGCCATTGTTTTCAGAGGCAATAAAACATAATGCTATCTGTAGATACACCTCTTAGAAAAGTGGCCGGCAAAGATGGCCGCCAATTGCTCTTTTGATTCCAGCTGCATTTAACTGTTGACCTACTTCCACCCTTCCTAACTTTTGTTTAGCCTCTTGTGTCTGTATGCTCTTTAGCATAAAATCCAGCCTTAGCCACACTTTCATCTCCAGCTGCCCCTGAGCAGCTGGTCTGTACACTGTAGTGGCTGCTGAAAGGCTAAAGACACAACAAAATGTTTTCACCCAAGAGAACAATATTTTCACTGATGTAAAAGTACTACTGAATAAAATGAGGTAAGCTTCATATGGGAAATACCCAGGATTTCTCTGATGAGGGCAAATGCTTTCTGCTCCTTCATGCAGCTGATTTTCATTTTCTCAACATCAGCTGCAGGAGGTGGCCGATAAATATTGCTTCTGCTGTCTCGTCGGGCTCCCAAGAGAGGATTTGAATCACCTGTGGGTGAGAGCAGTAAAACCTGGCATCAGTCAACAGATTTATCTGTATCCTGCTTTTCACTTCTTTGGACATTATAAGGAAATATTTCTATTTGAAGGGTGATGTGCTCAGAGCTTGACCAGGTGAGGGAAGAAGCTGTTGAACAGTATTCTTTGCTGTGCCCTAGGACTCCTGTCTGCTGCTGTTGGCTTTTTTTGGGCAGGATTGTGATTGCAGAAGCCACCCTTTGGTAATAGGGACACATGGTGCATATGGAAAACAATGTAAACTGAGGACTTTCATATCATAGGACTTTTATGTTTTGACCTTGTGGACTCTTTCATCAGGTGTTCTGCAAAATTTATCCGTCTATCATGTAGCAGTCTTTGTATTTTCTGTGACTGACACATAATCATTTACTAAGCTTTGTCCCCATTTCTAGCTTGATCTTGGGAACGCTAATGGCTGGGCTCATAGGCACAGCACCTTTGCATTCTAGTGCTTTCTGCTAACCGTGTCAGCTGAGATTCAGGCATATAAAAATAACCTGCAAAGTCCTCACTGTGAGTCACATATTGATGCAGAAAGCATTCAAAAGTCTTGGAGAGCACTTCACTTTTTGAAATAATTTTTTACTTTACAGACAGGTACCTGGTGCAGACAAAGGCCCATCAATGGCCATGTTTTCTTCATCCTCATGTTCCACCTTCTTCAGAACCAGAGCAAAAAAGGCAGCAAATCCCAGCACCTGCAAGAATCAGCTACAAACTCACTACGTGCCTATTTCATATAAAAAAAGCTCAGACTTTGACCTGGACTCCTTTGGATCCAGGTACTGCGGGAGAATAACTGTGCTTTGGCTTTGTGGAAGTCTTACAGCTGATGCTCATAAACATGAGAATAGTGCACAAGCCCTAGAGACTGCCTAACTAAACTGTTTTTGCCGTGTGGCACATCTTCTTTGGTCAGAAACCTTATCACCTATTAAATTGTGACAAAACAGGGGAGATGAAACTGATGGAGTTAGTGCCAACAAATGACAACAGAAATCTGTGGTCTGTGTTAGCCCTAGTTTTAAAGGGAAAAACTTTAATTTTTACATGTTAAATCCTATGGTCCTTTAAAACACATTTTCCTCTTTTCCTGGAATGATGGCAGAATGAGTTCGTGTTGGCCAGTGGCTGCGTTTCTGAGTATCTCACCTTTAAAGGCTGTGTGATGAAAAGACTTTCAAAGAAGGAGATAGCCATGGAGATCAGCCACTTGATGGAGTTCTCCTTCCCATAATGCAGCCCATAGAGCATGGTGAAGAACCCAGATACGCCACTAGTGGCTGCCACAAGGAACCAGGCAATGAACACAAACCACCAGGGCAGCCCTTTGGAAGAGGAACTTTTCTTTCCACCACCAGAGTAGCTTGGAGTAAGAGACCACCTTTAGAGTCAAGCAGAAGAGAAAAAATCATTCAGCACTGGAATAGAAGCCAAAATCAGTCTTTAGGTTCAGTGGGGTTTGGCAACATCTTATGATTTAAAATCTCTACCAAAATAGTCTTTTTTTTTTTTTTCTTAACTAATGCAGTTATATAGATATATGGATAGCAAAAAATACAGCAAGCAAAAATACAAGAAAATGTGCTGCCACCAGCTGAAATCAAAACAAATATGATGGGCTTATTTGCTCCTCAGTTTATGCATTATTGAACCTCCAGTAGAAATGTTGATGAAAATAATAAACACACGAGTGCATTTTAGCTGCTGGATACATCTCTTGTGAGATCGCCAGAAAGGCCAGAAAGATAATTAGTGGTATTCTTTTCAATACTTCCAACATAATTATCAGATTTTCCTGAAATATTTTTGTCCACTTATTCATTTTTCTTCATGCATTTTTAGAGACTGATGAGACTTTGGAGCTCAGTGATTACGTTCAGTGCTGTACGATCACGTGGCACTGTGCTATAACATTCAGTTTTGGAGGCAAAATTGACAGAGAGTAATGATCTGTCATTATTTCTTTTATGTGCAGTTCAATGCATTGAGATTTCTTTGTTGCTCCTACAGTAGTATAATAGTATGACATGTTTCTACAGCTGTTATGACACTCATCTAGCGCATATTAAGCAATACTTATTTTCGTCTCCGTCATCCTGGACAGTTTTGAATTCATGACCTGAATTTACTTATACTGAAAATGGGAAGAGTTACCTCTCACTGATGGACACTGATGGGCAAATCTGGTTCTCCAGGAGGTTCTTCATGTGCTGAACCTGACGAACAGCTTGTGTATAACTCTGAGGCATCTGAAATTTGTGGGGCCCCAGTAATTCCAACTCCAGCTCTACATGCTGGAGTTGCATGTACAAGCAACGGTTGTAATCATTGTATTTCAGTCGCTCACACATTCCCTTCTCTGGAGTTGGGCTTCTTGCTTTTTCTACAAATAAAGAATCAAAAAAAAAAAAAAGAGAAAATCAGCATGGCTATCCCTAGATTAAAATACTGTTCAGTACAAAGGGTAGAAAAATTAGGGCCCAAGATTATGAATGTGACAAAGCGACATTTAAAAGGACACGTAATGCAGCTTTGTTAATAGAGCCTTAGCACTCTTCTGCTGGAGTAGGTAACTTTGTAAGACAGAAGTCCTAAAACCTCAGTAGCAAAGTCGGATAAGATCAAGTGTTAATTTGTTCGTAATTTACCTTTGCATTTTGTAGCTTCAAATACTCATTGGGAAAGCCAAATGTATGTCTTCATGAAATCAGTGGGATTGTTCACTGTTCATATATTATTTATTATATTGTTCACATATTATTTATATTATTGTTTAATTGAAAATAAATCAATGCCTAAGTTAAGAGTCAGACTGAAAGGAGCAACAGCACGAGGCCAATAATAGAAAAAACAGGCAGGACAAAATGACTGTGAAACAACTAATATTTGTGAGTCTTGATGCTACTAGATACTGATCCAACTCTGAAGCCAGGCTGATAGCTAACATTTCATTCTACAGCAAAAGAAAGAGATTTCAGCGTCTTCACTCAGCTGGGTGGTAAATGGTGCACAGTGAAAGGACGAGACAATGGGCACAAATTAAAACACAGGAGATTCCATCTGAACCTAAGAAAAGCTTTTTTATTGAACAGGTGGTTGAACACTGGGACAGGTTGCTCAGAGAAGTTGTGGAGTTTCCATCCTTGGAGATACTTGACATCCAGCTGGACATGGTCTTGGGCAACCTGCTCCAGCCAACCCTGCTCTGAGCAGCGTGGTGGACTAGATGACCTGTAGAGGTCCCTTTCAGCCTCAGCTATGCTGTGATTCTGTAATTGCCTTTGAGTCAGAATATAAAAGCTTGGGTCCTCACATCCAGTGTCACCATCAATTTCACTACAAAGGTTTCAGTAGGTGTGTCACCTCGTGTTGTTTACCTGGTATATCCATAGCACCTAGTGTCACAATTATAGGGTCATCCTTCTTTTTGCTCTCATCGTAAAACTCTTGCCCAGCTCTGTTCTGGTGGCAGATGATGTCCTCAACCAATGCCAAAAGCGTGTTGATGTTAGTTGATTTTCCAAAATCTGATACTGAGGTGAGTGATGGAGTCTTCAGGGCTTTAAAGAGTGAGTTGGCAATTCTTCTAATGTCCTACAAAAGACAGCAGCAACACAGCAGTGACTCGGGCTGCAGTGACTGAAGCTGATGTTTTCAGAAGGCACCACTGGCTGGGAGCTGCATCAATTGCTAAAATCCACAGAATGGATAAGGACAACACATCCTACAGGGCTAGAAGTGGCAGGCAGATTTCAACAAGCTCAGCAAGACAGGTTTCAGGACTCAGAAATGCAGCTTACCTGCCTGAGGATCTAAGTGGAGGAAGACTGGGTGTATGATATGCTTTATCTTCACTGCCTTGTTTGATGTTTGCTGTTAACCCCTGAACACAGTGATTTTGAACACACATCTTAATTGTGCTAGAGTCTGGGATGTACAGAGGCAGATCTCGCTGAAGATGAGGATTCCCTACACGTGGAATACACTCTGAAGGTGGATGCCTCCTGTGCTCATCCATGGCTGTGTAGATGGGTAATCGAGTGCTTTGCACCAAAGCTTGTTTGGCTTGTCACTTCAGACAATTTAAAAGTCATTTGACAGGGAAGATTTCTGCTGTTCAGCTGGAGATGTCGAGTAGTGCGTGGCAGCAGAGGGCAGTGCAGGACTCACAGGGGAGCAGCCACAGGGACTTACCTTCGTCACAGCCTCTGGAGTCAGTGAGACGGCCTGGCTGACCTGTGGGGTGGGAGGTAGGCTCGGAGACACCCGGCCATTCTTTCCCGGCTTCTTCTCTCTGCCCTGCGTGGCTGGCCGGGATCGTACGTTCCTGAAGATCTGCACAATGAGCAGGTTGATGGGGAACATGAGGAGGGAGCTCTCAAAGCCAATCATCACCTCCTGCCATGTGAACTCAATCTTCCCTGTCAAGATCAAACAGAGGGAAAGAGTAAAAATAACCTCAGGAACCATCAGGTCTGTATCTTGTGAAAAAGCCTGTTTGTTCAACTGCCCTGCTTCTAGATTTTGCCGTCTCTGTATTTTCCTGCCCAAGCAATGACAATGGTTGTTACCCAGATCCATTTTCTGCTCGGCTGGATCCTTTGGCACCCCCCAGAACATGATGCTGGTCAGCATGGTGCAGAGCAGCAGCGAGAAGCAGCACGACACGCGCTGGGCTCGTGTGAAGGAGCTTCGTGGGGAGCGGCTGAAAACTGAGTACCAGATGTGCCCATCCTGGAAACCCTTGGAGGTCTTCATGAAAAACAGATTGCTGGGAAGAGGAAGGGGAAATCAAGAGTACTTAGAAAGGAGAGGGAAGAATAAAGCTGTAGTTCAGGGTCCTGACCTGTTCACGCCTGTAGGCACTGTCAGAAGAAATACTAACTATGAGAAATTATCAAATACCATGGCTTGATTTACATGGCTACTTTATGGCCTTTCCTCCTGGCCACAGGAGTGGTCATGGTGGTGAAGCTAGTCATGAAGTACCTATATACATTTCTAGGCAAATTACACTTAAGATAAGATGGTTGGGTTTCTGTATGTCTGTCCGGCTATCCTTCTTTAATGCCAACATTTCCAGAGTGGTGTAACTGCTAGAGTAACAGTCAGACTGTGTTAACCATCCTTCCTTTTCTCCTTGTTCAGAGCCCTTTGAGAGCCTTTTGAAAGACCTCCATGTTTTCATTTTTGTCCAGGGAGTTATCTTTGCATACTTGCTTTTCTAGACGGATTGCTATTAACAGCAAAAAGGCCATAAAGCAGATGTTACCTGAACTGCTTCATGTCCTGTTCTGTAGCTACTGGGAACACTTTATCTAGGACGCATTCTCCGATATCAATGGCTAGCCAGGAGTTACAGAGGAAGTACCATTTCTGGTCCCATGCAAGGTCCTGGACCACTACTCGATTCACATACCTGTAGGGAAAACATGCAGGTCACATTCACGTGTAACTGAGTGCTCTGAAATTCAGGACTCAACAGGACCATGGAGGACAACCTCTGGCCTTTGACTTTTTAGGCTGTGTGTAAGCTGTAAGGCACAGAGCACGCAGCACAATGCCCCAGAAAAATGTTCTTCTGAGTACTCAGATTGGTAACCTAATCCAGAGCATGTTACAGCTCCCATCTGATCATAGTGCCTCAATTTTGTTTAATAGCTTCTACAGTGTTTGATGAGAGTCTTGCCCTAGCACAGAAGCAGGTTGTAGTAGGGGTATATACTGATGCAGGATATGGGAAGCACTCCTGGTCCTGCAGTTTAGATTATGAATTGATCTGTTCATTCTGAAAAAAAAAAAAAAAAAAGAGAAACTAACACTTCCTTTCTAGAACTGTAGAAAGGGTAATTTGTAAGTGCTAGGAAAGGAAAACTGTTGTCATTGTAAAAATATTTTTGAATCTTTATTATTTCCCTGCATACACTTACCAGGATGGATTATCCCCTGAATTATCATGCCACAGTCGAATACTCTGCAATTCCCCAAGAGGGAAAAGGGTACAGAGCAGGAAAACATCCACTCCTCCACGTTCAAAGACTGGCGTATCAGGATCAGTTAGATGGTGTGGCTCACTCTCCCCTTCTAGTCCATAGAGGGTGAGAGTCACCTGGAGAGTAAGATGGCAAAATGAAGACTTACACATCTCAGAATCCTGTATATGATTATTCCTCTGAAATACTCCCCTTGCTTTCTAAGGACTTTCTGGCTTAGAAATTGCATTTGGGTGCTCCTTTATGTCTCCAGTTCTCTAAATGAGTGCATGAGCTCTCCCTGCACAGTGCCATTGGTACCTTGGAGGTTGTGGCTGCCCCACGGCGGTGTCCTGTGAAAACTGTCACAAGATAACGATACTGAGCAAAGGGGTCATTGTCTTCCAGTACTGTGATTTTCACCTGCAGAGTGACACAATACCAGCGGTGCGTTAGCAGTTTGGTAAGTATGGATGCATTAAAGCTGGGGATAGGAATTGGTCATCTTGTGAGCTATGCAAAGGGAAGGGAGTAGAGTTGGTTGAAGACTTCTGTTAAAACAGACCGGGCAAAGAGGGAATTGGCCTAAATACTTTCAGTCGTTAGTAGCTGAAGACTTACTTTGGCATCATCCTGGATGTCTTTCCTTCGAGCCCAAACAACTACAAGCACATATATCAGAAAGATACATCCTACAGTGGTCACCACCACGGGGTTGTCCACAAATGTACCAAATAGCTGTGCGGTTTTGCTAACATCAATGGCATTGGGTATGACAAAGAAGGAGCTCCCAAAGAAGGTCAGATGGTTGCAGAGGCACTGCGTGCTCCTAGGACTTGTTTTTGGTCCTACCTGAAAACCAGAAAAATTTCTGGATAAAACATTTGGCTTCAAAGCATAAGAAAACTTACCAAGCAAATGAAAAGACAGTGCTGGGATGGGTACGTTAGTGTGGAGAACTGCAATACAGGAATGAATTGTTCCCATTCCAATCAGGAATATTAATTCCAATGTCTAGCCAGAAATAGGCATTCATAATACGACACAGACTTGTCAGAATAGTTTGGTTTCTCCTTATATATAAGCATATCCCAAGAAGTTTAATGGAAATGTCATTTGAAATTTAGCCATCCTGGACTAACCTTCACTTCTCGATTTTATTAAAACATCTCAGAATGATGTTATTTTATGGTGTGAGATCAATGCCATCATTTTACTACAAGATGAGGGTTATAAGGGCTGGCTTTGAAGTAAATAATATAAACATTGCTATGTTTCTCTCTACTTACCTGACATCCATAGCTGTTCCAGTTCCCCTGCTGCTCATCCCAAAATACACAGCGGGATGCGAAGCAAGTGACAGCTATAGTTAGCCTGTCATGGGCTGTGGAATCTAGTCCCATATCTTGTAAAACCGTGAAGTAGTAAGTTCCCTCTCCAAAAATGAGTTCTGCTGGGCTAAGAACCCAGGTGTTTGTCTCACCTTGAACATAAATATTTTAGTTTCAATGTTAATTCGGAATACAGCTGTGTTGCATATAATAAACAAAGAACAAAATGAAAGAAACAGGTATCAAATAATCCCTAGCAGCTCACTGTTCAAGGCATCCCACTCTTTGCTCCGGTAGCATGACAGATTGGAACTCCTTTGAGACCTTTCTTTCAAGATAGATGTCTGAACTTATGTTCAGGGCTCATTCTGCAAGTATATAGATGTGCTGACCCTGTAAAGCTGTGGATGAGCCCTCCACGTTGCCCATGTTGGGTGCCCTTAACTTGCCGTGGGTAGTGACCACACACAGAGCTCCGTCTTTTGGTTCCACAAGCCCAGAATGCCCAAGCTATGGGTCACTAGCAAGTTGTCTTACCTCCAGTAGTTTTCTTACAGAACAGATGATTTTTCAGGTCATAGTTAGTTTCATTAGGGCGATAACCATACCCTAAGTAGAGTATTAGTGGAACGTCTTGTTCACATTCCAGGTAAATCACTGTAGATGTGTTTTCTGAGGTGACGTTGACTTGGAAAGTGCTAAAATTGCCCAGATTCAATAGAATCCTGTTTTCCTGAGTTGCAGAATGCCTTGGTAACATTATCTGGTTTTAAACAGAAAGACATAGCTTCAAATACAGAAAAGCATGTTGCTTCTATTTTTATCTATAAGCACAATACAGCCACACACTAGAAAATCTTTTTTAATAATATGAGGAAAGTATGGCCAACAAAAATACTGTCTTCAAAGTGATTGTCTTGATACTGTCAGCTAACCCCTGAAAAATCCCTTTCAAATCCACATAGGTTCGTCACAAGGTCTGTGATCCTTGGAGCATTTTGTAAGTAAGAGCTGAGGTTGTAACTGAAATACTGGCTACATGAAGTGCATATATGAACTATTTAAATGTAAGTTTATACATGGGCTAGGAAGCCCAAACAGGAGTAATATGTGTGTACTGCCTTGTTGGATGTTGACATCCATGACGTTGTGTTTTGGGATGACTGTAGTCTGGAGTAATTTTTCCTGACCCTTTTTGTTATTTTATTCTTAAAATCAAACAAATCCCTCCCTCATAAATGCAGGCACCCATGATCCCATGATATGTTGTAGTGAACACAGTACCACAATTTGTAGTCACCTTACAGAGGATGGTAGCACAAATGACTGTAAACAGAAAAAGGGAAAAAAGGGATAGGGATAGAAAATAGTGGGTTTACCTCAATGTTTTCTTTGAGATTGCTGACTGGTATGATCAAGCCATCCAGACCAGTAAGGCTTAAACCTCCCACTGTTCCACTGATGTCAAAGCTGGTGTCGCTGGAGAAAAAGGGATTCATGACAAAGCTCACCATCTATTAGCAAGACATTAAGAATCAGCTTTGAGCTATTGGTAAGATTTCATTATATTCAAAGTCTAAATTGCTGAAAAGATATGGCTTGAACTCAGACCCAAACAGTACTCATAAGAAGCCTGCATCCAGATTTAAATACCTGCCTTAGCTCTGTGATAGGCCAAACACAAACCTTGAAAGTGATTTGGATTCTGAAAGGTGATGTGTACAACACTGTTTATGGGTTTCCATTCATTGTAACCATTTTGTCTTTTAGATACCAGATATCAAAATGCAATTGCATAAGCCTCTTTGCAAGTAACTCTATCAAAGCTGCGGCACTCCTCTTGGCATTAGGACAAAAATCTATTTCTCCTGTGACAGCAATGCATAAAAGAGTGTGTCAGAGTCATCATTTCAATGAGAGGATTCAGGAGCCTCTCCTAATGCTCAGGTAAGACACTTTCAGTATTCCACTGATATAAGGGGGTTCTGGACGTGTTTAAACAGAGCTGGAAAAGACAGAATGAAAAAAGTGTATGTTTTACAGGTATTGTAGGAGTGTCCTTAGAGTGTCAAATCAACCTGAGAGGCCTTTAGAAAATCTATTAGAAAAACATCACAATAGTATGCAATCTCTTGTTCTGTGGGAAAAAAACAAAGTCTCCTAATTCAGATCAGGGATGTGCTATCATCAGGACATGCACAGACCTCGTGTCTCCTGCAGGGTCTGAGTGCCTCAGACTCGTTTGTTTCTGCCTGGGATGAAAGAGGACAGCTGCGTGTTGGTTTTAATGGTGATATTGACTCTGAGCTGTTGTGTCCTCCTCAGAGCGCTGGTTGTAAACAAAGAGAGCAAATAAGTATGTAGTATTGATTCTATCACCTTCTCTAAGCATCCAGGTAGGAATCAGGAGTGTATGTGAGGGGATAATGGGATGGGGAGTTTAAGCTTTCAGTCCTCCTCAGCTTGCTCAACCAACTTCATGCAATTAAGATAAGAGAAGGCTTCTTTGACAAGAAAAATATTTCAAATAATGTTCTTGTTATGACTGGAGGGATGATTTGTGTGCTTGTATGCTCACTGTAAAAGGAGTCTAAAACCACTAGACCAAGAAAGTAAGTTGTAGATCAGATTGAGTCAGATAAAAGCTGTTTACTTGCCCTTATATCCACTGTTTCATCATCAATTCCTGAAACACTGAGAGAGGAAGCTGTTGGAAGAACAAAGCTGGCAGAGCTGGAATTGGAGATATTAATGGCTGTACCATCCAGGCTTTCTGTCTGTAATCTGTCCAGTCCAGTTAGGGTTGAACACAAGCAGAACAGATTGAAAAAAAAAAAGGAAGAAAAGAAAAAAGAAAAGGAAAGGAAAGGAAAGGAAAGGAAAGGAAAGGAAAGGAAAGGAAAGGAAAGGAAAGGAAAGGAAAGGAAAGGAAAAAGAAAAAAGAAGAGAAGAGAAAGGAAAGGAAAGAAGAAAGAAAAGAAAAGAAAAGAAAAGAAAAGAAAAGAAAAGAAAAGAAAAGAAAGGAAAAGAAAAGAAAAGAAAAGAAAAGAAAAGAAAAGAAAAGAAAAGAAAAGAAAAGAAAAGAATCATGTATGGATTTCAAATCTAGAAAAAAGTTTTCTTGCTTCATTAGTATAACGTACGTGGGAAACTATTTCTAACTCTGCCAGTAACTACTTAGTGCATTTCCCTGATGTTGTACTCCACGTAACACTACTATATATCACCCAAAAAAGGGGTGGAATTGGCATATCTGGATGTGGAGGTGTACCCACTTAGGTGTACTTATGCAAAAGATACACCTGGTCTTTGTGTGAACATGCTCTTGATTTTTACGCAGAGTTAAATGTGGATGAAAAATGGGCTCTCAAGGAACAATTTGGGGATAATTATAGGCAATGGAGAATGCTTATCAGGCTCCTCATGATTGTATTTGTTCCTGCCAGGCCGGTTACAGTTCTGTATAACATGTCATTATTGGCAACATGGAAAAGAAGAAAAGAACTTAACTGGCTGAGATTTCCACAGACTTTCAAAGGTAAGCAGCTACTGCCTGATCCAGGAAGTAGCAGTAAATTGTCCCTTGGTCAAAGAAGGCACAGCGTGAGAATTTCTAAGATGGCTTTACTGAAGTTAATCGGGGTCCAAGCTGTTCTTCCTATTAGTCAGTAATGGCAGCCTCATCACACTGTTGAAGCTGTCATTATGCTACAATATTTTGTTGGGTGGTTTCATTGAAGGATAATGTAATGGATATTTGGGGAAAATTTGGGTAACTATCAGGATTTAGGGGGTGTTGTTACAGTTACCTGTTTATATACATGGTGGCAGAATGAGTGGTAATGACCATGGGTTCATCATCCGGTTCCTTCCCAAACAGAAGGGCACTCTGTAGATTTTCAACTGTATTCAGGAGCTGGTGTGACACTGAACTCTGGAAAAGGATTAGAGGAGGGGACTTGTAACACAGCTGCTCAGAATCAGCAACTTGGACATTATTTGCCCTTACTTCTTTTTATGAGGAAATACCGGTTTTACTGTGTCTTATAAAGCTGGCAAACTTGGTGATGAGCTTCTTAATCTCAGAGAAAATTATTCTTGTCAGCAATTCAACTTCTGTAATTCTCATGAAAACATTGCATACAGCAAACAAATATCTTACAGTAAATGGAATTCTAATATTTAGAATTTCTACAAATTGAAGTTTGAAGGACTCCAAAAATTACATCAATTTCATGCAAGATGTTTGTGCACGTGTGTACATTCATGCTCTTTCACTGTGCGTTTTAATGTTTAGTCACTTGAAAAACAAGACCTAATTACCTATTCGTTATGTGTTATTAGTGTGTTATGCTGGGGGAGTTCGAACAGTTCATAACCTTTTCGCTCAGGTTAGATTTATATCATGCCCTACTCTCTTGCAGAGATGAAAGCGAAGTATATTCAGCCCTGAAAGCACACAAAGGCAAGTCCACCCTGTCGTCATAATAAACCCTACCCAATGCCAATTTAAAAATATGAAGCAGCAAAACTCTTAAAAACTTTCTAAAGCAAGTTAAATATTCTGCCAGAGGACCCTACAAGCTGGACCAAACCAAAATTACCTGTTCTGCCTCTGGCACTGAAGTGTTCACAGCTCTGGTTTGTACGGAAGCTTGCAGGACATTGCTCACTGCGTTAAATAGGTAGTTGGCTGCATCCTTTAGCTTCTGATCATCTCTGCTGTCCTCTGTGTTTACAGTGAGCAAGGAAGCACTTACATCTTTTAGTGTGTTGCTAGCTTCCACCTGCAGGGGAAATAAAGGGAGAAGTTTCAATGTTTTGGTACTACAAGTGACAGAAGAGACATGTGTCATTGAGGCTTTTACTGAGTATTGCAGTGTAAGTAATCCCATGGGACTGTTTGTGGCTATACCTCTTTTACTGTAATAATTTCTGCTGGGGTAATACCTGAAACACCAATACTGATGATGTACTAGATGGCATACTAACACGTAACACAGCTAACGTGAAAAATGCAGCATGCTTCCACAGATTCAATCCGTAGAAAAGATGGATAACATCTGAAGAAAATATGTCTGTCAAACACAGTGACAAGGACGAGTTTAGATGCACAATAACGTAGTAAATCAGGTTGTACTTTTATGTGGTGACTCCAAAGATCCAACTCTATTGTCAAGTGCACGTACATTTCAATCTTAGTTTCCATAAAACCTATTGGATTACCAGCAAGTGATACCTTTGGCCTTGTGCTGTGCTAAATGCCAAAGAATGAGTCTTCCAGTATTTATTTTGTGCCAAAACACAGCCCCTGACTGACGATTGGTTGTGAAAGCACTGGCCAGCACTTAGCCCAGGGTGAGGGAGCCAAACAGTCATTGCAAGCTTGGACATGTCCATTCCCACAGTCTGCAAGTGCTTAGCAGCCTCGCGTGGAGTGAGTGCTGAAACTGAGCTCTGCTCTTGTCTCACCAAAGTTAACCACATACTGCTGACGTGCTCCCAAGCCATTGTCTGGCTGCAACTGTACAGTACGTCAGAAATCGGGACAGCTCTTCTTATTGCTGGTGTATTTGTGAAACGTCCCCAGTGATGATTTGTTCTGTCCTCCCATGTGCTCACTCCTTACACATAAATAGCATCATCTACTAACGGTGTCATATTGCCAGATAAGATTCAATAAATACTTCTGCAAGGGCAATCTGAACATTTGTGCCTGATTCCTTTAGGTACTGCCTTGTTCCTGCCTCACTGGCAGCTTGTTTATGTGCATTTTGTGACAGTGCATGGATCAGGGACCAATGGATCTGGGCAATTCTAGGAAAACCTTCCTGGGTTCTTTTTCTTCAGGATTCTAAGAGTGCTTTACAAGATAAAATATACATCCTAGCCTGTCTTTTGCTAAAAGTTAAGGTTTTCATCTTAAAGATGTATCACAGAATGTAACTGCCAGCCACTTATCCCCTGGATTGTAGTGACTGCTGAGACAACCCCTGTGGGTCCACATTTGTTTACTCAAAACAGCAAAATGTATTCCCTTCTGGTCAAGGCATATATACTGGTACAGGCAAAAAAAAAAAGAGCAAACAACAGGTACCTGTAAGGCACTGAAACTCTTCCAAGGTTAGTGGGGTGCAATAGTGTCTATACTGTTGGTGTAAGGAGACAGAAGGTGAGTTGCTTCTTACCTGCGCAGAGGCAGACAGCTCCTCACTCCTGTGAGTGATTTCTTTCAACACTTCTGACATCTGAAGAGCAGTCTGCACTGATGTTACGTTGACAGCAGAGAGAGTTGTCAGCATCAGCCCTCGCAGCTTGGGATGGAAAGGGATAATTAGGCAAAGGAATAAGATGCTAATGAAGACTAAGCAAGTAGTGCTTTATATTGACAGCCAGGCTTGCTGTAAACTCTGTGGTAGAATAAGGCTCCACAACAAGGATCGTTTGAACTGATATTAGGTCTCCTGACAAGATGCTACTTGCCTTACTAAGTGTGTAATTACATGAGTTTTGTTACCTCCCAACACAGAGAATTTATACACTTAACATCCATTAATAGCAAGGGGAGTTACTTCTTAGACTTTGTACTAATGTCTGTGAATTATTATGTAAATGCCACTTCCAGAGAAAGCAGAGCCATGTATAATTGACGTTAGTCAAATAATGAATCACAATTGAAGGATTATATGGCATTTCTCTAGATCTTTACATCTGAGGCATGCAAAGCACTGTACAAATATCAGCTTAAAATTGAAACAAGCTTGTAGCCGAAAGAAACAAACTAAAATTACCTGCCATCTAGTACTTTTAGGGAAATTTTGATAGGATATTTCTCCTGCAGGAGAGGCAATTTTATTAACATTTAAATTTTGTGCAAAATCAGGCTACCTCTAAGTTTAAAAAGATCATCCAAATAAGTTTAAATTATTGCATTAACAATTGAGAATGAATTATTTTACTGATGGATGATATATATATATATATATTATTATTATTATTATTATTATTATTATTATTATTATTATTATTATTTTGCTTGGGCAAGTAGTAAAAAATAGCTGAAATCTGTGCCAAACACAGAGGTGGATACCAGAAACTTGAAATCTCCATTGATTGAGGAGGTGATATATGAGCTTCTTATTACTTAAGAGCTGCCAAAGAATACAAAGAGTCGGTTATATCGCATTGTACTGCAAGAAAACAAGTGTCT
Source organism: Cygnus olor (assembly GCF_009769625.2). Taxonomy (NCBI): domain Eukaryota; kingdom Metazoa; phylum Chordata; class Aves; order Anseriformes; family Anatidae; genus Cygnus; species Cygnus olor. The sequence goes on along the minus strand of NC_049180.1, from coordinate 5,165,871 downwards.
GGCTGACCTCTTTTCGTGTGTCTGTCTGTAAAGATATGTTAAAGTTTTCCTCTTGGGTCTCGTGATTAAGGACTGAGGTTACTGACTTAAACAGCTGGAAGAGACTCAAGCTGTTGTTCCCATCTTTTAGGATGCTGTTTGCCTTCTCAGATACAATGGCCTGTAGGGTCAGGTTTCCATCGATCATACCTGTGTGTCCAACCTGATAAAGAAATCAGAAATGCTCTTAACTTTGCTAACACTGTTATAGTTATCTTTGAACAGTTCCCACAGTCATCTCATTGGCAGCCTAGCTAGAGCGGACAGAAAACTCTGCTACCATTTTTTTATGGTTTTTAAACCATTATGTTTTATTTTCAATTACATTCTCCAGGCAGTTTTGCCATCCTCTTCAGTCTCCTGACTAAGTACTGGAGTCATTGACTTGTACAGCTGGAACAGACTCATGCTGCTGTTACCACCCTTTAGAATGATGTTTGCTTTCTAAGATCCTATGGGCCATCTTTAGAAATGCCCAAATATAAGAAAAGAACCCAATTCCATCTCAATCTATGAAAAACTACTGTCTTTTTAAGATGTCTGATTCCACCCAATTGGCTGAGAAATTTGTGAAGAAGAAGAAACAGACTCTAATTCAACCCAAAGCCTTACCCTGTGTATTGCACAAAAAAACCACAGTGACAAGAAGCTCTGCTGAGTGTGAGGCATGGAGAAATACATGGAGTTTTAGTGGCCTGATAAGGATCTCTACTGGTACAAAAGCAGGAGTTTTCAGGGCCCTATAGAGAGTAACTCCAGACTCACTAAACACAACCTATGCTACCCAATGTCCAAATAGGTCATCTTTTAAAATTCTGTCTTAGAAAAAAAACAGAAGTATCTTCTGACTATCTTGAGTCCACAGAGATTAGTCTCTGTTAGACACAGAAATGATTATTGCACAGTCACAGGTATGTAATAAGTACAAAATGGGAAGAAGTTCCAAAAGTGGATTAAATATCACACATTATATTTATAATAATTATTACATAATAATTATTATTATGTAATATTACACAGATTAAATATCAACTTGAGAGAACTTGAATAAAGCGTTTGTATTGTGTACCTTCACTGAAGCATTAGTTTGAACTGTATCACCAAAGTTGTTGCTAATGGTAATTGTCACGTGTACAATGAAATTATTTTCCTCTTCTCCAAGTGGAAGATAAAGTGGGAAGAGCTCAGGATCTGGGCCACAGTGCAAGAGAGAATCTGAAATAGGAAAGATGGGATTACCTACCAGATTTCACACAGACACCTCCTGTTCTCTGAGAACAGAGGGCTGTAGGCTTGCTCTGTGCAGGCCTGATTGACTCATGTTTAGACTCTCTGAGGAGCAGAAGCAGACTGTGGCTTTGCTCTTGGTAGTGTCAGTAACAGTGCTTGCCAGAAACATGGGGAAGCAGCCAAACCATCCATCTCGGGACTTACTTGAGTTCAGGTAGAAGCAGTATGTGAGCTGCCTGGATTGGCATGAATCCACTGAGCATGGAGTGCTGCAGGAGACTGTGAAAGTGGTGAGCACGGATCCCTCCCTGGGAGACACAGCGCAGCTGGGGACCTGGGGCGGAGGCACTGTGCTCACGAGGTAGGTGTCCTCCCCGTAGCCACGCTGAGTCACTGCTGGGAGTGGAGGGAGCAGAATGTCAGCGATAATCATGCCATGGCAGCAGTGAGCTGCAGACATTGCTCTTACCTATTCTAGCAATGATGTGGTTTGTTCAGGCATCAGAAGCATCGCTGTGTACCTAATCAGAAGGGAAATCCCACTACTGAATAAGCCGTAAGAGGAAAAGAAGTATTAAAAACATGGTGGTGTTTGCATTGTAAAGCAAAGCTGGAATATTTAATCAAGTATTTAATATAACATCATTGCCAGATGAGCCTTAACAAAGTCATTAACAGCTTGGAGTAAGATAACTGAATTTGTCCTGTTGTGCAACAGCCCAGAACAAAGATAGTTCTTAATTATTTTAAAGAATACATATGTAAAGTAACAGCTCTCAACTTGTGGAATAATTTAACTTCTTGCTTGTCAGCGAGGCTCTGTGCATGTAACGTCAGTATGATGTCAGGATGGCAGAGGCTATCTCAAAGGAGTCTAAAAAACCCTGCTTGCCCCTACCTGTTACTTTAATCTGAAAAGCTTCTCCGTGTGTCTGCAAGAAGGAGCTGTTCATTATCAACATGGATGCGTTGCTTTGAAGCAAATTCAAAGAGTTCTGCCGGAAACCAGTCAGGCTACAGGCTGGAGGGAGGGGCGCAGACTGAAAATCAGACAGAAAAGAAAACTTGACAGTAGACGCTCTTTGCTGTGATTTCTGTTGCAATTTATCAGGAGCAGGGTGGCAATTTGGTGCCGTCCATTATAACCACTCTCAAACGTCGCTCCCCCGTACCTCAATCCTCAATCTGTTTCCAAAGCCCCCCATGTGCCCCCGCTGAGACCACATGGGTTTCCCTCACAATAGATGTTTATTTTTTGTGTGTGCAATATTTCTGACAAATCTGATGCTCTCACCTTGTTTTGGAATGTGTTATCTAAATACCAGTTATAATATATGGCCTGGGAGTCCTTCTGTCCAGAGACACTCAAAACAACTTCCTCACTAGCGTTCACTGGCTTGCAGTTTGCCTCACACCTATAAGGAAGTAAGGCAGTAGTTACAGGCAGTAACTGTATGAGATGTCATAGTCCTTGATGTTGTTTTAATCTTGTTTAATGAAAATCTGCAAAAGTCCTGTGATATATGTCCAGGTGACATGACTCACAAATAGTGAAATACTTCATTTTAAAGCAAGAGGTTTAGGAACCTTCATCTCCATTTTCAACAATGACTAAGGCGCAGAATCCAGGTGCTATTTATGTTCAAAAACTCATTCAGGCTCCCAAGTGAAGCCTACCTAATCTCCTAAAATTATTATATTAACAGACCATCGAAATGCCAGTGATGTTCCAGCTTCCCGAAGACCAGATTTTTAAAGCAGTGATGTGTATCTGGGTGTCTAGTAGGAATTTCAGACATATCTTACAACTTTTACTCCTGTCATTTCAATGAGGTTCGCATATGGAAATCTCCAGCACTGAAAGGAGGTAGTGAGAGTCAAAATGCCTAAGAGGTTTGGGAAGAATATTACACAATTTATAAAAGGATTACGTTCAGAAATGTGAACTGGAAAATGCAGCAAGACCCATTGTCTTTAATTCCTTTGATGGTAATAAATAAATGGATTTACAACAATTAGTAAATTATTACTACTATTATTATTAATGATAATTGTGGCCTTGCCCTAGATTTGTGTAGTAGTAATATTAAATAGTGAACACTAAGGTTTGAAAACAGACCTGATTTCTAGCTGTAGTTCTTGTTTTGCAGTCACATAGAGACATTGCTCATCCTGTTTCTCTTCATTCCCATGGTTTTGGACTGTAACCTTCACAGTCACTGCTGACTTTGGAGGAGGAAGGCAGGAAGGTGGGATTTGCACCTCTCGTTGGTTGGTTAAGATTATCTGGTGCTGCACGCATTCATTCCACTCAGGCCAGCAAGATCCTGCATGAACACTTCTTTTATTATTAGAATAATCGTAACATCCCATGTCCCATGTAAAGGACTTGCCCGACAGCAGCTCCAAAGAGCTTTATACAGTAAGCGAGTTTCCTTAACCCAATTTACGGAGTGGGTAACCAGAGTTCAAACTGATTTCTTCAAAATAATATATGAGGTCAGGGATAAATACGAGGACAGAACACAGATGTTCTGAATCTCAGTTCTGTTTTCAGCCATAAATGTTCTTGCATTACTTTTGATGCTAATTATTGCAGTTCTATTGAGACACATACCTTTCAAATGCCTAACTATTTAAGTCACTTGCAATTAGGTCTTCACTAGCGGGGTGAAGGCTTAGGATAGACAGATCTTGAAAAACTGAAACCTAGGAGCCGCCTTTGGGAAAAGACAGAACTGTGTACTATGCATTATTATAGACCATGATTAGGTGGGTGTTAAAACCAGAATAAGGCAGAAGGATGTTCCACAGCAAGTGGCAAACTTTTATAAAGCCAGGTAGAGACTAAACCACCCCCTAGTCAGATTTTCACAGCTTGGTCTAACATGACAATGAGTTTAATGCTCATGAAATAGAAATTGGTGGAAAACCTTCAGGAAATGCACATACCACAGGACCAGAGGAAACTAGAATTAGCGCTGTTATCTGGCCAGCCAAGAGTAACAGTTGTGAAAGGATCCACGTGGCGACTCGGTTTAATATATATTTTGTTTTTTCTTTTGTAATCCTAAATAATAAGGAAATGTACCGGTTAGGAGAGTAGCATGTATAAACACATACATATCTTGTTTCATATAGAAATGAAAAAGGTATGTAAGGTTAGACCCCAGATGCAGATCTGTAATTTAAATGATCTTTCTCTAACTAGTGTTTGTATGGAGTAGAAGCTATGGGAATAGAAACAGATCGCACAGAGAAATTATGTGTGGCAAGATATTCCCAAACTCACACCTGTTTAGGAGCCCAGCTCCTATTTTTAAAATTAATCCAGGTACTTAGGAAATTCACATTACTTTTCCTCTTTTGGACCAAGACTTTCAAGTCTTGGACAATCATTTGTCTTCTAGTACGTTTTCTAGTACCTCTCTTTTCTATCAGAATTGGATACATTACAGCTGTAGATAAAGAGAAGATGAAAGTAGCTGAATTTGTCTTCTTGTGCCACAAACTGTGATAAACTTTTGAATTAGTTTAATATTCCTCTGATGCAATATATTCTTACAGCCAATCTGTAAAGCATGATGCCTTCTTGTGAAGCAGCATGTCTCCCATAGCAGACATCTGTCTGCTAGAGTTATAGTTAAAAACTAGACCTTTGAGATGATAACAAAACATTATATCTAGCAATTCTCGATTTAACTTTGTGCAGCTGCTAGCAAATAGTGTATCATTAGTTTCTGAGCTTGCCATGAGCTGGAAATTTCTTTTTCAGAAAGTGACTCAAACATTCCAATACAGAAGCAGAAAACACTTGGAAATAATATAAAAATATATTAACTCTGCTTGCAAGATAGCCCCTCAAAGAAAAGTTCGCATTAGTCGCATAGATAATTTAAAAATTCATCTAATCACATTTCAACTTCCAAAACTGGATCACGGTGAAAAGTTCATTTTCTCTAATATTGGAATTGTTATTTGCAGGCTTTTACAAACTGTAGGTTGAATGCCTGTGGACACATTTGTCTTGGAGATGTTTGGTGTAGATTCTGTGTTAAACTATTTGGGGCACAGAAAATCTAGTCCATAATCTAATATGTTGCTAATACCTGTTTTTAATATCTTCTGCAGCACTTTTACTAGCAAGAGGAATTTCTAAGCATTTCTATTTTAAAGAAAGATCTTTCAATAGTACTTACTTTTGTCTTTGGGGTATTTGTTTTGGAGCTGCCTTTTTCCTTAGCAGAACCTGTTCAATACAGAACAAAACAAAACAAAAACAAACAAACAAAAAAAAACCAACACTATTTTATTGCTACCTATAAAGCTTTCAGACAGTCCTCAGTGAATTTACCTTAAATATTTGACTACAGGCACTCTGAAAGATAGGGCTATAAGACTCAGACTCCTGAATTGTGATAAACAGTGTATTTTCAGGAGGTAAAACTGTAACAAACTGTCACTATAAATACTATAAATAAGATCACTGTAATTCTTCAATCATAATGGTGTAAATCAAAATCAGTTCACAGAGGTTAAGAAGTTCAGTTGATGCACAGAGAAAAAATGAGGGAAAGTGCTGGCAAGGTCTAAATACTAAAGTCAGTTTATTCCTGGTAAAATCTGCTTTTGTAAATGTATGCATGTGCCATCTAGAAGTGTTTACTGGCAGCAATTTATATGATTGCTGTGATGCAGATATTTCCTGGTTTTAGAGCTACATCCCAGGACACAAACTTCACTACTTAATTTTGAGGACAAATAGCAAATGTGGAATATGTAATATAGAGAGAGCGATGCTAATTTATGACCACTTCAAAGCCAGAGAATCTGCCTTCATCGTGAAGAAGCCTCCACAAAAGTTTTCAGCACTATTGCTGGAAAGAAAGCAATTACTAGATGCAAACCATAAACACACCATAAAATGCTCTGATTGCAAAAAGACATTTATATGGTAAAAAACAGCACTGTCAGATAAATGCAATTACCTTCTTTATGAGAAGTGTTTGCCAGCACATTGATGAACCCAATATCCAGACTCATGTTTGAGAAGGCATTCATGGCCGCCACTTTCACTAGGAAAGTACCTAGAGAAGACAAAAGACCAATTTAGAACAGCAGCAGACCAGTCCATGTTTGTGACGTAAAATCCATTACATTGAGAAAATCCTATTCTTTTCTCTTGGTTGGTTTTGTTTGTTTTTATGAGTTTGCCACTGCCGGAAGGCTCTTCAGGGAATGGTCTTCCTCTTTATCTCAGGTTTTAACAACTCAGCTGCCCTTGTCCTAGCACTTGCAATGCTGTTCTTTGTCAGCTGGCTTTGATAATACAACAAAGAAATCTAGAGATGTGCTAGTATTGGAGTCCAAATGAGTTTAGACATCTTGAGAGAGCAGCTGTCTTGTTTTGCTTGAAGGGAAGGGACGTTCAAATGCGTATAGGGAGGCCCATTAAAACTTCTAATATTGAATATTCTTAAAACATAAAGTGAAATCATAATTAGCTTCTGGTGTTCCAGCTTTGGCATGGGATTTGAATAGTTCATTAGAGGAGAAAACTTTTTTATCTTCTGCCACTGAATTAACTCTTAAGGACAGTCTCCCTAATCCCATATTTTAAAGGCTTTGAATTCTTCATAATGAAAAGAAAAAAATGCTAAAAAGCTTATTCATAAGTCCAACAAAAACTATGTGTTGGAGACTGATGTGCAGATGAGGATGGAGCTCCCTTTTTTCTTTGTCATCCATACTGAGAACTTCTCAGGTTTTTTATTACCTTAGTGTGAAAAGGAGTATAAAGTTGAAAAAGTTACACGTATGGACAAACTGGGGGAAAATGCTTTGTGAGTCAGGAAAATGTCTTCATTTATACTTGTATCAGGTACAGTCATGAAAAAATGACTGGTTCACTATGTCTTTTTAATTGCAAAATTCATGTGAAACTTTGCTTTCCGTCTCCTTATGGACACCCATTTGCCAGTTCCATTTTTTTAGCTCGCTTAAAGGCCAGTGCTGTTCATACACTTCTACAGGACAGGTTGAAATGGTTAGAAAAGTTATCTAATTCAGCTGTAAGTTATTGTCCCCTAGCCCAGGGTGCTGTGCCTGTTTATGTGAACTCCCCCACTCAGTTGTGAGTGTCTTAGAAACAGAGATGTCAACATGTTGTACCTTCAGAGTGCATGGGAATGAAGTATGTTTGAGGTTCCCCTGCAGGGCTGTCTTCCTCGTGAGAGTGAGTTTCATTAGATCCAACCACCTCAAACTTCAGCTTATCTGGGGCACCATGAGGAACAGAGACGTTTATCTCCAGATTCTCCCCCAGGTGCAGAGTGTGAGAAGCTAACGCAGCCTGAAGACCAGAGACTGGCTCAATTAAGTGAACAGCAATGCTCCCAGAGATCACTGATGCAGTGGTGTTGCTGGATGCTCGGATTTCCAGCCGATGCATCCCAGGACCCAGCAGCTCTTGAGCGGCACTGTCAAGTGTCAGATTGTGAGGGAGAATGCCTTCCTTTGCACTGGATTCAGCGAGTGTCACGTTATCTGCTAGTACAGTGTAGGTCACTCCGTTACCTGCAAAAAGACAGATCAAAATTTCTCACGGCCTACGTAATAGGCAATCCACTTCTAGCTGCTTTGTGCAGCATTTAGGTGTTTACAAAGGAGCCATAAGAGTACTGCAGCAATGCAGTTAGTTTGAATAAAGTCACTTTTGGTGCCTTTGTGCCCATTTGGCTCCCTATGGAAATCTGACTCTTTTCTGCTGGGAGTGCTAAGGCAGTCAAGAGAGTTCAAACACATGCTACTGAATTTCACTTTTTAAGCATGTGGATCCCAGGAGCTTGAAGTGAGCACAAAATACACAGTAGCAAATATGGCCTGCTCAGTGGGGAATCCTCTTACCCTCTGCTAGGGAGGCATTTCTGTGCGTTCCTAACTTCAAATACAGAAATACTACTACTGACTTCATGTGGATTCACATGACTGAAGTTGTGGTCATACTTTGTCAGATCTGTGAAGAGGGGAAAAAAGGTTTGTGCTCATGTTCAAAATACCTCTGAGAAAGAACCCCTCCAAGGGAGCCGAGAGCATTCAGTTGCAGAAATGCAATGATTAGACGGAAATCATTCACTAAAAAGAAGGATTGTTTTGTGTAATGAAAATCCTGCTTCTGTCCCATGGGTAGGATCATATTTAGCCTGCCATTTAACGCATGCAGAGTAATGAAGCTCACCTCCGTTGAGTTCAACTTGGATCCATAACACCTCCCCGTAGAGTGTTCGGCAGTGAGAGCCGTTCCCAGATTCGTACTGGCTGTAGCACCCGGTAAGGCTTAGTTCGTCCATCTTGTCTTGAACAGTCACCCGCCTCTGTGCTGTCACATGCCACTCGCTGGTGGTGCACTCCACAAAAACTGTGAACTCCCCAGGAGATGAATATCTGTATGTGACACTGCTGGCCAGTCTAGAACAGAAGGAGAACAGCTGCTTGTGGAAAACTGTCCTGGAAAGTCTTGAGCCTTACATGCTAACAGTGGTCACAGTTCCCAAATTTCTGACCTGGCTCAGGAGACTGGAAATGAACATGACTATTCACACTAGAGCATGTAGCAGTGCCCTCGATTTTTCTATTCTTTATTTCATTCCTGATTTATCTTCTTTTGGATACATCAGTGGAAGCTGAGGCTACTCAGCGTTTTGTCAGATCTCAAACCTTGCTATTTTATTTTGCTCTAGGTATGTGCGACTGCCATGCTGGAAAAATGTCTCCACTTCCTGGGTCTGGTACAGCTCCAGTAGTGGTAGTAACAGGAGATGAATGGATACGAAGAAGTCTGCAGAAGCTGCTATTACTGCTAACAAGCATCAGGAGATGGTAAAAAGAACCTAAGGATATCCTTCTTGAATGACATGCACCGTGGAAGGCAAAGAGGTATTACTCCTGACACTATTCTCTCTGAACTATCATGGTGACACCTAGTAAATGCAAAAAAGTAATAATAATAATTTAAAAAAGAATAGATCCAGACGTCATCCTTGACAATGTGTATTTTTTATTCTCTGTTTTAATGAAGTAAAATGTTTCTTTCTAACTGGATTTCAGAAACGTGGCATTGACAAGACAGGAACAGAAAGAGCAGCCCCTGCAAGAGTGGGTATCAAACTGAATGCAGAAAACAGATAAGCATGACTGCTGGCCGTAGGTGAAGTAAAAGGGCCTCCCATAAAACCAGCAAGCCTCACCTTACAGCTAGCAAGCATATTTCACTTAAAGGCTCCCTATTAAAGATTTTGTTCCTATTCTTTACAGCTACAAGCTTGTGGCTGTAGCTCTGAAGGAATGTTTTCTATTTCTAGTATATTATGACTTTTTGGTTTTCATTCTTTCTACTCTTATTTTTCTAGTTGGGATTCCATTAGAAGAGAAATAAATTTCTAGATTCATATTATGTCGTGCCTAGCACTAGGACAATACAAAATCTGACTTTTAAATCCAGCAGAAAAGTGTTTGATCTTTCAAAGACACAATTTTTATGCAATTAAAAGAAAAATTCCAGAATTCCACTGTATTCTTTTTAAATGTTATCAAAAACACTCTTTAAAAATACTCTTAAAAAATAACACTTGCCTATTTCTTTGGCAATTACTGACATTTTTTTTCAGTAATTTTGTGTGCTAGGGATCTGTATTCAATTCCATTAGTAAGAAATAGGAATCACTTGTCACGATAAGCAGAAGAAAGATTGTGGTTGGCAGCTTGACATAACATTTTGTATTTATTTCAAAACAGGTTTCTGCAGAATCCAAGTATCTTGTATGTATGGTCTGTTATCAGTCTGATTAATTTTTGACATCTCATCTTGAAGCATTCAATGAAATGCAAGCAGTGAAATTTGCTCTTTGTCTGATGATGTGTAAAGGACTCATCTTACGTTAGAGGGTAGTAAGGATCAACCGTGTGGCCATCTCCAGTGCTGATGATACAGGAAAGGTTGCCAGAGTATGGGGAGAGCAGCCAGTTCAAAGTGACTGTGATGTTTTCAAAGATAAAGCACGTATCTGTTACAACCAGCTGCAGACCTGTAAAACATAATGACAGCATTCAGTGCCATTGTTTGTCTGCGATTCTTACATAACTCAATTGTTTTTCATGTATTGTTGAGAACAGGCCTTCTCCAAAGCAGAGTTGATACTGCTGCCAATTTGAGTGCATTAGTGGCATGACTGGGAGCTGATTCTTCTCCATATCTACTGGTCAAGATTCATGTTAGAACATAATTTTATTTGCTTGTTTTATGTGTCTGAATTTCCTGGCTTTGTGTCCTATCAAAAACCCTCTGGAGCTGTCAGTTAAGAGAGGAAAGCTACATTTTTGTGCCTTCAATACTTTGAGTGGTCACCACTCTTCCAGATTCTTCTTTGAGGATGGAACAGGGATTTTCAAGATAAATCTTATGCTCACAATGTTGCAGCAAAGTGCAGAACAGGCTTTTGGTGTTGACAGCCCTCTCCCACTTACCTTCCTTGCAGTGGTATTGAACAGACAAATAGCTTCCTGAAGATGGGCAAGGGTCTCCAAAGAAAGCGCCATCTGCTGACACCTGGCAGGCCTGAAGACCATGACACTGTCCTGGAAAGAAGTTTTACATGAATTAGTGTTTTTTGTCTTTGACTGTCATAACAGCTCAGGTGAGAGATGATTACTGAAACAAGAACACCAGCGAGGGGAGCAATGTTTTGTCACTGATTTCTAGACAAAATCCTACAGCACTTTGACTTCAGTGTGTTTCTTATTGCCTGGTTTTTCTTAGCACTGTTCCCTCCTTCCCATTTAGCCTCCTGTGGGACCCTCCTCCATCTCAGAAGTTCTTTGTGATCCTCTTCATTTTAGGAATAATATACTTTTCCATTCACTAAAGCTACTGAAATACAAGATGAAATACTTTAGGGACCAGGAATGTATTGTATGACAAACAATGCCATAAGATAGTACCTGCTACTTCGTCTTTGACACTGATCCAGCTACAGTCTTCATCTGTATCATACTGGAGAGGGGTTTCCAATACACAGTAGTGAGGGGTCTTCCGTCCATAGAAGGTCTCTCCAATTTGGATAACTTCTCCTGACCCACACTGTACAGTGGCATTGTAATTATCACAAGCAATGCTCTGACCAGATTCTATTAGGGGGAAAAAAATCAGAATTAACTTTTTTAATTTCTGAAAAGTCCTGCTACAGTTCTCCATATCCTTCTTTTTTGTTATTATTATTTTTGTTTTATTTTTCTTCCTTTTAAGCTAAACAATACTGAAAATGGAAAAATGAACAAAGCATCAAATATTTTTCCATTTTGGAAATCCAAAAAAATAGATTTATGCTCTTTACCGTCTTAAGCAAAAATTTGAGAACAGTTTTAATAAAAGAAAACATTTTAAATAAAAAAATAAACATACTTTTGTGGGAAACACTTAGCATTTGTTTGACCTGTAGTACTGGAAGGTTTAAAGTTACTTCTTACTTCAGAAACCCTTGTGGCAGTGTGTGATTTGCATGATACTCAGATAATTGCGCTGGAGAAGATCTGGCATATTAAGTACAG